>NC_081406.1:116071096-116772346 GCF_030272615.1 Cryptomeria japonica
AAAGGCTAAGACTAAAAATAGTTGAATCTTTTATACCTTTAGAGAGCATGTGTTAAATCAAATTCCAAAATTTCACCAGAAAGTGTCACAAAAGGCTCCAATTGTTGACTTGTAGACGCAACTAGTTCCAAATGTTATTTTGGGATAACTAAGATAGACAATTATTCAAAATGGTTACAAACAATATTGTTCTTCCACATAACATCAAAAGATAAAATCAAAACTAAAAAGCTATGATAAACTCTAGCATCATAACGCCAAATAGAAACTTATTGAAGCTTTCAAAATTAGAGGCCGCATTTAAAAATTGGTCAAACCCTAACTCCAACTCTCGCAAAGTGCAAAATGGCCCTATAGACCAATGAAACATAGTAAAACAACCCACACAAAGAATTGGCTTCCTCGGTACCTAAAAACATTTTTTTTTATATAAAAACAACATAATATCAATTCATTTAAATTTAAAACCAATAGAAACCTTAATAGCTATTGTGCCACTATAATATATGATACTTAAACAACATTAATTAGTGTTATCTGTAGTGAAGCTCTTCATAACCACTATATTAATTTTCTCACTATATTAAGTTTATGTGGTGGCTTCTATTTTGTTGCCAATAGGTTTTATCCAATTTTTTCCCTCCTTTCTTGGCTTCTTACTCATTTGACTTAATTTGACCTAATCGAAGCTGAACACAATCCACTCAAATGAATTGAATGCCCATACAAGTACAATCCTACACAATTGCCACGAAAACAGCTGGCATTATTTTAGGTTTTTTCAAGCTTCTACAATCAATTGCAAACATAAAATTCTTGTGACAACCCTCCGGTTTTACTCTGCAGCTTTAGATGTTTTGATGCCCAAATGAAACTAAATGCAGTCTGCCCCTATCATTTGAATCCCCCTGCCATAAATCTCCTAGCTAGGAAGAAAAATTGACCGCAATCTTTTAGCTTTTCCAAGCTTCCACAGTTTACTGCAAATAAAAAGATTCTTGTAAAAAAGCTTTGATTTCGACCAATATTTGAACGTGATGCATGCTGCATACTATATATTTGTGAGGGGTTTATCATCTTGTACATTGTTTCAGACACAAGAATATGGTCAAATAGTAGAAAAGAGCATACACTTGAAATTTTGCCTCCTGCTTTAGTGTACTCTAGACCAACTCCTGCAATGCCACACATTTCAAAAAAGGAACAACTAGGTTATCGTGTGTTCTCTGGCCTCATCCATTGCCCAAGCCTTTAACAATCTGCAGAGATGAATTGAACTCCAACTCCAATCACATGACAACAAAAACTTTTTAATAAATATCTTACATAAAAGCCGTACAGCTTAACCTTGCTATTTTAAAAAAAGAAAATAAATTCATTAAAAAATTGAACAACGATTGGACTATTAAGACATTGATTAATCACTAATTAATGTCGAGAGCTCCGCTATAATTCCAGGAAGGAACTAGCAAAAAGAGGAGAATTTTCAAGCTCTCTATAATGCGTAATTTAATTAATAAAAATTCCGCTATACAAGGGAAAACGATTTTTGGCCTATGTATTCCTCATACGTATATTCAGAAACAACTGCATCCATTAAAAACATATGGCTTATGTTTATAAAAACTACAAAGACAAAGGAACCCAATATTGTTCACTCTTGTCTGAATCCGTGATCGGTACTGAACGTGGAGAGTCTGAGCGAGATGCTTGTGAACTTGGAAGATTCTATGTTTTGCTGCAGCATTTCTTTGATTTGTTCCAGACGAGTAACGACTTCTTTCATGGATGGTCTCAAATCCCTTTCTCTTGCAAGACATTCAAAGGCTAATTCGGCAACTGCAGCAATCATGGCCTTCACCTCATTATTGCTTTCAATCTTCAAATCAGGATCCACCAATTCATCCAAAACACCTCTTCTGATCTTTTCTATAGCCATGTTAGCAAGACAAATTTCCTTTCTATTTCGCATTACATCCACGGCTACTTTGGCAGAGATGATCTCCACCAAAACAACCCCAAAGCTGTACACATCAGACTTTTCGGTGAGCTGGAAGCATTCATGGTACTCTGGATCAACATACCCAGGCGTACCTTGCGGAGCAGTTGTGACGTGAGAGACATTCACGGGCACCAATATGGAAAGCCCAAAGTGTGCAACTTTTGCCCTCAAATGTTAGTCCAGAAGAATATTATTGGATTTCACATCTCTGTGAAATATGGGCGGATCTATATGGTGGAGTTACGCCAAGGCCTGGGCTGTTTGTAAGGCAATTTTCAAACGAGTTCTCCAAGGCAAGTCTCTCAGACTTCTTCGGCTTCCATGCAGATGGTCGGCCAGGGTTCTGTTTGGCACATATTCGTAGACAAACAGCACAATCGGACTCTCCGGACTTGAATAACCGTAAAGGCGAACAAGATTTGGGTGGTAAAGAGAAGAAAGGATTTGTACCTCGTTGACAAATTGTTCAATTCTTTTAGAGTTTTCGTGATTAAACCTCTTGACTGCTACAGCTCGTCCGTCCTCGAGTTTACCCAGATAAACCGCCACAAACCCTCCATCTCCAAGCTCGTTCTTCTTGTTGAAGCAATTTGTGGCCTGTTGAAGTTCTTCATAAGGAAATATCTGCAAAGTACCTAGCATATACGTTTTTTGGCCTCCTATGTCGGTTCCTTTATAATGACTGAAATCGCTAGCAACCCCCCGGGTGGAAGATGCTTTTCTCCTTCTAAAATTATAAATGAAGAACATCACTACTGCTGCTGCGAGCACAACGCCTCCGATGGCTACAATCGAATCCACATTTGAAATAAATATATTAAAAATATGAAGTCAAACAGTAAGGAAAAACAGATCCTTCGCCCAAATAAATTAAAAACACTATAGATCTTATTCCCTGAGATGCTCACCTAGAATAATTTTCAGGGTTTGGGACTTGCCTGCAATGCCAATACACAAGTCTTTTGACCAACGTTTACATAGTAATATCGACAAATCTGGTAAAACAGTGTATAAATGGTGAAGCTTTAATTTTTTTGTAAAAGGAATTGTTGCTATTAAGAATGAAGACATGCTCACTTTTAGGCCGCTTGCAATAAATCTGCGTCGAATCGGTTTGATTATACATACAAAACCCACCCCCAGACATGCAATTCGTGCAGTCTTGGTTGTGTACCCATTTCACTTGGAACCCCTCTTCAATTTCATAGCCTACACCAGCCACTTGCAATGTAATCGACGATTTACACATACTTTCGAAATTCGACTGATCCTCGTAACTGAAGTACCAAGTCTCATTACATGGTAATGAATACGCTAAACCATTAGCCTTAATTGTTTCAGAGCATTGCCCCCATACTGTAAAATTCCTGTAGCTGTCGTTATTATGAAATCGAGGGCTAGGCAAGATTTTTGTTGCATGATTACCGAACAATGATGGATTGCATCTATTCCACCGTATACTCTTGTCAATTATTGTTATGTCGTGATCCTCAGACCACTTGTCATTCTCATACCAGCTGTCGGAGAGTTTAAGTATGTAGTATTGATAGCCACCAATATTGATTAGAGCCAGAGGTATACGCTCTACATCTTCACACACAAGCTGAAGCATGGGATCACCACAGCCGCTGTTATTCTGTTCGAAAGGATATGGAAAATCAATGTACCCGCATTTAAATTGTGGACAATCTCGAGATGTAGAAGCGAGGCATGATATTGATATTGTGAAGATTAAAAAGAGTAAGCGCAGCGGGTATAAAGGGGTTAGACTGGTATTCTGGGAATTGTAAAGATGATGAGGTAGCAGGCCTTCCATTTTCATCTTCATTCGTTACAAGAGTAAGAAGACATGAGTAAAAGAAATGAATCCATAATATGAAATATGGGTGTACTACCTAAGTGTCTAGCTCATCGTTATTTCCAGAATGGAAGATGCGAGATATTTTTGCTTGCGAAAATAAAAGGTATAAACATGATTGTTGGGGTCTGTGGATTCTATAGCTAATCTTTACCATTTAGACGGCTTGACCAGATTCTAGGAAATTTCCGTGGCTCTCCACATATGTACGGCAATCAACTTATTTGACTATACCAATTTACCGAATCAAATTACATTCTGTTGATAAGTCACCCTCATAAGGTTAGTATTCAGGCCTTAATTTGACGGACCGTTTTTTAACTTTAGACTGTAAATGATAGAAAAAAAAAGACTAAGTAATGTATGCTATATAGTATTATAATTAATAATATTGATCCATATTATTTTAGAATGCTTATTATATAATATTTTAACATGGTAGGATATAATTGATTTCAATTTTATAAATTGTAATATGAATTTTTCAAATAATATCTATTTTCTTATATGAATTTAGAAACTTAGTCAATTTAATTTTATTAATATTTTTAATAAGATTGTCATAGATATCAATTTAGAAACTTGTCATAATTAAAATTTGAAATGATAAGATCTATTTTTTTTAATTTAAATATGAAATGATAGGATATAATTGTTTCTAATTTTTAGAATAGTTTATATTTTAATTATAAATAAGATTTTTTGGTATGAATTTAGAAACTTACTTATTAAATTTAAGATTTTTGCATATATTACTAATTAGTAATTGTTTTCTACATTTTTACATTCTTTTAATCTATATAGGATATCAATATGTGATACACAAACATTTTCATTTATTTTTTAAAAATGGCATGTGTAACTTCAATCTTCTACTTGTTAATAGGTGAACCTAAGGTATATACATTGTAGTTCATACAAGTATGTTTGTGTATGGAAACATAATTTTTGAATTTTTTAAAAGATGCAAATTCTATATGGAAATAATTGTATACCACACCAATGATTTACAATCATGTTCATATACAATTATCATTTTTTTTAAATTTCTTTTGCTTGTTAAATTCAAAAAATAATATATTTAATATTTTATCTAAAACATCATAATTTAATTCCTATCATATGTCAATAATTATTCTTTCATTTGTCTATTTCTTTATTTACAATTAATATTTTTCTTAAAACGTCAAATGAAAGGCATTCATGCAATAACCAACCCATCATAAAAAAATCATATAACAAGTAGGGGTGGCCATCAAATTTTAGGCCTATTAGGATTGACTACTTTAATGGTTGTGCACATGAAAATACACTTTTCTGAAATATGGTTCAATAAATTAATGAGATTATGTGATAATTTATAAATTAATTTAGATTAAATTAGTAAACAGATTAAGTATATCAATTTTTTCAATTATAGTAAAATTTTGTTAAAGATGGATAGATGTGGTTTAATAATTTTATGTAGAAAATGTTTAGAGATATCAAATTTTAAAAAAAATTGGCATTAGCATACATTAATTAATTTCATATGGATAATAAACTCCAAATTCAAGATTAAGTCCTAGCTGATTTTTTTAAAATACCATTGTATTACAAATTGTGAAAATTAATTGAATGCTTTCTAATTTCAATTATTATAAGATTATATTTTTATTAGAAATTATTTAATAGTTTTATTGCATTCAAATATGACATATGGACAATTATATATGTTTGTATTAAAACTTCCATTTGAAATGTTGGTTTCTATATTGAAGAGATCCTTTTAAAAAAAAGTCAAATCTAGGTTCAATATAGTAACTTGCCTCAAGCATAAGCAATAGAATAGAAACTTGCCATAGTAACATTTCTTTTAAATTATAGTTTGAGATAATTTCATGAAATAGAAGCTTAGATTTTGCATAGAAACTTTGAAAAATGAGAAAGTTGCAAAGTTATAAACTTTGTCTTATATGTTTTTAGTGATACTTCTTTTAAATTTTTGTAAAATATGTTTTATTTTTAATTTTTAAAGAAACCTCCAAAAGCTAGAAAGTTTTAAATATTATATTATTCAAATAATATTTAATTAATTAATATTGTTATCATAATATTATTATATTATATATATATATCATACTTTTTTATCTTTAATAATCTTTAGAACAATGAATCATTGAGATCTTAAAAATTAATATATATATTAAATAATTGATAAATATCAAGTATGTTTTTTTTATTATGTCACCTCTCTTAATGAAAAGAAAACCCTGAATAAAGATTGGTTTTGTAATCTTTTTGTTTTTCTATTTTTGTTATCAAATGAATGGTATGAGAGAACCATGAAAATGGGTAGCCTTTTTCTCTCAAGCTCTGGTTTATTTATAAGTTGGTCATAAAGGCAAATTTAAGGGCAATACATTTGATGCAAGTGGGTTGTTTTAATAATAGGTTTTAGAAACTAATGTAATTCCATAAAGTATATGAATTAAAAAATAGAATCAAGACACAAAACTACAATCAATGCTTTCTACAAGAGTAGTTTGGAAACCCTTTTCTTGTTGCGTGCAAAGATGAAGGTGAAATTTGTGCTCCTATTAGAAAAGAAAGTTTTAAGCTACTTAGACACATAATTTTTTAATAATATAAAAATAACCAAAATATCAAATCAAACATCCCGAAGAGAGAAAATTTTTAAAACGCCATAGTCAACAATGACAAGTCATTTCATCTGCTAGCATTTGAACCACTTCCAAACGTTAGTTGTACCTACCCTAGTAAATGTGCACTTAAATTATGAAAACATATACATAGCATGAAAAATATTGGTGAAATGCTTCAAGAGATGTTTTAACATATATTTCTATTATTGCATAGTATACACAAAAGAGATCTTTTGAAAAAACTTTATAACTTCGAACAATAAATTTAACAAGAAAAATAATAATTGATAGAGGATTAGATGAGAAACAATACTAAGCACGTTGTGCTGAAAGACAAAGCAAAATTTGAAGACCACAAATATTTCATCCACACAAATTTTTGATAGACAACATGATCAATACTTAATTGGGATTGAATATTAACTTTTCTTCTGACTATAGAGTCGTGCCTTCTATAAATATTGCAGCTTGTGCAAATTATCCTTCCCCATTCTATATTATGCCCCTTTTGTCACATTTGATCATGTTTTGTAGGTCCTATAATTTGAACAAAGAAAGCAATTAAATTCACACAAAAATTGGGTTAAAATAATTAAATACAATTCATATGCTAAAACTTGCGAGGAAAGCACAAGATAAGTGCATCAGCCATAGAAGTCACCCAATGTAGTCACATATGAGGCAATAGGCTTGATGAGTAAGACATATATATCCATAGATTTTTTCAATCAATATTTCACTTTTTTAATTTGTTTCCAAACTTAGCTCACAAAATTAAAATAGATGTAAGTAGGAAACCAGTGTGCAGTTCTCATACCTAGTCCAAAATTCTTATTCTCTCTTCAATTGTCAAACCTCTCTAAATCATGCCTATCTATTGCTAGATGTACAATAGTTTTGTTGAGATAGGGAGTGCATGAAAAAGCATAATGACCTTACATGCCTATTGCGCTTTTCTTTAAATTTAAAATACAAATAAATATTTATTTTGAGAATATTGATAAGATTGGTGATGCTATTTTATAGTTTAAAAAACCTTACACGTCAAATTAAAATATAATTTTGATTGCAAGAGTCATTGTAATATTACATGGAGGAGAATCAATTTTAATTATGGGGAGTTATTATTGATGAACGTTTTTTGATTTATTATGTGAGTATAATACACCTCTCGGTGTAAATACATATTTTTATAAATATAAATTCTAAAGTAAAATATTTTTTATTGTAAATCATTAGAAAACTAATCAAAACCTTGAAATTATGTATCATAGCTAAAAATTAATTGAATTAAATTCACACTTGAAATTTTTAATTTGGTATTATAGTTGATTTAAACATGAATGTACATTATGGTTTCATGATGACAAGGGTACTTGTAATATCTCTCTTTGGATCCAAAATTTAAATTCATGTCACATCAAAATTGATCTCATCTCAAGGAAAACCATTACCCAAATTGATAACACCTTCATTTTCCTCATTTTATGTGCTATGGGACGCACTTGACATGTTTAGAGTTTATGGTGGAAGTTAACTTATAATTATTTCCCTTTATTGGGCACACATCCTTGTCACTACAAGAAAAATTTATATTTTCTTATTGAGTTTTTAGTGGTTGCTTCTCTCACACAATGCTTTTGACTTTCTTGACTTAGAGTTTATTTTAGGATTGTAGAGATTATGAGTGGGGATAGGGTTAGAGTTGAGCCCAACTCTTACTTTGAATTAAAAGAAATTGGGACTATGTTGCACATATGCTATGAGGGCCAAGGTTTCTTAATATATTGCAAGCATGAATGGATATGATAAAAATGCATCCATCTAATTTGTTACTTCCTAGGAAAATTGCCAAGTGAAAGTTGTGGGTATCTCCTTTGAAGTTAATTAGGATGTGATTGGCAAAGCCACTAGTCTTCCTACTAAGGTGGGGAATTGGAGAAAACAAAGTTTCATCATGGATAATAAAGTCCTAGTTTTGTTCTTCAATTATGAGAAAAAACCTATCAAATTGTATAGTGGCTTCGACCAAGAAATTCTCCCAACCCCTTGGGACTAGGTATGCCTCATGATAAAGAATTTTTTCACCCATGAAGGTAGGCTTAAATTTGACTATTATTACGATCTTCCTCTATTGAACCACTTCCATCACAATGCCCTCATTTTCTTTGTATCCTTCAAGCTCAATTTCGTTGAGAGTTTTATCAAAGATGCTATGGAGGCTACTAAGAATTTTTATAAGAAACCCATCCCACTTCACCAAGGTCTTGTTGGAAGATTTTAAAATTGGCTTTATTTGCCCCCTGCTTATGTGTTGGATCTGAGGGTTTAGGGTTTCACAAAAGATTTTAGAGTTGTTAAGGTTTCTCCTTTGTTTACCTAGACAATGTTATAATTTGCAGTTGACTTATATCAATTGGTGACCTAGTTTTAAGTTGCCACTAGGTGGGTCATTTGTCATCCATTTACCACCGCCCCGCATTAGGATTTACTGCTTGAGGCTGTCATTTTAATTTTATATTATATGCCTAAGTATTGGAATGTCCCCGTAGTTGCACCTTTTAAGAAATTCTCTAGGAAGTTCCCCATGCACGATCACTTTACCCTCAGTTAACCTCCACGTGCTAGAATATTTTACTTAAAAAATGCCTGCTTTAGTCTCGCACTTGTACGGGATAAGCATGACAAAGAAAATACATAGAGAATGTTGTCCCGTAGGCCCTTTAGTGAAGATCATAACCTCATGGGATAAGGGGTTTGAAAATATCAAAGAACAAGCCTTGTCTCGAGACACAGGTTTAAATCCATGATGAAGCCCCACGAGATAAGAAGAATACATGGACAATAAAGAGATCTTTTATCCTACAACCATTTCATATAAACAAAAGGCTCGCACTAGATAAGAGATATTCACAGATGTACTATCAATTGTTGCTATGTAATGTGTCCATGCGAGTTAAGGTAATATAAAGAAGCTGAGAAATGGGTCTTATCTTGTGATGGTTTTAAGACATCTTGATAAGCTCGTGGGACAAGAAAAGGTTTGGGATCAAAAGGAAAGGTTATCCTACAAAGTTTATAAGTAGATGCAAGGATGTTGCAGGATAAAAGATAGCAAGGTAGATACAAAGAATCTTATCCCACAAGGGTTTTCTTTTAATTAGTAGTGAGCATGGGATAAGAACTTTAAGGCAATATTGATAAAGTTCTCTTATCTTGTGCATTCCTGTGGGGATAAGAGGTAGATCGTGGGCAAGAAGAGAAAATATTAAAAGGCTTATGCCGCATGATACAAAATTGTCAAGGAAGGGCGCTTTCAATTAGGAAAAGACAAAAAGTTGTGAGCAGTGCAAGATAAGAGGATATTCAAAAAGAATGCAAAGGGCTTATCCCGCAAGAGAAGAAAATGTTGATGGATATGCAGTGGGATAAAGATAAAAGGATGTTGATAAAGAGAAGACAACAAGATTTTATCCTACAAGGGTGCAAGGAATGCTTCTGGGTGTCACAGGATAAGAAACAAAGGTAAATAGATGGAAGCCTTATCCCGCAAGGATTATCAAAATAGAAAAAGGTGGTGCAGGATAAAGGAATAGAGGGGAATCTGAGAAAGGCTTATCCCGTGGTGATGGTGAATGGAACAAAATCAAAGAAAAGTTTTAAACGACATGAATTTTGAGAAATCTGAGTTGGCCAAGGACATTATAATAAATGCCATGTCATCATTCAATGGTTGTCAAGCACAAGATCTCGTCCATTCAAATCCTCATCGACAGATGAAATTCAAACTTGCACCAACAATTGTCTCTATCCAACACAAAGGAATTAATGGTGTCGCCATAAAAGAGAAATTCATTTATTTTCTCTCATAACTTGCATCCAAAGAAAATCCAAATCATTGTTGAGCGAGAAGAAGAGAAAATTTCAGCAAAACAACATGCCATCCAGTAGATTTAGCCTAGCAAAGACCAGTAAGTAAAATTTTCCACCATTCTTTTGTATTTGCTAGGTTGTTGTAATACGCAAAACTTTTGTGTGTATGTGTTAGAGTCTATAGGGTTTTCTTGTGTATTTGAAATTCTAGGCTTTCCTCTATTTTTAAGAAATTAAAATGGCCTCCCCTACTACTCCCACTACTGAAAATAACCCTAAAGCTGGCACTAGCTCTAGAATGCTAGGAATTACCCATGCCATTCCACTTGACATAATTCTACCTGTGCCAGTAATTGAAAATGTCCCACTGTTGAACCAAACCCTAAATCTGACCTGCAAATGTTTGAAGAAGCCAAAGCCAGTTCTCCTCCTAGATAAGGAACTATGAAGAGAAAGAAGAAGATAGTTCAAAAGACTATCATTGTTTATTTATGATAGTGAACTTCTTCAAATGAGCCAACCCCTCCTAAAGTGAGGAAGCCAATTAAAAAGAGGAGAAGGGTTACCTAGAAATATTCCATTGAAACATCTACCACTAAAGCTCATCCTTCTATGGGAAATGTCCCTGCTACTAATAACCCATCTACTAAGGAAAACCTAATTATAAAAGAGCAAGCCTCGCAGAGGGACAACCCTTCTTAACAGGAGAGGGAAACTACTCATACAAATACGGAAATTGCTCCTGTGAGGGGGGAAACTGCTCCTGCAAGGGGGGAAATTGTTCCTATAAAACAACAAGTAGGGTAAATTGCTCCTGCAAAAGGACCAGCTTCCAGAGCTCCCAAGAGACCTAGAAAAACATTTGGAGGGGAGTCATCAGCTTAGGTAGAGCAACCAAAGACAATGTCAGCTATCCCTGTTGCTCTTGAGATGACAGCAAAGGAATTGCAACAAGAGGTTGAAAGGTAGTTAGAGAGGGCTGCAAAGAGACCAACTAGGCAGACAAGGAGCCTCCACCAGAACCTGTTAGAGTTGTTTGAGGGGTTCTCTATTGTTGGTGTAAATAATTATTCATTGTGGATATTATTACACTTTATTTAAGTTTACTTAGGTTCATGCATTTCATTTTAGTTTGGGTATGAGACACTCGGGTGTTTGTGCCACATTGGGATAGTGTGTGTAGGAGAATTTCCACCTTTTATGGTGGTGATCTTGTTGTTACACTCCACATTCAGTGCGTGATCCACCTCATGTGGACTATTATATTGTTTCTCCTACCTACCCACACTAATTTCCTACCTACCATTGTTTCTTATTGAGCCACATGTCATGTTTGTGTGCTCACATATCCCTAGCCTTGCCTATATAAGCAGGCTCATATTCATTGTATGTAACGATCGATTGATGATCCAGTTGATCAGTATTTTCATCTTGATAAAATATAGTTTATTTCTATCATAGATTTTGTCTCTCTTATTTGTGTTTTCCATTGCCTCTTGATCTTGGCAAAATCTCACATGGTATCAGAGCCATTAGAGTGTCATTGGTCTGCTAATTGAAAGAAATTGATGCTATTTGGTATTGTGTATTTTGGATTTTTCTATTGCAGGTTATTATTGAAGCTTGATGGGTCAAATCTAAGGTTACCATTGGATTGAGGAGGTCCAAGAAAGTCAGTTTTGTCTTTTGTTTCATCCAAATCGGACTTCGGAGGCCAAATCTAGAGGCATTTGAAGTTTGACGCTGCGGCAGAAATTTTCCAGAAAGTATAATTTTGTAGGCAATTTTCAAATAGCGATATCTCACTCATCCGAACTCGTTTTATGAGCAATTTTTTTGTTTTGGGGTATAATTTCCTGATCTGTACAGTGGTGTAGAAATTTTTCTGATTTTCGGATACAAGTTTTTCAGAAATCGCTAAATCCCGATTTTTACAACTTTGGAGGCTTCATTTGGGCTCATATGGACTCCTTTTCAGGTGCTGGTTTTTTTTAAAGTACATATTTTTTCATCTACTTTCATAATATGCCATCTGTTTGCAGTGATTTTAAGTAGAAATTGTACTTTTAGTATTTGGCCTTTTTTGGCATATTTGGTACTTGCATTTTGCTTGGATCTCAGTTTAGATCACTAGCAGTATTTGTTGAGGTCTCTTAGATCTCATTTTGAGAAGTTGTAAATTGAAATCAGAAGTCCCCTTTGCCTTGTTTTGCAAGTGGCCCATTGTATATGCACTAAGTATAAAGTGCCAAAATCACCATTTTGGGGGGTTTCTTGATTGAGTGAATTTGGGGGGGTGTCTCTTGTGCTTTTGTGCTCTTGTGTTCCTTCCTTTCTGCTGCTATGGGTTCTTCTAAGTTTCCTCTCTTAACTCCTCATAATTATGCTACTTGGAAAATTGATGCATGGAGTAAACTTATGGAAAAAGGACTAACTCATTACATTGATGGAACTATTGTTGCTCCCACTGATCCTAAGGTTGATTCAGTTGGTCACTTGGATTTGATCACTAAAAATATCATGGCAATTGGTACCTTAAGAAAGTATGTATCAAAGGATCTCTTTTGTCATATTGAGAAGTGTACTCTAATCAAGGATGCTTGGAAAAAGTTTCAAGACTTGTATGGTCAAGTTGATGAGATCAGGGGATATCAAATTAATAGTGATCTCACCATGTTGGATCCCAAGAACTTTGATACTATACAAGATTATGTCACCAAGGCAAATGAGTTGAGGGTACAACTCAAAGATTGTGGCATTGATAAGAAGGATACTCAATTGATCTTCAACTTGATGGGCAAGCTTCCACAAGAATATGCAGCATTTGTTTCTAGTTTCCAAACCCATAGGATGACAATGGGTTCAAGCTACACAATGCCTACATTTGATGCTTTGAATGAAATATTGATGATGGAACAAACTAAGTTGATAAGCATGGGCATTCTTAAGGCTTCTAAGTCTCAAGCATTAGTGGCAAATCAAGGGAACAAAGGAAATCAAGGAAAGGACAACTCAAGCAAGAAGAAATGGCAATCAAAGCCTAAGGACAAAGCACCATCTTCTCCACAACAAGGAGATACATCCTCTTCCAAGAGGGATAATTCACCAAAGAGGGAGAAACCTACTTGTGACTATTGTAAAAAGTTTGGTCATGAGGATCATCGTTTCCATTTTAAAAAGATTGATGAACTCACACATATCATCAAAAAGAATAACATTGATTTGCCTAATATCTACAAAAAGGATGATTCACCAACTTCCACTTCCTCACATTCAAAAGGAAAAGGGCAAGCATTCATGGCTTCTACAAGTGGGAAGACTCACTCTTTTGGGACAAGAAAATGAAAAGCTCTATGTGCTACTATCAGTCATGATTCAGAGAGATGGCTTCTAGATTCAGGGGCTTCTCATCATATGGCATCTTCACAGTCTATGTTCTCTACATTTGAGCCTTGCACCATGCCGCAGATTTTGATGGGCAATCATACATACATGGATGTGATTGGGAAAGGATATATTGACATTGGGGATAACTCCTTCAATAATGTGTTGTGTGTACCCCACTTGACAAACAATCTCCTTTCTATCTATCAAATCACACATGGCACAACTAATAGAGTTGTGGAGTTCACACCTGAGTCAGTTTTCATTAGAGACTTGGAGACTAGAGCTATCATTGTGACTGGGGTGGTTGATCATGCATCTCAGTTATACTCCTTTTCAGATTTTATTGATGATGATGATTTCACATTTGATGATTCTACACATGATGATCACACTTCTTGTGATGGTTCAGATTTTGAGGAGAACTTTGGGCACTTGAACATGGGGATTCTCACATGTGACCCCATTCTTGAGCCTTGTATTCCATCTCCTCATATTGATATCACATCACCTATTGCACCTAATGATGTGGATAGTGCGACAGTTTTGCCTTCATGTGATTCAGTGCAGTAGGATATTCATTGTCTTCCAGCTTTAGATTCATGGGATGGTTACTTGACAAACGTTGCAGGTTTGTTTATGGAATCCTACATTGTAGATTTGGGAGACATCATTGATGAAATTCATCTTCTCTTTGATGAAGATGATCCTTCTTCAATTGTTGCGAGGAAACACTCTGACCCTCTTGTTCATTCTCTACATGATCATTCTTTTGAGGTTGACATGATTGTGGATACTTATGTACAATAATTGGAGGAGGTCTCTTTATCTTTTGAGGAGACATGTGAGTCTTTGGGACATGTTCTACATCCATCTCCACTAGATCTTGGAATGTCTTTTCAGCAGTGTGGCACAATTTACCACCTGTAGGGGGGGTGTCTTTCAGCATCGACATGGGGACACTTGAGCAGTTTTTAAAGATTCCTTTCATCATGAGTTTTCTTCATACATATTCCCTTCATGATTGGGGAGACTTCATTGATACACCTTTGGTTTTGTTTCTTCCTAAGGGGAGGAATGTTGTTCGATGTTCGTGGAGCAGTTTCTTCATACATCGAGCTTCTATCATTGGTGGAGAATCCACATTGAGGGGGGGCTTCCTAGCTTCTCTTCTTCTCTCATATAGGGGGGACTTTTTCCTCACATGGGGTTTTGTTCCTCACATTCTTCTATGAGAGTTCTCTTGTATGTTTTCATCTCTCTTTTGGGGGAGGGTTTTTTCCCATTGGGTTTTTCTCTCTTTCCCCGCTTTGTGAGAGATTTCATTGCATTGGTTTTCATGCATTTGTATTTGTACATGGGTACCTAACATGGCCTAGTGGCCGGGACCCATCTTGCATTGCTTAGTTGCATTGTAGACTTAAGTGCATTCCCCTAAGTTACACTTAAGGGGGGGTGTTGGTGTAAATAATTATTCATCGTGGATATTATTACACTTTACTTAAGTTTACTTAGGTTCATGCATTTCATTTTAGTTTGGGTATGAGACACTTGGGCGTTTGTGCCACATTGGGATAGTGTGTGTAGGAGAATTTCCACCTTTTATGGTGTTGATCTTGTTGTTACACTCCACATTCAGTGGGTGATCCACCTCATGTGGACTATTATATTATTTCTCCTACCTACCCACACCCATTTCCTACCTACCCTTGTTTCTTACTGAGCCACATGTCATGTTTGTGTGCTCACATATCTCTAGCCTTGCCTATATAAGCAGGCTCATATTCATTGTATGTAATGATCGATTGATGATCCAGTTGATCAGTATTTTCATCTTGATAGAATACAGTTTCTTTCTATCATATATTTTGTCTCTCTTATTTGTGCTTTCCATTGCCTCTTGATCTTGGCAAAATCTCACATCTATAAATGACAACATCAAAATTACCTTCCATGATAGGGGGGCATGATGTCGAGATTCAATTACAAAGGAAACGAGGTGGGATGTATTCTACTCTTTTTATGGAAATAGGGATAAATTTATCCTAGCATCGAACCCTTGGACACTGAATTTGCAGAATCTAGTGGTGCCTAATGTTTTTGTAGAACCAATGATGATAAGAGAGCTAGTTGTAGCCTATGATCCCCCAAGCAAGACTATAAGATCAGAAGATGGTTATGTCCTATTGGACATATCACACAGGGCTATTGTAGAGTGTTTTGATTTAGATAGGTCTTCCCTCAAGGAAATCAATAGAGTTAATTTGGAAAGAAATTACCACTATTAAAAGGAAAGATATAGAAAGGAATTTGTTCCTCATTTTATGAAGAAGATCTAAAAAAACTCATAGAACTATATCCTCCCATCAGAGAGGGAGCCCTTCATATTAGAATGCTTTGAACCCTATTTTTTTAAAACCTACTATGCATTAGGGAAGGTTCTTGGAGTAGACTATGGGCTAACTCAAATGCCTATTGATTTCATGATGATTGCCATTAATATACAACACCCTACAATAAAATAAGTTCTATGATTTTGCAGCCATAATCCATGATAAGCTCCATGAAGGGTTAATGGCAGCAATGATAAAAAATTAGAAATTGGAGTTTAGACACTATTATTTGTTGTTTCATATGATCCTTTACCATAACAGGGCTTATTGGGGTCTAGAATTGACAATAAGGACAAATTATCCACACAGAGGTCTTCCATGGCCAATATAAAGATGGACTTAGGTGTGGGACAAAGGATCCAAGTTTGGCAATTACTCAATTTTCTTTGATCACTTTGTCATCAAAGTATTCTCAAGGCTTGGAGTGAGGTCGCCCAGGCTGCCAAGGAATATTATCAAAATTTTGAGGATAAGAAGTTGCAGGGGTGAAGGAATGGTATATCCAGAGGGAGCCTTCATTCATAATTTTTGAGATTTCTTTTTGTATGGCAACTGCACCATTATCAGAGTATACGGGTATGAGCAAGCACCCCATGTTTTTCCACTCTTTGTCTCTCCTAGGCTAGAATTCATTGAACTAATTTGGCAACTAATATGGATGGAGAGGATATAAGATCCTATTGATAAGAAAGGGAGACTCCTCCCCAGGGTGGTCAATTTTGAAGAGTTTAGTATAGGATGTGACACCCTAGAAAAGGTGTAGGAATTCCTTGTAAAGAATTATAGGTTGAAGGTTGCCCAAGCTCGACATTTTGACCCTAAAGGATGTATAAATGACCTCAGAATAAACAAGCTGATAGAGAAGGGTTATTTTCATTCTTTTGATGATTGAGAAGATCTGATAAGAAATTCTCTGCCTACTGAGGCACAACAGCACAGGAAGAAATGGGAGCTCATAAATAAGCTTGAGCTAGAGAGAAAGCAGGAGGTTCCCAATTTTGAAGGTTTATACAGGGAAGTCCAAACTGATTTTGCTAGAATATCCTTAATGATTAGGAAGGCATATGACATAATAAAGATGGAGATGGAAAGGAGGGATGCCAGGGACAAAGGGGTTAAGATTGAGACAAGGCCTATAGACCCTACTTCTACAGTATACAAAATGAAAGGGCATATAGTGACAGTTGAGAAGACATCTCCTAGTACTTCTCGGCAGGAAACTCAATAGGTTAAGAGAGTTGAAAAGAGAAAGGAAAAGATGTCTAATTTTGTAGATGTCCAAGTGGATTTCGATTCAAGTGTGCCACCCCCTTCTCCCCCTTGAGAGACATTCCATGAAGATGAGGTTGTTGAAGCTTTGAATGAATCAGATAGAGCCATTGTTTTGAGTATAATCCCTATTGAGGAGGCAGATGATGAAATAATAATTGCCTCAAAGAATTTTGTAGCAGATGACAATTTTGTGAACTCTCCCGAGTTTAAATCTTTTTGGCTAAGAGAAAAATCAAAGGACTTATCTGATGAAGCGATCATAAATTTTGATACAAATAGCTTCAATTGAACCCCTGAGGAAGGAAGGGATATGATTAAAAGAAGCGGTATGCTTCATGTACCATGCTTGGATTTTGAAAAAATCAATTTATTAGATCAAATTATGTGGCAGAAGGACCCAAATTTTGCAAAAGAGTTCAATGACCATGGGTCTGGGGTAAGTATAGGCCTAAAGGCCTTTTCTCTATTATCAAGGGACCTAAATGTTCAGAATCCTTTGTTTCTACAAGGTGTACAACAAAAGACATGGGATACAGTGATTAGGATCCTGGAAGACACCACTGCATCAAAGGTTGTGGCAATAACCTCACATGCAGTCCAGTTTGCTCAACTAGCAGTAGATGACCTTGAGCAAAAACACTTAAGATTGAAAGACATGCATGTGGCTCTCAATGCAAATTACAATAAGTTACTCATTAAAAATTGTGCATGGAAGGTGCAAATAAAGAAGGTGACTACAGATTGTTTAGGAGGAATTAGGCCTAAAGAATTGGAAAATATGAATAAAGAATTGCAAATAATTAAGGATGAAGATGACAATAATTATTTTGAATCATAAGGGATTCACTTTTGAGGATTTAAAATAAGATTATTGATAAATGAGGTGAAATTCAGTCTTCATAATCTTTGACGTCTCAGCTCTTAAGTCAGCTCAATGAGATTGTTTAATTCTTTCAGCCAATAAGATTCACTTGGCTAACAAAGAGTCAACAGTTGAAAGAGGTCATGCTAGTAGTAAAAAACATGGCCAAACCACCTCAAATTCTTGGGACCACTTGGAAAAAATATAATTTATTAAATAAAGAGTTGTCCAACATAGAAGAAGAGAAGAAATCAGTGTTGCGAATGATCAACTCTTTCCAAGGGCTTAAAAAGTAGCACGTCCGTACAATTTTGACAAATGATGGATAGATCATTAATATAGTTAATAAAATACACTACATAGTCTTGCACACACCCATAACAACTAAAGTGGATCAATTTATGAGACTAGAGTCAAAGATTGTATTGTGGAAATTTATTCCATAATCACCTTAGCATGCTTGCTTTGGTAGGATATTCAAATTCAATGAAATATTATTTACACCTAAGGTTACAAAAATTATTGCAAGAATTGATCGTGATAAAAATAATGCATTGGAGAATATGTTAATAATTTAAAGGAACTTTCATAATCTCAATGAGGATGAAAAATAATTTCTAAGCCAATCATCAAAGATTCTCATCCATATAACAAAAAAATAATACAATTTTCTTATGTTTTTCATAATATGCATCTATTGCTCTAGTCAGTATGGCATCTTTACACCATTGAAAAGATATATTTATTGTATTGCTTGGATTAGATTGCAAGACAAAATGAATAAATAGGATTATATTTAATATTCCACACCATCCTCTAATAATTATAACACTATCTTTAACTTTGAATTGTATGCTTAAGTGGAAGGTCACAAAGTTCAATATCAATGTGGAGTTCATATTTAGGAAATTTTGGAAGATGGATCCAAAAGAAGATTTCACTCACATGTTTGAGAAGTCACAAAGCAAGAAAATAGTTTGTTTGACATGTTAAGTATAGATTTGCGAGATTTGAAGAAGCTTAACCTAATTTTTAACATTGAAAAAATTAATACTAAGATTTCAATAAAAAAAGTGGATATTTTGACAAGTCCAACATCTAGGAGAGAACAAGAAACACCATTGCATACATATAGAAACCATTTTAGTCAAATGTAATAAGTTCCAAATAAAATAATTGCAAATTATCATATTTTAAGGCCAAAAGTATTTGTGAAACACAAAAAATACTATTTATGATTGCCACTTAGAATATAAATAGCATAAAACTCTTCATTGAGGAATCATGAAGTATATAGAGGCATTCATCTTTAGACAGATAAATCTCATTCCATTTAGCATATCTCATAGATAAAAACACACCACTTATCAATCTAAATTTTAGGATTTTAAATAAGGGCTAGAAAAGGCTAAGATTAAAAGTAGTCAAATCTTCTGTACCTTCAGTGAGAATATGTTAAATCAATTTCTAGAATAACACTAGAAAGTGTCACAAAAGACTAGGATTGTTGACTTGTAGACACAACCACACCCAAATATTATTTTGGGGTACTAAAATAGGCAATGGTTTCAAATGTTGGCAAACAATATTGTTCTTCCACGCAGCCTCAAAAGTTGAAATAAAAAATGAAAAGCTATGATGAACTCCATCATCATAGCCCTGAATAGAACCTTATTGAAGGTTGCACTATTAGATCCCTCTTTTAAAATTGGTCAAAACCCTAACTCCATCTCTCACAAAGTACAAAATGACCCCGCATATTGACAAAACATAGTAAAACAACCCACATAAAGGATTGTCTTCCCCACTGCCTAGAGGCCTATGAGAACATATTCCCCTCACTCCTGCAATAGCTAAGGGAAAATTTACCTAACAAAAAAAGGAATCATATAGACAACATAAAAAAAAAAATAGTTTTTGACAAACAACCATGAACCTATTCGTAGACATAATTGAGTAAAGGTGGACTAAAAGAAAGCTTAATTCTATTTTTTCTTAATTCTAACAACATTAAGATCATGCATACAAAACCAACAAACAAACGTAATAGGGCTAATACCTGGGTTGAGGGTGTGGATGAGGATAGAGTTTAGAAGGTGACCAATGATTTTATTGGTCTTGTGGACATATGGGACAAGATGAAAAGGAAAATCAATGACCTTGATGCTAAGATGAGAATGACTGACATGAAAACTGAGTTGGATGAAATTTGGCATGCCCAGGAGGCCTTGAAATCTAAAATCAAGATGGCCAACTCAACATGTTAAAGTATGGCTAACATCCATAACTCCTCTCTTCAGGCTATCTAGCCTATTCAAGCTGAGCTCAATAGGAAAAGAGAGAAGAAGCGAAGGCCAACAGAGGCCTTGATCATTGGTGTTGGTCTTTTGGAGTCTATGGTGAAACCCACCCTAGATTAGGCTTTAGTTTCTTCTGGTTAAGGTTTTGAGTCTTATAAAAAGGCATCCTTTTCTAATAAAATTTTAAGTTTATGCCAAGTTTGGCAGGATAAAAGTTTTCCCATGTAGATGGTCGTCCCTTTGTGCTTTCAATGGGTGGTTTACTAGTTTTTTGTGTTCACTATTTTTTGTTTCTGGTTTTGTTCCTGTTGGTCTAGTTTCTTTGTTGGTTTTTGGGTGTCCCTTCTTGTTTTTTAGCTGTCTTAGTGGCAGTTTTTTTACTCGTTGTGCATCCCTCATGTGCCCCAAGTGTCGCTTAGCAGTTATGTAATGGTATAGGCCTATCCCACTTTTATTAATCAAAATGTATTTTAATAAGGTGCAGATTTTAAAAGACCCACTAGAGTTAGCAAATCAATTGTCACACAAGACACTCAAACAAGATAATACACAAAACAAATAACAAAACCTTTAAAACCACAAATAATCAATGGAAATCTTTAGACCTTCACAAAAACCTAGAAAAACCGCTATTGCATATACCATCAAGTGGATCTTTGCAATTAGTCTGGCAAAACAAAAGAATTTACAAAAACACTACAATACAAATCCATTGAAAATTTAAAAATGAGTGAAAGCTTACTAGGTATTGTGCCACTATAATATATACTTACAACATTGATTAGACTAGTCACTACAGTGGAGCTATTCATGACAACTATACTAATTTCTTTGGTGGCTTTTGTTTTGTTGCCAATAGGTTTTGGTCCAAAATATTTACTCCCATTTCTTGGCTTTGTACTCATTTGACTTATTTGATATAAATTTAAAGCTCAATGCAGTCCACTCAAATCAATTGAATCCCCATACAAGAACATGCCTACAAATCTACAAAGAAAACTGATGGTATTATTTTAGTATTTTTCAAGCTTCTACAATCTATTGCAAAAACAAAATTATTGTGAAAACCCTTTGGTTTCCCTCTACATTTTTAGATGTTTCAATGTCCAATAGTACCATTGATAGAAGAAAGTGAAACTAAATGTGGTCTACCCAAATCATTTGAACTCCCTACTATAAATCCTCCTAGTCAGGAAGGAAAATTGATGCTAATATTTTAGTGTTTTCCAAGCTTCCATAGTTCATTGCAAATTTAAATAATTCTTGTTAAAAACCTGTGATTTTCACCAATAATTTAACATGATGCATGTTGCATATTATATGTTTGTGAGGGATTTATCATCTTGTACAATGTTTCAGACACAAGAATGTAGTCAAATGGTAGAAACAAACATACACTTGAAATTTAGACAATTCTATGGGATTGCCCACTACCGTAGTATCTACCAGCAAAGTCTCCTTTGCATGGATGCATATGGCTAGCCTTAAACCACACACACTAAGAAACATATTAAGTCTAGAGAATGTTTGTCAACTTTGAGTGTTTACACTAGGGATGACCCCACAATGCAACAGTTAGTTGTGAGCCTCCTACATGAGAGGTTGTGGGTTCGAGTCTACTCGATTGGTTCTTAGCTCAAAAACTGTGTTTAAACTTTTAAGCCTAGAATTGTATTGCAAGTGTGACTAAACACCTTAAACAGCATATTAAGTCTAGAAAATGTTTGTCAACTCTAAGTGTTTAACACTTTTAAACGTAGAAATGTAAGCTTAGTGTGTGTGATTTAAGCTGTTCCATATGCAAACTTGTCAATATTTTGGACCAGCTCTTGCAATGCCACACATTTCAAAATAAGAACTAAATTATCGTGTGTTCTCTTGCCTCATCCATTGTACAAGTCTCTGACAAGCTAAGATGAAGTGAACTCCAATCCTATGACAGCAAAAACTATTCAATAAATATCTTACATAAAAACCATGCAGCTTAACCCTCTCATTTTAGGAACAGAAAACAAACTTATTAAAAAATTGAATAGATTAATATTAATTTTGAGGTCTCCGCTATAATTCCAGGGGGAAGTAGCGAAAGATGTGGATTTTCGAAATCTCTGTAATGCGTAATTTAATTAATAAGAATTCCGCTATACAAGCGGAAACGATTTTTGGCCTATATATTTCTCATACGTATATTGAGAAACTACTGAATACATTGAAAACAGATGGCTCATGTTTATACTAACTACAAAGACAAAGGAACCCAATATTGTCCACTCCTGTCTTTACCCGTGATTGGTACTGAAAGTGCAGAGGCTGTGATCGAGATGCTTGTGAACTTGGAAGATTCTATGCTTTGCTGCAGCATTTCATTGATTTGTTCGAGACGAGCAACAACGTCGTTCATGGATGGTCTGAAATCCCTTTCTCTTGCAAGGCATTCAAAGGCTAATTCGGCAACTGCAGCAACCATGGCCTTCACCTCATGATTGCTTTCAATCTTCAAATCAGGATCCACCAATTCATCCAAAACACCTCTTCTGATCTTTTCTATGGCCATTGTAGCAAGACTAATTTCGTTTCTATTTCGGTTCATATCCACGGCTACTTTGGCAGAGATGATCTCCACCAAAACAACTCCAAAGCTGTAGACATCAGACTTTTCAGTGAGCTGGAAGCATTCATGGTACTCTGGGTCAACGTATCCTGGCGTGCCTTGCGGAGCAGTTGTCACGTGGGAGACATTCACCGGCACCAGTCTGGAAAGCCCAAAGTCTGCAACTTTTGCCCCGAAATATTCGTCCAGAAGAATGTTATTGGATTTCACATCTCTGTGAAATATGGGTGGCTCGATGCTGTGGAGGTACGCCAAGGCCTGGGCTGTTTGTAGGGCAATTTTTAAACGAATTCCCCAAGGCAAACCTCTCAGACTTCTTCGACTTCCATGCAGATGATCGGCCAGGGTTCCATTTGGCACATATTCGTAAACAAGTATTAGAATCGGACTCTTCAGACTTGTACAGCCGTAGAGACGAACAAGGTTTGGATGGTCAAGAGAGGATAGGATTTGTACCTCGTTGATAAATTGTTCAATTCTTCGAGAGTTTTCCTGATAAAGCCTCTTCACTGCTACAGCTCGCCCGTCCACAAGTTTGCCCAGATAGACCGCGCCAAATCCGCCATCTCCAAGCTCGTTCTGCTCATCGAAGAAATTCGTGGCCTGTTGAAGTTCTTGATAAGGAAATATGCGCAAAGCACCTAACATATACCCTTTCTGGCCTTCTTCTATGTCGGTTCCTTGATAATCGCTGAAATCGCTAGCAATCCAACGGGTGGGAGATGCTTTTCTCCTCCTAATATAATAAATGAAGAGCGCCACTACGGCTGCGGCGAGCCCGGTGCCTCCGATGGAACCTACAGAACAATCGACAGATGAGAGAATTTATTTGAGATATGAAGTCGAACTGTAAAGGAAAAGGGAATTCTTCGCCCAAATAAATGAAAAATAGTAGAGTTATGCGCAGGGATGCTCACCTAGAATAATTTTCAGGGTTTGGGACTTGCCTGCAATGCCACATAAAGTCTTGTGATCAACATTTACAAAATAATATCGATAAATTTGATAAAAAAATATATAAATTTCGAATATAAACTACTAAGTTTCAGCTCGTTCCCCTTATAAGGCTAAATTTATTAGGAAAGGAATTGATATAATTGAGAATGAAGTCATACTCACCTTTAGGCCGCTTGCAATAAATCTGCGTCGAACTGGTTTTATCATACGCACAAAACCTACCGCGAGACTCGCAATCCTTGCAGGCTTTGTTGGGTTCCCATGTCACTTGGAACCCATCTTGAATTCCAGAGACCTGATTAACGACTTGGACTGTAACCTGCGATTTACACACACTTTCGAAACTCGACTCATCCTTTAAAATAAAATACCAACTCGCATTACATGATAATGGAGACACTAAACTACGTCTCCGAATTGTTTTAGCGCATTGCCCCCATACGGTTAAATTCTTGTAGCCATTGTTATTATGAAATCGAGTGATAAGCGAAATTTGTGTTGTATGGCTACCGAACAATGATGGATTGCACCTCTTCCACCGGATACTTTTGTCTATTATTGTCATGATGTGATCCTCTTCCCACTTCTTGGATAGTCTCAGTATGTAGTATTGATAGCCACCAATATTGATTAGAGCCATACCCTCTCCAGTATCACACTCAAGCTGAAGCGTGGGATCACCACAGCCGCTGTTCTTCTGTCCGAAAGGATATGGAAAAACATAGTACCCGCATTTAAATTCTGGACAAGGTCGAGATGAAGAAGCAAGGAATGATATTGATATTGTGAAGATTAGAAAGAGGAAGCGCAGCGGGTACAGAGGGCGTGGACTGGTATACAGAGAATGGCAAAGATGAAGAGGTAGCAAGGCTTCCATTTTGATGTTCACTTGTCACAAGAGGAAGAAGAAAAGAGTAAGAGAAATGAAGTAAAGAGGGAAACATGAATGATAGCTTAACAGCCGGCGTAAGGAGTCACTACGTCAATTTGACTCCTACTTTCCATTGCCGTATTCACATGTACTAGTGATAAAATTCCACGCGCTTTTCTTTAATGCATCACAAACGCTCATAACTACACAAAAAATTTGAATTCCGTGAAACTTTTCATAAAGGAACTTTCAAGCGTAGACTTCTAAAAGCGCTTAGAAGCTCTTAGATCCATAAAATTTAGGCTTCCCAGATGTCGGGATATTTCTAGGAAAATAGCCCTACAAATATTTGAAATTGCAATGAATTCATAATATGAGATGTGGGTACTGCCTACGTGTTTAGCTTGTCGGGGGTAATCTTTACCGTATAGTCGGCTTGACGCAACTATAAATAATTAAATAGATAAATTTCTGTGGCTCTCCACATATATAAGTCAATTAATTTATTTTATTACACCAATTCACCAGATCAAATTCCAATTTGTTGATCAAGTCGATTGCCCACTTTAGTGGTCAATCATATTCACCAAGTCAAACTTTAATCTGTTGATTGAGTCTCTAGCCTCATAAGTTTAGGATTGCTTACTTTAATGGTTGTGCAAAGGAAAATAAAAATTTTCAAAATGTGATCTAGAATAAATTAATGAGATTATGTGAATAATGTACAAATTAATTTAGATTAAGTATATCAATTTTTTTAATATTTTAGATCGTTTACAAATATTTTGTTCATATTAGAATCCACTTATTAGAAATTTCATAGTAGATGTCCCTTTGGGATTTGAACTTTGATCTCCATAATGAGAACTCAATGCTTTAACCAATAGAACACAACCCCTTAGACATAAAATTATAATTTTATGAAAAAATGATATAACATATATAGATTAGAAATGCATTATTTATATGTATAAATTAGTGGAATAATTTTTATTGCAAATAATTAGAAAAATAATTAAAAATTAAAAATTTATGTATCATAGTTAAAATTTGTCACATCTAAAATTTCTTAGATTTAAATTATATTGTGTTTGAAATTTTAAATTTGGTATCATAGTTGATCTCAACATGAATGTACCGAAGAGGATTTGTTGGAATTGAAATACATTTTTTAATAGAATTTGAAAGTTTTCATCATTAAAGGGCAAGTGGCTCAATGGTAGAAAATCTCACTAGTCACAAGTAGATTCTAACTTTTAATAATAAGGTATCCAATGTTATCATGTATTTACCTATAATTCCTTATAGAAACAAACAAAATCCTTACCATAAAATAGTCAAAAAACAAAAACAAAAAAAACTATATAAAAATGTGATGCAAATTAACTCCTACGAATTAGTAGGCACAACAAATTGATTCTAGACTGAGCTCGACAACTGCTACGACTTTAAGAATAATTGGGAGCTGTGGGATAAGGTGATTAAAGGGAACCTAGATAATTATGTTGAAGCGATGATAGGTCATGACCCTAAGCTCTTTGTTGATTTTGTTAATGCTTGGGATAATGGGAATGTGAAGATTGGTAGTGTTACTTTCATGGTTTCGAAGGAGACTATTGCAAAGGTGATAGGGTTGGCCCTTGATGGTGTCTCCTTTCCCAAAAAACCCAAAGGGAATTACAAGAACAATTTTGATCGGTTTTTCCAACCGAGAGAAGGTGTTTCCAAGATCCAAAGTGGCTACAACAAGAAGGATCTCCCCGAAATTTGGAAGGACACAACTCAGTTGATCATGAGGCTTGTCACCTTCGACGATGGGAAAAGAAGGTTCAACACACAAATTTTTCCCATGCTTAATCATCTTCAGTATGGGGTAAGAATGAAATTCCTCTTCTTGATTATATCTTCTTTGTCTTAGTCTATTTGCAAAGCCATGGAAAACCTGGGTAAAAGCCTCTCCATCAGGGTCTTATTTGAAGAATGTACAACTTCTACATGGATTTGCCCCCCTCTGGTGGGGTCCCTTCCATTGTCGTTGGGTCTACCTATGATCCCAATTTGATTGTCAACCTTACTATTATTTCCTCTAATTTTGGGGAACAGATTATGTCCCACCGTGGCTCTAAAATACCCACTAGGAAAAACCCTACTAGAATGGCCAAATCTAGGGCCATTGTTGCTACCAAAAAGGTTCAGGAAGTGGGTGCCCAGTCTAAGACACAACAAGATATGGTTAACAAGATTGTTAATTCTCACTCTGAGTCTCTTTCTTTGGAGGATTCATACTCCTTGGATACCTTAGGGTCAGATTGGTCCCCTACTAAGAAGGAAACCCTAGCCCTACCCCTTTAAATTCCCCCCTTCCTTAGTATTTCCAACCCTCAAAGAACCACTTTGGTGTTAGGAAAACTTGTGAAGGACTTGCATGAAGACACTCAAAGATAGGAAAAGTTAATTAAATGGCTCTTCGCATAGATGCGTGTGGCCATCAAAAATCTCAATCGGCTGGAAGTGGCAACTGAGGTAGAAGCCAGGGCTAATATTTGGGTTAATGAGTTGGATGATGATAAAATTTAGAAAATGGCCAATGATCTTGTGGGTGTTATGGGACAATGGGAAATGATGGATGGAAAGATTGTTGATGTAGAATCCAAAATCAAGAATGTGGGTAGCAAGAATGAGTTGGAAGAGGTCAAGAAATCCCAAGAGCCCCTCAAAAAGAAAATTGAGGAAGTCAATTATGCTTGCAGGGATGTGGCTTGCAAACACAATGCCTCCTTACAAGCTATCCATGATGAATTCAAAAGGAGAAGGACAAAAAAAAGAAGACACTAGAGTCTTTGGCCACGAGCTTTGGTCGTATTGCTTCATTAGTCAAGGCCACCCCTGACTCTGAACTAGTTTCCTTTGGTTCTAGGATTGGTTTGAGCAAAAAAGTTTCATTTTCTGATAAAGTGCTTAGTATGTGCCAAGATTGGTAGGACAAGGATACCCCCAAGCACTAGACCATCACTTTGTGTCTGTGTTACGTAGTTTTTTTATGTTTTGGTGGAGCCAAATTATTTTTGTAGGTTGGTTTTTTAGTTTAGGTGTTGGTTCTTTATCTACCCTACTAGGTTTTTGTTTTTTGTTTAATAAGGGGTTCTTTTTATTTGTTGTGCATCCCTCATGCACTCTTGGTGTTGCTTTGTGATTATGTATCGATACATGCCTATCCCACTTTTATTAATCGAACAAAAATTGATTCCTCACAATCAAAAGACAAATCTAAATGAATTTTCTATATTAGAAGTTGTTAACAATGACATGAAGTAGTCAATATTAACTACTACAATGTGGTTACTAAAAATAAAATTAGAGTTCTATTAGAAGTGGTGGCTTGATGAGAAAAGAGAGGATATATTAGATTGGGCACTTGGACATTTGTAATGATAGATGAGATAGATAAGAGACATGGAGTTAGAGATTGGTACACACTTTGAGTGTTACTGGAAATGTATCTTCTATGTTTTGGTAGTTGTTTCTAAGTGTTATTATGTATGTTCTCTTATCCTTTAGCTAATAATTTATTCCATCATCCTTATATGTTTTCTTTCATAACCATTTGTTGTGGATAAATAAAGAATCTTGAATGTTTTTGTTTGGTATTGGCATTGCATCAATTTAGTACATTTTAGAGCAATGCATTCTTATGTCTATGAGTCATCATGATATATAGTAGTATTTGTCTCTATTGTCTCCATTTCTTATTACCAATACATAATATGTATAATTTATGAAAGCGATAAAAGACTTGATGTAAAAGAGAAATGTGAATCTAGCTTTGTGCATTACATGATTCACAGTGTCAGAAAATAATAAGGAACTAGAGTATTCAATAGAAAATCTGCAATGTGCTCCAAGAAACTCATGTAGGTAGAATTTTATAGGCTATTATCTCAATGAGGGAAATGGTCAATTCTATTCTTAAGGATTTTTAAATTCTGTGGACCATCAGTGTCCCATTTGACTTGGCCAACCCATCAAAAAAATCTTTGACTTCCATTAAATTTATTTTCTATGTGCTCCGATGAAGCTTGAGCTTGGGTATGTTGCTTATGTGATGATTGTTGATCACAAGAAAGGTGGTTTATTATCTTTGTAATTTTTTTTTTCTATTTGGTTGTACAGACTTATTTCTCACTATGTCGAGCTACAAATGGGAACCCACATGATAGAGATCATTGGTTGGAGAAGCTTCTCTTGGCTTCAAATCCACTTGTTCGTAGTTGACTTGAAGGTTTCTTTGTCACTCTCTATTAACTTGACCCATATAAATCCTTTGGGTTGTTGCATAACTAAGTAGTGCAAAATATATTGTGACTCAGTTGGAGAGTCGAGGGGAATTATATTTTTTTTAGTGCAGTAATATTTTCTAGTGAAGTCTTTATGTGGAAACTTATAGAAGTTTATATGCTAACATATTGTCTTTATGTGGAAAATTCTAGAAGTTTATATGATAACATATTGTCTTTATGTGGAAACTTATAGAAGTTTATATGCTAACATATAAACTTATAGAAGTTTATAGAATTTTATATGCTAACATTATTTGATTATGCTTAGCTACTTGGAGTTGGGTTGCTTTAGGCCTCTTATTCATCATATGGTTTTGGGAGCCTTCTCAAAACCCAACTATCCAACAATTTGTTGTGATTCCATCTTTTGGTTGTTGGACTTTGATTCGTGGTTTGAAGCTAAATGTTCTCTCTACTGATGGTTTCCTACCTTTCAGCTCCTATTGGGGTGGGTTCCTATCCTATTAAAGTGGATAGATGCTTTGCTATCAAAGGTGCAACTATCAGATGCTTTGAGGTTGTTGGCTTCATCCTGGTGGTTTTGGGATTCATCACAAAACCCATTTCAAAGTTTAGAGGATCCTTTCAAAAACCCCACGTTTTTGTTTTGTGCTTTCTTGTCTGGCTGGATGCTCATAATTTTCAAGGGCCCAGTATAGACTATGGTTTTTTTCGGTTAAGGTTTGGGATATCTTTTAGCTTCTTGGAGTTTTTGTCATAAGTTAAGGAAGTCGAGTATATCCATGTTGTTCGATTGAGGGTTATTGTTAAACCCTCGTCCTTTTATTTTAAGAGCTATAGTTTGAGGTTATAGCCTTGAAAGTGTGGCCAACCTATTTTGTATTGGCTATATCTTGTTTTTTTGGCTGGCTTTATTTGATGGTGGTTCCATTGGTTTTTGGCTGGCATTTGTTAGTTTAGCTATGTTTGGGCTGCTAATTGTCAATGTTTGTACTCTTTGGCAACATAGTATTATGGGTTCGAGATCCTGGTAATCTGAGGGTTTTGGGTCCCTTCAAAACCTATTGAGCAGGGTTTCAGGTCCCCTCAAAACTTGTTTTTCCCTTAATTATAAATATATAACTTCCTGTATAAGGTTGATTTCTAATAGACCATATTGTTAGACAATTCAAATAATCGGAAGACAACTGAGTGGGGGGGTGGTGCAGGAGCACCCTTCCAGACTCTTTCTCTTTCTTTTTCTAGTTGGTGTCATGCTTCTTTAGAAGCCAGTGTACATGAATAAGAGCTATGAGCTCATGTGTGCTAGACTAGGTCCTAGTTAGGGTCCTAGTGGAGATCTTAGGGGTCATGAGTCAAGATTGTGATTTTCCTGAAAATGGAGGGTATGTGTGTCCTTGAAGTGTTTAGGGGTCTTTTATAACATGGTGGTGTCCTTAGGTTGGCCCATTGTGGGTCTAGGAGTCATAAAAAGAAACATTGGGAAAGTTGCTCAAAAGTTGCAAAAGTTGCATGACAACTTTTAAAAGTTGTCAAGCAACTTTTCCACAATGATGTCAAGTTTTTTTGGTTAGCGTGGAGAACCCTAGTTTGGGCACACAGATTGAGGAAAAGGTATTATAAGTACTTGCAAACCCTAAATTCATGGGTTGGATGTCAGACTTTGTACGGCCCTAGCAAAAAGATCAGACTGAGACTGTAAAACTGTTACCAGTCAATTTGAGTGAAGAAAACAAGCAAATTAATGGATTGAGATACATCCAAAACTATGTGGTTTGTCTTTCATGTTGTAAATACTTTCATTTCAAGTGATTAGTTTAGGTTTTTACTTGCAGATTGTGTGAGTTTGTAAATAGTTTGCAAATTGTCTTCTTACTGTCCAGTTTTGGATAGGATTGTGTAAATGAAGTCTTAACTCCATTCCTCGTTGTGGAACCACCATGAAACCATGGGGAATGGAAGTGAAGACCTTGTGTTATGGTCCCACATGAGAAGGGCCCTTAAAAATGTAGGAAGGTCAAGAAAATACCTACTCCTAGGCGAGACTGGATAGTGCCCAGTTAGGAGAGGTTGAATTGCAGAGGTCTTGGAGAGAAAGGTTGGATAAAGAAGAGTACATCCTTTGGAGGAAGTGTAGAGGAGTGTTTGAAGCATCATTGGTGTGAAGGAGGAGCCTCCACCAATCCAAACAAGGTGCCTAACACACAAAACCTTCACTGTGACCCAGGTAGATTACAAAACCCTCATAAAACCCTTGTAAAACCCCAAAATTTGCCCTAGGCACTGTACGGCCACTTGGAGGCCCAAAACCTAGAAAATCTTTGAGCCCTTGCCAATTGAATGGCAGTCCATTTTGGGAGTTAGGATTGTTTGAGCACCATTTGTGAGAGGGAGCCCTAGAAGACCGGTTAGGAGGCCTAATTGGTCCTAATCCTTGTAGCCTTGTTTTGTAAGTAAAAACACAAAACAGTGAAATCAGTAGAAATGACGAAGGTAACAACTTCTTGGGGGCACATGGAGGGATGTAAAACATGGTTTGAGACCTGATTTAACCTTGCTAAGACCTTGGAAAGTGTGAAGAAAACCTTAGCCCTTATTAGCCATAGTAAGGGATTTTGAGTCTCATGTGTAGGTGAGACCTTAGGAGCAGCAAAGCAACTCATTGGTGGGTGGATTGGGCAAGGTTAGGGGATTCCTCAAGAAAAGGAAGTCCTAGAGACCCTAGGGTGTGAGGAGAACATTAGGTAATCCAAGGAAATGATCCAAGAGCATAGACTAGGCTAGTCTATCCCAAACCCCATCCCATCAGGGGGGGGGGAATGAATCAGTTGTCACCAAATTACCAAAACATTAAGCAATTAAAACTTTAATACCGAAACCCAAAATATCAATACCGGAATGCATAAACCATATACCAAAATAGTAGATATACCAATTAAGCACAAGAAATAATCAGAGAATAAATACCATCCACATGACACCAAGATTTGTGTGTGGAAAACCCAGTAAAGGGAAAATCCACGGTGGGAAGCCTACCCACAATCAGATAATACTTCTATAGTAAGAATGTGATTAAAAATGAGGGGCCTGAACTTACAGGAAGGCCAACAGCTTAGAGCACACTGCTCATCACAAAAGGAGTCTCACTGACAACATAAAAATCCATACGACAATCCAGAGGAATGAATGAATTGCAAAGATAGCATCTCCTATGCTTGAGTACAGTTTTGGTTAAGCTCAATTTTAGAGGACTAAATTCTCTTACATAAACCCAATCGGATCACCAATTATCAACCAAATCCTCTACCTAAATGATTATTACATTATTCGCTCCTATTACATATCTATTTCCCTTACATATATTATCTACAAAGAGATCTTACATCATATATATAAAAACCCTCGACCACAAACAATAAGGTCAGCCACCAGACAATAAATCAATTACATAATTACAAAACATGTTGGCCTTAGACTAAATAAATAATATCCAACCCATAAGACATCCCGGAAACACATCAAGAAGTCCAATCCACACATTACATTAAGTCAGTCCATAACCTAGATAAATCGGGATCCAATTTAGGTCCACACATGCTAGAGCAATGATCCCATCAACTAAGTCTCAAACACGGTCACCATCAACATCCCAAATCTCCACTAGAAGCTGCACCAACACTACTTATGCATAACATCAAAGATCTTCAATAATACTCTACCGGTGAAACCCTCATCTGAACAACAAACCAAGCTTGCCAGCATACAGGATAGCATTTGATCACCAAATCAAAACCAACTGACTAAGCATGAATCTGAGTAGCATGAATAAACCAATTCCATAATCCAAACATACTAGAGCATACCGGATCATCATGATCTGTGTATAGTGAAAATGGATACAACAACAATGTTGGAAGACTAAATGAATTCAACCACAAAACCCTAGCCTAACAACAACAAAGATCCACCATAACATATGAAGATTACCTAAGACAATGCAAATCAAATGTAATCACAAAGATTATACCATCACATGTCCAATAGGGTTTGGATCTCCATTCTTCCTATCTCCATTGATCTTGCTTGATATATTTGCTCTTAGATTTTATATGTGCACAAGAGCTCAACAAAGATCAAATTTGTGGTTGCAAGTAGGATCGCATATGAAAGTGCAAAGTGTAGTGTAGTCGAGTGTGTAATTGAGTTAGGATGCATAGATTGATTAGGGTTGATAATGAAGAAACTATCCTCTTATATAGAAGACACTATATGAAATGGAGGGATAAGATTGAGAGGTGTAAAAGGAGGTCGGTTATGATTAGAGGGTAGGTAAAGAAAATAATAAAATAATAAGAGGGTAGGTAGTGTAGGAATTAAGAGATGAATGACATGTGTCATAGGTAGAAAAGGTTAATGAATTAATTAAATAAATAAAGATTCATTTAATTAATAGAGTAAGTGTGATCAATTAAATAAATAAAATATTTATTTAATTTAGGAAAAAGATAATTTAAATAAATAAATGTATTTATTTAAATGAGAAATAAGGCTAGAAGAGGATAAATGAATTAATTAAATAAATAAAGATTTATTTAATTCATAGAAGAATTAGGGTTAAAATAATAAATAAATAAAGATATTTATTTAATTAGACATGACAATTTTAGGTGTCTACATGATCTAATCCAACCAGAAACCAAACGACCTACCAGGACCAGAAGGATAACGCTAAACAACCAAAATAGCTAGTGTTGACATTGATGACAAAACATCAATGCAACACATAATCAATTCCTCCAGATGGCCAGAACATATATGATTTTGAAGTAGTAACTTACAAGTTTCTAAATTATCTTTTTTAGTTTGTATAACACTACTAAAATTTGAGGGTAGCCAAATGGTTGAGTCCAAAGACACAAAGGATCAGAACAAGGAATGGATCCATGAACATGTAGTCAAGTTGTAGAGAAAGGAAAAAATTATTACTTACATACATGGAGGAGACCCCTAAGTGTGAAATTTGTCATGATTTAGAGGACATCATTTAATGCGGGAAACCAAAAGTTTAACGGTTAAAAAAACCATGGGAGATGGGATATTTAGAGAAATGTGTAACACCAATTTAAAATATTAATGTTGTGTTATAGATAATTGTTGTGTGTAAGAGATAGTCGATTAGATGAAAAAAGGAGGAGATGTAGTTGTGTGTTTGAGTTTTCATTGTGATGTCAAATATGGAGTTATATAAAGATGCAAGAAAGAGAATAACTAAAGTGGAAGAATGTATAAGGAAAACGTAGAGAAAGAAGTTAACAAAGCACCATCAAATTGAGTTACAAAATTTAGAGTTTGTGTTGGAGGAATTGTGGTGGATATTGGACAAATATGAAACATGCAATAAACAAAGGGAAAAGAGAAAAATATCTACAACAAATGAGTTGAAGAGTTATGAGAAGTTGAAAAAGAATGGTGAACTCACTTTGTGAGAAAGATACATTCTTAGAGAGGAAAGATATTTCAAGTCAAGGACTAGCCAAGGGGTCAAATTATTAGAACAAGGAAAGATTAAATCTATTGAAGAGTTGGAAAAATTATTAGTGGATATAAGACCCCTAAATGTGGTCCTCCAACAGTTACAAATAGTAGGGATAGATGAATGGGATGAACACAAAGAGGATGAGAGGGATGAAGCTGTTGAGTTGTGTTACCCTAAGGAAGGGGAAGACAATGAGAAGAGTTAGAAGACTACAATGAGAAATAATCCAACCTATCACAATAGGAGGCCTAAATTGTTTTAGTGGTGAAAGAAGTCCATGTTGGAGAGAAGGAATGCAACCTATCACAAGAGAAGGCCTAAATTGTTGTAGCTATGGAAGTAGTCCACATTGGAGATAAAGTTGCAATAGAGATGGACATCTTTGGGAGCCCCATATGTGATGAATATTTATTGTTTTTAGATAAGACAAACTTGTCAAAGGGATCTAGACGATTATCTAGAGAATACCAATAGTGAGGAAATAGTAGAATGTCATCTTTTTTCTTAAAGAAAGAACAAGGGTGATTAAGGAAGGAAATAAAAGCATGGAAATTTTTTTGGAGTTGAATTGTGAATAACATCATGTAAAGTAAATTAAAAAATACCTCAAAAAAGAACTTGAAAGAAAGCTTAAATGGCATAATGAGGAGGAAGCACTAATAGAAAATTTATACTCCCTTAATTTTATTTCTATTTTAAATGTTTAATATGCATGTGACGCAAATGGTGTACAGAGCAATTCTGATTTTTAGTGGAGTATAACTAATAAGCCTTCAAGGATTTGGGAGAAGATAAAGAGCAAGAAGACCACGTAGAAAAGGAAGAGGATCTCTATTACAACAAGTTGTTGTAAGTGAAAAAGAAAAGAAAAATGAGACAACTTGAAGAGATGTCTAATTTGGGGGAAGGGAACACTATAACTTAATTCTCAAAGTTAGAAGGATGGTTCTATCATTTATTTTGAACTCTTTTGGGGATGTTTGATATAGTAGCATCTTAGGATAAAAAGAAATCTATCACCAAAAAATATAATAGTTAGGTTGTCTAGATTCTTAATGTTTTAATTTATTTAAGTTTTCTTATGCTTTGAACTAAGAGGTTCCAAATTTTAAAAGAAGGGGAGAATGATTTAAACTAACTCCTACGAATTAATGGGCACAACAGATTATTCCTTAAAATCAAGAGATGAGTCCAATTGAATTTTACATGTTTATAAGTGGCTAATAATGCCTACAGTAGCTGAAAACAACTATTGTGATGTAATGCTATGAGATTTCCATAATCCATGTTATATTCTTTTGAAATTTTCTGGATTCGATTATATGTATTTTTTTCCCATCAATGTTTCGAATCACACAATGTGATTCATCATCAGGATGAAAGAATTAAAAAGAGATGAAAAATATTGAGTTGCAGATCTGGGAGAGAATAAAAAGAGATGTGGGATAGGGGAGGGCACGAGGATCAAGGGAGATTAAAAAATAGAGAAAAAAGAAACAAGGAAGAAAAAACCAACTAGACAAGGAGACCACCTAAAAGTTGGAGGAAAAAAACCTCTAGAATAACCCAAAGAAAATGAGTAGTTACCAAAAATAAAATTACACTTTTGCTAGGAGTGGTGGCTTGGAAACTGTAGCATCCTAAAAAATGCAACCCTTTGCAATTTCGACCACATTGGGTCCTTACCTTAGCATTTATGCCCCTTGTCCTACTTGGGACCTGATTATGGTCATGCCCCTTTGCATAATGTTTTGACATTTCCTATGCATTTGGCAGTTGATCCGCCCCAAAATAGGGTAGGACTAGGCCGTGGCACCCCTCATTTTTGGGCCCCTTTAAACCCTTTTTTTCTCATTTCAAATTTGAGTGGCAATTCCCTCTCCGTGTTAGCTCATGTTGGAAAATTAATCAGTTTTCTCAATGGGAAAGTATATAAAGAGGATTTCTCCTCTCATTTCAACATCCACAAGAATCTAGAAGTATTGAGAACACACATGACATCAAGAAATCAAGCATTGAAAAGAAATTGAGCATTTTTCAGTCTTTCTTCAAGCCTTGGAGTAGCAATAAAGTTAAGATTCAAGCATTGAAGTGGAGATCTAATCCTATTTCATGAAACCCTAATTCCATGTGGAGGTAAGCAAAACTTCACAAGGAGGTATCATCATTCAATTTTCATTCATAATTCAACATCTCCCTCAAATGGAGAACCTTTCCTTACAGTCATTTCAATTACATTTATTTAAATTTCATGGTTAATTCCAAAACCCGGATTTGACCTAAGGCAAGCCCCTATTCCCAACCTATTTCCCTTTCTTTATGTGTGCAAGAAATAGGTACAAAGTTGTACTCTTCAGAATAATCTTCATTCATAAAGATGAATCAACCCTTTTCGATGCACGAAAAGTTCAGAGGACCATGGTGTCGCATCCTAGTCTTGGCTTTTTAGGAGTTTTTTCGAGGATCAGATCTAACTCAACTTATATTGCCCAATTCCAGGTGCCCAACTCGATCCTGCATATGTAGCTCATTGTTTTCTCAATTTTACTATCATTTTTCAGTACTTTACCCTAAATTAACATTTCAACTTACAAAAGAGAGGTGAAACCCCACAATAATCAATTCATTCACTATTCATTCCTTAATTTGATTTGTGATTGAATCTTGTAGATTCCCTTCCCTCTTTTGAATGTAAAGGGTTTTCAAGCAAAATTGATTTGGTGATTTCTCCCTTCTACATTGCAAATTGTCATTTAATCAAATTTTCCCCTCTATATTTTGGTGAACCCGATGTGTCCTATGTTAGTGTAGGTTTTTATTTTCCTAGTTGGGTTTATTATTTTCCTTTTTCCTAGGTTTTTCCTACACTTTAATTAAGCTTGCTTAGGTTAATAAAGCATGTTTACTTAAGACAAGTGGGTATTAAGGTGTCAGCATGCTATGAGGAGGTGCATTTACTATTTTTATACCATCATGGTGGTCTCTCCTCACTGGTTGGTATTGCCACCTCCACCCCTCACTTTAGTCTATATAAACATGCTACCTTGATTGTATTTTCATATTGGATATTGGGAGATTTCTCTTGATGCTATTTGTCATTGAGCATTCACATCAAGTTTCTCTAGTATTTTTATTCTGTCCATTTTATTTCCAATATTTTATTTTATCTCTTTCAATTTGATTCTGGTTTAAATTTGTTTTCTCATATTTTAACATGGTATCAGAGCCTGTTTTGAAAGATTAGATTATTGTGGAGATCTTGTAAAATATTATTGTGTTTTATTTTGCATTTTTCATGATCTGAAAATCCAGCAAAGGTTTATGAAGATCCAATAATATTGTTGTACATATATATTTTTTTTGTAAAACAAGGTTTTTGAAGATTAGATTTGTAAAGGAACTTTCAAATAGTGTTCTTTGAGGCCTAACAGACCTTTCCTTTGTGTTTGGAAGGCCCAAAAACCATTATTTTTCATATAAAGTGTGTGCAGATTGAACACTAGAAGCTTTGCATGTCGTTTTTTCTTTGTTGAATGCATTTTTTTACACTATGGCCCCATCTTCTGCAAGTGATAAAGAAAAACATTTTCTGGGTTTGTTTTGTAACCAGAAACAATCATCTGGGTCATTGCCAAATATGTATTTAGTCAACAAATATTTCAAAAATTGCATCAAAAAGATTCAGCCTGACCCCTCACCATTGTTTTTGCATTTTTGCATATGATCTTCAAATGAGATGTTCTCAGTCATACATATATATTTTTTAGTGCAATTGTTTTTAAAATGATGTATTTGTTTGTGCTCTTTGTAGTGGTGTAATCATTTTTTTCATAGAAGTTACAAATATTCCAGAAATTAAGTTTTATCAGCAGATCTAAAGGGCAGTCCTTGTTTTGTGAACTTCAAACCACTATTAACTTTCACATATGATCTCATATTTAGGTCATTACATTTTTTTAAGTGGATGTGTTTTCAATTAGAATACTTTGGTTTTGGTTTGATTTTCATATTCTGAGATATTATTTTTGCCTTCAGTATTTGTGTCCACTTTTTGGACTGTGTAAAACTCTTGAAAATAACTCCAGCATTGTAAATGAATTAAATTATAAAGTTTCACCTTATAATATATAGGGGGGTGATTTTTGATATAGTAAAAAGGGGGATGGTCTTCTGTGTTCTCTCTAATTTTTTCATCTCTCTTTCCTGTACAAGCAATCTTACTTTTTGCATTAAAATGGATCAAAATACAATGCCAATACTCACACCTTACAATTACTATGAGTGGAAGTTTAAAATGACAATTTATCTTAAGAAGTTGGGGTTGTTTAGAGTAACTATGGGACTTGAAAGTGAACCAGCACTAATTGCAGAAAAGCCAAAATGGTTTAACAAATGTGATGAAGCTTATGGTACTCTATGTATGTCTATATCTTCTGATCTTGTTTTTCATGTTGAATATGTTACAACTCCAAATGATGTATAGACAACATTAGAAGGGTTGTTAGGTAAACAAGATGAGTTAAGGGGACACCAATTGGAGAATGAGCTAATAGGGATAAATCTATATAATTTTGACACAATTCAAGACTTCACTACTATATAATAGGCCAATTTAAGACATTTTTTAAAGACAAAATTAACATTTCATCTTAAATAATTTAAAATACTATTTTAATTATCTAAAATTAAAAGTTAAGACAAAAGTATAATGAATCTTAAAACTCTGAAATGTTTCGCAAGGCTGCGAATTCCTCTACCCTTACTCTGATAGGCGATGGCGATTCTGGATCGCTCAGAGATTTTTTGGCATGGGACCATTGGGAATCCTCTGTGGGAGTGCGCCCTGGCAAAGAGGGGTACCTTAACTCATCATTTGTTTTGGACTCTTCTTACGTTAGTATTGGCACTAGGAAATACTTGCAGGATGCGCGACAGGGTTTGGCATTTCGGTGGTTGGGTCATCAAATCTCAGAAATTTGACCCCAAGAAAGACATTTGATCAATAGCAGGATGAGAAATCCATATGACTGTATTGACCACTATAAATGGATGGGCCATGGGTAGGGGAATCATGTGACTGACAGTTCCACTAGGAGAGAGGATTCATTGTATTGCCCCAAAGGGATGAGAAAGGGTTTAACAATCAAGACTCATTGAATGGATCATCAAGTTCTGGATGAGTGCATTCATCAGAAATGTAAGGCATTTGAAACCAAACCCCCTATAGATAGATGCTTGCTGACGACAACAAGTGGGAATAGAGATACAGGTGATAGATCCGTCAAAGATAGGGAGGGTTTCGGGTCCAATAAAGCAGGGGATCTCCCCCTTGGCCTACCTAACCCTCTCTCCTACGGGGTTCTATACTGAGGTAGGCAATCAAATGCCCATTTTTTGCTCATCAACTGGTTGCTTGTCTATTGGACAATCAGCGTGTAGCTGAGTAAACCCTTTTCGAATGAGTTAAGTTGCTCGTTGTTAGACGATCCAGTTTAGGTTTTTCGCGAATGTAATAGAATGAAGGTGGAGTCTCTATATGCAATAGAAACTTTACTGATATTGGCATTTCCCCCTGGCATGGAGAAGAACCTGAGAAAGAAGATCAGCTTTGTCATCGCCCGCGGCACTCCTTGGATTGTGGTGCTGGAAGCTTTGCCCTTGCCTCAAATGTTGTCCTGTCGCCTCCCCCTTTTGCATGGGAAAACCCTTTTAGGTTTGGTGATCCTTGTCCCCTTGAAACTATTGTTCACATCTGACCATCACCATGTGTTCCAAAAATTTGCCTGGATGGGTTTGTTGGTGAAACAGAAACATGCCAATTGTGATGTGTTACTAGACAAAGATGTGTTCAGTGTGGCAATTTATCAGGGTTTTGATTTGGCTTTGATTCTGAGTTGGATCATGGTTTTGACATTATCAATAGTGAGGATCTCTATATTATTTTCTGCTACTGTGGATGCAGAGGAATTGCAGAGGTTTGAATCTAAATTGGGGGATTCGTATCCAGATCTGATTTTGGCTCTCTTGTGGCTATTTTGGAAGCGAGCCCCATATTTCTCTCTCCTTCACAAGGCGCATATCCGGATGTAGGTACTTTTACCCTTGTGCAAGATTTCATCGATATTAATGCTTGCATAAAAAATCTTTGAATTAATTTGAGATGAGTTTTGTTTGAGAGTCTGAGATAGTTGTCTCTGTTCTAAAAACCTGCTGCAATCTGAAATTCACAAAAAATCTTATTCAAATCGCCTAAAAAATTGTACTAATCTGGTCTACAATGCTTCCTTCATGTTGTGTTTGTTGAACAAGTGCAAATGGGGGTTTTAAAGATCGACAAAAAAAATCATGTTTTTTTTTGCCTTTATATAGTGTTTTTTCAGCATCTGGTGTGTTTTCCTACAATGACAATTTACTAACATTGACTCGCCAAGTTTTTTAAAATACTCTCTGCAATTTACAAGAAATTTTTTTACTGCAAAAATTTGGAGGCAAGAAAACACGTCAAGTTTGCAATTTGTGATTGAAACAATGAGGAGAAATGACTGTCCCTTAGATGACTACTGCTTCACTGGTATGCCCTTCCTGAGACAGTCTATATACCTCTATCTTTTTATCAAAAATGTTCTCATTCATTTGTGTTTTGAGACTGCATTTTCCTATTCTAAACTATTCTATATTTTGACTAAAAGGTAGTCGTTGCTGCTTCAAAAACCATATGGACCTATCTATCTTTGTATCTATGAAATCATTGATCATTTGATAGTAAGATTGTGACTATGATAGTTATCTTGATTGTGTCTTATCAAAGGGTTACATTAAATGAAATGGTTGCCCTCTTTTAACCTTGAGAGTTTGAAGTGAAGGTCCTCAGTTTTGTGTCCTTAGTTGTAACCTTTTCCCCAAAGGTTATGCATTTAAAAGTTATGACTACCACAATTGCTCATAATCGCCTTTCAAGGTTATCTTTCTATTGTTTAGTGTTCACTAACCCTTTGCATCTTTCTTATCAAGCACTTTCATTTTTCTATCACCATGTGTAGAGGGCTAGAACATTTATCTTTGTGTTTTTACCTTGTGTAGTTCTACCTTACAATCTTCTATCACAACTTATTCCTTTGAAGGGACTGAACTTTTAGTTCACTAGCTCTCTATAACTATCATTCCCCTCTTTGATGGAACTATAAATGCTTTAATTCTTATAATGCTTCTGGATTTGATTGTGTGCAATATTTTTATCATTTGATAGCAAGAATTATAGCATGGATTGTTGAAATTTGATAGCATTAAACTATAAATGTTGCTTAGAACTTTTATCCTTTGCATGTGAGTTCTCTGTCTTTGTACCTTGTGGTTGTCTTCTCATGATTATTTGCCATATTCTTAATGACACTTTCTCATTGTTAATCACCACCACTATCTTGTTTACCAACATCTACTTTTGACTGATCTCTCAATCAAATGTCTGATAAAAATAAGTGTCATTGATCTTAAAAGTTAAAATTATCATCGAGAGCATTCTTAGTGTGGTGACTACATTTTAATGAAGTCATTACATCTTTCATGGTGACTTCATCTAGAAATAGTTGTATTTATACTCTAAAAGTGTAGGATCTCTTTGTGCAGTCACAAAACCTCTTGCATAACACTCTACTATTCTGTTGTTTAAGATAACTACCTATTCATTATTACAATTCTACGGCACTAGATATGCTTTTACTTTTCTGAAACAGTGAATAGATCTTGGGAGCCAATTACAGTGAATACCTCATCTTTGACAATGGATAGATTGATGAAATATCTTCCCAAAGGGAAAAAAGATTAACAATAAAAATTCCCCTCATATGACAGTCAAAAATTTACTTATAAGAGTGAAAACTAGATTCCCATACAGGATATAACAAAGGGCATTATTAATGCATGCATCAGGGTTTGTAAGTTTCATTGAAAACCCTTACCTCATCATGACCCTACTTGACCTATTATGGTGATTGCATTTCAACTCTTCAATCATGTTGGAAGGCTCTTTGTTATCTTCTTGTTTCTCCTTTAGGAGATTGCTTACATTTCTCCAAATCTGCCTGAGCCACCATTCAAGATTTGCTACTTTGAGTAAAAGATTGTTGCTTCTTGTTGAAACCTGTAGCTTCCTTGAATGCATCTGAAACTTGCAACCAATTCCCTTCTAAACTTTATTACTTCCATGTACTTCTAACTACTTTTACCATGTGCAAACTGTTGTTCTCCTTTCTTGTTAGATTCCACATTGCTTCTGCAGTATTTATTGTAGATCTTCTCTCTCTCCTTTCTTTCTCTTTTGTAACTATTCTTCTATTTGTATCCTTGTTCTTCTATTTTTCCCTCAAATGTCCACTTGAGGATGATAGAAATAATTGAGATCTCCTTTGGTCTCTTTTCATGTTGACTCAAAAGACATCCTCTATTCCCTTTCTTCCATGGTAGTGTCCTTTCTTTGGGGAATGATGATTATTATATGTACACATACATTTATGATATACATGAGTTATCATATAGCATACTAACCTCGAGGAAAGTGAAACTACCTCATGTTTTTGTGTTCATTACCCTTGGGTTTATACCTTGACTGGGGGATAAATCCTTGCGATAGCATGCTCCCTCTCTTCTCTCTCTCTCTTGGGTGTATATTACCTTAAAGCAATCACTCTTAATAAGGCGTGTGATAGCTTTAATGTGGGGGCATACACTCTGCTCATATTTTCCTTCTCGATACTTAGAATTATTTAGTGAACTTGGCTTTTCTTCATAATTTTGGTATCTTTTTTGTGACTCATAGTGAGGGGAACCTTGGTACTTGCAGTCATGGTTTTCCCTTCTTGATCTTCCCTTTTACTTTTTCAGTCGATATCATAAGATCCTTAGTCCACTAGGGGCTTGGTGCATCTTGCTTCCTTGACGTGGTAAAGGTCTTTCAATCTTGTTTCCTTGTAATTTATCGGTAGTATTAGTGTACGCTTCTACTCTCGCTAAAGTGGGGGCTAAATGTAGTATCATGAAATTGTGAACCTTATAATATGCGACCACATTAGGGTCTTCACATTAGCGATTTGAATCCCTAATCTTGATCGAAGACCCGAGACTTGCTCAACCCCTGGAAACTGCCTTTTGCACTGCCTGAACCTACTTCCTATCTTAAGACAAGGGCAGGGTAGGGGCCTGGAACCCCTATCCCCCCTAGGACAGGGGTATGGCACCCTTGTCCTTGCCCTATTTTGGGGCCCCCTTTGTCCTATCTCTACATTAGACTTTGCATAAAGTGGGAAAAACCTTCCCTGTGTCAGCCTGTGATGGAAAATCAGTCAATTAACCCTAATTGACAGGTATATAAGTTGCATTTTCCCTCCCATTTGCATAAGTTGAACAAACAAAAAATTTGGATAAGTGATAAGGTGGGCATAAGTTCAAGCATTCCTTTCCAGCATTGAGCATTGTCAAGTCTCCCTTCAAGGCTAGTTGTTGCATTCAAGTCAAGGATTCAACCATTAAAGAGGAGATCCCTTTCACCATCAATTAAATACAAGAAAATCTACCTACATTCCATTTACAACCTCCCTTGAGGTAACTTACATTTCAGTCTTTCATTTGCATTTACTTGCAAGTACTTTCTTTCATCATTTGGTTAATTTCAAAACTGGGGTTTGACCTGAAGGCAGACCCCTAATCCCAACCCCTTTTCCTCTCTTTTCTATGTGTAGGTTACAAGTGCGCAACTATGTTTGCAGATTTGGACTCCATTTGCAGAGGCGGAAAAACCCTTTTTGTTTCATGGATTTTTCGGAGGACCGTGGACACTTTTAGCACAATCCCAAAAACATTTCCTCAAATTCACAAGGCAGCTTCGTCTCGACATATTATAGCTAGATCCAAGTGCACAACTTCATCTCACGCTTCTATCTAGAGTTATAATCAGTTCTTTGCTACTTTTCCACTTAACATAATTCAATCATTTTTCATTCTAAGGGAGGGATTAGCTTATCATTTTCATCCCATTATCAATTCATTTAGTATTCAATCTCTGTCCTAAGAGATTGGATCTAGTGAATTCTCCCTATTTTAAATGTAATGTCAATAAGGTATTTGAAAGGAAATCCACAATGAAACTTTCATCTCTCCTCAAAGGGAAGAAAATATTTCCTCTCGATCTCTCCATCATTCACCCTTTTTCACCATTACACTCATGTTGCAGTCAGTGAAGAGTTGAAAATTCCAACTAATCTAGGAGGTTCACCCATGCTCTCATACCCCTTTATGACCTCCATCTGATGCATCTAGGATCAAATATGTCAAACACAACTCCCCAATATAAAGAATCACCTCTCTACAAGGTCCTCTTAGTGGATAAGCATGTGCTCATGGTCTCACCCAATTGATCTCTACTAGGTATCCCACTAGCCTCATGCATGTAATATGCTCAAATGCCCACACTTAGAGAAGTGTGTAGGTCATCAATTTGTGTGCCTCATAGTGAACCTACCATCCAAGATTGTAGTTCAGATGGACTTTCATACACAATCCCCATGCAAAGATGGTCCTATTCTTGTCCATCTCTTGGATAGTGTATATAAGGCTCACATGTAGATATATATGCCTCACCCATTTGGTGCTAGGACAAGAGGGGCTATAGTGATAGTTTCCACCATAAGATAGGAATGCCCATGACACTTTTTGGGATCTAGTAGAGATAGATGTGACCTCTTGTATTGCCTAATATCGCCCACACTATGCAATACATTTGGTCTCCATTAGTGATACTAGACTCATAGTCTTCCCTCGCACTAGAAGATGTATAATTTGGTACATGGCAATTTCTACAAAACCATGCCACACTTTTACAAAGGAAAAGGTTAACACAACTGTAATGGTGAAAAAGGGTGAATGATAGAGAGATCAAGAGGAAATTTTTTCTTCCCTCCGAGGAGAGATAAAAGTTTCATTGCAGATTTCCCTTCAAACACCTTATTCACATTACATTTAAAAGAGGGGGAATTCACTAGATCCAATCTCTTAGGACAAAGATTGAATACTAAATGAATTGACAATGGGATAGAAATGATAAGCTAACCCCTCTTTTAGAATGGAAAATGATTGAATTATGCTAAGTGTATGTTGGTGTAATTATTTATTCATGTTGGATATTATTACACCTTAGCTAAGTTTACTTAGGTAAATGCATATCATAGTAGTTTGCATATGAGACACTTAGGGAGATGTGCTACATTTAGAGTATGTATATAGGAGAATTTCCACCTTGTATAGTGTGATCCTGTTACTACTATGTCATATCCACTTATTGTGGAGTGATAATTCCAACTTCGGTGGGTGATCCACCTCATGTGGAATATTTTATTATTTCTCCTACCTAGCCCTACCTACCCTTCCATATCATTCAGCACATGTCATCATTGTGTGCTCTCTTGTCTCTTAGCCTTGCCTTTATAAGCAGGCTCATCTACATTGTATGTAATAACAACTTTTGATGATCCAGTTGATCAGTATTTTCTCTTGATAGAATACAGTTTATTCCTATCATCTATTATATCTCTCTATTGTACTTTTCATTGAGCTCTTGATCTTGGCAAAATCTCACAGTGTAAAAGGAAAAAAGAATTGATTATAACTGGGGATAGAAGCATGAGATGAAGTTTTGTACATAGATCTGGTTATAATATCTTGAGACGAAGTTGTCGTGCGAATTTCAGGAGAAGTTGTCAGGATTGTGCTGAAAGTGTCCACGCTCCTCCGAAAAATCCGTGAAACAAAAAGGGTTTTTCCACCTCTACAAATAGAGTCCAAATCTACAAACACAACTGCGTACCTGCAACCTACACACAGAAAAGAGAGGAAAAGGGGTTGGGATTGGGGGTTTTCTTTCAGGTCAAACCCAGTTTTAGAATTAATCAAATGATGAAAGAAAGTACTTGCAAGTAAATGTAAATGAAAGACTGAAATGTAAGTCACCTCAAGGGAGGTTGTAGATAGAATGTAGATAGAATGTAGATAGATTTGCTTGCGTTGAATTGAATGTTGAAAGGGATCTCCTCTTCAATGGCTGAATCCTTGACTTGAATGCAACACCTAGCCTTGAAGGGAGACTTGAGAATGCTCAATGCTGAAAAGGAATGCTTGAACTTATGCCCACCTTATCGCTTATCCAACTTTTCTGCTTGTTGAATTTATGCAAATGGGAGGGTGTAGTCACATAAATCTGTCCAGCTTAATTAAATGAATATTTCGTATTTATTTGATTAAAAATCCACTAGCCACCAGTTAATTAAATTAATATTTAATTAATTCATCCCCAAACATTCTTCTATTAATTAAATAAATTATTCAATTTATTTTAATTAATTCATTAAAATCAATTCCAATCAATTAAATAAATAAAATCAATTTATTTAATTAAATCTCCCTTCTCCTCTTTTAAATAAATTAAATAAAACATTTATTTAAATCATTATCCCCACCCCACTTGCATTTTCCTACAAAGGCAACTTGCACACATTTATTGAAATAAATGAATTTTTATTTTAAATAAAATCCTATTTTCCCTCACCCACCAAATCCACTTGCAAAAATCTAATCCCCTTCTAGATTCTTCTAACCCCTTCCTGATTAGCCTAATCCATCCCCTAATTATTGTCACATTCCTAAGCAAAATGGAGTCACTTCTCAAAGACTCCAAAGTCTTTGAAAAGCATTTAATGCTTTGTGTGTTCAACAAATTAACTCCCAAAGTCTTCCAAGACCACTAATGGCTCTTACATGACCATTTATGGCTCTTACATAACCATTTATGGTTATTTCAAACTTGTCTCCTCAAACATTTATTGTTTTGACCATATTCATCCATTTCACATTTGCACAAGAGTTTATCCATTGAATAAAAGCTTTATTCTTTAAATAAAGAGTTTATTCATTCAACCAACCTTGACTCTAAAATCCCAAGGTCATATCAGGCATTTAATGCTTATTCCCTCCCCTCTCAACCTATCTCACATTGACACTTGTCATTCTGGAATTGGGTTGAAAGCCCTCACATGGATTTGAAATCATTCAATCCTGACCCTTGTTGAGATTGTTCAATCTCAACCATCCATTGCTCCATTTTTCCTATAAATAGAGCCCATTCCTTCATAATCCAGATCCTGAAAACTTGTATGCATTTAGACTATAGACATTTTTAGAGAGCATTTAGCATAGCATAATTAACATCTTGTCTTGTGGTTAAAATACATCATTCTAGCATAAAAATAGCTTTTCATTTCATATTTGGAGCTATTCTACAAATCTCAATCCTCCATAAGCATCCATAGTGCAAAAAGCTGCTGAGAGCTACACTATTTTGGAACTTGGAGAGGAGAGGAACAAGGGAGAAGGAACTAATATCATGTTAAGAGATAGTTGGAGATATCTCATTGTCTTACTTCTTTAGTTAGATTCATTAGCATGTTTTTAGTGTCTCCTTTGGAATGCCTTCATGTGTTTGGTTTTTGATTGACTAACGCTAATGTTTTGTATGTTTTTGTGTTGTTTGATCTTAAACTAACATTGTGTCATTTAGGAGGGCATCATTTGGTGAACCCGACGTGAATCGAACACGCAACCTTCTGATTTTTTTTGTTTTTTGAAATTAACAATTTTCTTGTTGAAATTGCCACACAGGTCGCGCTTCGGCGCTATTGAACGCGTTTTAGCACTGTTGCAAAATTTATTTTAGCGCTATTGAAAATGTTCCAGCGCTATTGACAACATTTCAGCGCTATTGTCCCAGTTTAAGCGCTGTTGACACACTTCCAGCGCTTTTGCCCTCTCGGATTTATTTCTTCTTTCAGCGCTACGGTGTAAAATAGCGCTTCTGATACTGTAGACTAGTGTTGTTGTATCAATTAGCGCTTTTGTATAAAAAGCAGAATAGCGCTATTGTGACAGGGTGTTGTCCAATTCGCTTTGTAACCAAGAATCAAAATTTAGGCTTGTATAAGCCCACACTAACGTTTTGCCATTTACCAAGTGCAGGTTCTAATTTTTTTTTGTGCAGGGGGAGGAGTTAGTAGACGCCATAAAATCTTTTCTTTTTACTTTCTTTAAAAAGTTGGTTAAAAAAAAGAATTCATTTTCCTTTTTTTGCACAAAATTAAAAATCAAACCTCACATTTTACTTTGGAGTGCATAAAACGAACCTAACACTTGTTTTTGGTGCTTAAAAGGAACACTCACCTTTCTTTGCAAAATAAAAAGAACAACAAACTCAAAAGTTTTGCTTTCATTGCAAGTTAGGGATGCATTTTTGTTTTGGTGCTTAAAATTAATCCACTTGTCTTTATTTTTGGCAAAAACAAAAATTTTCCTTCAAAGCAAAACGTGTTTTTCATTAAGTTGACCGGGATTTCTCAATTCTAGATTACAAAACATATTGCTTTGAAGCTAAAAATAAACACCATGGCTGTTGGAGCAACATCTCCAAATAGTTAAATCACATTGCAAATGCTAGATTAAAAAGAACAAGTGTTTTCCGTATTTGGCACGCTTGTGCAAACAGTCAGTCGAGTGGACCTACTTCTAACACACACTATCCTCTCCCTTGGCTCTCGTGGTCCTAGGTGCAAGAGAAAAGTGTTAGTAACGCTCAAATTTTATCTTTTTAAGAGAGGCCTGCCAAGGGATCGATACTCTTGGGAACGACCTCGAGCGGTAAATCCTTCGAGCCGCTATAGAAATCAGGTGAGAGCGAAAGCTGTAGCCTTGGGTATAGCTGTTCCTACAGTGTAACTGGCCGAAAGGACAAATGGGCCCCACCACCAGTTACAAGGCTCTTAAGTGAGTCACTGCAGAATGAACTTATGTCCAAAGCCATCGAACATGACTAAACACCTTTAAGTAGTAGCCCACCTGTTCTATTGATTGAGGATATTTGAGATACAATTTAGTGCAAGAGCATAGAAGGTTTTGCTCCCAAGATACTCACCATACATATTTCCTTGAGTAGAAACATAGCTTTTTGAAAAGTCACTTGTGGCTTGATAAAAGTGGTGACTCCTCCATCATAGGGATCATCTATTTGTTATGCTCATGCAAGACTTAGTATATCACATCCTTACCTGCCACGGCGGGATTCATAAGGTATGTAGTACCAAAGTCGAAGAAATATCAAGATGTGGGCTAAATTTATCACAACTGGCCATTTGACCTTAGGGATAAAAAGTGTTTGAAGTGTGTTCGTTTTACAGACCTAGTGCAAATTGAGCCGACTTCAGGCTTTGGAACTACACCTTAAAATAAATCTAAAGAAAGGGTCAAAAACAAGTCCAAGAATTGGGTTAATCTAGACCCATACTCATTTGTGCCTTTGAGGCAACATTCTTGTGTTCGTGTGCTTGCTTTGTTTTCTTGTCAAAGAAAAATCAGAAAATCAATCCCAAAAACAAAGTATTCATCCAACATTTTTCAAAAACAAACAAAAGTACCAAAAATAAAGTGCAAACAACAAAGAATCACATTTTATGACCATTCTTCACATCTTGCGAAAGAAGAAGTGTAATCAGAATATTACCTTGAAAAGGAGACCACTAAGCTCAAAGGTTTTGATCAAAAGGAGGAAATTCTTCTATCTCAATAGACAAATCTTTGTCTCACATAGAGTCTTTCTACATCGCATGCGTCTCTATCTTCAAGGTAAAACAAACGAATTTGATTCCGAATCATTGAACCGCAGAGCTTTTATGCAATATAGAGCTCTGAGTTATCACAAAAATCAAGGAAGAAAGATTAATCCCAACTTCTTCCCAAACATCTGTATCACCTACAACATAGCTCGAGAAGTGCCACCAACGCCTGAAAGGGAAGAGGTAGAGTTTGTTCCATTTGTAACACAAAGTTTTTATTGAAGTTGAAAACAAAGCATCCATCATCTCATTCATACATCATTATTCCATCTTCAAATCCATCCCAAAAACTCTCAAAACATTAAGAAGTTCTTGTCCCAAGTTCTCTTTTAGATATTGCTTGAAATCAAACCCATCACATCACTTTTAGATTGTTTCTACATCTAGGATAAGCTCATCCTAAGGGACATATCTACGTAGGTTAAAACTAGTCCATGAGTGAATCTTCTCATTGCTAGGTAGTCAAAATTTGTAACACATCTCAGATTTCTCTACACCTTATCACATCCAAAATCTATCAAAACAAACAAGCAATTCAAAGAAGGAATTTCGGTTACATCTACCTTTAGAGTGCTAGAGATCTATATACCACACAATTCACTAATCATCAATCTTTCATCAACAACTCATCATCATCTTCAATCAACTTCAAAACAAACTTGCAAACAAAATGGCTCAAACCCGATCGCGATCAAGGCAACGAGAAATAGAAATTGAGGAAGAAGAGGACAACCTCAATGAATTTCAAGAAGCACTTGGAGGAAATGTAAATGATGAAAACCCAAGTACTCCCACTCCGTCAACACTCGAAAGGGTTCAGCATAACCCTCACTTTAACCGATTGTTTGATGAAATTCTCAGGAGCAATGCAGATGCTCACTTCTTAAAACTCGCTCAAGAAGGAGCCAAACTCCCCTCCGACTTTGATCTTGCCCAATTAAGACAACCATCAGAAAGACAAAGTCGCAATGAGGAGGAAAGGGGTAGAAATCAAGTCAGATATAACATTCCTCGAGGTAACCCACTACCTCCTCCTCCAAATGAAATGGAGATGTTGCGAAAACAAGTCGAGAATCTCGCCCAACAACTTCATAGTGGTGTTAAGACCAATCAATTTTCACTTAATGACATTTGTCCCTATCCTTTTGATAGGAATCTTTATATGCCACCCTTTCCACGCGGGTTCGAAACACCCAAATTCGAAAAATATAGAGGAAAGGGGGATCCCCGTGATCATGTCCGAGAATTTCATTCCGCTTGTCTTGAAGTGGCATATGAAGACACATACCTAATGCGCCTTTTTCCCCAAAGCTTGGGAGGAACAACCACATCATGGTTTTCCCGACTTCCAGGCGGCATTAGAACATTTGAGGAACTCATTCAGAAGTTCCTATCTCATTACTCTTATAATATTGAACGCGACATCACCATGGCTGATCTGTGCAATACCAAACAAAAACCAGGTGAACTATTCTCAGTATTCCTGCAACGATGGCGCCAAATGTCTAGCAGACGTTCTCTTCAGTTACCTGAACGAGAACTAGTGGAAATTTTCATTTCCAACTTAAACGAAGAAATGGAATTTCACCTGGATGTCAAAGACACAGACTCCTTTAACGATATGATCACCAAAGGTATAAAATGTGAAAGGGCACTCATCAAGAAAGGACTCATTAAAATCTTTAATGAACCAAAAGATGCTCCTCGCCCACGCTTCAATAGTGACAAACCAAACTTCTGGAACAAGAATAAAAATATCGTCAACGATGGGGTTGTGGATGCTCGAACAATCCAAAATGCACAACCTGTGGTTCGATTTGCAGGACAAAATCCTCCACCTCAAAATAACACAAATGTTCCTTCCAATCAAGGTCGCATCACATCTCAGGATGAACCTAGACCTCGTCCACAAAAACAGAAACGCGCATACACTTCCTTAGGGGAACCCATTGAAACAGTGATGCGACAACTCATTTCTCAGAATTTGATCACTCTACCTAAGTTATCGAATTATGAGCCTCAAGTCAAACCGGCATGGTGGAGAGATACTGAACACTGTGAGTTCCATCAAGGAAGAGGACACAAGACAAGAAATTGTCACCGATTGAAAGATCTCATTCAAGATCTTATTGATCGAGGAGAAATTGAGATTGAAGGGCATGACCCAAAAACGACCAATAATGATCATCTGATGTTCAAAAATCCACTTCCATCACAAGATCAGAGGGGTCCTTCCACTTCCAGGCGAGGCACCGATACCACTGATTATACGCAAGCTGCGTATAACTACACTGTAAATCACCTGTATGATGCCAGTGAACAAATTGCAACTATAACCTTCAAAAATCCCACCTCCAATTGCAATGTTGTTACACGTCGCGGCAAGGTCACCATCAAGGCAGCTCCACAGGGCACCACCTCCACCCCAAAACAATATAACCTTGTGGAACAATTAGACAAAACGCCTGCGCTCATATCCATTTTAGAACTATTACGCCTATCGCCATCTCATAAAACAATCTTGGATCAAGCACTCCAAGAGGCGTCAGTCCCTGCAAACCTGAATACAGACCAGTTTCAAGCCATGGTTGGAAATCTCAAGTCATCACCTTGTCTCACATTTTCCGAAAGTGACAACTCTTCATTCCAACAACCGCATAACGCCTCACTCCACATCGAAGGATTTATCAACCAACATCGGATCAAGCGAGTCTTGATAGATAATGGAGCCGGTCTAAACATTTGTACACTACAGTTGGTCAAAGCACTGGGATATGCAATAGAATCAGTGGATCCTCGCAAGAAGATCACCATCAAGGCCTATGATGATGCAGAGCGTTCATCCAAAGGAGCTGTGGTACTACCAATCCGGGTTGGCCCTGTGATAAAGCATATCATTTGTCAGGTTCTGGACCTTCCTCTGCCATATAATCTATTATTAGGGAGACCTTGGATACATGCCATGCAAGCTGTTCCATCTACCTACCATCAATGCATCAAGTTCCCACATAATGGTACAGAGATCACAATCCTGGGTGATGCAAATCCCTTTGCTTTTTGCCATAATATTAGCCATCAACCAGAGATTACTGTTCCTAATAATAGGGAAGCCATTTCCTCCACATCATATGTAAATCCCACCTCTCTTGCCAGTTCAAACACCCCTATACCCAAGCAAGAAAAGCTTAAGATGAAAGTCGCAGAGGAAGGTCCCGGGGAATATAACTTGAGTCAGCTCTTTTGTGTGGGACAAATGCCCACTTCTCCTAGAACGCATGGTAAACCCCAGCAGTTGCTCCAAAAACCCATAGTCACGCCCACATGTGCTTTGACGCCTTTCGTCCTTGGAAAGAGTCAAGAGGGAGAAACACAAGATGAGGACCTAGCGGATTGGATCTATAAGGATCCTATCACCACTGATCAACCACAAGTTACGCTTCCCATGGAACAGTATGGTAAAGGCCTCCTCATTATGCAAAAAATGGGGTATGATGGTCAGAGTGCTTTGGGATCCTGCAAACAAGGACGACACGAACCACTGCTGCCAGAGTTCAAGCCCAAAGGTAATACAGGCCTAGGCTTTGAAAAAGAAGTCCTGCCTAAACTCAGATTCAAAGGCAAACCTAGCAAACCATTTTGCCCACCTACTATAAAGAGGACGCCTTTCATAATCAAAGCGCCATCAAGCAATATTGCCACTGCCCATCGAAGCTCATGACTCCACCGCAACAATCACCAGTGCCAAACATCCCACCAATCGAACCAGTAATCCCAACCACAGCAGAAATTCCATCAGCAAAACCATTTGTAGCCGCAACTATATTGGAACCCGCAGTAGCATCTATGGCACCAGCCGTTCCAACAGCAGCCACTAAATCAACACTGCCGATACTTCCAGCGACAAATTCTTTTATCCCCATCATGGTTCCTACAGCACCGATCACCTCAAAGGTACATAAACTAGTCACGCCTGCAGTATTCAACTCAAAAGACATCCCAGTATGGTATAGCAATCGACTGCTGGAGAGTGATTCAGAGACCGACTCACATGAGTGGGAATTTGATTCAGTGCAACTTAACACTTCAGATGAGGAAGACACATCACCACCTCCACCCCGCAAAGACATTCCTATTTACGGAGAAGCACAGATAAAGACCACTTGGGTACCTGAGCTGGAAACATCTTCCACAGACCCTACGTCTCATCCTACGCCGGATTCTGACAGGGAGAGTACCATCAACGACCTTCACCACACTGTCTTAACCCTCACTGATACATCTCCTGCACTTAACTTAATCGATGAAATAATGCCCATTATCCACCCTGAACTCATCGAATGGAACCAACCAAATCCCCCATGTCTTGACCTCTTCCAAAACGATGAGGCTATCATTGACTTTTTGGAATTAAGGGATAATCTACCAAGCGGGGATCACAAAGCTGGATTCGCCATTGAACTTAATAGCGCAGCATACTTCGGGGCGGATGCCAAACCCTTCAGCTGCAAAAATATAACATTAAAACATGGATCTTCCAGTGAAAACCACACTGTGGCACTGTTTGATCCAACAAAAGTAAAAAGAAAGAGCGTATCCAATGGTGAAAACCTCTCTGAGGCACTTGAGGATGAAGGGTTTGACATTCTCCCTGCTAGTACACAACAGGAACGATCGACGATTCTCATTGAGGAGACTAAAGAATACAATGTGGGGACTCCTGAAAACCCTCATATCATACATCTGGCATCTCTTCTCACTCCAGAGGAACAGCCTCAATTTATCGAGTTCTTCCAGCAACGCCAGATCAACTTTGCATGGTCCTATGCAGACATGCCTGGGCTTGATCCAGATTTAGTCATGCATCATCTCACAGTAGCAAAAGGAGCCAAACCTGTCAAGCAGAAGCTTCGTAAGATGCATCCTCAGATTGCTGTACTAGTCCAAACTGAACTCAAGAAACTCCTGGATGTTGGTTTCATTAGACCAATTGATTATGCAGAATGGATCTCCAACATTGTGCCAGTCGGCAAACCAAAAGGGGGCATCCGCATTTGTACAGACTTCAGAGATCTGAATAAGGCATGTCCTAAGGATGACTTCCCCCTACCAAATATCGACATCATAGTAGATTTGACAGCAGGACATGCCATGCTTTCACTCATGGATGGCTTTTCAGGATACAATCAAATAAAGATCGCACCAGAGGACCAACATAAGACAGCCTTCACATGTCCATGGGGCACATATTGCTGGAATGTAATGCCTTTTGGTCTAAAGAATGCAGGAGCGACCTATCAAAGAGCAATGACCACCATCTTCCATGACATGATGCATACTATGATGGAAGATTATGTGGATGATTTACTAGCAAAATCACTCACTAGAGAAGGACATCTTCACATCTTAGATAAAATCTTTGATAGACTGGAACAATACCATGTTCGACTCAACCCAAAGAAATGTGTCTTTGGAGTGACCTCCGGGAAGCTTCTAGGATACATTGTCTCAAGCAAAGGCATTGAGGTTGATCCAGCAAAAGTAAAAGCTATCATGGACATGCCACCTCCAAAGAATATCAGTCAGCTAAGAACACTACAAGGACGGCTTCAATCCATTCGAAGATTCATTGCACAATTGGCTGATAAGTGTCACCCATTCACACACCTGCTACACAAGAACATCCGCTTTCAGTGGGATGACAGATGCCAGCAAGCATTTCAGGCGCTTAAAGACTATCTCATGAATCCACCATTGCTGATGCCACCAGATCCAAGTAGACCATTATTACTTTATATCTCAGCAACAAGTACAGCACTGGGTGTACTACTGGCACAACATAATGCAAAAGGCAAAGAGTGTGTTGTTTACTATATCTCTCGCACACTGGTGGGCTATGAACTCAATTACACACCTATTGAGCGAGCTTGCCTAGCAGTAATCTTGGCAGCCACTAAACTGAGGCACTATCTGTTAACACACAAGGTGCAACTCATTGCAAAGATTGATCCACTCAAGTATTTACTTAGCAAAGCAGCATTGACAGGTCGCTTAGCCAAATGGGTGATGATTCTAAGTGAATTTGATATTGAGTATGTGGACCGTAAAGCTATCAAAGGTCAGGTTATTGCAGATCAGTTGGCCGATGCACCACTCATAGGCGATCATCCTCTCATTTCCAATTTTCCAGATGAAGAGATATTCATGATCACAGAAGCACAACCATGGAAACTATATTTTGATGGTTCATACACTAGGCATGGCTCGGGGGCAGGCATTCTGTTTATCACACCTCAAGGTGATAGCATCCCAAAGTCTTACAGGATCACATTTCCATGCACAAACAACATAGCAGAGTATGAGGCTTTGATCACAGGACTCAGGCTAGCCGTACAATGGAAATTAAAAGAACTTCAAGTATATGGCGACTCGCAACTAGTCATTCGACAAGCAACAAATGAGTATCAGACCAAAGATGATAAACTCATGCCATACAAGCAAATGGTGGACACTCTAAAGACATCATTTACAACTATCACTTTTGAGCAGATATCAAGAGATCAGAATCGAGCTGCTGACGCTATGGCTACTATCGCATCTCTACTAGATCTTCCACAGAATTCAACACGCTACGAGTTCTTGGTAGAACAGCTTTGGATTCCCGCGTATGATATCCCCGAATCCGAAATGATATGTCGCCTTGTTGGTTCTGAATCCCCATGGTACGGTGATTTTTACACCTATCTCCGCGATCACACCCTTCCTCCCGACCAATCAAATAACCAACGAAAAACCTTCATTCGCCAAACTGCTCGATACACCATTATTGCCGAAACCCTATACCGACGTAGTCTTGATGGTACTCTCCTTCGATGTCTGGAACAAGATGAGATAACAAAGGCTTTGGAAACAGTACATGAAGGAATTTGCGGGACTCACTCAAGTGGTCCATCACTAGCCAAGAAACTCATGCGAGCTGGATACTATTGGCCATCTATGGAAAAGGATTCCTACTACTTTGTCAGGAAGTGCAAGAAATGTCAAGTTCATGGCGACCTGATACATGCACCAGCCCAGGAACTGCAACCAATCACAACACCATGGCCTTTTTGTCAATGGGGTCTTGATCTTGTGGGTAAGATTCATCCATCTTCATCCAACGGCCATAAATTCATTATTACCGCCACTGAATATTTCACCAAGTGGATCGAAGCTGTTCCACTTACCCAAGTAACCGGCAAGCAGATCGCCTCATTCATCCTCAATTACATCATCTGCCGGTATGGTGTGCCCATGTCCATCATCATAGATAACGGTCTTCCTTTCAAAAATCAGGATGTCCGCGAGCTTTGTGAGAAATTTCATATCCAACACCGCTTTTCCACTCCCTATTACCCACAAGGCAATGGTCAGGCTGAAGCATCCAATAAAAACATACTAAGGATCCTAAAGAAGACAGTCAATGATGCCGGCCGTGATTGGCATGTTCAACTAAATCCAGCGCTATGGGCATATCGAACTAGCATTCGGACCCCTACAGGTGCCACTCCTTACTCATTGGTCTATGGTGCAGAAGCTATCTTACCTATTGAGGTCGAGATACCATCCTTACGGGTTTCATTACACAATCTCATCGATGATGAAGCATACAGAGTATCCCGTCTTCAGGACTTGGAGTTACTTGATGAAAAGCGACAAGCTGCATACAATCACCTCAAAGCCTATCAGCAGCGCATGAGTAGAAGCTACAATCACCGAGTTAGATCTCGTACATTTGAGGTAGGTGATCTTGTTCTTCGAGAAAATCCTCGCAACCAACCAAACAGAGAACATCAAGGCAAGTTTGAATCAAACTGGCTGGGCCCATATGTTGTCACTGCTGTATTCGGGTCCGGGGCATATCAGTTGGCTACACCAGAAGGAGAACCGCTTGCCGATCCAATCAATAGCATGCACCTCAAAAGATTTTACACATAAAGGTGTACAGAGCACCAAGCTTCCCTACATATCAGAAAATACCAAAAACATTCAGAAAATGTCCTGAAGAAAATACAAAAACATTCAAAAAAGTAAAGAAAAATCATGCATCCAAACGGTGAACAACCACTCCGGTGGCACCTTGGGTAAGTGCGATGGTGAAAACCTGGCAAACAGGCGCCACTCGTAAAGGCAATGGCTCCATTATCTTTTTAGACTTGTTGCGACCACATTTACATTCATACACACATCCATCCATCCCAACCATGGATTGTTATTTGATCTGCACATAAGAAAGTACTCCATGCGTCTAGCATCCCACCTTTTCGTAGTCAGGACTAAAAACTGGGGGCAATACCCTTATCCTAAGTGATGGAAGTGGATTCTACATTATCTTATGTGTCATTACGCTCTTCATTTAGGCAATTATCTCAAAACACCAAAAACATTCAAAAATAACTCTCAAAACACCAAAAACATTCAAAAATGACTCACAAAATCCAAAAACATTGAAAAACCATCGAAAATCACCCAAAAACATGACAACACCTTGTACATATTCATCCGATCCGATACAAAACAAACATTGACAAACTACTCACAAATAACCACTTATCAATCAAACCAAAAAACAATCGACATCAACAACCCAAACTGTCTTTAAAACAAGGATGCATCCTTCCTTGTCAACACAAAGACAAGATGACATTTTCTTTGACAAGAAAATTCTGTTAGGCTATCAAATACTTGGTTGATTTGTGAGTACAATCGTTTGTTTATCTGTATCAGACTCTTTCAGCATTGTTTTGTATCGTTTACGCATCATTTCCGATGAAGTTCTGGGGCATGTACTAATGGTGTCTACGTGGGAAGTTCACTAAGCTACGTGATCTTATGCAAAATGCAGTCATAGATCACTACGGCTTGCTGACTACAGCGTATACCTCGACCATATGGACATGAACCATTACCAAGGATCCATATTCTTTATTCTTTATGTATATATGCTGTTTGGTTGCAGGTACAATACTCATTCTCTGGTTCCTTTTCCTCCAAATTGGATAAAGGTTTTATTTTCTTAGTACGGTATGAACTTGTCTCAGGATCTGATCAACCTAAGATCAAGGAGGACGATCCAAGTCATGCATGAAAGGAGATAATCCTTATCTGTTCCGCAAGCAATACTCTGGTCGACTTGACCCTTATATCAAGTCGTTTGTATTAACTTGCTATATTAAAAATCCATGAAAGAAATACTCAGGTCATCTTGAATCATTGTGTCAAGATGCTTGTATTCTCTTCCAACATTTTAAAGCTCAATGATGAAAAAAAAGAGCACTATGGATCATCATTTCACCTCATCCATTTATATCTTGCATTCCGTTGCATATCACCCATCCATTCATTCATATGTAGGCTTTTACATGCAAAAATGATTAATAAAAGCTGGTCTTGGATACAATCATGACCGAGTACTCTGATACATCATCAATGCATCATGCAACGTCTTAAAACAACCTTGCATTCCTCATCATCATATCGTCATTACATTTAGGTGCATTTTGCATTACATCCATTCATGTCATTTAAACATTTAAACATTGCATGTAGTTCATTATGGACATTCGTTTTCATTTAAATCATTTGTATCATTGCATCAATCATAAATAATTAGATTCATTCATGGGATCAAATTGTTTTTGATTGTATTAAATAAATTTGATAAACATTCATTTTATATCAAATATCCATTATCAAATAGTTAAAAGATGCATTCATTCATCACTAAGTATCTTATAAATGTTCATTTTAGGATTCATTCACATTTGCCTTTATTATCATTACATTAAGGTGCGGTTATTATCCTCATTAGTTATCGTATCATCCCATTATCATTTGTACTTACAAACATATTTAAAACGCATTTAGACTCATTCATTTAGGCATTATCATATCAACATTTGTACTTTACATTTGTTTATCCATCTGCATTCATCACATAAACATTTGTATTTTACATTTGTTTATTCATCTACATTCATTTTAATATTATCATATAAACACTTGTACTTTACATTTGTTTATCTATCTACATTAATATCATCATATAAACATTTGCACTTAAACATTTTGTTTATCCATATTACATTCATCTAAAAACACACATCTAGCTGCATATTTATACATACATATCATTCATTCAAAACCATTGCATTAACATTATCTCATCATTGCATCACAAAAAGAAACATCATAAATCCTGTTCATACATCAAAGCATAAGCATATATCATCATAGCATATCCATACATAACATCATTTATTCAACCATTGCATTAAATCATCTCATAATTACATCGCCAATAGGAAACATCATAAAATCCTGTTCATACATCAAAGCATAAGCATATATCATCATAGCATATCCATACATAACATCATTTATTCAACCATTGCATTAAATCATCTCATAATTACATCGCCAATAGGAAACATCATAAAATCATGTTCATACATCAAAGCATAAGCATATATCATCATAGCATTCCATACATAAAGCATTACATTACAACTCAAATACATCATCAGCATCTCCACCTGCATTCATATATCAGTATCTCACATCATAACTCATCATAAAAACATGCATAAAAGAAACATCTCATCAAAAATGCATACATATACACATACATCTCAGCAATAAATCATCATCATGCATAAAACATCCATACATCATCACATGCATATCATCACCAATATGGGATCTCCTCATATATCTCAACTCATATATCAGAGTACAATGAAGTCTACAAAATCGGCTACCAAGAGCCATCCAAGATACAGTCCAACAATAGACAATGATACAATACATATGTGCAAAAATGCTCTCTCAAATGTCGCTGCGGCCAGATGCTGTACCTGCTCCACCCCTACCTACTCCACCACTGGTACCTGCACCCCCTGATCCATCTCTCCGTGGAGGCCTCATCGAACCCCCACTCCCTCCTGCATCTCCTGATCTATCCCGCCTCAAAGGACCCATCACTCCCCCACTGCTCTGCATCCGCTGTGATCGCTCGGATCTCGACTGCCGCATCTGGGTATAACTAAGAGCTCGCTGACTGAATGGCACCACCTGCTCATATAACCCCCGCCAGTACTCTATCTCAGCCTGCGCTCGCCCAAACTGCCTCATCGTCTCCCCTGACGGACCCTGTGCTCCCGCTCGGACTCTCTCCTGCAGCTCCGCCAATCTCTCCACCACCGTATCTCTCTCCCGTAGCACTACTGTCAGCTCTGCCTCCCGTGCAAATAGCTGCACATCCCTAGCTGCTACCTCCGCCTCCAATCTCTCCACTCGGGTCTGCAAATAACCTATCATGTGATCCCGCAGATCTCCAGTAGCTCCCTCCCCCATGGCCATGGCTGTCGCACCTGTATCTCTCCCTGCACCCGTATCACCCCCTCCACTAGGTCCCTCCCCTGCACCACCCTCCCCTGCACCTGTATCCATAGGGATCTCTCTCTCCATCCCTCTCCCACTCAGCTGCACTCCTCCTTGCATCAAAGGACCCTGTGATATTTGCAGCGGTAACCCCCCTCTCCCTCTCCGCTGTCTCGGCATCCCCATCCCTCCTCCACCACCTCCATCTCCTCCTCCTCCCCCCCCTCCTCCTCCTCCTCCTCCTCGACCTCCTCTCCGTCCTCGTCCCCGTCCCTTCTCATCCTCAAAAGATGGGATCGGCTCAGCTGGGTCTGATAACCGTAGGATCGGGTGCGCCGCCCGATACTGTGTATATGCATCTGTAACCCCTGCATCAACGACCCTCGGTCGTAGATCCCATGGCCTCACCTGCAGTGTCCGGAACTCTGCTAGTGCCTGATCATACGGTAGCACTGGACCCCATGCATACCGCTCTCGAATAACTCGAGCATACTCCCAGGATCCACTCGGCAGTCCCTGTTGCCGTCCAAACTGCCTCATCACCCGTCGTGGCACCTGTCTCTCTACGTGATAAGAGGTCCTCCCAATGAGGAATCGGGTCATGAAGCAATACGACAGTGCCTTTGCATCATCCTCCCATGGCTCACACTCCAAGTATGGCCGCCAGATCACTACATCCAAATCATCTAATGCCCGCCGCCACCACTCTAGCTTCCCCAAGTGGGGCTGACTCATCATACCACTATACATAAACATATAGGGCTGGTCTACGGCTCGGAACCTCAGACTCACTGGTCGAGTCACTGGTAAGTGCTCCCATGCCCACACATGCAGTAGCGTCATGCCCACTGCTAGAGACCCCCGCCCTCTGTACACTACCTCGTGCAACTCCTGATACATGTGCGCTAGCACGCACGGCCCCCAGGCATATCGGGTCCCCTCTGTCACCATCATCTCTATCACCTGTCCCCATCCGACCGCCAATCCATGTGACCGCCTGTCTGGACACAGAAGTCCTCCCACGATCCCTGACAAAACTACTGGAAGGGGCTCATATAGTGCTGCTATATCCTCCCAGGCAATCGAGCCATCATCAATGAATACGTCCTCATCAAAAATCCTCTGGCAAGACACTGTCCCCTAGGATCGATCATATGTGACCAGCTCTCCCCGAATCGGAATCCGGAGGATACGCCACACGTCCTCCAATGTCACCGTCATCTCCCCCTGAGCCAGATGGAACGTGCAAGTCTCACTATGCCATCGCTCTGCTAATGCTGTAATCAGGCCGTGATTCATCCGAATCACGGGCATATGCATCACCTCATAGAGCCCAGTAGCCGCAATACAATCTATCTCTAGCTGTGTCAAACGATCTCGCAACCCCTGTGTCGCAGGGTGGCGCTCGCGTAACTGCAACACGCGCAGATCCTCCTACACATAGACATTCATCCAAACACCATCAGTTGTTTTGTTATCAAACTTTCTTAAGTTTAAACCTAGACTATCATCAGATACTTTGATCAAGTATCTTCGGGTCTCAACAGGTAAGCAATCATGACCGCCTAGACTTCAACGGGCATTTATCCTAACAAATGACCTAAGTCTCATCGGGCTGCTATGGTTCAAAACAACTCCCACTTCACCTCGTCATCCATCAATCGCTAGGCATCAAGAGATTTGTTTTGTCCGAAACTGGGGCATCTTGTTATCCTAAGGCAAAAGCGCTATTTAAATCTACAATAGCACTCATTCTGAACAATAGCGCTACAACAACATCAATAGCGCTCAAATAGCCCTACAATAGCGCTACAAAAACAAACGCGCTAAAACCACTACACAATAGCGCTATTCAAGTCAATAGCGCTCAATTAACTATGCGCTAGCGCTAATTTATCAAAAGCGCTCAAACTTGCCTACAAAAGCGCTAAATTCATGCAAACGCGCTAAAACTAGCCTACAAAAGTGCCATTGCGGCACAATAGCGTTAATTGATGGAGCAAAAGCGCTAAAAACCTAGTTTCAGCGCTCTTGCTCCGACTTGACTTGGACTCAGCTAAAAACGTACCCAAAATGCATAAAAAGGGAGTTTCCGAATTTGCGTACCGCTGGTCCATAGTCAGCTGGGCGCTGGTATCGGTGGACTCGCTCAAATCGGTGCTCGGTGATCGGAAACGGCATCTTCGCTCCTCCTTGCTCCTCCAAATGTCACTGTCAGAGCTATAGTTTTCAACTGGTCGCGGTCACAAATAATCCTATTTTCACCCCTTTCACCCCATTTATACCCCCCGCCGTCATCGTAACTTCGCCCCGCTCATCGCCGTGGTCCCCGTGAACTTCCCGAGCCTCCCATTTCTCCCTGTTTCCCCCGATTTCTTCTATTTTTCACCAGTATACCTAACTTCTTCTCTTCTACCACCCTGCCAATTTTCATTCTTTTTCGAGAGATCGCCCGATTTTTCAAAAATTTTCGGCCCATCTCTCGAGGGGGCATACCACCCATTAAATTTACATTTTATGGGGCATTTCTTCACACCAATTTTTCTTTCTTTGAAACGATGCGATAAACTGCACCGTCTCAAAGAGGGGCAAATGTAGTCACATAAATCTGTCCAGCTTAATTAAATGAATATTTCGTATTTATTTGATTAAAAATCCACTAGCCACCAGTTAATTAAATTAATATTTAATTAATTCATCCCCAAACATTCTTCTATTAATTAAATAAATTATTCAATTTATTTTAATTAATTCATTAAAATCAATTCCAATCAATTAAATAAATAAAATCAATTTATTTAATTAAATCTCCCTTCTCCTCTTTTAAATAAATTAAATAAAACATTTATTTAAATCATTATCCCCACCCCACTTGCATTTTCCTACAAAGGCAACTTGCACACATTTATTGAAATAAATGAATTTTTATTTTAAATAAAATCTTATTTTCCCTCACCCACCAAATCCACTTGCAAAAATCTAATCCCCTTCTAGATTCTTCTAACCCCTTCCTGATTAGCCTAATCCATCCCCTAATTATTGTCACATTCCTAAGCAAAATGGAGTCACTTCTCAAAGACTCCAAAGTCTTTGAAAAGCATTTAATGTTTTGTGTGTTCAACAAATTAACCCCCAAAGTCTTCCAAGACCACTAATGGCTCTTACATGACCATTTATGGCTCTTACATAACCATTTCTGGTTATTTCAAACTTGTCTCCTCAAACATTTATTGTTTTGACCATATTCATCCATTTCACATTTGCACAAGAGTTTATCCATTGAATAAAAGCTTTATTCTTTGAATAAAGAGTTTATTCATTCAACCAACCTTGACTCTAAAATCCCAAGGTCATATCAGGCATTTAATGCTTATTCCCTCCCCTCTCAACCTATCTCACATTGACACTTGTCATTCTGGGATTGGGTTGAAAGCCCTCACATGGATTTGAAATCATTCAATCCTGACCCTTGTTGAGATTGTTCAATCTCAACCATCCATTGCTCCATTTTTCCTATAAATAGAGCCCATTCCTTCATAATCCAGATCCTGAAAACTTGTATGCATTTAGACTATAGACATTTTTAGAGAGCATTTAGCATAGCATAATTAACATCTTGTCTTTTGGTTAAAATACATCATTCTAGCATAACAATAGCTTTTCATTTCATATTTGGAGCTATTCTACAAATCTCAATCTTCCATAAGCATCCATAGTGCAAAAAGCTGCTGAGAGCTACACTATTTTGGAACTTGGAGAGGAGAGGAACAAGGGAGAAGGAACTAATATCATGTTAAGAGATAGTTGGAGATATCTCATTGTCTTACTTCTTTAGTTAGATTCATTAGCATGTTTTTAGTGTCTCCTTTGGAATGCCTTCTTGTGTTTGGTTTTTGATTGACTAACGCTAATGTTTTGTATGTTTTTGTGTTGTTTGATCTTAAACTAACATTGTGTCATTTAGGAGGGCATCAGGAGGGCAAATGTGATTTATATACCTGTCAATTAGGGTTAATTGATTGATTTTCCATCACAGGCCAACACAAGTAATGTTTTTTCCCACTTTATGCAAAGTCAAATGCAGAGATATGACAAAGGGGGCCCCAAAATAGGGCAAGGATAAGGGCACCACGCCCCTATCTTAGGGGGGATAGGGGCACCATGTTTCTGTCCTGCCCTTCTCTCAGGACAGGAAGCAAGTTTAGGCAGTGCAAAGGGCATAAAAAGGCAGTTTTTAGGGGTTGAGCAAGTCTCGATTCTTCGATCAGGCTTAGGGATTCGATCGCTAATGTGAAGACCCTAATGTGGTCGCAAATTATAAGGGTCACAATTTCATGACACTACAACAACAATAATTGTTCAATTTCGTCGCCATAAAAGTGGCATTTGTATTTTGAATTTGAAGATGATGTAAACTGATGAAATGTGTAAATTTTGGTGAATTTTAAGTCTACTATTTTTTGAAATTTTTTTTGTCAATAATTTGTATGTTTTTTTTAGCTTTAAAGTCCATTTTTTTATTGTTGAAAATCAGGGGGTTTGGTTCCCACCACAAAAGAAAATGTAAATCAACTTTTTTTTTTTCCGATTTTGATATCCGTTATAGATGACATATATATACAGTGTATCAAAAAAATAATAAAAAAAAAAATTGATGTATATTTTCTTTGTTATAACATTTGGAAGTCGAATATACCATAATTTGACAGTTTTTGTCTTCCACCACAATTTGTCTATTCAATTTATGATAATCAAAAAAACAAAAAAAAACCCTTTTGGACAAGACTCTCTCCTCTAGTGAACCATATGTTTTTCAATTTTTTTTTAATTTATTCGATATTTTTTTTTGTTTTTCAAACCAGCCTCTTACCGAACAAAAGAATACCTACTTATAGTATTTTTTATTTTTAATGTATTAAATATAATCAAAACATTATAAAAATTATATGAGTAGAATCGTGTCTTTGATCTCTACAAAAGGGTAGTTTTAGTTTTTTTAATAAATTTAATTTACCTATTGAATTTTTTTTTAGAAGTCACAAGTTACAGGAAATCAGCAAATTTGTTGACGTGGCTGCCACTTGGCATTCCACATAAATAATTTGGGCCGGAAGCTTTTCGGTTGTAAACGTTCTGGTCAGAACCGTTTTCAGTTGGAATGCTTCCGATCGGAACTATGGAGGCTAACACGACCGGTCGTACAAGCAACCAGTCACTTCAACCCCATATTAAATAATGTTTTTTTTCCAATAAAAAAATCAATTGCAAACAAGTGCGAAAATAATAAAAATGATTTTTGAATATTTAAATCATTTTTTTTTCTCAAATAAAGTGTTATTTTGGAGTGAGGAGGAAGATTATAAAGGGGCGAAGATTTTGATTTGTTTTTCGAATGCTTCTACCCTTTCCAAGTATGTTATTTTAAAATAATTTTTTCAATCATACTTAATTTACAATAGTAGATGTTTATTGGGAAATTAAATATTTTTTAGATTTTTTTAAATTTTATTTTATTATTCGTTAATTGTGCTTCAATCATTTATTTTCAATTATGTTATTTTAAATTATTTTTTCAGTTATGTTCAAATTTACAAATATTTGAAGGTTTTTTGAAAACTATTTATATTTTATAGATTTAATTAAACTTTATTTAATTAATCATTAATTGTGGATTCAATCACTTAATATCAAGTATATTATATTACACTTTATTTTTCAATTTTTTTATATTAAACGTTAATTGTGGAGTCAATCATGTGTATCTTATCTTGAATCTTTTATTTAAGTGTACATGGATTCCATATGTTTTTATTTATATATGTATGTATTTATCCATTTTTATTTACATGTATGGATTCATTTATACGTGTTCATATATGTGTAGATTCATTCTTATTTACATACTTAAAAGAACTAAATAGTGAATTTGTAAAATATATATTAAGCACTAATGAAATTGAGTATATTCAACACTATTTATTACCTAATTATATTTTTTTTTAAAATAATACTTGACTAAAATTCTCTATATATTAGCTACTCTAGATTTTAAGCAATTAATGTTATTAAATCACGTTCATATGTGCATTGCATAGTCAAATGTAGAATCCAACTAGACTTAATTTCTTACTCTTTATCTTATGTTTGGTAGAAACTAGGTCTTATTTCTTGAACGTTATTTTTTTATTTTCTAAATTTTAAAAAGTGGAGTTCAAGTCAAATGACCTAAATGGATGAAATTAAAAATAACATTGTCCTGATAAGTATATATATGTATAGAGATAACTTCTAGAATTTAAAATAACTTGAAAGGTGCGCACAAATATGTTTTTTTCTTATATATGGTACATTTACATTTTTGTTTTTTAGGGTTCAAAGATGAAATTTTGAAGATCTGTATATTTTTTGCAATGGGAATAAGAGGGCTAGATCAAGGTTGTATGATCATAAAAGGGATGATAAGATGAAAGGTCATACAAAATGTAGTCAACAATAATCCGTTGATGTTCAAGATTAACATGATGATGTTCAAGAAATATCTACTTAGGTACGAGATGAAATTGGTACAGGCTCAAGTTCAAATTTTTTTTTGGTATGGAAAATTTGATGGAAATGGATGAAGATAGTATTTTCAATAAAATTCCATCTGAAGATATGATACTTGATAGCACATTGAAATTGCATTATAAGAAATTGTGGGATGATTATTTTGAAAATAAGTCTATTATTGGAAGAGCGCAATTATTTGCTAAGTTATTTAGGAAAAGGGAAATGAACCGTATTTTGGAGTTGTTGGGTATTGATAATAAGAAAAGTTCTGCTGATACATTAGTAAAAGAAACTATAATTGAAAATTTACAAGAAGCATTGAATTGTATTGACAACACAAGACGAGGTGTTGATTTAAGTGTTGCACGTAGAACATTGATGACTATGATTACTAGTAAGAAATTGACTCGTAGAAATCAAGTTAATGCAATTTCTCAATTAATGCATGTATCTAGAAGAGTTGTTCAAAGATACATTAGGAAGAGAAATATATTAGATGAAAACATTGAAAAAAATTGGGTAAATATTTGTAGGGTTCCTAGAAAAGACAGAATTTATGAAGATGTAAAAAGACAGGTCATTGATTATTGGACCAAACACTCTCATGTTTACTCCAATAGAAGGAACACTATACATATGATAGATGAAGATGGTATAAATATTACACATCAAAAACATTTCTTAGATACAACACAAAGTGAATTGTTTGAAGCATTCAAGCAAGAATTTTCAGATGTAAAGATTTACCAAAGGATGTTTGAGAGATTGGGTCCTTGCTTTGTATGCATAAATAAGGTATGTGAAACTTCTTGTTGTCAAAATCATGTTGAATTTCATCTACACTTGCAATCATATAAGATGTTCATGACAACAATTAATCCAAATCTAATCATTCCTACAAGTACAACACAATTTGTGAAGTCTATTTTATGTGATAAATTAGAAGATTCGGATGATTTCAAAACACAATGTATAAAAGGTGAATGCAATGATTGTGGAGTTTTGAGTAAGTTTGTGTTGCAAACTCAGAATATTGATATTCATGCGCTAGTTATATGGAAGAGATTTGAATATGAGACATACCAAACTAAGTTGGGAACTGAATCCAAAAAAATTATGTTGAAAGAGAGTGAATTGTCCTACATTTAGTTTATAGATAGATTTTGTAATAAGAGGGCTAGATCAAGGTTGTATGATCGTAAAAGGGACGATAAGATGAAAGGTCATAAAAAACGTAGTCAACAACAATCCGTTGATGTTCAAGATTAACATGATGATGTTCAAGAAACATCTACTTAGGTACGAGATGAAATTGGTATAGGCTCAAGTTCAAATTTTTTTTCTGGTATGAAAAATTTGATGGAAATTGATGAAGATAGTCTTTTCAATAAAATTCCATCTGAAGATATGATACTTGAAAGCACATTGAAATTGCATTGTAAGAAATTGTGGGATGATTATTTTAAAAATAAGTCTATTATTGGAAGAGCACAATTATTTGCTAAGTTATTTAGGAAAAGGGAAATAAACCGTATTTTGGAGTTGTTGGGTATTGATAATAAGAAAAATTCTGCTGATACATTAGTAAAAGAAACTATAATTGAAAATTTACAAGAAGCATTGAATTGTATTGACAACACAAGTCGAGGTGTTGATTTAAGTGTTGCACGTAGAACATTGATGACTATGATTACTAGTAAGAAATTGACTCGTAGAAATCAAGTTAATGCAATTTCTCAATTAATGCATGTATCTAGAAGAACTGTTCAAAGATACATTAGGAAGAGAAATATATTGGATGAAAACATTGAAAAAAATTGGGTAAATATCTATAGGGTTCCTAGAAAAGATAGAATTTATGAAGATGTAAAAAGACAAGTCATTGATTATTGGACCAAACAATCTCATGTTTATTACAATAGAAGGAACACTATACAGATGATAGATGAAGATTGTATAAAAATTACACATCAAAAACATTTCTTAGATACAACACAAAGTGAATTATTTGAAGCATTCAAGCAAGAATTTTCAGATGTAAAGATTTGCCAAAGGATGTTTGAGAGATTGGGTCCTTGTTTTGTATGCATAAATAAGGTACGTGAAACTCGTTGTTGTCGAAATCATGTTGAATTTCATCTACACTTGTAATCATATAAGATGTTCATGGCAACAATTAATCCAAATCTAATCATTCCTACAAGTACAACACAATTTGTGAAATCTATTTTATGTGATAAATTAGAAGATTCATATGAGTTCAAAACACAATGTATAAAAGGTGAATGCAATGATTGTGGAGTTTTGAGTAAGTTTGTGTTGCAAACTCAGAATATTGATATTCATGCACTAGTTATATGGAAGAGATTTTAATATGAAACATACCAAACTAAGTCGGGAACTGAATTCAAAAAAATTATGTTGAAAGAGAGTGAATTGCCCTACTTTCAGTTTATAGATAGATTTTGTAATATGATATATCCACATATATCCAACATTGTCATGGTGCAAGATGGCAGGCTAAACAGTTTCGTGATTCAAAGAATTGTTTTCCACCAGGCTATATTCTTTCAATTGTATATTTCTCCGAGAACTATACATTTACTACTCCTCACACAGAAATTCAAAGTCAATATTATCATTCTAATCAAGTTGCAATATTTGTACAAGTTTTCTATAGACATGTACAATTTCAGGTGGATGGTATAGAGAATACTGAAAATGAACTTATTATCATCAAGGAGGTTCATTTCTATATTAGTGATGATACATGTCATGATAGGAGCTATGTAGCACATTGTTCTGGAATGTTTTTTTAAGATATTAAAGATCGTGGGATAGAATGTACACAACATTGGATTTGGTCAGATGGATGTGCTGGTAAGTGTTAGATTTGAAATTGATTATAAGTTGTTGTTTTTATTATATATGATTTGATTGTATAACAGGTCAAAAGTTTAAATATATATATGTTATTCATGTCAGGGCAATTTAAGACAGCAAAAGATTTTAACTGGTTATCCCTACAACATGCTTGATGTATTATAAAGTTTTTATGGAACTTCTTTGAGAGTGGACATGGAAAAAGAGAGCATGATGGAGCAGGAGCATGTGTAAAGCGTGTACTTTGCCAACATGAACTTGCAGGTAAATTATCTTCATATTTGTGTACAGTTTTAATTCTCTTCATAGATTAATTTAAATATATATATGTATGTACATGGGTTGTCCAATTTTCTAAAGAAAGAGCTTTTGTACAGGTAACACCATAAGTAATTCTAATAATATTGTTGAATGGTGCAAAAATCATTTTGTTGGTCATGATACAACTTACAACAAGCGATGCATTATTTAGATCTCTTTCACCATCAATTAAATACAAGAAAATCTACCTACATTCAATTAAATACAAGCAAATCTACCTACATTCTATAATCTGATAATACAAATTATTTAGATCCCTTTCACCATCAATTAAATACAAGAAAATTATCAAATATTGATCGATCAAATCCTTATAATTGTCAATCAATTAATGGTATTAGAAGTTTTCATCAAGTCATGACTACAGGATTTAGCAAGCCTCGTGTTATTCTTGCAAGAGGAAAATCATGCTTTTGTGTTGATTGCATTACGAACAACACATATACTCATTGTTAGAATATTATTGATGGATATGTTTTGCAATGGGAAATGAAATAATTTTACACAATGCCTCCTTACGAAGATAGTGACATCATTGATATTCATGATCCTTTATATTCAGCTGATTATGAACGTGTTTCTGATTTAGTTGTTATAGGTGCGTGTGTGCATATTTTGTAAATTATATATGCACATGTACAAATTTTTTAATTCTTATTTAATTCAATATTGTTCAAAATTAATTTTAAAATATATAATGAACTAATATTGCTTGAAATATATATACATGTGGTCTATTTTCATAGGTGATATTTTTTTAGTGATTGTTGATCCTGACAATACTGAAGGTGTAGATTATTATCTATTGGGATGCACACAACCAAAATGCAATTTATTGGAATCAGCCAACGATGATGATGGGCAACAATATCCGACTAGTTTTGTTGTTGTTGAAGGCACCTATTATCAACAAATAAAGATAGATACAAGTGGTATAACATTCATTGATTATATGCCTATCCAAAAAGTTCTACACTACAATCACTTAGTAATAGTGACAAGATTGTAGTTGGAGACATTGCCAAAAAGAGGACGCGGCAAACAAAAGTGGAGGTTGTTTATTGAAGATCATGAAAAAAAATTAGAGAGTATAAAAGATAGGGAGGATCCAGATTATATGTATCAGGAGCTTTAAGTTCACTTGTCATGTTTGAACAAGTAAATTATATTAGACGGGTCGTATTTTGATAAACTCATATATATTTAGATATTTAGACAAGTGTTTACATTCGGATAGTGTGGAAATTTACTTTTGTTGATGCATCTATTTTATGTTTTATACATTAATTTTACATGTTTAATTCTTAAATAAAACATTTTGTGTCTATGCATTGAACATGTATGTACTGATTTTAATTTTTAAGTTTATTTATGTGTATGGATTCATTTCATTATGTTGTCTTAAGGGGTCATTTACACATGTATCGATTCATTTATATTTGTACACATGCATGGATTCATTTTATTGATCTATGTATTCATTTAATTATGTTGTCCTAAGGTGTTTTAAGTGGTCTTAAGGGGATTTCTGCAAAGTGGTCACAGTGCATGTATATATAGTTACACAGGTAGCTTGAATCTTCAATGTGTGAATTACCTATTAAATCATCTTTAAATGTATGTAGACATGTATCGATTCATTTATAGATATGCATGATCCAAGATATCATATATATATATATATATATATATATATATATATATATATATATATATATATATATATATATATATATATATATATATATATATATATATATATATATATATATATATATATATATATATATGTTGTCTTAAGGGGTCTTAAGGGGATATTTGCGTCATGGATTCATTTATATTTTACACATGCGTGGATTCATTTTATTCATCTATGTATTCAATTAATTTATATTTACACATGTATGGTTTCATTTAATTGTGTTGTATGGATTCATTTTAGTATGTTGTCCTAAGGTGTTTTAAGTGGTCTTAAGGGGATTTAAGGGGATATTTGTGTCATGGATTCTTTTATATTTTTACACATGCATGGATTCATTTTATTCATCTTTGTATTCATTTAATTTAAATTTACACATGTATGGTTCCATTTAATTATGTTGTATGGATTCATTTAATTATGTTGTCCTGAGGTGTTTTCAGTGATCTTAAGGGGATTTAAGGGGATATTTGCGTCATGGATTCTTTTATATTTTTACACATGCATGGATTCATTTTATTCATCTATGTATATAATTAAAAAGTGAAAATAACTAAGTTCATTAAATTTAAATATATAGATATAATTTCATTAAATTTTTCAAGTAAGTTCATTAAACATACATAAACACTTAACTAAATGAACGACTAAATTTGTTTAGCAATGAACAACTAAAATATACATAAACACTTAACTTTCAAAAATGTGCAAAGTCTAGTATGAAATGTAGATTCCTAACACATATATGTATATGTCTATCTATCACATACACATTTAAAATTAAAATGACTATCTATCACATACACTTAACTAGAACACTTAACTAAATTCAAATGACTATCTATCATTTAAACACTTAACTTTCAAAAACATATTATATATATATATATATATATATATATATATATATATATATATATATATATATATATATATATATATATATATAAACATGAAAAGTAGTATGAAATGTAGATCTATCTAACACATACACATATATGTATATCTATCACATACACATGTATTCAATGTTTAGTACACATACACATGAAATATGGAAAATAAATATCTAGTACACATATGCATATGAAATGTGTAGTACACATGTATGAAATGTCTAGTACGCATGTACAAATATGAAATGTCTAGAAAATGTGTGCACATGCACATATATAAACAATGGGTCACTCGGGGCCCTGTCTTGAGCCATGTCCCAATCCATGCACCTGCAATAGAGTATGCACACATAAACTCATACATTAAACATTTAATTCATACTAGAGTAATTTTTTTTAAGTAACATAGATTAAGAGAATTTGTGTGTTCATACACGTTGTAGACAAACATACCTCTAAAGGGTCTCTAACATCACCACCATGTGAATGCAGGATTCTAGGATGTCTATGTGACGAGGAGCTCAACCTGCATGAAAATGGTGCATCCTGCAATGTTGAAATTTGGTTAGATATACATACAAATATATTTATAACTTGAAACCTAACCCTTTAAATATAGAACTTAAATATTTAAGAAACAATTAATTTACAGTTATAATGTATACTTGTGTCTCCTGATGAACGAGGTCGGTGGCAATGTGCAAATCCTCAAACATCGCCCCCCTGCGCCTGCAATATAAATTACACATGAACTCACATGTACATTATTTAAACATTCATTATTAAGTTATATATATATATATATATATATATATATATATATATATATATAATTTATTTAGATTAAATCTAATCTACTTGAACATGTACATGTACGTGGTTGTAGATAAACATACCTCAGGGTCTCTAACACCTCCACCGCGTACATACTGGACTCTAAAATGTTTGCAGGATGAATGACTCATCATGTGCAATGCTCGCTCATCCTAGACAATGCACACATTTTGTTCTATATAATTTAAATAACTTGAAATTATTTAATCAACACCTAGATATCCCTTTAAATAGAACTCAAAAAAATAAACTTTATATACCTGTGTCTCCTAATTAACACCTGGGTCATTGGAAGCATCCAAATCTCCATGCATCGACCCTAACGTGATACCCTATATAGTTAAAAAAGTGTGATTCAATGTATAATTAATTTAACCTATGCAGTTCATGAGTACAATCAAGTAGCTATATAAAATTGCTAAATTAAAATTAGTAAAATATATTATAATTCGTACCTCTCCTACAGCATGTAAGGCTCATCTAATCCTGCTGATGTCAGAATCATGCAAGGAGCCCACTGCAACATGATCCCCCTCACTGTCTGGCTCCATAAGCATGGTAGTGCACATCTCCTAAAATCCAGTACTAGGTACTGTGGTCTAATCAACTGATGTATAAATAAGAGGAGGAGGTGTATCCTGACTAACTGTTGTATGCTGGGGTGGGGTAGTAGGATGTGCAACAATAGTAGGTTGAGAATTTGTATGCTCACAACCACGACTAGAAGTAGTCAGTCTATCAAGTACATGCCTAACATATGATGGGGCCTCCTCTAGTGGGATCCCATGCTCCATAGAAATGACCTGATATGAATCCAATAGATCACTAGATAAGCATGCGCTTATCTATTGTAAAGGATATATGTCATGCATGCGTGTAGCATCCATCGACGATGGTATGTCTACTCGAATATATGGATAATCACTCACTAATACATCATGAGTTCTATGAATGCTAGTATGAGAGTGCAACGAATAGCTACCCACTCAATTTGATGTCAGCTCATCCACTTGTGTGGATATAGTAGCAATACTGGAAAAGATGGACTGTCGAGTGTCATCTGGTACACTATCTGTAGCATGTACTAGGTCTGCACTCTTGGGAAGAACCACAAGGTTTGGATCAATCAATGCTCTCTTATTAACAGATAGAGGTGCACCTAGTCGTTTGAAAATCTACCCCTCCCTTCCCCAGCATGTTTCAAAAAATTGGTGTAGTCAATATCATCCAACAAATGAAACTCTGCAAATAATTGTTTGCAGAAATAAAGGGGAAACTCATCCTTTTGGGCCACCTATGATGAGTGTCCAACCATCTATGATAGATAAAAGGTACTGCTAGTGCATCTGTGCACCTGGTAGGCATATAAACCTTCACCCTACCAAAGGCCTAATAATTAGGAAACATGGTTTTCACATCCACTATGGAAACCTTATCATTCATTATGTGCCATTTCACTGTACCACATACACTGCATGAAAGGTACCTATAGAACTCCTCTATGTCGACCTCATCATATGGATTATAATTGTCAACGAGGTCAATCATATGAAGTAGCTCATGTTTAATTATCTCACCCCTTTGCTTATTTCTTTGATCACACATGTTTCCCAATGTGATATTTAAATGATTTAGGGAAGGTTGGAGTGCCTCTGTTGTCTGATTATAGAGTTGTTGTCTCTCTTGTGGAGTTCTGGAAGACCTATGTGACATCTACTCACTCCCAAGAGGATGAACACTAGGCTCAAAACTACTAGTGTTATGGGATCCAGGCTCATCAGACATGATGATAGTGGGTGATGTAGATATATACATCTGCACATGTGCATGTGTGTAGTACACATTATAATAAATATAAAAGTAACATACATTTTCATCATTTTAATCATATTTAAACATGTAAATTGAAAAAATTAGATATACAAAATAAGATTTAAACGTCATAAATACATACACTAAAATTATCTATATAAAGACAAATTTAAGTTAAATTTCTAGATCTATGCACAAAAGAAATTTAAACAACAACTACAAATTTAATTTTAAATTTCAATATCTGTCTAATTTACAATTACATATATTTGCATATACAATAATTAAGTTCAAAATTAGTCAAATTAAGTCAAATTAATTCAAATTAGTCAAATGAGTCAAATTAAGTCAAATTAGTCAAACTAAGTCAAATTAGGTATAACGGGTGCACATGTGTCGTAAGGGGTCTTATCTGGTCCAATTAGGTCCTAAGGGGTGCACATGTGTCGTAAGGGGTCTTATGTGGTCCTAAGGGGTCACCCATGTGTTAGAACACATGGGTGACCCCTTAGGACCACATAAGACCCCTTGTGACACCATTTCGTCTTATGTGGTCCAGTTAGGTCCCTAAGGGGCACACATGTGTCGTAAGGAGCCTTATGTGCTTCTACGGGGTCACCCATGTGTTAGAACACATGCATGACCCCTTAGGACCACATAAGACCCCTTACAACACTATTTGGTCTTATGTGGTCCAATTAGGTCCTAAGGGGGGCACATGTGTTGTAAGGGGCCTTATGTGGTCCTAAGGGGCCACCCATGTGTTAGAACACATGCGTGACCCCCTAGGACCACATAAGACCCCTTACAATACCATTTGGTCTTATGTGGTCCAATTAGGTCCTAAGGGGTGCACATGTGTCGTAAGGGGCCTTATATGGTCCTAAGGGGTCACCCATGTGTTAGAACACATGCATGACTCCTTAGGACCACATAAGACCCTTTGCCACACTATTTGGTCTTATGTGGCCCAATTAGGTCCTAAGGGGTGCATATGTGTCATAGCAGGTCTTATGTTGTCCTAAGGGGTCACCCATGTGTTAGAAAACATGTGTGACCCCTTAGGACCACATAAGACCCCTTGTGACACAATTTGGTCTTATGTGGTCCAATTAGGTCCTAAGAGGTGCGCATGTGTCATAAGGGGCCTTATGTGGTCCTAAGGGGTCACCCATGTGTTAGAACACATGCATGACCCCTTAGGACCACATAAGACCCCTTGCGACACTATTTGGTCTTGTGTGGTACAATTAGGTCCTAAGGGGTGCACATGTATCGTAAGGGGTCACCCATGTGTTAGAACACATGTGTGACCCCTTAGGACCACAGAAGACCCCTTTGGACACCATTTGCTCTTATGTGGTCCAATTAGGTCCTAAGTGGTGCACATGTGTCATAAGGGGTCTTGTGTGGTCCTAAGGGGTCACCCATGTGTTAAAACACATATGTGACCCCTTAGGACGACATAAGACCCCTTGCGGCACCATTTGGTTTTATGTGGCCCAATTAGGTCCTAAGGGGCGCACATGTGTCATAAGGGGTCTTATGTGGTCCTAAGGGGTCACCCATGTGTTAGAACACATGCATGACCCCTTAGGACCACATAAGACCCCTTGCGACACCATTTGGTCTTATGTGATCTAATTAGGTCCTAAGTGACGCATGTGTATCGTAAGGGGCCTTATTTGGTCCTAAGGGGTCACCCATGTGTTAGAACACATGTGTGATGCCTTAGGACCACATAAGGCCCCTTAAGACACTATTTGGTCTTATGTGATCCAATTAGGTCCTAAGGGGGGCACATGTGTCGTAAGGGGCCTTATGTGGTCCTAAGGGGTCACCCATGTGTTAGAACACATGTGTGACTCCCTAGGGCCAAATAAGACCCCTTGCGACACCATTTGGTCTTATGTATTCCAATTAGGTCCTAAGGGGTGCACATGTGTCGTAAGGGGTCTTATTATGTCTTAAGGGGTCACCCATGTGTTGGAACACATGCGTGACCCTTTAGGACCACATAAGACTGCTTGCGACACCATTTGGTCTTATGTGGTCCAATTAGGTCCTTAGGGGTGCACATGTGTCATAAGGGGCCTTATGTGGTCCAATTAGAACACGTGTGTGACCACTTAGGACCACACACAACCCCTGATAGCATGTCCTGAGGTGTATGTATGTATGTGTGTGTGTATCCTAAGGTGTATATAATTATTTTATGTGTATGTATGTATGTATGTATGTATGTGTGTGTGTGTGTATCCTAAGGTGTATATAATTATTTTATGTGTATGTATGTATGTATGTATGTATGTATGTGTGTGTGTGTATTTATGTATGTGTATGTAAGTATGTGTAGGTATGACATGTATGTGTGTGTGTGTATGTATGTATGTATGTATGTATGTATGTATGTATGTGTATGCATTTTTATGTATGTGTATGTGTATGTCCTAAGGTGTACATGTAATTATTTAATGTGTATATATGTATGTATGTATGTATATGTATGTATGTATGTATGTATGTATGTATGTATGCATGTATGTATGTAGTTAGGTAGGTAGGTAGGTATGTGTATGTATGTGTATGTATGTGTATGTATGTATAAATGTAGGTGTGTGTGTGTGTGTGTGTGTGTGTGTATGTATGTAGGTATCTATGTGTATGTATGTGTATGTATGTGTATGTATGTGTATGTTTGTGTATGTATCTGTATGTGTGTGTGTATTTATGTACATGTATGTATTTATTTTCTAATTTTCTAAACTAATATGATACAATAAATACAAAAAAAGAAAAAAAAAACTTCTTAAAACTATTTAAAAAACTAATTTGCTATCAAAAAACTAATTTTCTATCAAAAACTATTTAAAAAAACAATCAACATGTATTAATATGATACAATAAATACATTTAAAAAAACAAATTAAAAAAAATGGACTTACCACCGAAACACTTCCGGTCGGATTGCTGTAGTTCCTCTCGCCTTGTCGCTTAACTCCAAGTTGCTCAATACAAAATGAGGGGCTTGGGCAAATTTCTGGGTTTATATAGCACAACGGATTTCCAGTCGGAACCCTTTTGGCCGAAACATTTCCAGACAAAAATTCGTTGCCACGCGAGCGCTGTGTGGCTGCCAAATCAGTCCGATCAGAACAGGTATTGTTAGCCTAAAGTGAGACACAGATCCATATGATCACCTACACATCCTCTAATGTGACCATCATCTTTGTCATTGAAATGGAAAGTGGAGGTTCCAATGTTCCATCCCTCCATCAATGCCAACAACACAATATCATGGAACCTCATAATTGGAATGATATAGACCAATCATTGGTTGATGTCTCATCTATGGGATGCATTCTCTTGTGCTATTGAATGTGCCCAATCATGTATTAGTCTATAAATGTTACTACATGCATATTTTCACATCACTAGGGAAGCCTAAAACAACATTGAAAATATTTAACTAATACTCCCCATCACATCAACAAGTTTCTAACAAACTCACTTAGAGGTTTCATGCAAAATCCCCTAGACAACTATATGGACCAAGGTGCCCAAGTTGGACTCTAGTTCCCAATAGTACATAGACACATAAATTGGAATATGGCACCCAGTCTAGACTATGGTGCACATGTTGTACGATGGCACCCAAAATGGATACCAAACCCGTAATCATGGTCATTTGGCATGTCTAAACTAAAAAACCAAAAAAATCAACTGCATATCAAAGTCAATGTGGCTAAATTTGTGGGTCTTGATGCCTTCTACAACATGTCATATTATCATCTTAAGTCTGGGAGGTTGATATGCTCATCTATGTGGCACCCTCACTCTCACAATAGTGTGGACCCCTCTATAATAGTGACAAAATTAATAAGACAAATAAATAGTACGAAAGTGGAAAGCTTTCACTATTTTAGGTAAAATTCTCTCTAAACCCTGATTTAGCACATCATATTTATTTTATCATTAATTGAGCTAGAGAGCTCTGACTTTAATCCTATTTGTTGTGTTGAAATCATGATTATATTCTCGTTCATACTAAATGCTCTTTGACACAATGTTGTTTTACTAAATGATCCCATTGAAAGTATTTGTCATCAACTCTTTTCATAGTTTGATGTGGTATATGTGATACCCTATTTCTACCTACATAAAGAGAAAAAAAAAACATGGGAAGCATTTATCTACCCTTCAATTCCATCACTCTAATTAAGAATTCTAGGTGATTTTATTTTCACTAACATATTAGTTTTGTAGGATGTGGTTCATAACATTGTATCAAGTAGGTTTCACAACATTGGAGGCTCCATTAGGTGTCTTTATGAAGTTATGAGTATCCTTTTTAATGATTATTTACTTTTATATACTTTATCTTGCATGTTCACCTAGTAGATCATATGATCACTAATGTGGGTGTTAAATCTAGTGTCATAAATTGTGATCCTTAATTGTGAGCCTAATTCCACACTCTCCTTAGAACTTTATTTAGTTTCCACTCCCATAGACAATTAAAGGACCACTTCTAGCCTTGAAATTAATTCCCAATTAAAGGAGGTGTGTCATATCCTATTTTAAAACTTAATCATCTAATTCTATATGTAATCATCATCAAAAACCAAAATTAGGACTAGATCTAATATCATAGGCCTAAAATCTCACATCTCACTTTCAAACAAATCACTTTAGTGGGACCATGATACCCAACACATGTGTCCCACCAAATATTTAAAAAATTTAAATATTTTAAGTGTCAGCCTTGACATTACATAATTTGGTCTTGTTTTTTTTATTATGATCATTTTATATTGGCTTTTCTTGTATCAAAAATCAACCTTGTGACTCTTTTAAAAGCTATTAGCTTTCCTCGTTTGGATATACAATCTTTATTCAATAGGGAAACTTTGCCAAATTGATCACACTAGTTTGCAAATCTAAAGGATAACCAACAATAACAAGCTTCATCAAATCTTCATTCACTATTATTCAAAGATGATGAAAGCTTCAAGGAATGTTGGAGAATGATAGGGAATTACCATGATTGATGAATTTACATTGAAAATGTGTTGAATAGGTTTATGTAAAGCAACCATTAGATGTAACTTAGGTTGCCAATTTGAATACCGAATAAAACTTTCAAATCCATGGATGAATCAATCTCAATGCATATGCATTTTTGTGGATGATCCTAATAAAACTAATCAAGCTCCACCTCAATAACCTTACCCAAAGAGAAGGTAATGAAATGCAAAATGTTCTACTATGAAAGGAGAAAGCCTTGAAATTCATGTTAGATTGACACACATAGTTTCTTTTCATCTAAGATTGATAAGTATTAGATCTGGAGTTGAAATACCAAGGATGAGTGGGCATACCAAGACTCTTGATTGAGGATAACCTCAACAAGGTTGGCCCTAAAAAATGAAAAAGAAAGAACATCTTTGTGAGGTTCTAAACTACACCAAGTAGGGCCCAGTAATTGGTGACCCATTCTTAGACCATACTTTCAAGAGGAGCTCTCCCCATAAAATATCCCATGAGAGTGAGATCCTTTAAGCATCTGCAAGCATTATCAAATTTAGGGAAGGGTGATATCACATCCACTAGAGATTCAAAATGCTTATCGCGTGAGATACCTTTAGGATAAATTTTTTAGGATACTTGCTTGGAGGAGTTATCTTGTTATGCCACCGAACCATAAATACTAATATGAACTATTGGGTTGAATCCATTTGAGGCCATATAAAGGATAGCCTAAAAAATATAACAATAAATGCGAGAGAGAAAAGAGTTTTCTTATGCCAACTTGGACATGAAGTGACATAAGGGAAGCTAAGAACCACAAGAAAAAACAAACCCAGCATAATGCAACACCAAAAAGAGAAATTTTTATTATATATTTTTTAATTAAATTATTTATTATTGTGTTTAGCAAAGTGATTGCTTTTATTTATAAAATTGAAAGCAAGTCACTTTCAATCCATCTCTTGTTATTATTGTAAAGTTTGAATGTTATATGGTATATGCATGGAATAAACAAGAACTGCAATTGATTTCAATTGCCCTAATCACACCAAGTAGCTATTGACAAATCCCTTTAAAAATGGCTTGGACATTAACAACCATAAAACATCTAGGATGTAAATATGAATAGAGTAACGATATTAATTGAAAACATTATCAAGAAAAACACAAATCATCAAGAATATACCTTAACAACATTATCAAGAGTTTGAAGATTGTGATATCTATGAATATCCCTTACATTCTCATTTCGAAAATATGCACTCATAAAAAACAATATTTATATATTCTTATCCAAACAAAAAAAGACCATCTCAAAAATGTTTTTAAAAAATAATTTTATTTTTTTTAATTTAAATTTTTATATATAATTAAAAATGTAACCATGAGAAAATTCTCTCGAAAACAAAATTTTAGTGTGATGAGTTTGTGCCTATTCAACATATACGGTTCCAATTGCTAGTTTATCATAGCTTTGAAACTTCCTAATGAACCCTTTCGCGGAATTCAAATGTTTTGTGTGGTCATGCATGATTCTCATAGTTCAAAGAAACGGCGTCGAATTTTATTACTAACTAGTACATGTGAATATGGCAAAATGAGAAAATTAAAGTCGGTGGGAAATACGTGTAAAATTTGTCTTCATGAAAGGAGTCAAATTGGCGTATTGACTCCGCTTACACCTGGTCTTTCTCCCCCCTTCTCTTGCATGTCTTTCTCTGCTATTAAGCTGGCATTCATCTTTCCTCTTTACTTCATTTCTACTACTCTTTTCTTCTTACTCTTATAATGAATGAAGATGAAAATGGAAGGCCAACCCTTCATCTATACCATTCTCAGTATTTCTAGTTGTTAATTAGATGAAAATTGGACTACCTCTTTATGTCATTCTCAGCATTTTCATCTAGCCCCTGTATACCATGTGCATTTCTTATTTCTTATCTTTATTATACTAATCTCATGTCGTCATGTTGTCACTTAAATGTTAAATTTGCTTAAAATTAAGCAATTAGAATGTTCCCATAGAAATTTTTAATTAAGTGGAAAGGATAAATTAGAATCTTTTTCTATTTTCCTAGAGCAGCAATTGCTTAAAACTTAAAAATAAGCTTTGAAAAAAAGGGGGCTGAAAATAAGCAGGAGCTACTTATTGAGAAGAATGACAAGTGGCTTCACAATTTTTTTTCACTCTTTTCATGCTTCCGTTTTTTTTTCTCTAAAATTTATGTGAAATTTTGTTATTATTAAAGATTATATTAAAAATACAAACTGTTTGTTTTTATAAGAAGCAAAATTTAACTTTCATGGGGCCATCAGCTCCACAAATTGCTGCTAAAAAATTTGAGCAGCAACTCTGAGCCAAAATAAGCTAAGCAGTCGCATGGGGACCTGCCCTAATATCATGCCTCACTTTTTCATCTCGAGCTTGTCCAAACTAAAAATGTAGGGTCTATGTTTTTTAGGAGAAAACAATGGCTACGGTGGCCCTACGCTTCATCTTTTCTACGATCTTCAAGTGAATATGCCTTAAAATAATATTGGTGGTTAACCATACTTCACACTCCAACCAAAAGGATATGAATTGAACTGGTGATTTAGGAACACTTGAAATTAAAATAGAATCATTTTAGAAATATGTGATGATCTATTTGGATAGTTTTGTCCTAACATTTTCAAAAGGTATCTAATAATTCATTTAATTTTGGGTAGGATTGTAATGAACCACATCATTTTCTTTCTTTGTTATTATATTAGAGTTAAGATTAAGTAGACATCTCTCAACAAAATTCTATGATATAGTAAAATAATTTTATTATCCTCCAACAACACCTGCATAGTGAATGATGTTTCCTTTTATTGACCTATACAAAGTGATCTGTAGAAGATTTGAAATGTCTCTTATAAGCACTCCACCCTTTTCTACACATTTGTCAGAATCCTCAAAACCTATCTATCACATTAATCCCTTTCTCCCAATACTAAAGGAAAATATCAGGTCACATTTTGGTTATGTGAAAACCTCTAATATGCCTCTAATATGCATGCACATGAGAAGGTATAGCTTTACATGGGAATCCCTTGGAGGTAATTATGATCCTAGGGTCCAACATTTTAATCATATTTCTTTAGATCAACAAACACATGAAAGTTGTTAAATTGTTTACTATCATGTTGTATAAAATGATAAACTCCAATTTATATCAATCCATCCACAAGCTTATATATTCCAATTCGCATCATCATTAAAGAAGCATCATATACCATTATTATTGCATCATCGGCTTTCATCAAGGTACTAAGCATCACAATGTTATTTGCTTGTTATCTTTGATTATGCCAAAAGGTGTAGTACAATGATAGCACGAGGATTGAAAGTGTCCATACATAAAATCTTCTTTTTCAAATATATGTATGCTAGTTTGTACCAAAGCATTTGATCACCAATTTGACCAAAAGAGAACATACCTTGCCTAACAAATTCTTAAGTAGTTTCTATCAACATAGATTGCAAACAACAAGACTAACATCTAATCTTAGTGTCGTTTTTTGTAAAGATTATGTCTATTTGTAAAGTTTAGATACACAAACATAATTCAAACCTACATTAAAAATAAATAAAAAATATCAAAAAAATAAATTAATTACACTAAGACGTTTGAATAATTGTTTTCAAAACATTGATAACTACATAAGTCAATTGACATCATATATTACAGAAATCTTTATCAAATTAAATATCAATAATTTTATTTTTTAAATTTAAATATTTTTAATGTCAAGAAACATTTTACAATGACAAAAAGACATAAATATAATGACATGAATATGTTAAAAAAATCTTTCAATGTTTATTAGAGAAATCTAAATAAACATTCATACTAATTTTAATAACATTATAATTCCAAATTATTGATTATAAAATTAGCTAATGATCTTAATTGATTATTTATTTACCCTACGCTTATGTAGACTAACATATCTTAAAAACAAAGAATAAACTTTGAACGTCCTTAGGAACGGTTCCCAGAATTCCGTCGAAAGAAACCGCGTGGAATTTAATGGAGTGGTCGATACGAAGGAGCAGAGAGAAAGAACCAAAAGTCGTATGGAAATTTAAGTCGGTGTTAAATTTCTCTTCATAAATTTTGATTGGGAGTTTGGGATAATGGGGACAAGTCAAATTAGCGTATTGACTACGGTAATTTTGTTACCCTCAGGTCCTCCTCTCGGCCTTCCCTCGCATATCTTTCTCTGTTATTAAGCTGCCATTCATGTTCCCCTCTTTTATTCATTTCTACTTCTCTTTTCTTCCAGTGGAACGGCGATGTCTTCACCCACACCATTCTAAGCATTGCAGTGTACTCGCTCTATGTCACTCCCACTTCCTTTTTCTCGTCTTCACAATATCAATATCATACCTCGCGACTTCATCTCGACCTTGTCCAGAATTTATATGCGGGGACTATGTTTTTCAACATCCTTTCAGAGAGAAGAAAAGCGGCTGCGGTGACCCTGCGCTTCAGCTGGAGTGTGATCATCAAGCGAATATGCCTCTAATTAACATCGGTGGCTACCAATACTACATACTTCATCCAGAAAACCTGTTGCAGGGGAGTTACGACTATAATCTGACACTCATTGACGGGAATCTGCTGGGGCCTAAATGCAACCCATCGTCCAGTATATATATAGCACAAATCTGGACTAGCACTCAATTTCATGTTACCAAGCAATACAAGAATTTAACTCTATGGGAACAATGCAATGAAACAGAGGTTAACTTCAAGGATATAGCGTCTCCGTTACCATGTAACGGAAGTTGGTTCTATATTTCGAAGCCGCGGTCGAGCTTGACTTTGGATGCTCTATGTAAATCACAAGTTAAACTCCCTGTCGAGAGCGTAGAAACTCCTGTACGGGAAGAAATTCTACATGAAGGGTTCCAAATACAATGGAATATTAGCGGAAACTGCATGGATTGCCTCTTAGAAAAAGGGTTGTGTTCCTATTACACCGACTCGATGCACTTTTGTTGTAACTGCACAGACACTGGCTGTCGAAACAAATGCTCCGCTGGTAAGATCCCGAACTCGATTCTCTTTCTAATTAATTTACGAAGAAAAATATTGCTTTATAAGATGAAAAAGGCTAGAACCTACCATATCAGGTCACTTACAAGACTTGTGTATATGGCGTTGCAGGCAAATCCCAAGCCATGTCTATTATTCTAGGTGAGCATCCCTAGGAATAGAATCACTACTAATTTTGGTGAATTTTATCGATAGAGGATCTTTGAGATGACGTGAGCATTTCGATTGGTAACAATTATTCATTATATTTGCTGAATTTTATGGATTGAGGCGCTATGGACAATTCAAGGACTGGAACTCCTATCATCTCTCTATTTTCTTTGCCTTTGTCTTTCATTGATGCGAATATAAGTCTTTTAACTTGAGCCTTTTGTTCAGGTGTGGTCATTGGAACCACTGCATTGTTACTGATGGGAGCATTACTTCTGTTCCTTAATCGGAAAAGGTGTTTACCCAATTCCTCTAAGAAACCCGATCTTTCCAACGTGGAGAAATTCCTGCAAGATTATGTTCATCAAATTCCATGTAGATATTCATATTCTCAGCTTATGAAGATCACCAATAAATTTGCACATAGAGTGGGGGAAGGAGGTTTTGGTGTGGTATATAAAGGAAGGCTATCAACTGGCGATCTGGTGGCCGTTAAAATGCTTGACCAGTCAAGGCGCTGTGAGAGTCATTTCATGAATGAAATAGCAACCATCGGAAGGATCCATCATGTTCATTTGGTTCGCCTCATGGGATATTACTATGAAGAACACAGAAACGCATTGGTGTATGAGTACATGGCTAATGGATCTCTAGAACAGTTTATATTTTCAGGAAAAGAGAAGAAACAAATCCTAAATCGGGCAAAGCTGTATTCAATTGCCTTGGGTTCAGCTCGTGGAATTGCCTATTTACACCAAGATTGTGACAACCGTATCATTCATTTCGACATAAAACCCCACAACATATTACTGGATGAAGAGTTCACACCAAAGGTAGCTGATTTTGGTTTGGCTAAACTCTGTGGGAAGAAAGAGGATCATATATCAATGACAGCCGCAAGAGGAACGCCAGGATATGCTGCTCCAGAGGTGTGGAATAGAAATTTGGGAGCTGTAACGGACAAATCAGATGTTTACAGTTTTGGAATGGTATTATTGGAGGTGGTTGGAGGAAGAAACAATGTCGAAGTGCAGGTAAGCCGGTCCAGTCAATTGTATTTTCCAGAGTGGGCATTCAAATTGATGGAGACTGGGCAGTTGGAGAGGACGTTGAGAGGAAGTGGTAACGCAGAAATAGAATGTGAAGAGAAGGAGAAAGCAATAAGACTGGCAAAAGGAGGATTGTGGTGCATTCAGTACAATTCAAGAGATCGACCGAGCATGAGCAGAGTGGTTCAAATGTTGGAAGGAAATGGTGATGATGTAAGCAATCCTCCCATGCCTCTCAATTCATCAATTAGGGCTGCACCTTCACTACATTCAAGTGAAGAGTCTTCTGTGTAAACGAGAAAATCTCTTTCAAACCCTTCATTCTGGTCGTTGGCATTGTAGCAAGGAGTGAGAACAAAAGAGGGATATCACACGACGGAAAGTATTCGACCTCAGCGACTATGCTGTTTTAATGTATGATAATTATCCTCTATAAGGACTTTAATGTTAGCCCTTTATTAGTTCCTACCCATAGGCAGGTTACTAATACATTCCGATACAGAATTTAATTATCTGCAAACAATGTATTATGCAGATAAGATATTTCCCTGCACATTAATTCTGTTCGGACAGGGTAGAGTTATCTTCTGTGCAATGTAATTATTATTCTATTAATTACTTCTTAATGTCATTTACACACGTGTAAATATTACTTTGCAACTTCAATTGAAAAATTCAGTTTTCGTTCTACATTGTCTCTGTGCTTTGGAACGTTCTCGTTGGTTTGAGGCATATAGAGCATTTCTGAGAGAATTCTACAGTAATTTGTCTCTCTAGGAAGTTTAGAATTATCAACACCTGCACAACATATCTTAGGGTTTTTTTACTATCACTTTCAACAGTTATATTTTTAATTCCTCTGTGAATTTGGTTAAAGGTAAATTTTGTTTGTTTAATGCTTAATTAAGCATTTGCCTTTCTGGACACCCTGTGTATTCATTCTTTTAGGGTTTCCTGTGTAAAAATACAGAAGCTAGTGTTAAGACCAAAAATTGTACATACCCAGTTCAAGTTTTGCTATCAATATTAGGGGTTCTGCGTTTTGTAATGGCGTTCTTTACATTACAGATCATTACACTTCTTTGCCTCATATTTTTAGCATTAAAATAACAGTCAAATCAATGAGCGCTAATAAAATGAAGAGGATATGTTTTTCTGTGGGGTTTGGGAAACCCTAAATAAAAGCCTTGCCCATGTTTTGTGCGGCTTTGGCGCCACCGTTCAAATATGATGATACAAACAGCTTCTGAAGACGCTGAACTAGGGTTTCCTCATTCTTTGCAACAACGCTAATTAGGTAACAAATGTTTTGCAAAAACATTTTTACGGCAAACAGAAAACGGATTTTTTTGGGCTCAGAGAAAAAATCTGTTGAAGTTTGGTATTGAGGTTTTTTTGTAATTATCCTTTTGTAAACTTGCAGCTGTGACAACAATAAAAATGCCTTTCTATTGAAAATCAAGGATAAACATTGTACCACTAGTGCTTGTTTGAGAAATTTTTGGAACTGATTAACTTCTGCAATGCCTCCTATCTTTCACCGCATTCTACCACCGCCCAAATTTCCTATAAATACTACATAGTAAATTATTGAGTACACGAGCAGTCAAACAAAATTCACACCCTAACAGGTATTTACATTGTTCCCTTTGTTGAATCGTTCTCCTGTTTGAGTGTTAATTTTGGCATTCGTTTCTGCGGTTTATTTTTCTGTTGTCCAAGTAAAGATTTATATTATTTGGAATTCGTCTAGTCTCATATAAATCTCCATTGGCATTCTTGAAAATAATTTATGCTAGGGTATAGAAAGAGGGATAAATTTAGGGTTATCTCAGGTGTAAATAATGTAAAGAGGGATAAATTTTTGGTTGTCTTCTGCTCATGTGGCCATGCAACCTCAAAAGCCCATTCTGTGCAATCTCACAATAGTAGCATTTCATGAGATGACACTTCGTTGAAGTATTTTGTCAAACAGTTCACGCTCATTCTGTATGCTTCCACACCTTGCGTACATGCCTACCAGAGCATTGCCAATAACAACATCCAACAAAATTCCACTTTCAATTATTGTTTTATTAATTCTCATGCCCTATTCCAAATATCCCAGTTTGGCGCAAGTGTGTAGGATGCTGGCACAATCTTTTTATTAAATCATTGAAAATGTTGCACTATCTAAGATAATTACCAATCCTATGTAAATCCATTCAAGATGTTTAGGAAGAGCAGGGCAATTTTCAATGGATATGGTCGTGAATGTATCGATTACAAATGTAGAGTCTATTTAGATCAGCAATGCAATTTTTTTTTCTCTACTTTAGCTGATTTTGCTTGAAACATGCAGGGCAATTTGTACCGGCATATGCTTATAAAAAATCATGAATGATGAAGTGGCTTTAAAAGCTTTTCAAGGCTTCATCTCACAAGTCATCAGAAGGGCGCTGTCCTGAAGGGTTTGGAGGTGATGATCATATTTCGCATTTGCCTCGAAACCCCATGGTAATATACTTGGCAGTGTCCATTATAATTAAAATAGCTTCAATCCTCTCATATCATTGTTTCTTTTATTCATCACCAGTGATTTCTTTCAGATAGATTTCTTGTGAGGTTGAGAAACAGACAAATTCCATTGAGACTCCTATTTAGCTTTTTTCTCACATAGCTATAGCTTTAGTGCTTCAATAGAAAGGAAAGTTTATAATTAAAATTCGATACAAATTCTCTTGCTTACTATATTTGGATTATTATCCAGGATGGTCCATCATCAAAGGAAGAAACTGAAGAGTTGGATCATGCAATTGCACTCTCTTTCAGAAGAATTGACAAAATCAAATGTTACATTTGATGATTTCAGAAATGTTAAAGCTTCTGTTTTATTGCAGGTCTTCTAATTTGAACAGAGACTGACTTGAGTCATATATGTCTTAAGGTTGAAGTATTAAAGCTAGTTATGTATTCAAAGTCAAAATGCAAGGAGTTTTTCTTTCAGAAGTACATAAATTGCCAAATAAAAATAATGGAACAGCTATTTGGTGCGCTTCACAGTAATATTAAGCTCCATTTTAAAACACAGATAAAGATCCATGCTGAAGACATTAACTATTACAAATTAACATTTGAAATTTTAGATTAAAAGACTTCTAGTTATTTGCATTCATTATTTAGTAAATGATAAATTGGTTATACTGTCTTTCTCAAAGAACAAAAACTATTGTGCTACGTCTCTTCCTAATATGCTAATCATTTCTGTTTTTTCATTTATGCAGAAAAGAACAATTATAGAATCCAAAGGCACTTAACCCTCTTCTCCCTCTACTTGCTTTGGATTATGAAAGCTTCATCACAGAAGAATCATATTGTACAAACCTCAGCAGTACAACACAAAACCACAATCAGACTCAGGTAAGTTTTTATTTCTGGATTCATAAAGGATAAGTACTTCTCAAATGAAACTCACATTTTATTTCTCTTCCCCTATCAAGTTCTTTACATATTTTCAATAAATAGAGCTACTCATATCATCTAACTTCATTCTCTTTTCCAGGTTCTTGTTGATTACCACTTCATCCCAACTCTTCTATCGAACAGAGCAAATGCAAACTTCGACATAAAGACAGAGACAGCTCCAACAACCAAAATTGTCTCTGTGCCTCTTATTAATGGGTTTAGTTTAGATTATTGGCTACTTACTAGTTCACTATATAATGTTTTCAACATGTTCCTCCAATAGCTTTTATCGGTCCATTCTAGTAAAAATCTGTAAATACTGAGTATTTCAAGTTTTCAAAATGTTAAAAAAACAAATAGTATGATTCCATTTCTTTAAGATTTTATCTGTTACCTTAACAATGGAGCAAACAATTATGGAGTTCACAAATCACAAAATAATGTTCTATAGCAATGAAGCATACTATGTACACACTCTGTAATCACCAAATGCTTTTATTATGAATCAGATTTATTGTATTCCTTCTTCATTGAAGAATAAATTCTCTTGCACCAGCTTAAATTATGAGCACTGATATATCCTCTGTTCCAATTCCAAATCGCATAGGAATGCTCTCTATTGACTAAGCATATATGATATGGAAATGATGTTTTAATATTTTTCTTGTTTCCTTCATACAAATTACCCTTTAATATTGCTCTATCGTTTTTAAATACTGTATAAAATTAAAACTCAGTTTATCATGACTTTTTACTCTTTTCTTAATACTTTAAATACATTAAATACATCTGTGTTTGATTTTCAGAATTGTCAGATAACTTTGATAGAATAAATACTTCTCAGGACTTAATTTTCAATTCGAGATTTCAAAAATCTTGCCTTTTTTATTTAAAATTAAATTTTAAAAAAGATAATATATTTCCTTTACAACATTTGCTACTGGTGCATCTTTACCATCTCACCCTACACACCTTCCCTCCACTACAACTAACTAACCATCGACAGGAACATCATGCAATGCATCCCTTGTTTATTTAGTTAGGACCACTCTTTGGTTATGAGGATTATAAAGTTTTTTAAATCACAAGATTTATACTATATTTATTTTCTCTGACTTGGCTTGATGCAATTTTACAAGTTATGTAAGTTGTTGCATTAGTGCAATTCGAATAGTTGTGTGAGTTGTTGGATTAGTGTAATTGGAATCTATTAATCTTGTTAATAAAATCATATTTTTATTAAAAAAATTAAGTAGAATTAAATATATAGGTATTTATTTATTTTTTATTTGTTTTAAAGGGAAAATGATAAATTTCAAATTTCAAAAGATTTTTAATTTTTAATATTTTAGTATGTGTATTATTTAGAGGGGAATAAGTGTGAGCTTAAGTTTTAGATAGATAGTTTTTGTTCACAAGTCATTTAATTTTTGTTGGTGGTAATTTTCTCTTTTTTATTTCATAGTTGATGTAGCAACTTAATTTAGTAAGTAGACTTTTAATGGTTTTCATTACTTTGAGACACAATTTATCTTAAATCCATGTTCTACATCAACACAAGACCACTAACACCTTGTTCTCTTACTAACCATTTTTTCATCGAGGATGCCAATGTGTCACACTACTATTCTCCAAACAAGACCAGGCACACTCATGTCCCTTACATTCAAATCCACATTTCCTACCAAATGCTTGGCTTTCCACAAACATTAATTCACCTCCAACACTCAAAAGGGATCAAGATGTACTTATAAAAAGAGGATGGACTAAAAGGAAAATGATTCAAGCTCTCAATAGGAATTTAGGGTACACATATGAACATCTAGGGCATGCAAAAGGGAACATGGGTGACATGGACGTAAAAAAAAAAATTCTTAAATTATAAATTTTTTTTTATTCACAATCTTTTGGTTGCACACACAAAGCTATAACTCTTCATTTTAATATGTACCACACAATCTTCATGAAGCCTTCAAATTCTAATTAGAGTATCTTGTGAGTGTCATGAACATTCTTATGCTTCTAATTTATATTATCATTTCTTTAGTATATGTTCTAATGTGTTCTTATTAAAAAGAGGGCTTTAATCAACTGTGTACACTAAAAGATTTGAACTTCATGCCAAATGTAAAGTTACCTATTTAAGTATTGGTCCTAAGTCATTTCATTGTTGAAGCCACATTGAATTCTCATCATTGTAATTTAAATTAATGGTTCATCTTACAAGAAAAAAAGGTCATGCCCAATTCTAGGGAAGGTTAAGGAATTGAAATAATTTAATATTGGTTAGCCAATCACTATTTCATGTGTATAGAGCATTGAAGCATGTTTTTATCGGTGTGTCAATCCTCCTTAGTTACATAGGTGGTTGTCTAGGTGTCATCTTGCTTATGTGACAAGGTAAGTGGGGGTATGTAAGATACTTTTCCTATATATATACCCCTTCCTACACATTTTCGTAATCTCAATACATCATGTTCTTCATTTTCTTTGCATTTTTTTTTTTTTTTTCTTGTTTCCATTTTTCTTAATGATCCCTGCTAAATCTCACATGATCAAAGTAAATCTGAGGCAAATGTCAATTTGTTGCACTTCATTTGTAAATTGCTAGAGATCATTTTTATTTTGAATGTTATTCATAGCAAAGGATCTATGATCATTTTTTTTCTTGCATGTGCTCCTTTTCCAAAGCAGGAGCATCCAAGGGTGTAAGAGGAATCTTGCATTATAAAAAAAAATGTGTATTTAATTATGTTAAGGTTAGGGGGAATAAAATTAAATGCAATCTACTCTAGGTCTCCATGTACCTAGGAATGTGTCTAGGAGGACACAAGGGATTGAAATTATTTTATATTTGTGGTCTATGTCTAAAGCCAAATGTAATTTTTATGAGTTGACATATATTTTTATTATTTCTAATGTAAAATCAAGAAAATCCCCATCTAGGATAGATTTGGATAAAAGGAAGAATCAAGATTCCACATGTATGAGTGACCAGTTACAAAAAGAATGGGAAAAGTCACCTCTTTAGACACCCACTTTGTAAAATTCAAGGGGCACCACCTTAGATACCCTTTTGGGAAAGTTGAAGAGTCTCCTATTGGCTATGTGTTGTATTACTTGGTGTCCATGTGTTGTTCATCGAGAGGGGCATGGGATTTCTAAGATGAACCAAAAGTAGTATAAATTGAGGCTTGGGCTAGTTGTTTCACCGTCTAGAGTTGAGTGGATCGTCCAAAGTTGAGTGAATCATTCAAAGCTGAGTGGATCATTCAAAGTTGAAAAGAATTATCTTTCATTTGAGAGTCGAGTAGTAGTTTGAGCTTGTAGGATTGGTAAACCCCATGAGGCTAAGCATTGAAGTTTTTCAATATTTGTGTTTCATTACATTCAAGTAATAAAAAATTAATTATTTGTATTCTTGCAATTTATTTGTAATGCTATGCATGAATATTGGATGAAGTAACCCTCATCTAGTGTGTAGATAGAATATTGAATGTGAAGTAGTCTTACACCAATATTTGTGGGGGGAGTCTTGATTTATTACAGAGAAATATTTCTAAGTGTACAGACATTTAGCACTAAATGTGAGGTAGTCTTGCACCAAGATCTATGGTGGAGTGTGTGTATGAGTAAGTTGCAATCTAGGTGCTATATAGAGAAGTTGTGGAGCAAGTTGTCTTAAGCATGTAAACAGAGTGCCAAATGTGAAGTATTCACTGGGACCTGAGAGTATAGAGAATTCAAGAAGTTGAAGATGGTAAAGAGGAAGAAGAAAATGGCATTTGTCATTGGATGGATTCTAAGGATTCCCGTGGTTGTGAGAAGGGAAAGAAGATTAAGAGATAGAATTAGAGAAGAGATTGTAGAGATGCAACAACAATTGAATGATATATGAACATATATTAAGAAGTGAAAAGCAGAGAAGAAAAGAGGTGTGGGTAATTTTGTTTTTAATGATGTTTCAATTGCAAGAAAGATGGAAGATGCAATAGAATTCCTTATTTGTGCCACAAAAGAAGAGGTTGAAGAAGAGGACTTAGAAGGTCCAATATTTGATGGGGATGGAAAACAATTTGCAGTAGAGACATGTCTATTGAAATTCATGAAAGATGAGATCAAGGAGGTTAGAATAGAGACACAAATGGACTTTAAGGGTCCCTTGTTTGATGTATAGATCAATAAAGATGAGGATGTCAGAAAAAACAATAGCTTCTTGAAAGTTGAATCTAAGAAGAAGGATGAGATTGTAGTAGCAAGACTTTAAGAAGGCTTGAAAATATTGAGAGTAGAAGAGAAAGGTGAAGAGAAAGGTGAAGGGAGAGTTGTAGTAATGGAAGAGATTGCAACAATGAAAGAAGAATGGCTCACATCAATTAAAGATAAAGGAGCATGCATTTGCGAATGAATGAAAGAAGAAAAGAAATAGATTGCAATTGTGTGTGAAGATGATAAAGAGTGTGGAACAATAGAGATTGGCTGTACAAAAAGAGATAGTAAATGAAGACAATATTGTAGATGTTGTAGCAAAGGATGTTAGAGAGGTGTTGTTGAGGTTGTAAGTGTAGAGGAGGTTACATAGTGTATTTGGAGGAGATGGCTAGACATGAGTGGGTTAAAACCCACAAATAAAAGAAGAGAAATCCAGGGAGTGGTGAGATGAGAAAGAATGTTGAGTGAAGCAACATTTAGAGGAGGTCAGATTATGGTGGAGTTCATTCCACATTGAGTAAGAAGAGTATGGAGAAGAGATATTAAAGGAGGACAATGCTTGTTTCAACTAAGTGTTGGAAGAAGAGAAAGAAGAACCAACTGGAGGTACCTGTTATAGTGACGAAGTTCAGTGAAGATTGTTGCAAATTTGAAAGGGTGGCTTTGCCATCCAACTCCATTTTGTGAGACCGAGATCACAAAAATTTCCTACCCCTAAGTGTCTGATGTAGGAGCATCCAGGGGTGTAAGAGTAATCTTACATCATCCAAAAAATATTTTTTTAGTTATGGTATGGTAAGGGGGAATAAAATCAAATGCAAGCTATTGCAGGTCTCCATGTACCTAGGAAAGTGTCCAAGGGGACATAAGAGGTCAAAATTATTTAACATTTGTGGCCTATATCTAGAGACAAATGTAATTTTTATGAGTGGACATAAATTTCTATTATTTCTAACGTGAAATCAAGAATATCCCCATCTTGGCATAGATTTGGGGAAGGGAGAGAGTTAAGTGTTGACCCCTAAGGGATTTTGGCATTTGTGTCCAAAAGCTAAGATGGATGTGTGCTGAGTTGGAAGCGGTTTTGGGTTCTTATGTGGCTTCTTGACTTTTGGAAATATATTATATATTTGATTTAATTTTTATCATGTGGGAAAAGATATATATTTCCTAATGGTACCGCCACTTAAGTGGTGTGAACATTTATGAGAAAGGACATGCCATTTCTATCTGAATGTAATTTGTCATTTGGAAGACATTTGTAATTATCTTTTTGTTAACCCAAAGCTCGAGCAAGCTAGGGCACGGGCTTGAAGAAGTATGATAGTTTTACAGAAGTTTGATGGCAACAGAAGCTAGAACAGTTGCTTGGTAGTTGAGAAAATCTTTGAAATCGTTGAAGGAGAGTTATTGTGCAGTTCATTTCAGTCTTACCAGGTGCTTTCTTTCCAGTTTCGTTATCCTCAGTTTTGTTGCTTATACTATCTATTGATTAAGGGAAATTGGTCTTTGTTATGAAATCCATTTCAATTTATTTGTCAAGGGTTTGTAACATTTGTCCTTTGCTTATTTGTTTCAAACCCTAGCTAGGGTTTCTCGAACTGCCTGTCTATATTTGAGTTTAATATATCATTTGTTGTGTGCTTGAAGTTATTTTGTAAACCCTTGTAAATCTCAGTTCACATGTTTATTATGTCAAGTTACATTTCTTTAGTTATCCTGTGCATCATTAACTTGTGACACCGTTAAACTTGTGATTAAGAGGCATACTCTGTTAACCCTAAGGATTGTCGGATTGTTATGGGTTTTGTTTTAATAATCAGTTTTTGTTTATTGGTCGCATGGTTTAGATGGAAAGACAGTTCTTTAACAAGTTGTAAAACAATTTTTCATGGCAGTTCTCTTTCAGTTTCTCAGTATGCATCATTTTTTAAAATATTTTGGGTGACAGAAAGGAGATATACATTCTCAAAGAGATGATTATGCACATCAGTTGAAACACAGTTGTTGTTTGTGAAAAATATTGTGATTTTGTATAATGTATCATTGAGTGGGTATAAGATATGCTTAATGATATATTGTATTAAATCTTATGAGACATTCTTTGTACATTTTGGGTCTCAAATTTTGAAAGATCAAAATGTGTATTGACATGAAACGGAGTAAAGACTCTATATGAAATTCAAAGCATTATTTGTAAATTGTGAAAAAGCCAGTGAGGTATTGTCAGTGAGACATATATATAGCCAGTGAGGCTTTGTCAGTGAGATAAATATACAAGCAGTGAGGCATTGTAAAAGAAATTTTATTCAGATAAGTGAGTGAGGTAATTTGAGTGGTTTTATTCCCTAGGAGGGTTTCCACTCAGGACATATTTTGTGTCAATTTGTTTATGTGCTTTTTGGTCTTAAAGATGCTTATATGTTTTTATTATTTTTGATACAAAGTGCAAAAATGTGTCTAAAAGGTTAAATTTTATTATCAACACTGATTCACACCCCCCCCAGTGTTGATTATACTCCAACAATTTGTATCAGAGCCAAACCCTAAGTCAATTTATTTTTTTGGGATTCCTAGCTGGAGTACTAATGTCTAATCAAGAAGGTTAGTCCTCTTTAAAAGAACCATTATTTGATGGAACAAATTATGCTTTCTGGAAATTTAGGATGAAATGTCATCTAACTTCCTTAGGTTACAAATTTTGGTTTGTAGTAGAAATTGCATATGTTTCAAATAAAGCTCCTTCTACTCCTAATGAGGGGAAAGCCTATGAGAATTACACAAAGGCATTTAAGGCTAATTGTCATGGGTTAACAAATGATGTGTTAGTAAAAATTATGTACTGTAAAAATAAAAAAAATGTTTGGGATAAACTTTCAAACATTTATGAAGGTGAAGAAAAAGTAAAAGAGGTCAAGCTTCAAACATTCAAAGATCACTTTGAAATTTTAAAATTGACTAATGAAGAGAAAATAGATGACTTTATTTTACGAGTTCAAGAAATTGTTAATGCTATTCGAGGACTAGGAGAAACTCTAGAAGAAAAAATTGTTGTTAAGAGAGTGTTGAGGTCATTGACATCTAAATATGACTCTAAAGTCTATTCCTTAGAATAAAGAGACTTAAACAAGCTTAAACCCTTGATCAAGTACATGGTGTTCTCACTACCTATGAGATGAGAATCAACAATGATTCTTCTGTTAGTAAAGAAATGGCTTTTAAAACTTAGAAAAATGATATTGATTCTGATTTTGATAAACTTGATGAAAATGATTCTACTTTTGTTAGTAAATTAAAACGTGGATTAGGCAGATACAAAGGCAAATTGCCTTTCAAATGTTTTAACTATGGTAAAATTGGCCATTATGCTGCTCAGTGTCCAAATAAAGACATTGATAGTGATGAAGAAGACTCTAAAAAGAAAGGAAAGAGCAAATCTTTTAATTTAAAAAAAGAAAAGATTATCAAATATGAAGAAAATCTTATATGACGATGTAACTGATAGTGATTTTGAAGAATCACTTGAAAAAGAAGAAGAAACTCTCTTTATGGTTATTGTTGTTCTAGATGAAGAAGAAAATGTTTTATATCAATATGATTCTAAAGTTGATTTTGAAGGAGAGTTAAAATGTGCTCTCAAAGAGATTAAGCACTTAAGAAAGGAGATGGAGTGTCATAAAAATGAAAATTTAAAATATATTGAACTCATTTCCAATCTTAAGTTACAACTTGAAGAAAGAAAGAAAATTCTTGAGGTAACTCAAGAAAATTTGTCTCAAAAAGAACAAAGGTGTTGCACCTTAGAAGTAGAAATTGTAGAGTTACAAAAGAAAATTGGCATGTGTAAAAGAAGTGATATGTTATTAGATTTGTTGAATAGACAAAAGGGTCAGAATAAAAAAGATGGTCTTAGTTACACAAAAGAAATATGTTAAACCCATTTCAGTGTTGCAAAGCCCTCCATTAATAAAGATAAATTCTGTAAGTATGATCTACATTTCTATGGTTTTTGTTTAAAATTGTAAACAATATGGACATAAGACAAATAGATGCAGATATGTGCTTAGTCAAAGAGAAATTTTAATAAATGGTAGAGTTTTTCAGTACTTAAACAAATTGAAATGTTTCTGTTGTGGATAGCTTAACCATGTTGCAAAATTCTACAAATTCAATTTTGAAAAATCACAGCACAATATTAACAAATCATGCCTAAATTCTCATAAACCTACTTTAGTATGGAGACCTAAAACTAAGGCTGAAGCAATGATTATACAAATTGTTCTTCATGCTCAGAAAAAGTCTTTATGGGTGGTTGATAGTGACTGATCTCACCATAAGACAGGTGATGAGAGCGAATTTGTTAAGTTTGAAAATCATACTGGATCTGTTAGATTTGATAATAATTTGTGTATGCCAATAACACGAAAAGGAACAGTACTATTGGATAATGAAACATGTATAAATGATGTATATTATCTAGAAGAACTACCACATAGTCTTCTTAGTGTGAGTCAGATTTGTGATAAAGTGGTTTTATAGTCTCATTTATAGCCTTGGGTTGTGAAATAATAAAAAAGAATGGAAAAACTATTGTAGCAGGTTTTAGGACAAATGGGAACATTTACAATCTTCATGAAACGTTTAACTTTAAAGATGGAAATGTATGTTTCATGATTCAAGTTGAAGAATATAAACTATGGCATAGACGTTAGGGAGATATCAGTTATGACAATCTTGTCAAAGTCATTAAGCATAAAAAGGTTAGAAATGTAATGGTGAAAAAGGTGAATGATGGAGAGATCAAGAGGAAAGATTTTCTTCCCTTCGAGGAGAGATGAAGGTTTCACTGTGGATTTCCCTTCAAACGCTTTATCCACATTACATTTAAAAGAGCGAGGAAATTCAATAGATCCAATCTCTTAGGGAAGAGATTGAATACTAAATGAACTAATAATGAGATAGAAATGACAAGCTAACCCCTCTTTTAGAATGGAAAATGATTGAATTATGTGTTGTAAGACTAAGTGTAAAACTAGCAAAGAAATGATTATAACTTGAGATAGAAGCATGAGATGAAGCTATGCACCTGGATCTGGCTATAATATATTGAGATGAAGCTGCCTTGGGAATTTGAGGAAAAGTTGTCGAGATCATGTTGAAAGTGCACACGGTCCTCTGAAAAATCCGCGAAACAAAAAGGGCTTTTCTGCCTCTGCAAATGAAGTCTAAATCTGCAAACACAGTTGTGCACCTGCAACCTACACACAGAAAAGAGAGGAAAGGGGATTGGGATTGGGGGTTTGCCTTCAGATCAAACCCCAGTTTTGGAATTAACCAAATGATGAAAGAAAGTGTACTTGCAAGTAAATGTAAATGAAAGACTGAAATGTAATTCACCTCAAGGGAGGTTGTAGATAGAATGTAGGTAGATTTTCTTGTATTGAATTGAATGTTGAAAGGGATCTCCTCTTCAATGGTTGAGTCCTTGACTTGAATGCAACACCTAGCCTTGAAGAGAGATTTGAGAATGCTCAATGCTAGAAAGGAATGCTTGAACTTATTGTGTGGGAGAAAAAGTGACACTAAGCAAACATGCCCTAATCTCACTTTCAACCACACACTTGTGGAATACGAAAGAGCCTAGAGGTATCACACAATTGGCTACTTCTTTTTGTGGAAGAGAGAGCCACGGGCTACCTATTAGGATTCGATTCCTATTCCTTTGTTGCAATTGAAAGATAAAATGATGCAAGTTCAATCCCTAACCCCAAAGTGCAAGTATGAACTAATAACAAGATTACAGAATTGAACTTAAATGATGGAAAGTTGTAAACACAAGGACAAGACAAGAATGCAAATGCGTACCCAGAGTTAAAATCTGACTGAAAATGTTCGGGACGGGGGCGCGGGCACCACTGTCTTGATTCTACCCCTGAAACTGCTCCGGAAACTGGTATTTTGCAAAGCTGTCAAAAATGCTGAAAACTGCTGTCAGGAGGACCAGGGCGCCCAGCGCCCCTGTCTTGGCAGGACCAGGGCGCCCCACGCCCCTGTCCTAGTCTTTTTCTCTGAGATTTGGTGTGAAGTTCGGTCTCCGTCTGCTTCTTCCGGATCTGTAACTTGCGGCGTCGTCCGAATTCCGAAACCTGCACTTATATCTGAAAAGGTGTTTGGGCGGCTATATAGGGTTTTGCCTTAGTCAAACCCCCGCTTCGGTGATTTCCACCTCCACGAATAGCCAAGTTGTATTGTAAAATGTATTGTGTGTGCAGACCTAGTGTGTGTGCAAGGTCCTTAAATGCAAGAAAGCAAACTAGAGCAACCTAGAAAGTAAACCCTGATTGCTTGTAAATGATAATGTGAATGCTCTAAATCAAGATGCAAAGTGATCTAAAGCATGAATAAAGGATATATTGAAGCTTATGCAAAGACATGAAAACAACATGAAATCATACCCAACCCTCAAGGGAGGAGTACAAGCCAATCTTCAGTCGGTAATCTCCTATTGTTCTTCAATGTCTTCAAAGCCCTAAATGGATGAATGAAATTGATAAATGCTTGATAGAAGGATGTTGAATTTTGTTGAAGTCCTCAAAGATCTGCTCTTTTGCTGCCTAGAAGGTCCCTCCAAGCCAAAAATCGGATCCTTTCAAATGAAGAAAGAGAGCTCTTATATATGAAACCCTAGGTCTTAATTTCGACTTTAGGCCGACTTAGAGATTGAATCTCCCACCAATTTCTTGGGGTTAAGCCTTATTTTATGATTGGATCGCGCTCCTAAAATTTCGGGAAAAATGTCCGGGACCATGTTGCACTCCGGGCGCCATGGTCCCGACAACTTTTCACCAAATTTTCAGGACTGTCGGATATGATGATTTTAGAGAGAATCCCGAAGTTACAGGTGATTTCGAGATGTTTTGACCCCCGAAATCAAGCCCCCAAGTTCAAAATAAGACCTAATTAGGGTTTTTGATTAAATGATGTATTGGAGGAATAAAATGAAAAGGGCACACTTTAATGAAAGGGCCCAACTTTATGATGTAGGAAATGATAAAATAGGACCTTAGACCTAATTAATTTAAATAATTAAGTGCTAAAGGGGAAATGCAATGCAAAATACAAAATGCGCCAAGGCGGGTGCTAAACTAGGTGTGAAATTGTACCACCCTTGCAAGTGCGTACAATTTACGATGCTAGACTTATGCCCACCTTATCTCTTATCCAACTTATGCAAATGGGTGGGCAAATGTGACTTATATACTCGTCAATTAGGGTTGATTGACTGATTTTTTGTCATAGGCCGACACGGGGAAAGTTTTCCCACTTTATGCAAAGTCCAATGCAAAGATAGGACAAAGGGAGCCCCAATATAGGGCAAGGACAAGGGTGCCACGCCCCTATCCTGCCCTTGTCTTAGGATAGGAAGCAAGTTCAGGCAGTGCAGAGGGCAGAAAAAGTGCAGTTTCCGGGGATGAGAAAGTCTCGGGTCTCTGATCAGACTTGGGGATTCAATTTGCCAATGTGAAGACCAAAATGTGGTCACAAATTGCAAGGGTCACAATTTTATAACACTACATTTAGTCTCCACTTTAACGGGAGTATAAGTGTATGCCAATATTGTCGGTAAAGTAGAAGGAAACAAGATTGAAAGACTTCTAGCATGTCAAGGAGGCAAGATGCACCAAGCCCCTAGTAGACTAAGGATCTTACGACATCGATTGACAAAGTAAAAGGGAGGATCAAGAAGGGAAAACCATGACTGCAAGTAGCAAGGTTCCCCTCAATATGAGTCATGAAAAGAAAAGATATTAAAATTATGAAGAAAAGCCAAGTTAACTAACTAACTTTAAGTATCAAGAAGGAAAATATGAGTGGAGTGTATGCCCCCATGTTAAAAATATCGTGCACACCTTATTGGGAGAGATTGCTTTAAGGTAGGATACACTCAAGAGAGATAGAAGAGAGGGAGAACGTTATTGCAAGGATTTAGCCCCTAGGCGAGGAATAAACCCAAGGATAATGAACACAAAACATGAGGTAGTTTTTCTTTCCTCGGGGTCAGTATGTTGTATGATAACTCATGTATATCATATATGTATGTACATATAATAATCATCATTCCCCAAGGAAAGGACACTACCTTGGAAGAAAGGGAATAGAGGATGTCTTTCGAGTCAACATGAAAAGAGACCAAAGGAGATCTCAATGCTTTGCATCATCCTCAAGTAGACCTTAAGGGAAAAATAGAAGAAAAAGGATACACATAGAAGAATAGTCACAAAGAGCAAGAGATGAGAGAGGGAGAAGATCTACAGTGCTAATATTGCTAATCTAGCATGACATCCGCCTCCCGATCTTATTGATCACTATTTCAGGAAGGTGAGCAACATGCCAGAGGAGCGACATTGAGCACAACAGATGGAGCTAACACAAGATCCAAACAAGGACTATGTTGATCATGGGCTAAATCCCTTTGTTCGATTCTAGGAGCTAGGATTAGGGTTTTTGAAAATTCAATTGATAAATGTTTGTCCACATCAACATACTCATAATCACTATCAGAAGAATTAGGAGTTGTATTGCCATCATGAACAACATTTTCACTCATTTCTTCATCAAGATTTATAGAAAGAGGATCACGAACACAAATAGGAGTAAAACCATCACATGTTTTGTGCAACTTATGATTTGGAGATGTAGGTTCAACATCTTTCTTAGGATAAAAGGGAATCTTATTAACTGTTGGAGTCTTGGGAGATTGAATGGTTTGAGAAATAAATTCACAAGCTCGAGCATGATGCCTTCGTTGGTGGTCTCTTGCACAACGATTTCATCGAGTCTTAGTGGAAGATTGATAAGGAGGAGGAATATTTATGAAAGGAGGAACAATCTCCTCTTTGATAGTTGAAGGTTTCGATTGAGGTCTTTTAGGTTGGACAAGAGGAGAGGCAGGCCTTTTCTCTCTATAAGAGAAAGGATGTGGAACTACGCCATATAAAGGAGGAATATTAGGTGTAGGAAGAAGACCAGGTCCATCACGAGGAGGTGGTATAGGTTTAACCTTAAGAGGAATGTTGTTGGTCTTGTTAGGAGAAGGCATAGATACATCCATAGGAATAGGTTGAGGAAGATTAGTCCTATCTGTTAGGGAAAGGATTTCATCTTCAAGAAGGATGGGAATGTCAATTGTTGGGGATCTAGGTTGACTTAAGGATAAGATCACATCTTTCTTTCGCTTTTGATAAGATTGGAAAAGAGAATCGCTCCTTTGTGGAAGAGATTGAAATTGCTTAGGCCAAAAGAGATCAATAGGAACACCTGGGCTTCTTTCGGATGGTCGAAATAAGTTGTGGTTAACAATTATGATTTCTCCATTGTGGGGAAATTTCAAACACTTATGAATTGGAGAAGCAATAGCCTTCATGGAAGATAGCCAAGGGTAGCCCAACTTCACACGAAATTTCTCAAAAGAAAGAATGATAACAAAGTTGGCATCCATAGATTTAGTGTGAACTTCAATAGGAAGGGTGATAGAACCAATGGTAAGACAAGAGAAGCCATCACATAACTTCACAAGAACATTAGTGTCATCATAGATCGGTTTATGCAATCGTAAAGTGAAAAGATACTCCGTAGTGATGACATTAATCATGAAAGAGGGATCAACAAGAGCACCACGGCAAGGTATGTCTTTAGCCTTCGCAATTATGTATAAAGGTCCATCAGGTTCTCTAATGGTCTCACTAGGGTCAAACGTGTTACATGGATCCATAGGTGTCTCTTGTTTCTATACCATGTTCACCAAATTCGAAGTTGTGATAGTAAGATCAAAAGGAGAGAAAGAGGTATGTTCAGTCTCAATCACGTTAGAGGTATGAGAAGGCAAAGGATCAGGAAAAATCTTAAGATTTTGATTACGAGGAGGTACTCATTTATTTCCCTTATCATTCACACCTGCCCCAGATATATTATTATTATCAATCAAATCTTGAATCTTACTTTTCAATGCAAAACATTTCTTAGTATCATGACCAAGATGATGATGAAATTGACAAAAGGAATTGCTATCAAAATAAGAAGATGCAAGCTTAGATGGGTCAACTGGTTTGATAGGAGGAAGTTTGATAACATTTCTTTGTAACAACTAAGACATAATATTATGTAAAGATTCATTCGAAGGAGTAAATTGTCTCTCTTTTAAAGAATTTAGAAATAGGAGGCACACCTGTTGTAGCATTCACATTGTTGTTGTTGATTGTATCATTGAACTTGATGAAATTTTTTGTTGGTTTGAACTTCACAAATGGTTGTTGAACACTCTCCTTCTTATCACTCGGAGCCATAGGAGTAGATTTCTCTATTTGACCCACAGCCAGTTGATAATTGTGGAGTGTTGCGCACAACTGCAGAAAGGAGGTAAACTCAAACAAAAGAAGCTTTTCCCTAATATATTTTTGCAAATTAGAAATGAAAATTCTTTGAATATCATTATCAGGTACAGGAAAAGAAATTTGAGAACACAAATGCTTATGTCTACCAATGAAATCAGTCACTTTTTCTTTAACACCTTGTTTACAATGCATTAAATCAGCCAAAGTGGTTGTAGGACCAATGTTGTTTTGAAATTGTTGAATGAAAGCATTTGATAATTGTTGAAAAGAAGTGATAGAATAAGAAGTCAAAGAGCAATACCATTGTAAAGCCTTGTCTCTTAATGTTCTTGTAAACAGTTTTGCAAGCAATCTTCGATCATAAGAAAAATCAGTACACAAGGTTTGAAATGTTTTAACATGTGTAGAGGATCACCTTTTCCATTATAAAGTTCCAATTAAGGGACCTCAACATTCTTAGGCTGAACAACTTTAACAATATCAAGAGAAAGTGGGCTCGCAACATCAAATGTGGGCACACTAAACTTGGATTGACTCATGGAAGCAATTTGTTGTTGTAAGGAAGATAGTTTGAGCAAGATTGTTAGTGGTCACTTCGGTAGAAGAATTGATGTTAGACATGGTTGATTGAGAAGGTGGTGTGATGTTATTGAAGGAAGGAATTGATTGAGAATAAGGTGGTGGGACATTATGATTAGTAGGAAAAGGTGATGATTGAGTAGGAAAAGGGACACTTAAAGTAGGAATAAAATTGTTGAATGAATTGCTCCCTTGTGTCACATTGATTGGTTGACAGATAATAGGAATACTCATGGAAGACATAGGTAAAGATGGAGGATAAAATGAAGAAGAGGGATTTCCCCCATGACCAATGGTTGTAGGAATGAAATTTTGAGTTGATGTAGCCATGATGTTTGAAGTGAAAGTAGGAATACTATCCATTGGAGTAGTCAAAGGAATAGAAGAATTGATTTGATTTGAAGGTTGTGAATAACCTAAATTCTCAGCGCAACTCTTTATAGGCATGACATTAGAATTAACAATATTAGCAATGCCACGCAATATATCAATTCCACTCTTATCACTTTGAATCATGCATTTAAGGCCTTCAATTAATGGAAGAGCTTCACTATTAGGGTATTCTTGGGACATCCATTGTTGAAATTTATCAAATTGATTGTCCAATTTTGAAATTTGATCTATGGAAACTCTAGTCAAAGCTTATTCGTGTTCATCATGAATTTCATCAATTGGATAGATAGGGACATGATTAGGATGGAAATAATTAGCATTATCCTCATTAAAGAAGTCACCCAAATTATGCTCCATCTCCTCGGTAATTAAACCTTGGGAAGCCTTAATTGTAATGCTTCGTCTAATGGGGATAGTGTAGGTAGGACTAATAGTGGTGAAACTCATGCACTAGAAGGATAAATTTGAATTTGAATTTTGATTAATAGGAACAAAGTGCACAAAAATTGAATAATGCAAAATTTGAGAAAATAATGATTAAACAATTTGAACTTTGTTGAAAGAAGGAAATGACACAATTTCCAAAAACAATTTTATGATAAATGAAAGGAAATTGGAATTTAAAATTAGGGCCAATGGGATACCTCTTAATTTTAGAATTGACAAAACCAAAAATTTTAAAATCAAGGTAGATTATAATTAACCACTTATTTTTTAAAAATTTCTTGAAATTTGAAATGTTGAATTGTGAAGGTATTTTTTATTTTAGAGGGATAAAAAATTGATAAAATCAGCCAATTTTATGGATTTAAGTTATTAAATATGGTCATAACAGTCTCCCGAAATTTTGGGAAAAAAGTCAGGGAATGTGTTGAAAGTGTACACGGTCCGACCAACTTTTTTTGAATTTTTGAGCAATGAAAGTTACTATAATTTTAAAGCTAACCCCCCAAAATTGGTGGATTTTACGATCTCAAGATAGGCGAAATGAAGGTTTGAATGTGAAAATAGGACCCTATTAGGGTTTTGAGAAAAAAGAGGAATTGAATTGAAAATTTGAAAAGGGTCAAACCTAATGGATAGGGAGACCTTAAAAAATGTTTATAAAACTGAAGTTGACTGAAATTGATTGAAATTTGCAAAAAATCTAATTAAATTTTTAAAATAGGGTTTTAGGACCTAACCACTTAATTTTTGAAATTTTGAATTTTGAAAAGAAGGGAAATTAAAAATTTGAATTGCAGGACAAAAGATTAGTCTAAAAATAGTCACAAATCTGAAAATTAAATGGGAATTCAATTTTTGCACAATTTCAAGATGATTTTTTGAAAATTAGGGTTTTGACAATTAACCTCTTAATTTTGTGAATTTGATTTGCAAATTGATGAAGAAATTGAATTTGACAAACACAACAATTTTTAGATCTAAGACAATAACAAGCAATTTTTATACAACACAAGTTCAATTTCAATTTGAAAAACTAGGGTTTTGAATGAATTGGCCTCTAAGTTTGCAGAAAATTAAACTTGTAAATGAAAAATATGCAATGATTTTCATAATAAAGCATGTAAGACATCGGGTTCACCAAAATGTAATGGTGAAAAAGGTGAATGATGGAGAGATCAAGAGGAAAGTTTTTCTTCCCTCCGAGGAGAGATGAAAGTTTCATTGCATATTTTCCTTCAAATATTTTGTCCACGTTACATTTAAAAGGGGGGGAATTCAATAGATCCAATCTCTTGGGGAAGAGATTGAATACTAAATGAACTGATAATGAGATAGAAATGACAAGCTAGCCCCTCTTTTAGAATGGAAAATGATTGAATTATGTGTTGTAAGACTAAGTGTAAAAGTAGAAAAGAACTTATTATAACTCGAGATAGAAGCGTGAGATGAAGCTGTGCACCTGGATCTGGCTATAATATGTTGAGATGAAGCCGCCCTACAAATTTGAGGAAAAGTTGTCAAGACCGTGCTGAAAGTGCACATGGTCCTCTTAAAAATCCGTGAAATGAAAAAGGGTTTTTCCACCTCTGCAAATGGAGTTTGAATTTGCAAAGATAGTTGTGCACCTGCAACCTACACACAAAAAAGAGAGGAAAGGGGGTTGGGATTGGGGGTTTGTCTTCGAGTAAAACCTCAGTTTTGGAATTAACCAAATGATGAAAGAAAGTACTTGCAAGTAAATGTAAATGGAAGACTGAAATGTAATTCACCTCAAGGGAGGTTGTATATAGAATGTAGGTAGATTTGTTTGTATTGAATTGAATGTTGAAAGGGATCTCCTCTTCAATGGTTGAATCCTTGACTTGAATGCAACACCTAGCCTTGAAGGGAGACTTGAGAATGATCAATGCTGGAAAGGAATACTTGAATGCTTGAACTTATGCCTAGCTTATCACTTATCCAACTTATGCAAATGGGAGGGCGAATGCAAATTATATAACTTTCAATTAGGGTTAATTAATAGATTTTTCTTCACAGGCCGACACAGGGAAGACTTTCCCGCTTTATGCAAAGTCCAATGAAAAGCTAGGACAGAGGGAGCCCCAAAATAGGGCAAGGATAAGGGAACCATGCCCCTATCCTGCTCTTGTCTCAGGACAGGAAGTAGGTTCAGGCAATCTGGAGGGCAGAAAAAGTGCAGTTTTTGAGGATGAGAAAGTCTCGGGTCTCCGATCAGGCTTGGGGATTCAAATCACCAACGTGAAGACCCTAAAGTGGTCACAAATTGCAAGGGTCGCAATTTTATGACACTACAATATATATGCCTATAATTTCTAAGCCAAGTGACAATGTATGTAAAGAGTGTCAGGAAGGCAAACAAACAAAAACTAGCTTTAAGTTTAAAGAATATTCTTCAACTAAACCACTGCAATTAATTTATTAAGATATTTGTGGTCCTACTCAGACAAAAGCCTTGGGTCATGAATGCTACTTTATGTTGTTCATAGATGATTATACCAAAGTGACTTGGGTTACTTTTCTTGAACACGAGTCATAAGCTTTTAACAGATTCAATTTTTTTAAGAAGATGGTTGAAAAGAATCAGATTTGAAAATTAAGTGTCTAAGAACTGATAGAGGTGGAGAGTACACATCTTGAGTTTATTGATTACTGTGAGAAACATGAAATTCAATGACAATTCTCTGCCCCTACAACACCACAACAAAATGGTGTAGTAGAAAGGAAGAATAGAGCTATTAATGAGATGACCAAGGCTATTCTACATGATGCTAAACTTCCTAACACATTCTGGAAGGGAGCAGTACATACTGCAGTATAAATTATGAATAGAGTTCAGTTGCATATCAACACTAAATATACACCATATGAACTTTGGTATGGTAAGACTGCAAATATTGGTTATTTTAGTGTGTTTGGTAGTAAGTGTTATATTAAAAGAGATAGTGATAATATAGGTAGTTTTACATCACGTTCTGATGAAGGTATTTTTTGGGGATATTCCACTCATAGAAAAACATATAAGTGCTTTAATAAAAGATTAAAGAGAATAATTGAAAGTACTAATGTTAAAGTGGATGATTCTGTGTAGCATGAAATTTCACAAAAAGAAGTTTGAGTTCTTATCTTCAAAACAATCCCAGGCAGAGAAAGAAAAACTTGACACTTCGGAGCTAGAAAATTCGGAAACACCATCTTAGGTAGAAATTCCTGAAACTTCATCTCAGACACCAGTTAAACTATCTGAAACATCTGTATTAGAGACACAGGTAAAATCTGTGACTAAGTTGTCCTCTAGGCTGCTATATAAAAATTGTCGTCAAGATCAAATTATTGGAGATAAAAATGCAGGCATTCAAACTAGAAAAAAGATAGTAAGTGTAACTGATTAGGCAGATCTATGTTTGATATCTGAGCTTGAACCAAAGTCCTATCAAGAAGCCAATAAGGATGACTTATGGGTCCAAGCTATGTAAGAAGAACTAAGTCAAATAGAAAAAAAAAATCATGGGAATTTGTTCCTAAATCTAATAATAAGAACATAATAGGAGTAAAATGGGTTTTCACGAATAAGTTAAATGATCAAGGAAAAGCAGTTAGAAACAAAGCTAGGCTTGTTTGTAAAGGATCTTCCTAAATAGAAAGAATTGATTATGATGAAACTTTTGCTCCAGTTGCTTGTCTTGAGGCTATCAGAATCTTTCTTACCTTTTTTGTTTAAAAAAACTACTATTTATCAAATGGATGTCAAGAATGCATTCTTAAATGATGATCTTGAAGAAGAAGTTTATATGGAACAACCTAAATGTTTTGTATGTGCAAGCAAATAATATTATGTTTACATATTAAGGAAAGCACTTTATGGCTTGAAACAAGCCCCAAGAGCTTGGTATTCCAAGCTAGACAAACATCTTCAAGAACAGGGGTTTACAAAAGGTAAAGTTTTTGATTAAGGGTAAACAAGTTTTGAGGAGACCAGAAACCCTGTAGAACAAGTTTTGACGGGACCCAAAACCCTTGTAAAAAAGGTAAAGTTGACAACAATCTTTACTATAAATTTAAAAGTGATAGTGTCCTTGTGGTTGTGGTATACGTTGATGATATCATATTTGGTAGCAATGATCATGAAATGCATTCATAATTTCCTAAAATTATGACCTCTCAATTTGAAGTGTCAATGTTAGGAGAACTTAATTTCTTCTTGGGATTACAAGTCAATCAGTCACCAAAAAGAATTTTTATATCACAAACCAAATATGCTAAAGAAATGCTTAAAAAGTTTCAAATGGAAGACTGCAAACCAGTTAGTACTCCATTGGAAACCAGTTGCAAGTTAAAATAGGAAGTGGATCAACCTAATGTGGATCACACTCTATATAGATCCATGATAGGCAGCTTGTTATATCTAGCTGCAACCAGACTTGATATAATGCAATCTGTATGTCTTGTATCAAGATTTCAATCATCACCTAAATAGTCACTTGAATGTTGTCAAACGTATTTTGAAATACATTTCAGGAACACTTGATTATGATCTTTGGTATCCCAGACATGATGATTTTACTTTGATTGCATATTTTGATGCTGACTGAGTAGGTTGTTTGGATGAAAAAAAAGTACTTTTGGAGGTGCCTTCTTCCTTGGAGACTGATTGGTTGCTTGACATAGTAAAAAGAAAGACTCGGTTGCTTTGTCAACAACTAAGGCATAATATATTGCAATAAACACTTGTTGTAATCAAGTAATTTGGATGGTACAGGCTCTAAAGGATATTCAAATTCATGTTTTGAAACCAATGTCTATTCTTTGTGATAATACCAGCACTATTAATATCTCAAAGAATCTTTTTTAGCACTCTAGAACCAAGCATATTGATATATGGTAATGTAAAGTGGAAAATTGGAGAACCTTAGCCAATTCACCACTTGAGGGGTGGAGAATTTGCTAAGCTCAATTTTCACATGAGAAAACTTTACATTCAAAAGTGGGGGATGAATCTACTAGATTCAATCCCAAAAGATACAAGGACAAAATACTAGGTAGATTGGTTGAAATTGAAATGTAGTTGAGCCTCTTTTATAAGTTGAATAAGTAAAGTACTAAAATTGAAGACAAAATAGGTGAAAACAATGAGCTATAGATTCAGGATTCAGTCATGCACCTGGATCTGATAAGTTTGAGATGATTTGGAATTGCTCTACGAAGTCTGGCAAAAGTTGCAGAGACCGTGTGTCCAGATAGGGGCGCCCTCCTATCGGTCATTCAAATTTTTTGCGCATCGAAAAGGGTTTTTATGTCTCTGCAGATAAAACTTAATTCTAGAAGTACAGTTTTGCACCTGCTTCCTGCACACAGATTGAAGAAGAAAGGGATTGGGAATAGGGGTTTGCCTAGGTCAAACCCTAGTTTGGAATCAACCTTGAATGAAATATTGCAAATACTTGAAATAAATGATGGAAAGGTATACCTTCATATTTACAATAGATGATGATGATTCTTTGCTTCTTAGATCTAATCACATATCTTATATGAAAATGGCATGAACATGACAAAACCTTGACACACACACATGCTTGGAAATGAATGATGTAATGATGCTCCAATGGAGAATATGCAGCCTTGAGGAGTGCTAGATGATGAATGATTGAATACTTGATGCTTGAATGTAGTCTCCTTGCCTTCTCCACCTTCTCATGATCTCTCCTTATGATGGTATTTTATGATGCTCTATCAAAATGAGAGGGGAAGACCTCTTTATATACTTTCTCATCGTTAATTATTTAATTTTCCGACATAGGCCAACATAAGAGATTTATTTCCCGCTCACAATTGAAATAGGGTCAAGGGGGAGGGGCCTCAAGATAAGTCCTACCTAGGGAGGACCAGGGCATGACACCCTAGTCCTACCCTAGTTTGGACTAGGATCAAAGGGCTATGCAAGTTGTAAGATGCAAAAATGAAGTTTGCTTGCATAAAAGAGACATAAACAAGCCCCAATCAAGCATAGGAATGAGATTGGTAAGTTGAGGGCCCAAAATACGGTCAAAATTGCAAAGGGTGCAATTTTAGGATGCTACATTTATCCTTCACTTTAGTGGGAGTATGAGCTTACGCAAATACTCATGGTAAAGTAGTAGGGAGAGGAATGAATATAAGGAATGCAGAGCAAGATCACAAGGAGTATAAGATATCACTAATCTTTAGGAACTAAGCCCCCAATCTTAGGATCTCAACTCACTCAAACATATGCAAGGGCACACAAACAAGACAAAAATAAAAATACAAACAAAGGCAAAGACACAAAGGCACACAAGACCTAAAAGGTAAAGACCAAAAAACAAGACCTCAAGTCAACTAGCCAAAGAGACCTCAATATCAAAATGTCTCAACAACTAATATCATTCTTGAAAATTCCATCTCATGCATGTAAATGATCACATAAAAGAGAAAAGAAAGCATTATCTATGAACTATCAATAGAAAAACTATGAATTCATGAGAGGAAGAAGATAGAGCATGAATACACTCTAGATGTGTTTATCCAGGTGATCCATGAGAAGAATGATGAGAGAGAGGCCATGGACTACTCGCCCCTAGTTTTTTTTATCTAGGTGATCCATGGTGGAAGAAAGGACATGGAATACTCGCCCCTAGATTTTTTTATCTAGGTGATCCATGTAGGGAGGAGAGTAATAATAGTCTAGTTTTTTTTAGCTAGTTCCACCCATCCTCGTGCATGTGTGTAAGTGATGTTTGGTTTCAAGTGTATAGCACCTTGTGTAAGAGTCTTTTCTCTATTTTTGAGTGTGCTTAAACTTTTTTAATACATGTAATGTAAATGCAAATTCCAAGGAGTGATTGTGTCTGTAAATGTGTAAATGCCAAGTGACGAAGATACATGTTTGGTTTTGAGGCCATCCCGTTTAAGACTGTTATTTTCGGTGATGTGTTCACCCCTTCTAAGACATATATCAAATGTTGTGTCTGGTTTCGAGTGTGAAGCATCTCACTCTAAGAGTTTTTACTCTAGCTGTGAGAATGAACACCCCATTTAAGACATGCAAAAATGATATGCAAGAGCATAGTACTATATGGTACAAGGGGAGAGATGTGGGTGCCCCCCCCTTAAGATGTCAACATAGTTATATGTTGATGTCTTAAGGAAGATGGAAACAAGGATACCTAACCTTCAACACCAAGGAGATATCCTTTAAGCAACAATGTCATAAATCCAAGCTAGAGGGGGATACTCTTCAAGCGACGATAAGATAGTTGGAAAAGAGATATCTTGCAAAAAGTGTAAAGGAGATCCTTGGAGGAGAAGAGATCTTTGCTCAAAAGACATCTACCACCAGGAGGAGCTATTTTGAACAAACATAAAATCTTCTACAAAAAGAAGGGAAGGGGAACAAGAATCCATACCTCCCTCCTATTGCTAGGTGAAAGGGATTCTTGATGAAGGATGACAAACTTTTGACCCAATGTGAGGGGTAAGTTTATGATAGATATGCATTGCCAAGTGAAGAAGAGGTTGTAGCCAAGGACTTACACCTCTTGTACAAGAGAGAACCCTTGAGAAAACAATAACTTCACACAAGGAATGATATCAAATCATGAACAAAGATCACTCAACAAAGGTAAAGTAGATCCTTAGAGAGAAGAGAGGAGGAGAAATCATTGCCCCCCAAGTGTAAGCACAATGAGAATAATTATGCAGTCTTCTAAGGAGAGATTAGTCATGAGAAAATGTACAATAAACTCACATGAATAAATATTCAATGTAAGAAAAGATATTAGTATATGTAAAATTCATCTCAAAAGAAGAGGTAATCTTCAAAGATAGAGAAAGAGAAAGAAAGATCGCATATTCCATTAAGGAGGGATTAATCATAAGAGACATGCCAGTGCAAGAAATGATATCAACACATGAAAAATGTAACCCCTAAAGGGAATAGTGATAGATTAGATAGAAAGAGAGAAATAAAAAGCCACCCTTGCCCCCCAAGCAAGAGGACAAAGAGGAAAATTATGCATCTTCTAGAGAGAGGTTATTCATAAGAGATAGACCATTTTAGATAAAGAATAGGTCCTAATCAAGGAACAAACATGTGCTCGCATGAAGGATAACTCTATGCAAGAAAGGACATCAAGTGATGAATAACACCACACAAAAGAAGTAATTTTCAAAGAGAAAGAAAGAGAAAGAAGACGGTTCACAAAAGTTTTCTAAAGAGATTATTCATAAAAACACACCATTTCAAGAAAGAAATAGGTTCCATCCAAGGAACAACACATGTTCTCACATGAAGGATAACTCTATGCAAGAAAGGACATCAAGTTATGAATAATTCAATCACAAAGAAAATAGTGAAACCTTAGAAAAAGGAGAGAAAGAGGGGAAATCGTGTTGCTACCCCAAGATATTTGAAATTGAAGAAGCATCACCTTTAATGAAAAAGAACCCCCAATTAAGTTAACTTCTTAGGTCATAAGGTGAGAAGCAACATGAGGGTGAAAGGAGTGCTAAGACACTACGTTTTCACCTAGAAAGAGAGCAAGATCTATTGAAAGACATACACGAGCATGATCATATTGTTCTTGAACAAATTCCTTAAATTCTTTACACTTTCCAAGAGAATGAGAATAAAAATTATGAAAAAGACAATATGAATCATCTTTCGTATGCTTATAATTGTGATTAGTTCTAAAGAAAGGAAAAACAATGTTCTTATCATACTTCAATTTCCAAAAGATTATAGTTACTAATCTTTCATGATCATTAATAGATGTAGGTTTATTCTTTTGAGATTGAGGAAAAGAGTTGTTATTAGAAGAGGAAGGATTTTCATCCATGATTTTAAATTTACCATTATCGATAAGTTCTTTTATTGAATTTTGAAAATCAGTACAATCATCATCATGGTGATCATAGGTTTGATGGAATGAACAAAAAGGAGCTTTTGAAGAAGAAGCTCTTTTGCGAGCACTAATGGCTTGTTGTCTTGCAAGATGATTTTTGAGGTCTTGAATCCTAAGGAGTTCATCCATAGGAGATTTGTTATCATTTCCTAGGCCTTGTGTGGTGATTTGTGTAGGAGGGTTTATAGGGACTCGAATTCCTTGTTTAAAGTTTCCAATTCCTTGTCCTTTAAAACCTTGTTTTGATATTATGTTAAAGCCACTCCTATAAGAATTGTTTAATTGGGAAGGCAGAGGAACATTATAATAAATTTCTTTGAAGTTTGTAGTGTAGGGATGTTTAGAAGGAATGAAAGGATTAGTAAATGAAGAAGGAATATCTTGTAAAGGAGGACTTTGCTTTCTTTCATCATGCATATCCTCTTTGGTAGATTGGGAAGAAAGATCCTTATCATCTAATGCCTCATCTTTTCTTAATGTTATATGGGGAAATAGATCATGAATAAAATGCATGGCATCATCTTCTCTACAAATGCTTTGATATTTAAGATAGGCTCTAGGAGAATAAGGAGGATCTAAAGAGATGGAAACACCAATATTTTGACCTTGCCCCCCTTGCACAAGGTTATGTGTATGAGAAGAATATGGGGACATGTTGCTCTTCAATGCTTGCACTCCATTAGAGAGATCATTGATAGGAGTATTAGCTCTTTCTTCATTCATATTAGATATCCTAGGAGAGGTACAAGTATTAGGTTTCTCATTTTCATCTCTAGGATTAGGATCTACAAAATATTTTAGGTGATCTACGTATGAAATGCATTTGCCCAAAAATATCACCATAGCACAACATATATGAAAAATGAAAGTTTTGAGATCTAATATATGAAAAGGAATCAACTTGGAAATCTGAAAAATGCAATATGTCCAAGTGCTATGAATGAAAAGAAGTAACATGAAGTGAAAGAAGTCATTATCCAACACATGATTATAATAAATGTACGTAAGTAGCAATGTAATCATATGTGAAATAGCAAATAGATCAAATCCATTAATTGCCATGATGAATACTTAAATTTAAGCCCAAGCAAATTATTTGAAATAACTTAGGATTTTATAAATAAAACCATTTAATTTATGTAAATTAATGAGATTCAAATTTGAATATTTTTTTTTTTAATTTTGAAAAATGCGAGATGAAAATTTGAAAATGAGAATTTGAAAGTTGAGATTTGGAAATCGGAATTTGAATAATTCAAAATTTTAGAAAGATGATTATTCAATTTTTGAAAAAAATTATGCAAGCTCCTAGGAAATTTAAATTTATAATTAGGGCCTTAAAAATAACCTCTTAATTTAAATTTAAAATTTGAGAATTGAAAGAATTAATTTAATTTTAAAAAATTAGGCCTCTTTTAAGTAACCTCTTAAGTTTTTAAAATTAAAATTTGAACTTGTCCACAAGAGAATTAAATGAAAAATTAGGGTCTTGTAAAAAGAACTACTTAATTTAAAATTTGAAAATAGATCTAAGGTGGGAATTTGAAAATACAAGATTAATTTAAGTTTAGAAATTAGGGTTTGTTTAATTAACCACTTAATTTTAAAATTGAAATTTGAAATTGAAATTTGATCCAAGATTGCAATTTGGAATTTTAATTTTAATTTTGCAACCAAAATTTGAAGAGGGAAATTCAAAATTTAAACAACCCACTTAAAAAATGTTAAATTTTTTTTTAGGGTTTTTGAAATTAACCACTTAATTTTAAAATTTAATTGTGAAATTTGACTTGAGGATGAAAATTTGAATTTGCAATTTAAATGAATGCTTAGATCTGAAATAATTAATCCAAATTAAGCAATTTACAAGCTCAATTTTGAAATTAAAAATTAAGGTTTTAATGAAATCAATCTCTAAACTTTAAAATTTATGAAGAAATCAAACTTGTAAACGAAAATTTGAATTTTGAATTGCATACAATCAGATCTGAAAATAAAAATCATAATTAAAGGTGTAGGAAGTTAGGTTCACAAAAATGTAAAGTGGAAAATTAGAGAACCTTAGCCAATTTGCCACTTGACGGGCGAAGGATTTGCTAAGCTCAATTTTCACTTGAGGAAACTTTAGATTCAAAAGAGGGGGATGAATCTACAAGATCCAATCCCAAATGATACAAGGACTGAATACTAAGTAGATTGGTTGAAATTGAAATGTATTTGACCCTCTTTTATAAGTTGAATAAGTAAACTACTAAAATTGAAGACAAAATAGGAAACAATGAGATACAGATTCAGGATTCAATTGTGCACCTGGATTTGAGAAGTTTGAGATGATTTGGAGCTGCTTCGCGGAATTTGGCAAAAGTTGCAAGGACTGTGTGTCCAGACAGGGGAGCCCTCCTATCGATTCTCTTAACGTTTTGTACGTCGAAAATGGTTTTTTCGTCTCTACAGATAAAGCTTAATTCCAGAAGTACAGTTGTGCACCTTCTTCCTGCACACATAAAGAAGAAGAAAGGAGTTGGGAATAGGGGTTTGCCTAAGTCAAACCCCGATTTGGAATCAACCTTGAATGAAATACTGCAAATACTTGAATTATATGATGGAAAAGTATACCTTCAGATCTGCAATAAATGATGATGATGCTTTGCTTCTTATATGTAATCACATATGTTGTATGAAATGGCATGGACGTGACAAAACCTTGACAAACACACATGCTTGCAAATGAATGATGTAATCATGTTCCAATGAAGAATATGCAACCTTGAGGAATGCTAGATGATGAATGATTAAATGTTTGATGCTTGAATGTAGTCTCCTTGCCTTCTCCACCTTATCATGCTCTCACCTTTTGATGGTGTGTTATGACCCTATATCAAAATGAGAGGGGAAGACCTCCTTATATACTTGCTCATCGTTAATTGTTTAATTTTATGACATAGGCCAACATAGGGATTTATTTCCCACTCACAATTGAAATAGGGCTAAGGGGGAGGGGCCTCAAGATAGGTCCTACCTAGAGAGGACCAGGGCATTGCACCCTAGTCCTACCCTAGTTTGGGTCAGGATCAAAGGGCTATGCAAGTTGTAAGATGCAAAAATAAAGTTTGGTTACATAAAAGAGACATAAACAGGTCCCAATCAAGCATGGCGATGAGACCGGTAAGGTGAGGGCCCAAAATACTATCAAAATTGTAAAGGGTGCAATTTTAGGATGCTACAGGTGTGTAAGTGCACAAAGATGGTTTGCAAAAAAGTGGACATGCACCTAAAAAACTTGTAAAAATAGGCACCGCGATCGCGGTACTAAAATTTTGAATCACCCCGTACGCGCTAAGGTTCTTTGTCCCCAACCCTAAAGCGACAAAAGAGCATATGGGGTTCTTTTAAAAAAATGACCGCATATGCGCTTCTTTAGGACTTACAAGCATGTATGCGCTGCTTTAGAACTTAGCATCGCGTACGTGGTTTTAAGTCCTAAAATAGCGCGTATGCGGTACTTGTCAATATTTTTTTTTTTGGCAAGTTATGTTTTACTTTTCACGCATCCACGAGTTGGAAATTGGGGGTTTTCTTCCTAAACCGTGCACGAGCTCGCTCTTTTCTCACCCAAACGTCATGGATCAAGGTTGGTTTTACTTGATTTTTGTTTTTCTTTTGCATTTGTTCAATTTTTTTTACATTTTAAATTTAAATTCGTTTATTTTGATTAGGTTTTTTTAATTTTTTTTTACACAAACTAGATTCTGAAAAATCCACAACAAGATGCACCTCCTGAAAACCCCAAACAAAACCCATAGAATACACCTCTAGCTCCTCCTTTTGACCGTACACCTGATACACATGAGCAATTGCTTAGTCAGTTAGGGAAAAACACAACTAAAATAAATAGACTGGTTAATAAATTGAAAACACTTGATCTTGAGCATCATAAATCTCTTGCCACTAGCCTAGAAACTTTAGCTAGTGGTGCCATTGCAGTTTCCACTCAAATTACAAAATGGGAAAACTATAGGGATATGTGTCGCTAATTTTATGCTAGTGGGTTATCATATGAGGGAGTGAAAAATAACAACATTAGTAAACAACAAATATGTGCCCTTTTTGTTGATCCTAAAACTAGTCAGTCGTTCCCTCTTAATGCAAAAAGGTTTCTCATACATTGGTGTACCAATGTGTAGATGAAGAATCTTTTTTGGCAGAGGTGGTGGATGGTCTTTGATGAACCACCCTGTAATAATTTTGAGGTGCCATTATATTTTTTGAGAAAAGTATACAGTGAGTTTGTCCTCAATGTGTTGCCTAATTATTTTGACATGAGATAGTTCCATGGTAGAGGTGGCAGATTTGCCCAAGATAGAACTAGAGCACATAGGCGAGTAGCCTAGGACAGTCATTGCCCCCTAGCACCCAAACCCAAGGTGCATTTGACTGTCTCAGTAGACCTGAAAGAGTCGATGGAGTTACAAACTCTTCAGGCAGCCACAACATTGACTGATGTGATCATCCAGCATGGGACATAGTTAGCACACCCTCTTGTACATGATGATGAGCCATTAGTTGTTGCAGGTGGCGCTAGTGATCCCATTTGGCATGTGTGTGTCATTTGATCTATACTAATATCTCATGTTAATTTTGTTTTTTTAGGGTACCCCCCCCCGCGTGTCTAGGGCTCGTCCTCAACAAATGAAATACTCGAGGATGTCAAAACGTGGGAAGAAGGTAATTGAACATATTTTTAATTGTACATTTGTTTGTAAAGGTTTAAATTGTCTTAGTTGGGATTTGTAGATTGATTAGTATTTTTTGTTTGTTTTATATGTGCAGCACCCATTAAGCTATGTAGATATGTTGAATGCACCTGATACGCCCAAGGATCGAGTGATGGCGAAGGTATGTATCTCTACTTTAGTTTCTTGATTTGATGATTATACGCATAGGTACATATGAACTTGTGATAAATTATAATCTTATCATTTTTTCATACATAAAATATCCATAGCTTCTTCATAAATGGTGAGCCCTCCTCCGTGTACTGGAGAAGCATCTCAGGCTCTGGTACACTTTTGTTTGATATATTACATTAATTGTTTTTAACCTACAATACTTATCATTATATTAATTGTATTTAATCTTAATAATTTTTTGTACAAGTAATAGAGACAACTGCTCCATCGATGGCCAACCCTCCTTATTCTATTGGGGAAGTATCTCAGGGTCTGGTACATCTTTATTCTCTATATCATAGATTTTTAGTGTTTTTGATGTGTATATGTTAGTACATTGTATTAATTGTATTTAATAGATGATAGCCCCCTTCACAGTTCGGCCATAACTTGGAGCCTTTGAAGAAGGTATTCAAGAGAACTCCTAAGGCTGATAAGGAGAAGACAGAGAAGACAATAGATCCTAGATCAGTAGATGGGGTAATCTACATTTCTATTGCAAAGAAATTATAGTTAAATTCATAGTTATGTTGATAATTGTGAAGTATTTTCTACAAAAGGATTCTAACTTGGCTTTTGATTGTGGTTTTGCAGTCATCTACAAAGTCGCGTACTATATCGAAGAGGCTCGATTTTGATGATCCACCACATGTATAGGATCATATAGTGTTAGTTGTTGTCATTGAATTACCAATACATGTAGATATATTCTACATTTTTATTGTATATCGATTTGGACATGGCATATGCCACATTTTTGTAATACTTGTATTGACTTGGCATACATGCCTTTTTTGATATATATAAATGTTGATATTTGATCCAATAAATGTGTATTGAGTTCATTATTGTGTATTTGTTGTATTTGGTGGATGTCCTTTTATAAAGTTAAATGATTATTTGCCTATGTAATCAACAATATGAATATAAAGAACAAAACTCTATGATATAAAACATTGCAATCGTGGAATATGATTTGATAAACTTTCTAAAATGTTGAATTAACCCTACAAAACTCCTTGTATTGAGTTCATTATTGTGTATTCATTGTATTTGGTGATTGCCCTTTTATAAAGTTAAATGAATATTTGCCTATGTAATCAACAATATGAATATAAACAACAAAAATCTATGATATAAAACATTGCAATCATGGAATATGATTTGATAAACTTTCTAAAATGTTGAATTAACCCTACAAAACTCTTTGTCTCAATGAAAATGAAATTCAATGGTTATGGTCAGATTTGATCCATGGTAATGATCAGTGGATGTTTTTTATTCCTTTCATTTATATTTGTCAATGTGTGTGGTGTGAGAGCACCCTCATGCTCGCAATGGTCAAATTTTGGTTCTCGTCTTGTTTTACTATTGTTTTATCTAAATAAGGTAATTTGGGACCATTAATGATCATTTAAAGCCTTTTGTGAAAGTTTGGGGTCATTTGGATAAAAGATGTAAAAGTTGCTCAATTGTTGTCAAAGTTGCTCAGTTGTTGTCAAATTTGCTCACTTGTTGTCAAAGTTGTTCAGTTGTTGTCAAAGTTTTCAAAGTTGCAAGATATGATAGAAATGATTTTGTTTGTCGTGTGCACAAACCAACATCACAAGCACATTCGGGTGGGCATTTTTATGCTAGGCGTGTTCTTGTCATGCCTCCCAAAGCGATAGAACGTCGAGAGCCATACCCTACCAACACGATCTCTCAAGTGCCCTGAGTCCAAAAAATTGTCAAACTTTGACATACCATTTCTCCCAATCCAGGATACATATGACTGATCTGTTTGAACCTATAGTGTCATGTGAGTCTCCTCTATAATGACCTATCTCAGTTTCTGACGACTCGGAGCCATTTTCAAATGGTAGCATTTTTTCACCTGCTGCAAAAATAGTTAGTGGCATGCAGTGCAAAGTTGCAAGATAGGCTAGAATTGATTGCATTCATTGTGTGCACAAACCAATGTCATGAACATGTCCAGGTGGGCAAGTTTATGCTAGACATTCTCCTGTCGTGCCTCCCAAAGCGCGGGAACGTCGAGAGACATACCCTACCGATGCGATCTCTCAAGTGCCTTGAGTCCAAAAAAATGTCAAAGTTTGATGGACTGTTTCTCCCAATCCATGATACATATGATAGATCCTTTTGAAACTATAGTGTCACATGAGGGTCCTCTACAATGACCTATCTCAGTTTCTGACGACTCGGAGCCATTTTCAAATGGTAGCGTTTTTTCACTTGCTGCAAAAACCATCAGTGGCATGCAGTGCAAAGTTGCAAGATAGGCTAGAATTGATTTAATTTGTCGTGTGCACAAACCAACATCATGAGCATGTCCAGGTGGGAAGGTTTATGCTAGGCATGCTCCTGTCGTACCTCCCAAAGCGCCAGAACGTCGAGAACCATACCCTACTGACGTGATCTCTCAAGTGCCCTTAGTCCAAAAAATTATTAAACTTTGTCAAACTGTTTCTCCCAATCTAGGATACATATGATCGATATGTTTGAATCCATAGTGTCACATGAGGCTCCTCTACAATGACCTATCTCAGTTTCTAACGAATCAAAGTCATTTTCAAATGGTAGCATTTTTTCACTTGCTGCAAAAACCGTCAGTGGCATGCAGTGAAAAGTTGCTAGAATTGATATCGTTCGTTGTGTGCACAAACAAACGTCATGAGAATTTCCAGGTAGGAAAATTTATGCTAGGCGTGATCCTTTCAAGTCTCTGAAAGCATCGAAACATCGAGAGCCATACCCTACCAGTGCAATCTCTCAAGTGCCCTAAGTCCAAAAAATTATCAAACTTTGACATACTGTTTCTCCAAATATAGGATACATTTGATCAATCCATTTGAACCTTTAGTGTCACGTGAGTCTCCTCTACAATGACCTATCTCAGTTTCTGACAACTCGGAGCCATTTTCAAATGGTAGCATTTTTTCACCTACTACAAAAACCTAGTGGCATGCAATGCAAAGTTGCAAAGATAGGCTAGATTTGATCTCATTCATCATGTGCACAAACCAATGTCACGAGCGGATCTAGGTGGGCACTTTTATGCTAGGCATGCTCCTATCGTGCCTCCCAAAGCACCGGAATGTTGAGAGCCATCCCCTACCGGCACGATCTCTCAAGTGCCCTGAGTCCAAAAAATTGTCAAACTTTGACAGACTATTTCTCCCAATCCAAGATACATATGATAGACCCGTTTGACCTGTAGTGTCACATGAGGCTCCTCTACAATGAACTATCTTGGTTGGTGACGACTCAAAGCCATTTTGAAATGGTAGCATTTTTTCACTTGCTACAAAAACCGTTAGTGACATGCAATGCAAAGTTGCAAGATAGGCTATATTTGATCTCGATCATCGTGGGCACAAACCAACATAATGAGTGTGTCTGGGTGGGGAATTTTACGCTAGGCATACTCTTGTTGTGCCTCCCAAAGCGTCAGAACGTCGAGAGCCATACCATACCGACACGATGTAGAAGTTGCTTGACAACTTTTTGACAATAATGACATTTTTTGCTCAAATTGTATCTAGACTCAATCTATGACTCCCACGACCCAATAATGACTCAAATAATTGACCTTATCACATCATATAAACTCAAAACATAGTCACAAAAAATAGTCACAAAACATAGTCATAAAACATTGTCACATATTATTCAAAAATTTGCCTCTAAATATGGACAAATCGGCTCTTGGCTATTTAAATATACAAAAAAATGTGTTACAAATCATCTCATGGGATTTTATACAAAATTTGGCATTTAAATATGTGCGATTCAGCTCATCGCCATTTTAATATACAATATTTGGCATCTAAATTTGTACAAATCAGCTCATGGCCATTTAAATATACAAAATTATGCCCCTAAACATGTACAAATAAGCTCATGGGCATTTCTATATACAAAAAATGAATATAGAACAATTCGTCGATGATATATATAAAATTCTCAAGATCATTGTACTCTGAATCGTAGAATCAATCAAGTGAGCCTTCAGGATCGAGTCTAACCCGTATTGTGTCAAGTATTGCCTCATGGTCAGATTCACAAACTTTCCATAAAATCTTGTTATGAGGTCTACCACGATGCTTCATCAAATGAATATTTATTGCAACAACAAGGTTAGAGAAATGAAGAATATGTCTATGTGTTTCAAAGTCCTCGAATAACCGAACATCATAATTCTTGATAGGGTATCTCCTAAGCCATGTTTCTATCACGACAATAGACCCTATTGGGTACTCAATACCCTCTCCGTCAATGATTGTGGTTGTCAATTTTCTTTTAGGCTCAACATAGCGACACAAAAAGTAATTTGTTCCTTCTTCATTGTTCTGTTTTGCAACAATTGCATACACATGACCTACATTTTATAAAGTGATAATTAATACCAAAAATAAAGTGTGATGTACAAAAAAATGAACCAAAAAGTATACTTGCAAAAAACTTAACTCAAAAAATCGCCCGAATCCACTAGGTTGGATACATGGTCAAAATCCACTGATGTCTCCATCTGGCTCAATTGTAGTGCTTTGGGAATTTGATATGTATCAATGGGAACCAATGGTCTACAAGACCATTTGTCAACTCATTCTTGTGATTCACATTCTTCCCACAAAAAATGCATGCATAAAGAGAAAACACATACCATCAGTCTCGTATAAATTACTAGTGAACTTGCATTTGAACTCATAAATGAGTGCATGCCACTCGATCCTACAAGTGTACAACAATCTAGATAGTTTTCAATGTTAGATTCAGTGATCGGCCAAAAATATCTACGAACCATTGATGTACCTGGACCCATCGCAAAGTTACACCATCGCATAATTGTTTCTACATCTATCAACTCAGCACCACCTTCGTACTTCAATTCTTCTCTAGCTAGGGCTCTTTTTACACATGCTCCTGCACCATCGTGCTCTCCCTTACCATGTCTAGCCTCAGTGAAATTCCAAAAATATTGTACACCACTTGTCTTTGTGTGGTAGTCTACTTGAGAATGCCCAAAGAGAATTATTGTTAGGTTCCTCTATTTTTTCCCACCTCTGTAATGTTTTACTTAATGTTATTCTACTAACAGGTAAAAGTACAAACCTGTGTCACACTTCTACAAAGGAAAAGGCTAACACAACAATAATTGTTCAATTTCGTCACCATAAAAGTGTCATTTGCATTTTGAATTTGAAGATGATGTAAACTAATGAAATGTTTAAAATTTGTTGAAGTTTAAGTCTACTCTTTTTCGAAAAAAAAAATTCAATAATTTATAAGTTCTTTTTAGCTCTAAAGTCCATTTTTTTATTGCTGAAAAATAGGGGGTTTAGTTCCCACAAAAGAAAATGTAAATCAATTTTTTTTTTTCTAATTTTGATATCCGTTATAGATCACATATTTATACAGTGCATGAATTTTTTTTTTAATTTTTGATATATATTTTTTTTGTAATAGCATTTGGAAGTCGAATACACCAGAATTTGATAGTTTTTGTCTCCCACCACAATTTGTCTATTCAATTTATGATAATCAAAAAACTAAAAATACCCTTTTGGAGAAGACTCTCTTCTAATGAACCATATTTTTTTCAATTTTTTTTGAAGTGATTGGATATTTTTTTTGTTTTTCAAAGCAGTCTATTATTGAACAAAAGAATACTTTGTTGTAGCATTTTTAATTATTTATATATTAAATGTAATCAAAACATAAAAAAAATTATATGAGTAGAATCGTGACTTCGATCTTTACAAAAGGGTATTTAAATTGTTAATAAGTTTAATTTACCTATTGAATTTTGTTGCAAAAGTGACAAGTTTGAGAAAATCATCATTTTTGTTGATGTGCCTACCACTTCGCATTCCACATAGGTCGTTCCGGCTGGAAACGTTTAGGCCAGAAGTGGAACCCTTTATGGTCGGAACTGTGAAGGTCGACGCGACCGGTCGCTTGAACCACATATAAAAAAGAGTTATTTTTCCCATTAAAAAAACCAAAACAATCAAGTGAGAAAATAATAAGAGTTATTTTTGCAAAAAATCATTTTTTTTTCACATAAAGTGGCATTTTGGAGTGAGTAGGAAGATTATAAAGAGGCGAATATTTCTAATTTTAAAAAGGGGCGAGGATTTTGAATTTTTTATCGGAAGACGTCTACCCTTTCGAAGCATGTTATTTTAAATTATTTTTCAATCATGCTTAATTTACAATATTAGATGTTTTTTTGGAAATTAAATATTTTTTAGATTATATTTAAAACTTTATTTTATTATTCGTTAATTATGCTTCAATCATTTATTTTCAATATGTTATCTTAAATTATTTTTTCAATTATTGTTATTAAATTATGTTATTAAATCATGTTCATTGTACATTGCATAGTCAAATATAGAATCCAAGTAAACTTAATTTCTTTCTCTTTAGATTAATGCGCTTATTTCTTGAATGTTGTTTTTTCATTTTCTAAATTTTAAAAATTGGAGTTTAAGACATGATCTAAATGGATGAAATCTACACATGTTTCATTTATTCAATTTAAAAAGTTTAAGAAAACAAAATTATTTATACATTTCATTAATCACATTTTGTTTATTAAGAACAAGGAAAAGTAACTAGATATAACTTATTTACTATATGAGTAGATTAATTCCTATAAATTTACATACTTAAAATCTAACTAAATATTGAATTTGTAAAATGTATTTAAACACTTTAATGAAATTGAGTATATATCCAACACTATTTAGTACTGAATTATATTATATTTTATTTCCTAATACTTGACTCAAATTCTCTATATATTAGCTAAGTGATTTCAAGCAATTAATGTTATTAAATCACGTTCATATGTACATTGCATATAGTCAAATGTATCTAATTGAAGTATACTTAATTTCTTACTTTTTATCAATGCTCCTAAATTTCTTGAGCCTTATTTTTTCATTTTCTAAATTATAAAAATTGGACTTCAAGTCAAATGATCTAAATGGATGAAATTTACACATGTTAAGTTTAAGAATGCAAAATTATTTATACATTTCACAAATTATATTTTTTTTGTTAAGAACCGAGGAAAAGTAACTAGATATATAACCTTTTAGTTCAAAACACTAAATTTTGAAGATCTGCATATTTGCATGTTTTGTTTTTAGGTTCAAAGCACAAAATTTTGAAGATCTAAATATTTTTTGCAATGGGGAATAAGAGGACTAGATCAAGGTCATATGATCGTAAAAGGGACAATAAGATGAAAGGTCATACAAAACATAGTCAATAACAATCCGTTGTTGTTCATGATCAACCTGATGATGTTCAAGAAATATCTACTCAGGTACGAGATGAATTTTTTTTTTTGGTATGGAAAATTCGATGGAAATGGATGAAGATAGTCTTTTCAATAAAATTTCATCTAAAGATATGATGCCTAAAAGCACATTAAAATTGTATTGTAAGAAATTGTGGGATGATTATTTTAAAAATAAGTCTATTATTGGAAGAGCACAATTATTTGCTAAGTTATTTAGGAAAAGGGAAATAAAACCTGTTTTGGAGTTGTTGGGTGTTGGTAATAAGAAAAGTTCTCCCGATACATTAGTAAAAGAAACTATAATTGAAAATTTACAAGAAGCATTGAATTGTATTGACAACACAAGTCAGGGTATTGATTTAAGTGTTGCACGTAGAGCGTTGATGACTATGATTACTAGTAAGGAATTGACTCGTAGAAAACAAGTTAATGCAATTTCTCAATTAATGCATGTATCTAGAAGAACTGTTCAAAGATACATTAGGAAGAGAAATATGTTGGATGAAAACATTTAAAAGAATTGGGTAAATATTTGTAGGGTTCCTAGAAAAGACAAAATTTATGAAGATGTAAAAAGATGGGTCATTGATTATTGGACCAACCAATATCATGTTTTTTCCAATAGAAGGGATACTATAAATATGATAGATGAAGATGGTAAAAAGATTATACATCCAAAAAAATTCTTAGATACAACACAAAGTGAATTGTTTGAAGCATTCAAGCAATAATTTTCAGATGTAAAGATTTGCCAAAGGATGTTTGAGAGATTTCATCCTTGCTTTGTATGCATAAATAAGGTACGTGAAACTTGTTGTCGAAATCATGTTGAATTTCATCTACACTTGCAGTCATATAATAAGTCCATGGCAACAATTAATCCAAATCTAGTCATTCCTACAAGTACAACACAATTTGTGCAGTCTATTTTATGTGATGAATTAGAAGATTCAGATGAGTTCAAAATACAATGTATAAAAGGTGAATGCAATGATTGTGGATTTTTGAGTAAGTTTGTGTTGCAAACTGAGAATATTGATATTCATGCACTAGTTATATGGAAGAGATTTGAATATGAGATATATCAAAGTAAGTCAGGAAATCACATGTACATTATTTAAACATTCATTATTAAGTTATATATATATATATATATATATATATATATATATATATATATATATATATATATATATATATATATATATATATATATATATATATATATATATAATTTATTTTAAAGATCAAATTGAATCTACTTGAACATGTACATGTACACGTGGTTGTAGATAAACATACCTCAGGGTCTCTAACACCTCCATTGCGTGCATGCTGGACTCTAGAATGAATGGCTCATCCTGTGCAATGCTCGCTCATCTTAGACAATGCACACATTTTGTTCGATATATATATATATATATATATATATATATATATATATATATATATATATATATATATATATATATATATATATATATATATATATATATATATATATATATATATATATATATATATAAAATTTAAATCACTTGAAATTATTTAATCAACATCTAGATATCCATTTAAATAGAACTTAAAAACAAAAAAATAATAATTTAAACTTTGTATATACCTGCGTCTCTTGATGAACAACTGGGTCAGTGGCAACATCCAAATCTCCATACATCAACCCTAACATGATACCCTATATAGTTCAAAGAATACAATCTAATATATATAATTAATTTAATCTATGCAGTTCATGTGTACAATCAAGTAGCTATATAAAATTTCTAAATTAAAATTAGTAAATTATATGTTATATAATGCATACCTCTCCTGCATCATGTAAGGCTCATTCGATCCTGCTGATGTCAGAATCATGCAAGGAGGCCACTGCAACATGATCCCCCTCACTGTCTAGCTCCATAAGCATGGTAGTGAACATCCTCAAAAATCCAGTACTAGGTACTGTGGCTCAATCAACTGATGTATAGACAGGAGGAGGAGATGTATCTTGACCAACTGATGTATGTTGGGGCGGGGCAATAGGATGTGTAGCAACAATAGGCCGAGAATTTGTATGCTCACAACCACAGCTAGAAGCACCTGGTCTACCATGTACACACCTAACAAATAATGGGGCATCCTCTAGTGGGATCCCATGCTCCATAGTAATGACCTAATATGAATCCAAGAGATCACTGGATAAGCATGCATTGATCTATCGTAAAGGATCTATGTCATGCATGCGTGCATCATCTATCGGTGATGGTATGTCTACTCAAACATATGGATCATCACTCACTGATGCATCATGAATACTACTATGAGAGAGAAACAAATATCTACCCACCCGATCTAATGTCATCTCATCTACTTGTGTGGCTATAGTAGCAATACTAGAAAAGATGGACTATCGAGTGTCATCTAGTACACTATCTGCAGGATGTGCTAGGTCCACACTCTTGGGAAGAACCACAAGGTTTGGACCAATCAATGCCCGTTTATTAATGGGTGGGGGTGCACCTGGTCATCTAAAGTTATCTAAAAATCTTCCCTTCCCTTGCCCAACATGTTTCGGAAAATCGGTGTAATCAACAACATCCAACAAATGAAACTCTGCAAACAATTGTTTGCAAAAATAAAGGGGCAACTCATCCTTTTGGGGCCACCTATGATGAGTGGCTAACCATCTAGGATAGATAAAAGGTGCTACTAGTGCATCTATACACCTGGTAGGCATATAACCCTTCACCCTACCAAAAGCCTGATAATGAGGAAACATGGTTTTCACATCAATTGTGGAAACCCTATCATTCACCGTGTCCCATTTCATCGTACCACGTACACTACATGAAAGGGATCTATAGAATTCCTCCACATCAACCTCGTCATATGGATTATAATTGTTAATGAGTTCAATCATATCAAGTAGCTCATGTCTAATAATCTCACCCCTTTTTTTATTTATTTGATCACGCATGTTTAACAATGTGATATTTAAATGATCTAAGGCACGTTGGAGTGCATTTGTTGTCTGATTGTAGAGTTGATGTCTCTCCTGTGGAGTTGTGGCAGGCCTATGTGACGTCTTCTCACTCCCACGAGGATGAACACTAGGCGCAAAACTACTGGCGTTATGTGATCTAGGCTCATCAAACATGATGTGAGTGGGTAATATATATATGTGTGTGTGTGTGTGTGTGTGTGTGTGTGTGTGTGCATGTATGCAGTACATATTAAACAATAATTAAAAAAGTATGCATACATTTAAATCATTTTAAACATATTTAAACATGTAAATTAAAAAAACAGATATAGACAAAAAAGAAATTTAAACAACTATAAATTTAATTTAAAATTTCAATATATGTCTAATTTAAAATTACACATATTTGCATATACAATAATTAATTTTAAAATTACTCAAATTAAGTCAAATTAAGACAAATTAAGTCAAATTACTTTACAATTTTGCATATACAATTTAATTAATAGGTCCTAATTTGGTCTTATGTCCTCCTAATAGGTGCTAAGGAGTGCACATGTGTTGTAAGGGGCCTTGTGTGGTCCTAAGGGGCCACCCATATGTTAGAACACATGAGTGACCCCTTAGGGCCACTTAAGACCCCTTGCAACACCATTTGGTCTTACGTGGTCCTAATAGGTGCTAAGGGGTGCACATGTGTCATAAGGGGCCTTGTGTGGTCCTAAGGGGTCACCCATGTGTTAGAACACATGCATGACCCCTTAGGACCACATAAGACCCCTTTTGACACCATTTGGTCTTATGTAGTCGTAATAGGTCCTAAGGGGCACACATGTGTCGTAAGGGGCCTTGTGTGGTCCTAAGGGGCCACTCATGTGTTAGAACACATGTGTGACCCCTTAGGACCACAAAAGACCCCTTTTGACACCATTCCGTTTAATATGGTCTTAATAGGTGCTAAGGGGTGCACATGTGTTGCAAGGGGTCTTAAGTGGTCCTAAGGGGTCACCCATGTGTTAGAACACATGCGTGACCCCTTAGGACCATATAAGACCCCTTTCGACACTATTTGGTCTTATGTGGTCCTAATAGGTGCTACGGGGTGCACATGTGTCTTAAGGGACCTTGTGTGGTCCTAAGGGGTCACCCATGTGTGACCCCTTAGGACCACATAAGACCCCTTTCGACACCATTTGGTCTTATGTGGTCCTAATAGGTCCTAAAGGATGCACATGTGTTGTAAGGGGTTTTGTGTGGTCCTAAGGGGTCACCCATGTGTTAGAACACATGTGTGACCCCTTAGGACCACATAAGACCCCTTTCAACACCATTTGGTCTTATGTGGTCATAATAGGTGCTAAGGGGTGCACATGTGTCTTAAGGGGTCTTAAGTGGTCCTAAGAGGTCGCCCATGTGTTAGAACACATGCGTGACCCCTTAGGATCACATAAGACCCCTTGCAACACCATTTGGTCTTATGTGGTTCTAATAGGTGCTAACGGGTGCACATGTGTCATAAGGGGCCTTGTGTGGTCCTAAGGGGTCACCCATGTGTTAGAACACATGCATGACCCCTTAGGACCAAATAAGACCCCTTTCGACACCATTTGGTCTTATGTAGTCATAATAGGCCCTAAGAGGCACATATGTGTCGTAAGGGGCCTTGTGTGGTCCTAAGGGGCCACTCATGTGTTAGAACACGTGTGACCCCTTAGGACCACAAAAGATCCCTTTCGACACCATTTGGTCTTATGTGGTCTTAATAGGTGCTAAGGGGTGCACATGTGTTGTAAGGGGCCTTGTGTGGTCCTAAGGGGTCACCCATGTGTTAGAACACATGTGTGACCCCTTAGGACCACTTAAGACCCCTTGCGACACCATTTGGTCTTATGTGCTCCTAATAGATGCTAAGGGGTGCACATGTGTCACAAGGGGTCTTAAGTGGTCCTAAGGGGTCACCCATATGTTAGAACACATGCGTGACCTGTTAAGACCACATAAGACCCCTTTCGACACCATTTGGTCTTATGTGGTCCTAATAGGTCCTAAGTGGTGCACATTGTCATAAGGGGCCTTGTGTGGTCCTAAGGGGTCACCCATGTGTTAGAACACATGTGTGACCCCTTAGGACCATGTGTTCTAACACATGGGTGACCCCTTAGGACCACACAAGGGCTCTTACGACACATGTACACCCCTTAGCACCTATTAGGACCACATAAGACCCCTTCCAACACCATTTGGTCTTATGTGGTCCTAATAGGTGCTAAGGGGTGTACACGTGTCGTAAGAGCCCTTGTGTGGTCCTAAGGGGTCACCCATGTGTTAGAACACATGCGTGACCCCTTAGGACCACTTAAGACCCCTTGGGACACCATTTGGTCTTATGTGGTCCTAATAGGTTCTATGGGGTGCACATGTGTCGTAAGGGGCATTGTGTGGTCCTAAGGGGTCATCCATGTGTTAGAACACATACGTGACCCCTTAGGACCACATAAGACCCCTTGCAACACCATTTGGTCTTATGTGGTCCTAATAGGTGCTATGGGGTGCACATGTGTCGCAAGGGGTCTTAAGTGGTCCTAAGGGGTCACCCATGTGTTAGAACACATGGGTGACCCCTTAGGACCACATAAGACCCCTTGCGATGCCATTTGGTCTTATGTGGTTCTAATAGGTGTTAAGGGGTGCACATGTGTCACAAGGGGTCTTAAGTGGTCCTAAGGGGTCACACATGTGTTCTAACACATGGATGACCCCTCAGGACCACACATGACCCTTGATAGCATGTCTTGAGGTGTATGTATGTCCTAAGGCATATATAACTATTTTATGTATATTTATGTATGTATGTGTATGTATTTATGTATGTATGTGTATGTATTTATGTATGTGTATGTACATGTAGGTATGTACATGTATGTGTGTATGTATGTAGACCTAGGTATGTATGTGTATGTCCTAAGGTGTACATATAATTATTTTATATGTATGTATATGTATGTATGTATTTAGGTAGGTATGTATGTTTGTGTATGTTTGTATGTAGGTTTGTATGTATGTGTATGCATGTATGTAGGTATGTATGTAAGTAGGTTTGTATGTATGTGTATGTATGTGTGTAGGTATGTATGTATGTATGTATGTGTATGTTTGTGTATGTATTTGTATGTATGTGTGTATTTATGTACATGTATGTGTTTATTTTCTAATATTCTAAACTAATATGATAGAATAAATACAAAAATATATATATATCTTTTAAAAAATTTAAAAAACCTAATTTGTTATCAAAAAATTAATTTTCTTCTAATAACTATTTAAAAAAAAAACAATATAAATTAATATGATAAAATAAATACATTTAAAAAAAAAAAAGGTACTTACCACCGAAACACTTCCGGCTCGATCTCTGAGATTTTTTGCACCGTCCTGCTCAACTCCAAGCCGCTCAATGCAAAATGAGGGGCTTGGGTAGATTTAGGCTCTTATATAGGGCAAGGGGGTTCCGGCCAGAACCCCCTTGCCACGCGAGCGCTACGTGGTTGCCAAATCAGTCTAGCCGAAAGCGTTCCAACTGGAACATGCATTGTTCGCCTAAAGTGCGACACATATCAATATGATCACCCTAACGTTTAATGACTTACCTGTTTTGCAAGTATCAAACAATCTTTTTTTATTTTCTTGCTCATTATTGTTGATGTAATGACACATTGAGTAACATTAGAATATTTAGTACGTGATTTTGAACCAATAGCTTGATACGTATCAAATAGATTTCTCACAATAGTTCTTTCGTTGTTACTTTTGGATGATCTTAGGCCTAGAATTTTCATTGTCTCTCTAAAATTCAAATTTTTAATCATTTGAATAATTAATTGACATCTTGCGGTTTGATTTAAGTTTTCAAAATAGTTTTGCCATATTCTTTTAACCATTCTCCTACAAGTTCATTCATTGATTTTATCAGGCATTGGCTTCAATATATTCTCATCAATGTCAATTAGATACTTTGGTTTCCTATGAATGATTCTAGGAGGTGTTAACATCGGTGCATTGTATACATTCAATTCATCAAATAGAGCAGGTGCATGTTCATCATTTAATTGATTATTCAATGTGGTCTCTTCTTCAATTGTATTAGGTTCATACGGTAAATCAAATGTCTCTTCTTCAATTGCATTAGGTGCATTATGTTCATTTGGTAAATCAAATTGAGATGTTGAGGATGACATATGTTCTTGTCCCATTGTTCTTAGGTCACGTAATTTATTCATACGTTGCCTTTGTCTTTCCTTTTCAGCCTCTCATTGTTCCATCATTCCTTGCTTGTTCTTTCCCATGGTTGATATCGCTTGTCCTAAATAGAATCATATTACATATATATGTAAACAAAAGTTCATAAACAATCAAATAACCATAAATATGCATCTTATCATTATTTTTTTGAATCAAAACTATTAAACAATCACAATAACATTGACAAAACTAATAAGAACAACAATTCAATCATTTGAAATCTTCCAAAAACAAAACAATCACTTACTTCTATGTATAAAACAGTCATAGAAGCCTAGACACAGTTGCAGTGGGGCCTTAAACGACCTCAAAAACTTCTTTTGAGGTCGTTGAGGCAGTTGGGCAACTAAAAGTATACGTCCCAGTAATGCGTACGTGGTCTTTTTATAACCTCGTATGTGTTGTTAGGCCCAAAAATGTTTGCAGACCAACACTAATATTTTGGGTACTCTGTACGCACTATTAGGGCTTAAAAATGTTTAGCAGACCAGTGAACTAATAGTCCTAGTACCGCGTATGTGCTTTTTGTAGTAAAGAAAATGTGAAGGAAAAGGGAGGGAGGGAGAGGGGGAGAGAAAGAGAGGGAGGGTGAGGGGGAGAGAGGGAGAGAGGGAGAGGGAGGGAGAGAGAGAGAGAGAATGGAAAAGGGAGAGAGGGTGGAAAAGGGAGGGAGGGAGAGGGGGAGAAAGGGAGAGAGGGATAGCGAGGTAGAGGGGGAGAGAGGGAGAGAGAGAGAGAGAGAGAGAGAGAGAGAGAGAGAGAGAGGGGGGGGGGGGAGAGGGGGAGAGGGAGGGAGAGAAAGAATGGAAAAGGGAGAGATGGAGAGAGAGAGAGATGGAGAGAGAGAGAGAGAGAGAGAGAGAGAGAGAGAGAGAGAGAGAGAGAGAGAGAGGGAGGGAGGAGGAGAGAGGATGGAAAAGGGGGAGAGTGAGAGAGGGAGAGAGGGAGAGCAAGGGAGAGAGAGAGAGAGAGAGAGAGAGAGAGAGAGAGAGAGAGAGAGAGAGAGAGAACAATATAAAGTAATGGAGATAAAGGGAGTAGGGAGAGAGAAAGAGTGGGGAGGGAAAGAAGAGAGAGAGAGGGATGGGGTATGGAGGAAGGGAGAGAGGGGGAGCATGTTGGTTTGTTATTATTTTAAGTAGTGGTGTTATGTGGGGTCATACAGTGTCATATGACCCCTTAGGACACTATATGACCCCTTAGGTGTTGTTATGGGTCATGTAATGTGTCCTTAGGGGTCATATTGTGTCCTACCACCCTTTAAGACACCATATGACCCTTTAAGACACCATATGGTGTCGTTATGGGTCATATGGTATTCTAAGGGGTCATATGGTGTCCTATGACCCCTTAGGACACCGTATGACCCCTTAGGTGTCGAATTTTGTAAGCAGTATTCTCACTGCTTTTTATATTGTAATAATGGTTCATCTTGCCACCTTGGGACACCGTATGACCCCTTAGGACATTATATGCTCCTAAAGGGTCATGTTGTGTTATGTGGGATCTGGAGGGAGGGAGGGAGAGATATGGGGGAGGAAGGGACTAAGGGAGAGAAAGGGAAAGAAAAGGGAGGGAGGGAGATGAGGGGAGAGGAAGACATGTCACATGATGTCATTAGGGGTCACGTGGGGTCCTAATTGAGCCACACATCTATTACAACACCATATGACCCCTTGAGATATCATACATGGTCCGAAGAGGTCATTAGGTGTTATGTGGGGTCCTGAGAGAGAGTGAGAGAGAGAGGAATACAATACAATACAATAAGATATCAAAAGATAATATATATCAATATACGTACATACATATATACATATAATACACATAAAATATCAAAAGGCAACACACATACACACACATATGTGTGTGTATATATACATAATATATTATTTATTATTATATAATATATAATATATATATTATATATATACACATTATATATACCTATATACATGAAATATCATATTTTATATATTATACGTGTATACATATATGTATGCACACACTCACATTGTAAACATAGGCAGAAGTGCATACGCGTTGTTTCTACCTTTAACACCACATACTCGCTTCTTATTGTAAAGAAAGCCCGTACACGGTTTTGTTTTAAAAATACCCCATACGCGTTGTTTATAGTATAAGGAGCCCATACATGCTTTTGACTATTTAGGCTTGTGAATAGGCCTGGATGACAAAGCTGGAGGTTGGAAGTTTGATTTCCCTCCATTTCCCTCCTGTTTTACGTGTTTTGTTTTATCAACTTGGTTTCTCAACTTTTTCATCATCCGGTTTACGTTTCATCAAGTGGGTATTTCTAAAATGGCCATCATATCTTCACCCATATTCTGACCTTTCTAACCATATAATTTGTTTTACATTTTTATTTTTATTTTTTTTAATGGAGGTCCAAACCTGCGAGCACGATAGCCCAGCAAGGGCATGAACATATTATTATTGAATTTCTTTTACCAGTGTCTCCATAGTTCTTAGAGACATATGTGTACCATTTTTTTAATAACTTTTAATCTACTAATCCAAATTTAAAAAACTTTATATATTATTGTATTGCACTTGATTATTCACAATTCAAAAAAAAATTGTATTTTGGATTGTTTTTGGTGCAAGTTATGCTTCGCGCACAAACAGGTGCCTGATTTTTTCAGGATGTGCTCGATTGGAAAAATCATAAAAAAAAATAATACTCAACAAAAAATTACAAAAAAATACATAACTTCTAGTGCTCACTCTTAACTATCTTTCTGCCAAAGGATTTGTAAAAATACTAAATCTAACTATGACTTTTTTGATGCGCACGTTAGACACTATGTTATGTTTTTTCAGAAAAAAAAAAAAAAAAGGGTTTGTTTTTCGTGCATGAAGGATTTGACCCCCTTAATCTTATCTAATTTTTAAAAAAATTATTAGTTTGGAAACTAGATTCAGAGTATTACAATATTTGTTCTTTGAGTATCTTCATATCTTGAGTGGATGGCTCTCAACTTTCTCCTCCAAGTTCAGGTTTACCTGATTTCGAAATAAAGTGTCCACTTATACCCCCCTTTTTGCACATCATCTTGGCGCACTTACCTAGGTATCATTTTCTTCATGAGAAAGTTTTGGCTAATGATGTGACTTTGGAATGTGTATCATCACAAGAACAAGTTGCTGATATTTTTACTAAGCCTCTTCCTAAACCTGCATTTGAATTTTTGAGGGAAAAACTTGGAGTTTTCTCTCTTTTCTCTATTCAGTAATGTTCTTCCATGCATGATGTTAGGGGGAGTTTATTTATTCTCTTACATATTATGAACCCTGAGATATTTTTTTCTTAAGACACTTCATGGTTACTGCATAATGTTTTTAAATTACATGATGAGCTCTATTTGGTCGCTCTTTGGCCTTGTTGTCAAAAAAGGGGGAGACAGTGATTTATTCAGTAATTTATTCAATGTTTTTTTCATGGCAGTGTTTCAGATTCATATGTGCAGATTTGCTTATTGTTTATATTATTGGTTTGATATGATTTAATGTTTTTGGCATTTGTTTGTCAAGAGACGGGATTGGGTAGACACATGATACTGGTTTGATTTGGGCAGACACACGAGTATGCATAATCAACAAAGGTATATAGGTATACAGTTTTTTTGAGATTCTATGGTTTTTGACACCAATGCCAAAGGGGGAGTTTGTTGACCCCTAAGGAATTTTGGCATTTGTGTCAAAAAGATGAGATGGATGTGTGATGAGTTGGAAGTGTTTTTTGGGTTCTTATGTGGCATCTTGACATTTGGAAATATATTATATATTTGTTTACTTTTTATCATGTGGCAAAAGTTATATATTTCCTAAGGTTTATTTTTGGTACCACCACTTAAGTGGTGTGAGCATTTATGAGAAAAGACATGTCATTTCTATCGGCATGTAAGTTATCATTTGGAAGACATTTGTAATTATCTTTTTGTTAAACCTAAAGCTCGAACAAGCTAGGGCATGGGCTTGAAGAAGTATGACAATTTTATAGAAGTTTGATGGCAAAAAAAGATAGAACAGTTGCTTGGTAGTTGAGAAAAGCCTTGAAAGCGTTGAAGGAGAGTTATTGTGTAGTTCATTTCAGTCTTACTAGGTGCTTTCTTTCCAATTCCGTTATCCTTGGTTTTATTATTTATACTATCTATTAATAATTAAGGGAAACTGGTCTTTGTTATGAAATCCGTTTCAAATTGTTTGTCAAGGGTTTGTAACATTTGTCCTTTGCTTATTTGTTTCAAACCCTAGGTAGGGTTTCTTGAACTGTCTATCCATATTTGAGTTTAATATATCATTTGTTGTATGCTCAGGTTTAAGTTATTTTGTAAACCCAGGTTGTAAATCTCAATTCATAGGTTTATTATGTCAAGTTAAAAAAAATTACTTGTCCTGTGCATCATTAACTTGTGACACCGTTAAACTTGTGATTAAGAGGCATACTTTGTTAACCCTAAGAATTGTCGGATTGTTATGGGTTTTGTTTTAATAATCAGTTTTTGTTAATTGATTGCATGGTTTAGATGGAAAGACAATTCTTTGACAAGTTGTAGAATAGTTTTTCATGTTTCTATTTCAGTTTCTCAGTATGGAGCACTATATATGCATCATTTTGAAAATAATTTGGGTGACAGAAAGAAGATATACATTCTTGAAGAGATGGTTATGCACATCAGTTGAAACACGGTTCTTATTTGTGAAGAATATTGTGATTTTGTATAATGTATCATTGAGTGTGTATAAGATATGCTAAATGATATATTGTATTAAATCTTATGAGACATTCTTTGTATAGTTTGGATCTCAAATGTTGAAAGATCAGAATGTGTATTGACATGAAACAGAGTAAAGACTCTGTATGAAATTCAAAGCATTATTTGTAAATTGTGGAAAAGCTAGTGAGGCATTGGCAGTGATATATATATATATATATATATAGCCAGTGAGGCTTTGTTAATGAGACAAATATACACCCAGTGAGGCACTGCAAAAGAATTTATATTCAGATAAGCTAGTGAGGCAATTTGAGTGGTTTTATTCCCCACGAGGGTTTCCACTCAGGACATATTCTATGTCAATTTGTTTATGTGCTTTTTGGTCTTTAATATGCTTATATATTGTTTTTATTATTTTTGATACAAAGTGCAAAAACTTGTGACATTGTTAAACTTGTGATTAAGAGGCATACTATGTTAACCCTAAGGGTTGTCAGATTGTTATGGGTTTTGTTTTAATAATCAATTTTTGTTTATTAGTCTCATGGTTTAGATGGAAAGACAATTCTTTGACAAGTTGTAAAACAATTTTTCATGGCAGTTCTATTTCAGTTTCTCAGTATGGAACACTATATATGCATCATTTTGAAAATATTTTGGGTGACAGAAGAAGATATATATCCTTGAAGAGATGATTATGCACATCAGTTGAAACATAGTTGTTATTTGTGAAAAATATTGTGATTTTGTATAATGTATCATTGAGTGTGTATAAGATATGCTAAATGATATATTGTATTAAATCATATGAGACATTCTTTGTACAGTTTGGATCTCGAATGTTGAAAGATCAGAATGTGTATTGACATGAAACAAAGTAAAGACTCTTTATAAAATTTAAAGCATTATAAGTAAATTATGAAAAACCCTGTGAGGCATTGTCAGTGAGATAATTACATAGCTAGTGAGGCTTTGTTAATGAGATAAATAAACAGCCAGTGAGGCACTGTAAAAGAAATTTTATTCAGATAATCTAGTGAGGCAATTCGAGTGGTTTTATTCCCCAGGAGGGTTTCCACTCAGGGCATATTTTGTGTCAATTTGTTTATGTGCTTTTTGGTGTTAACGATGCTTATATGTTGTTTTTATTACTTTTGATACAAAGTGCAAACTTGTTTAAAAGGTTAAATTTTATTATCAACACCGATTCACCCCGCCTCCCCCCCTCTCCCCTCTTAGTGTTGATTGTACTCCAACATTAAGTTCCATATGTATTGATTGGTTACAAAGAGAATGGGAAAAGTCACCTTTTTAGGTGCCCATTTTGGAAATTTGAAGAGGAACCACCTTAGGCGCCCATTTGGGGAAGTTAAAGAATCGTCTATTAGCTATGTGTTTCTTTTCTTGATTGCTATGTATTGTCTATTAAGAGGGGGCATGAGATTTCCAAGAGGCATCAAAAATGTTGTAAATTGAGGCTTGGGTTAGTTGTTTCATCATATAGAGTTGAGAGGATTATTTAGAGTTGAGTGGATTATTCAGAGTTGAGTGATTTTGAAGTTGAAAATAATTCTCCTTCATTTGAGAGTTAAGTAGTAGTTCTAGCTTGCAAGATTGGTAAAGCACATGAGGCTAAGCATTGCAATTTTTGAATTTTATGTTTCATTATATTGAAAAATAGAAAATCAGTTGTTTCTATTCCTACAATTTCTTATAATGCTATACATGAATCTTGGGTGGAGTAACCCTCATCTAATATTAAGAACATATTTTTGGGTGTGGAAGAGGAGTCCCCTTCATTGTTTTTAGTGAGTCCATATTTGTAAAGTTAATGTTTAAATATGTTCAAAGTTGTTGAAGTTGCAAAGGCACTTTGCAAAAGCCTGTGAAGGTGAACCTGCAAGCCATGACAACATTTGTTGGTGATTTCCAAACCTTTTGCCATATCGGCATCCTTTTCGGCATATTTTGTGAGTTCCTTTAACTTTGTTGTTCATCCCATATGGACTTTCACATGTTTGATCGATAAATTGATTAAAATCGGCCTTTAATCTACAATTTCAATGTCCTTTTTTGCTTCAACCTACACACTTCTTCATTTGGCATAGAATTATAAGCTCTATATAATTACATCAATACTTTCCATGAAAATTTGCAAGAAAATTTGTCCTTTGACATGCATCCTTTCCATGAATACTTGCTATCGATCTGCATTTTTACATCAACTGGCATACCTTGGCGTGTATCTACAATTGATTTGTTAGATCTTTTTACATCCACCAATGACTTCACATTCCAACGTGGTTGGTTATTGCTAAACTTGACGAATTCCAATGACTTCATTTTGACATTTTAAACTTCCTTATTTGATCTTGACCTCGATCTTCTTCCTTTGACATTATTTTTTGTTGCTCAATTTTCTAGTCCAACCTTTTTCGGCGTTAAATTTATAATTGATTAATCGAAGGAGTTAAGGAAACCTATGAACTTTTTTGGCTTTCCATTTTCAGTACTTAGGCATCGCTTTTGCCAGTTTGATGGGTCGACCTTCCATATTTATCAAATCAACTTCATTCCTTGGCACTCCATTCAAAATTATGCTGTTTAAGTTTGCCTCAATCTTTGCTTTCGCATCCAAATGTGTATTCAATCTTGAAAAGCAATAGAAAATTGACCTTTTGATCTCTAATTATGGCTTCAAATTCTACAAATTTACATCCAATTCGTCTAGGCAGCAAAATCTATTTGCGCAACCTGCAATATGAGTTTCATTTTCAGTGATGAAGCAGAAAATTCAAATTTTGGGCTATAGTTTTTGGGGAATTAGCTTTGAACAACAACTTTGTTGGGTGCAACATTTAAATTTTTCTTTTAAAAACCAACAACTTCAAAAAATTCCAACGTCTAAAATTTGCAGTCGACCTTGCCCTGTTTGGGCAACCTTTCAATTGGTGGGAATTTTTTTTTGGGGGGGGTGACCTGAATATTTGCAAAATGGGTGACAAGAGTAGCGTTTCTCATTTGAATTCACATTTGCATATGCATATGCATTTGCATTTGCCTTTGTTAGTGACAACTATAAGTCAACACTATTGATTGGTGAATCTGTGGATTGTTATCACACTATTTCTCCTCTCATTCCCTTTTATTTTTCTCTCATTTTTCTTTAAAAAATTGTGGAAGACTAGGGAAAGAGTACCAATAGATAACATAGTTCCAATAACCATCACCTTATTGCCATGTTGACCCCGAAAACATAAAAAATAAATTGTCAGTACATAAATATAAAAATACTAGTAAATATTTATTTTAACACCAATACATGTTAACAAATGAATTAGTAGTTGACAACAAAAAAGTAAAAAATATTAACAACTACTGGTACATTTCCTATTTTAATACAAAATAACTTGCATAAATAATAAACATTTTTATTTTTTTTAAAACTTAATGTTTACATTTGCCACTTTATGCAAGTGGCTAAAAAGTACAAATGTACTCCAATTACAATTACATATGCACAGCTATTGGTGCATTACATTACATAAAAACAATCAACTTTAGACTTCTTAGACACTCAAGTGTACATTCTTCCAAATATCACTTCATAGCTTCATGCATTAAATGGATCTACATTTGGTACCTGCATTTGCAACAACTGGTGTAAGGCTCCCCAGTAACTAAGAATTTGCATAAAATCAAATTAAAAAAACCAAGTTTCATTCAAAGCATAGAAGAAAATTGAACAATTTGAAGCAATGGAGGACTGCATATTTAATATGACATGACTGACTGTTTCCCACAAAAATTCAAATTTGAAAATAGCTAGCTACCACAATTGAATGCATTACAGATTCGAATTATATTATAAGAGAATTTTTTGTGTCACTTTTATTACAATCCAATTCATTGCATATTCTTGAGCTCTGCAAATACCCTCTGCACATTCCATATTCAAGGGCACACATTCAGGTTGGTACACACAAAATAACTAAATTCCCTCTGCAGTCAACGTTAAATGCTATAAATATTTCAATTGAAATTATGTTGTTTTCAATAAACCAACATTTCTTTCAATATAGTCACTGTAAATAATATTAACAACCATATTGGATGTCCAATGATGGTTTAGCTCCTTCATAGCTGCATTATGCTTTGTCTATTGATGATTTCTTTGTATGCGTTTTAGGGTTTCATTGAACAATGCTCTGTTTCAATTTAATAATGCCGAAATTCTCACAGAGAATGGCAAAACAATTGAATATCTCTTCGTTTTCTTTGAAACCCCTTCATTATTTTTTATTTTATTTTATGGTTGCATTGTTAAATGGTGTTTCTCTATTTATAATGCCAAAATCCTCACAGAGAATGGCAAAACAATTAAATATCTCTTCATTTTCTTCGAAACCCCATCATTATTTATCATTTCATTTTATGGGTGCGCTGTTAAATGGTGTATCTCTGTTTATAATGCCAAAATAATTACAGAGAATGCAAAACACACACACACAAACACACATATATAATTGTGTGTGTATTATTGTCGTCATATAACAACCTTCTCACATACACGTTACGGGCCACTTGGCACGAATTACCGCCAACTACATTGCCCTAAAAACTTTGGGAAATAAATATTTTGTGAGGCATTTTCATTGTTTGCTTTGCCTTCAATTTGCTAATATACTCACTGTAATTAATATTATCAGACATACAATATATTACTTCCAATAAATTTCATATGGCAAATATAACAACATCATTCAATTATTAGTCATTTGAGAAATGAATTTGCATCTTAATACTATATCAACATTATCCAGTTTTTAATCACGTAATAGTTACATCTTTCACTCATGCATCTCGTGCTTCTAGTTTATCTCCTTTCTATATAATGTTTCAAGTTCTGTACTTGTGTGTGTGTGTGTGTGTGTGTGTGTGTGTGTGTGTGTGTCTCACAACACCATTTTATTTGTTGAAACATGTTCAATGATGTAATTGTTCACTATCTAATAGAATATCAACAATATCTAATTTTCAATCACATCACAATTACATACTTAACTCATGCATGGTTGTTTCGAGTTCTCTGGCTATATGTTTATTGTCTATATTATCAAGCATACATAAATAGAGACACATTACCATTTTATTTTGTTCAAAGATGTTCAATGATGGATTTGTACTCATTGGTACCTACAGAAATTGATTTGTTTTTCATCATTTATCTCAATGGCATTGAAGGTTTCATTTCAATGATCTATCTCTGTATATATATTTATATAGGCACACACAGTTGCATTTTATCGTTGGTACCTTATCATTGCAGGTTCGTTGAACATAATGACACTAGGTAGAAAGGGAAACAAATGTGTTAGACGTCGAATAGTTAGAGTCACTCGTGGGGTGCACTTCCCCGATGAAGATAGTTTTGTCCAAAATGAAGACCCAATGACTCTTGTTGTAGATGACCATTCACCTAATAATACAGCTGATGTGGAAACTACTGTTGTACATGACCAATCTACTGCATCTTGTAATCCTATTCCAGAAACACCGCAAGTATAGGTGGCCTCAAAGATTCTGAAACCAAAATTGAGCATATTTGACATGAAAGAAGCAATATCATGCATAGAAGACAAGCACATGGCTCTTAGAGGCACATCAATCAAGTATGGTATTCCCATTGCCTCTTTGAGGACATGGCTGATGGGAACCACAACCACGATTATGAGGGGTACACGCACCATTTTATCAGCAGAGGAGGAGGATGAAGTTGTGCAATGGTGCAAAGACATGGTTGAAATTGGTCACGGTCTCTAAACCAGTCAACTTCAATCAATTGTTGCCCAAATTACCGAGAATAGGCCTAATCCATTCAAAAATGGGATACCGGGGAGGTCATGGTGGGCAGGTTTTAGACAAAGGCACCCTGATCTAATGATGAGAACAACAGAAGGAGTGGACTCTGATAGGGCTATTATGCTTTGACCTTGTATTTTTGCCTCTTTCTATGACAACTTGGAGGTAATGTACAACCTCAATCACTACGGTAGCAGTTAGATTGGAATTGTGATGACTGGTGTGCAAGCTGGGAGGAATTGTGGAATGAGAGTGATAGCCAAATTGGACCATAGGTGTTTACCGCACCTAATTTCCAAGAATAGAGAGTGGATTACTATTTTGGCATGTGTTAGTGCATGTGGTTTCAGCATTCTTGGATTTTATTTGTTCTAATCTAAGAGGCATATCTGAAACTACATTGCAAATTGAGAGCCAGGAGCATGCATGAAAGTCCAACAACATGCATGGATGACAAAGGAGTTGTTCTTAAATTGGTTGGAACATTTTACACGTTCAATCCTTGGTGGATTTTCACCCTCACGTAGGGCCCTACTGATCTTCGACGGTCATGGTAGCCATGTATCCTTGAAGATAATTGAAGAAGCAAAGCAGATAGGTATAGATTTGGTAACCCTTCCTACTCATACAAGCCACAAACTGTAGCCACTTGATGTTTTTGTATTCTCACCTTTCAATAATTATTTCAAACAACAGAGGAGTATATGGATGTCAAAGTACCCACAAATTAAAATTGGAAGGGAAGAGTTGGCAACTCTTGCGAGAAAGGCCTTTGCCCAAGCATTGATACCGACTAATATAATCAATGGCTTCAGTAGGATAGGTATTTGGCCACTTAACTGATCCACATTACAAAATGATATGAGGCCAAGTGAGGCATTTGAGGTTGTAGTTGATATACAACCAACTATTGAAACAAAAAATGATGCCACTTCAAGGGATGAAGAACCAAAGTATATGGCAGTGGAAGCTTGCTTGCGGTTGGCTGGTTATAATGAGGAAGACATTCAAGATTTTGTAAATGCCATAGCGAAACACAAGCAACGGTTGAGGGTACAAGTTTGACACCACAAACTACCGAACCAGGTCTGCCCCCACAAACCAGCCAACCAAATGAGGGTTTGGAAAGTACATCAACAAGCATGTCTTTGCCAACACAAGCTGTCATACCAGACTGGACCCAAGAAGCAGCCAACTGTGATGATGTAACACTTTCCATGCCAAGTCTGCCAGAAATTGATCCAGCAGATGTGATACATTACTTCACCAATGCAGTCAATTGGGAGCAACAAGATGGTGTTGATTGTGAAGATGAAATTCACATAAGTGAAGACGAACTTGAGTTTGTGACATGTACACAATAGGATGGGCAACAAGTGCCAAGGAAAATCACCAGATTATTAAGACTTCCAGTGCAGATAATGAATCAATCTTCACGTGGAGGTAGGAAAGGGGGCTACGTTTTAGTAGCCAGTCACAGATCTTGACATTTGATGAGTACATTCAAAGAAAAAAAGATAAAGAGGCTAAAAGGAAAAGAGATAAGGAATTGGCAGAATAAAAGAAAGAACATATGAGATAGAGGAAGGCACAACTTGAAGAAAAGTGATAGAAAAGGAGGCTATGAGGGTGAAAAAACAGGCCAAAAAATTGCAAGATTCCTAAGAGAAGTTCATTCAAAGATAATAGAAGACAAAGAAAGATGCAAAAAAAAAGCTTGAGAAGGCGAGGATGAAAGCTGAAAAGGAAGCCAAGTGTGCAAAGAGGATGAAAGATGTGGCCATAGTTGCAGAACCTCTACCCATCCGACACCCAATTTCTCATGGAAATGATGAACCTCTTGTCCCCAACCTTTGCAGCTATTAATACTATGCAAGTTGGGACTGTACTTGGATCCTCAGACACCATACAACTTACTTCAGGTGTAAACCAAGCATTGCTTGCTCAAATAGCAAGTTGCTTACAAACCCCTCCCAACCAATAAAACATCATTGTTGGGCCAGACCCTAGTAGGCCACAATCTGGTGGGGTTATATTTGTGACATCTCCTCCATTTAATACCCATATGGATAATTGATCGAGTCTGTGATCAATTATATTTTTTGAGCCCTCCGAAGAGAAGATTTTGAGTTTCAATATAACTTTGATGTGATTATAGAATGACATGCTGCCATATTTTGCAATGTTTTCAGAACTCCATTGTTTTCACATATCTCAGATGGATATTCCAATGAATTGATGGTGTTGTTATAAATCTCATATGTTTTTTTTTTAATGTGATATTTCTCATATATCAATTGAACTAATCTCATATAATTCTCACTATCAAAAGAGGCCACATAAGTGTTCAAATTGCTCACTATCAAAAAGGCCATATCAGTGGCATCTGATTATTTAGATGTCACTGATATGTCATCTTTTGATAGTGAGAACTTTGAACACTTATAAGTGTTCAAATTGCAGTCATCATATATAAATTGCAGTGTCTAATATGTCTACTAGGTCATTGCATCGAAATGATAAAAAGAAGTGTCCTATTTGTAAAAAGGCACCAGAGAAAGAACTATTTTCTAGTGTCTTACAAGATATCTTGTTAGCTGTCAAGTTTTCCTTGTTGGCAGTATCTACCAAAATATCTTTTAAGACACTATAAAATAATTTTCTGTCTGATTTTTTTTACAAATGGGACACTTCCTTTTGATCAATAATATATATATATATATATATATATATATATAACATGAAAACAACAACATAGGCATATAAATGTTGAAATTGAAACAAATTAAAGTCCCAAAAAGAGATGACTGAAACATAAACAAATCATAAATTGCATTGTCTAATAGATCATTGCCAAAGTAAAGTCCTAGAAAGAGAAGATTGAAATATAAACAATTCAAAAAATGCATTTTCTACTGGATTTTTTTCTAATGTGAACTAAGTGTGTTTCTTGCAGCCATATGAACTAAGTGGAGAATTTAAACAAATTGAAACATAAACAATTCAGAAATTGAAACATAAAAAATTCACAAATTGAAACATAAACAAATCAGAAATTGCATTGTCTACTAGATCGTTGCCAAAGTAAAGTCCCACAAAGAGAAGATTGAAAGATAAACAATTCACAAAATGCATTTTCTACTAGATTTTTTTTCTAATGTGAACTAAGTGTGTTTCTTGCAGCCATATGAACTAAGTGAGGAATTTAAACAAATTGAAACATAAACAATTTAGAAATTGAAACATAAACAATTCACAAATTGAAACATAAACAAATCACAAATTGCATTGTCTACTAGATCATTGCCAAAGTAAAGTCATATTGGCTTTACTTGAGGGAAAAGTTTGTTGTCTTCGACATAGTGAGTCCTTATCATGTTTGTAATTTTCTGCCATAACAATCACATCAAAATGCAAAATAAACTAAAGTGTGTTAAGAAACACACTTAATAAGAAATTCATAACTACTTAAGATATATACACAAATTAATATAAAATGTAAGCATTAAAGGCATAATCTCCAAATAATTGAAGTGTGTTAATAAACACATTTACATTGATATGATGATCTTCCACAAGTATGGTTCTTCCCTCGATGCTCTAGCACTCCTGCAAAAAATAGTAATAATTGAGGGTAGCGTAACGTTGTCACAACAAATCATCCATACATTATTGAATGCAAAACAACTTTTTGACCATCTTTAACATGTGACAACATGCATACAATCCTTACACATTCATAAATACATATTCAAATGCATAAGTACATACATATACATATCCACCGACATACATATGCACATGTACATAGAATTTTACATATGTACATATACATACATATGCATATATATAACAAACATACATATTGCAAACAAATAGTTACATAAGGAATGTGCAAAGGGAATTTGCAGAACTCAAAAATATGCAATGAATTGGATTGTAATGAAAGTGACATGGAAAATTTTGTCTTATAATATAATTTGAATGTGCAATGCATTCGATTGTGATAGCTATCTATTTTCAAATTTAAATTTTTGTGGGAAACAGTCGATCATGTCATATTAAATATGCATTCCTCCATTGCTTTGAATTGTTCAGTTTTCTTCTATGCTTTGAATTGTTCACACTATAATGAGTCAAGTTCACACTATATATGTATGTTGAAACAATATAATGAGTTAAATTCAGACTATAATTAAACAAATAATGTGGAGTCAAGCTGACACTATAAGCCCTCATGTTCACACTATAATGAAGCAATGAAACTTGAATCAAGTTCACACTATAATGAAGCAAATAATTTGGAGTCAAGTTCACACTATAAACCCTCAAGTTCACATTATAATGAAGCAAAGAAAGTTGAGTCAAGTTGACATTATAACAAGTCAAGTTCACACTATAATGAAGCAAATAATTTGGAGTCAAGTTCACACTATAAACCCTCAAGTTCACATTATAATGAAGCAAAGAAAGTGGAGTCAAGTTCACACTATAATGATTAAAAAGCAAATCCATTTTTGCATGTACCAATGAGTACAAATCCATCATTGAAAACCTTTGAACAAAAAAAAATGTTATTGTGTGTGTATGGACAATAACAATATATGTATATGTGTGTGTGTATGGACAATAACCATATAGGCACATTAAACTGTAAGAGAACATTGAAATGAAACTGTAAACCACATACAAACAAATCATCAATATAAAAAGCATAATGTAGCTACGAAGGAGCATAAACCATCATTGGACATCCAATATGGTTGTTAATATTATTTGCAATGACTACATTGAAAGAAATGTTGGTTTACTGAAAACTGTATAATTTAAATTGAGAGATTTATAACATTTAACATTGACTGTAGAAGGAATTTAGTTATTTAGTGTGTACCAATCTGAATGAGCGCCCTTGAATAAGGAAATTATTGTTGATTACATCAAGTTTTGTGGCTATATGGTTATTGTCCATATACATTTACACATTTATATAGACAATAATCATATAGCCACAGAACTCGAAACAACCATCATTATAAAACATATTATGCTATTGTGTGTGTTTCTTCATGTATACATATATATGTGTGTGTGTGTGTACATAGATATGGACAATAACCATATAGGCACAGAACTTGAAACTGTATATAACAAGGAGACAAACTAAAAGCATGAGATGCAGGAGTGAAATATGTAACTATGATGTGATTGAAAACTGGATATTGCTGATATTCTATTAGATACAGAACAATTTCATCATTGAACATCTTTCAACAAAATACAAATGCTACTGTGTGTGCATGTATAAATATATATACAGAGACAGATTATTGAAATGAAACCCTCAATGCCATTGAGATAAATGATGAAAAACAAATCAATTTCTATAGGTACCAATGAGTGCAAATCCATCATTGAACATCTTTGAACAAAAAAAAAAAATATATATATATATATATATATATATATATATATATATATAGACTCACACACATATATATAATTATTTTGGTATTATAAACAGAGAGAGACCATTTAACAACGCTTCCATAAAATGAAATGATAAATAATGAAGGGGTTTCAAAGAAAACAAAGAGATAATCATTTTTTTTGCAATTCATTGTGAGGATTTCGACATTATTATACTGTAAGGATTTCGGTATTATTAAACTATAATTGAGCATTACAAAAAAATTAAGATTTCGAAATTATTATATTGTAAGGATTACAAAAAAATCATCAATAGACAAATCATCAAATAATTATAAACAATAATCAATTTTTTTTGCATTCTCTGTAATTATTTTGGCATTATAAACAGAGAGAACCATTTAACATGCCACCCATAAAATAAAATGATAAATAAAAAAGGGCTTTCGAATAATTATGAACAATGATCAATTTTTTTTGCATTTTCTGTAATTATTTTGGCATTATAAACAGAGAGACGCCATTTAACAGTCCACCCATTTAAAAAATTATAAATAATGAAGAGGTTTCAAATAATTATCAACAATAATCATTTTTTTTTGCACTCTTTGTAATTATTTTGGCATTATAAATATAGATACACCATTGAACAAGCCACCCATAAAAAAAAATGATAAATAAAGAAGGGCTTTCGAATAATTATGAACAATAATCGTTTTTTTTTGCATTCTCTATAATTATTTTGGAATTATAAACAAAGAGACACCATTTAACAACCCACCCATGAAAAAACTGATAAATAATGAAAGGGTTTCAAATAATTATCAATAATAATCAAGTTTTTTTGCACTCTCTGTAATTATTTTGGCATTATAAACAGAGGCACCATTGAATGAAGCACCCATAAAATAAAATGATAAATAATGAAGGGCTATCGAATAATTATGAACAATAATCAATTTCTTTTGCACTCTCTGTAATTATTTTGGCATTATAAACAAAGAGACACCATTGAACGATGCACCCATAAAATAAAATGATAAATAATGAAGGGGTATCGAATAATTATGAACAATAATCATTTTTTTTTTTGCACTCTTTGTAATTATTTTGGCATTATAAAGAGTGAGACACTATTGAACAACCCACGCATAAAATAAAATGATAAATAATGAAGGGGTATCGAATAATTATGAACAATAATCAATTTTTTTTGCACTCTCTGCAATTATATTGGCATTATAAATAGAGAGACGCAATTTAACAGTGCACCCATAATATGAAATCATAAATAATGAAAGCGTTTCGAATAAATACGAACAATAATCAATTTTTTTTACATTCTTTGTGACTATTTTGGCATTATACACAGAGAGACACCATTTAACAACTCAACCATTAAGGGAAATGAAAAATAATGAAGGGCTACTGAAGAAAACGAAGAGACAATCATTTTTTTGCCATTCTTTGTGAAGATTTCGGCATTATTAAACTATAACAGACCATTGAAATGAAACTCTAACCCGCATACAAAGAAATAATCAATAGGCAAAGCATAATGCAGCTACGAAGGAGCTAAACCATCATTGGACATCCAAAAGCATGAAGGAAGTGCAGCGACGGTTACCTCGAGCTAAAGCGAGGCGTTGCAGAGATGAAGCCGAGGGAGCCGAAGCGTTTGCAAAGCGAAAATAGCGGGGACAAACCATGACGGAGAAACCACGGCAGGAGAGAATGTTCTGTACTCGACAAAAATGCATTTTCCCTAAATTTTTAGGGCAACGTAGGTAGCGATAATTTGCGCCATGTGGGGCTGTTTTTGGTATGCAGGAAGGCAGACGTGGATGGTCAATGATTTAGTTGACCACCCATTTAAAACTTATTAATATTAAAAAATAAAATAAAATTCATTACATATTTTAAAAAAGTTTTTTTGCTGTTATAAAAATGTGATAGACATATTATTTATTAGGCATTTAATAACCATATATTGGAATTTTTCATGTGCGGGTATTGACGCAAAAGAGGTTTAAGTATCAGTCATCACTTCGAAATGACCACTTTTGATCTTTCAATGCATAACAACCCATAGAAATCAAATCGTTACTACCTAGAAGCTAGATCAATAGCTATAAGCAATTAAGTCGTATACGAAGACAACAAAAAAAAATTCAAAATTCGATGTATCGTTTAAGATCTATAGGTGCGCGAAGTTAGCTATGACAACTACTGGTGCTCTTCCCCTATAATTTGCAATATTCAATTGTACTTGGTGTAGACGTATAAAAATGACCATATTCCTAAATGAATATTTTATGTTCATTCCTCTATTTAATTAAATCCAATTTAATTAAATCACCCACATTCCTCTATTTAATTAAGTAAATTATTCAATTTATTTAGTTAAATTCACTTAAACCCTTTTTGCATCATTTAATTGAATAAATCATTTTATTTAATTAAAACCTTTCTCTCTACTTTTTAATTATATTCACATTTAATTAAATAGTTTACCCCAATTAAATAAATCTAATTTATTTAAAATCTCCAACTTGCAACCAAATTGAAATAAAGCAATTTATTTTAATTAATTATATTTTCCTCACCCACTTGCATTTTCCTACATCTCCCACTTGCATCCTAAACCCTATTCTTAAATTCTTCTAAAATCCATCTAATCCTAATCAATTAACCCTAACCCATCAATTATCCCCTTTCCCTAAATTTGAGGTCACTTCTCAAATTTGGAGTAAAGTCTCCAAAATGCATTAAAGTCTTTATCCATTCAACAAGAATTTGAAAGGACTCTTACAAATTTGTCCCCAAAGTCTTCAAACCATTAATGGTTAACTAACCCTTAGTGGCATGGTTACAGACTTTTTGCCTAACTTAACTTCCACCTAACCCAAGGGTTTCATCAAGCATTTATTGCTTTGACCATGGTTATTCCTTGAACCCTTGCACAAGAGTTTATCCTTTGGGTAAAAGCTTTACCCAATAGATAAACTTAACCTAACCTTGACCCTTACCCCCTAGGGTAACCATGAGGTCTTCTCAAACATTTAATGCTTCTTACATCTCCTCTCAACCAGCCTTATGTTGACAATTGTCACCATTTCATTGGTGAGAATTGTAAACATGGATTGACAACTTTCAATCTTGGCCCTTGATTAACTCTTTCAATCCTGACCATCCATTGCCCTATTTTTGCTATAAATAGAGCTCTCCTTCCTCCATTTTGGGGATCCATGAATCTATGAAATCTATTATCTAAAATCCATGCAAGCTTTAGTATCTCATTTATGCTCAATTTTAGCACATCTAGTCTCTCTTTTAAACATTTTATACTACTTCCTTTTATCACTAGCAGTTGCAGGGCGAGTGCCTGCAACAGGAGGCCGATAGGTGTGATTGTAAAGGCATTATAGAGAAAGAAGCAAATAAAAGAAAATATGCAAGGAATGAAAGTTATAGAAAAGTGTAGTTAGTTTGTAGAAACATCATAGAGAAACAAAACAATTGAAGCAACAGTTGCAAGGAATGAAAGGAATTGAAGCCACCCTCCAACCCCATGCTGACGTTGCCAAAATGTTATACAACCATTTGATGGTTCTAATTGGTTCCTGTTAATGGATTGTGAATGGGATTTTTTGTATGGCATGTTCCTATTACCATTCACTTAGCACAGACCCAAAACACATGACAAAAGCAGGAAAGCAGGTAAAGCCAATACCAACACCATATAACTGTTATTTCGAGCTAATAAAAGCAAGATGTATAAAGTCAAGTGATTTGGAACACAACAAAACAAATTTGATATAGAATAAATTAATATGGTGTTGTTTTTTTCTGCAATGTGAACTGTACAATCATACACGGTGAAATTGTAAAAAGTTTTTATTGTTCATAATAAAAGAGAGATGCAATCAAAATTAAGCCTTTTTTTTTATCAATGTAAGAGAAGGAAACTCTGAGGTATGTTAATTGGTGCATCAGACCTTTGGCAACTTAAAAGAAGATAGATAATATGTAATTAGCACAGAATTCAACAAATATGCAACAATAATAAAGAACATGAAGTGAACTCATACATTTGGTCTGCAAGCAGTATGGCTGCACAAATAAGTATAAATGAATTCAATTGAAAAGCAACAAAGCACCGTCAAGACAATGAAGCCTTTGACCATACCAATACCAACCAGGAAGCTAAAAATAATTTGTACAGATCGAGGCGCTGAAATTTTTTAAAGGGTTTTGGATTGAAGGATAGCCCAGGAGGAAAAACCTTGAACAAAAGGATCCAAAATCCTCTAGAATCTGGACTTAGCGAACTATCAAGTCTGACATAAAAAGATAACAAGTCTGGGTTAAGCTGGGGATAATAAAATAACCCAAGAAAAAAAAAAAAAACTCAGACAATCTAGTAAAATGATTAAACAGAAAATAAAGTTAGCTTGATTTAAAGAAATTTCCAGAGTCATAACATTAAAACAACTGGTTTAAAGTGTGCTAAGATGGACTTGGAAATATAATAGTTAAAACCCAAATTTCATAGTCTAAGAAACAATGCAACAAGGAAATAAAAACCAGAGAAACAAACAACCAGAGAACTAAAAATAGAGAAAAAAATTTCAACCAAAACTCAGTATTCGAAAGTCAATCCCTGGTTTGAAACAAACTGGGTGTGTTGTGGTCACAACAGTGGCAAAATCCCAGATTGCGTCAATTTCTCAGAAATTGAAACTTTAGATAATGTAAGAAAACCATCACCAGATGAGCAACCAATCAAACTCCAGGCACCTATGAATTCATGCAATTTTAGCCAAAAGATGACACACTAGCATAGAAAAACATATCAAATAAAGGAATGGTTACCAATCTAGCTGAAATTTCAACTCTACAAATTCCCAACATGTCGTACATCGGTTCATCAAACTGGATGATCTTCAAGGAATGACCAAGAAATAATTCTAGACAAAGAAACAAAGCTAAGGTCAATGAAAATGAATCCATTTGTTCTTCCTGATATGATTACAACGATCAATGATACTATACTAAGTGAGTAAATATGACTACGTGACACCGTGAACCTCCTAAATTAAAACAGAAAAAAATTTCTGTCATCAACAATGATAAAATTGGATAAATTTGAATTCTACAGAGATAATCTTGATATAGAATGTTTGCAACAAGTATCTGTATGTATTGGAGATTCTTCTTCTGAATCCACCGTGTCCAGAAAGATTTATGACCAAGTGAAACAAATTAATTTTGTTCAGTGTATTCATTCTACCTCATGCTGCATACCCACCGCCAAATGGACATGCGGCATCATTGTCAGCTAACACAAAAACGCCACGTTTGCCGGAAAAAACGACCAGTCACCGGAAATCGTCAATGGTCGGATTGTCTTGCACTTCAGTGGACAAAAGCCCCCACTAAAAGCCTATCGGCTTAATAAGGTTAATCAGATCCATTGACATTTCGGTTTTTTTTCCAGATCCAATTCTACTCTCAGATTTGCTGACATTTAGGTCTGATGGTAGTTTGACTGTATTAGCAGGGGTCATACAACTCGCAGATTATATCTACATTTAGTTATCAAGATGCAATGAAAAGCAATAAAATATAACTCGATCAATTTCACATTATGGTAACTGAATATCTCTGAATTCAACCTGATATTTTAATGATTCAATATATGAGCATAAGTTGTACCACGTGAAAGTTACTAAATTCTTCATGGAAATTACAATATAACAGGTATGCTGAAATCTTTAAACGAAACTTCAATCCATCGGTATTTTTGCAGAATTGATAGAGAATAAAAATTTATAGAAGGAACAATACGAGTTCAAATATTAAGATTTATAAAAGTAACAATACGAGTTCAAATATTAAGATTATGAAAGTAACAATATGAGTTCAAATATTCCTGTCTTGAATCACACTGGAATAAAGTTTGCACAAGTAGGATTTATAGTTAAACAAACATTCTACAAAAAATTCACAAACTTCACTACGCTATGTTTTAAATGTACTGCTATTAACAATTTTCCTCAAGCATTTTGGTCAAATAATCCTTATGCTTTACAAGTAGGATTTACATTTTAAACACACATTCTACTAAATAGTTCACATAATTTGTCTATGCTCTGTTTTAGAGCTACTGCTATTAACAATGCCGACGAGTTGATTTGAAGAGAAAGGACAGACCTGAATTCCTTAGGACGGGATTCTTTGGATTCCTCTCGCCCCTACCCTACCCCTACTATATCTAAGCAGCGATTGGGAAGAAGGGTGGGAATTGTAGTGAAGCTGAAGCGAAACCCCTCATCGTTGTGAAGGCTTTCTGCCTAGAAAATGTGGCAAATTTGGCATGATATGCCAAGAGAAATAGTCGGGAAGTTAAATTATTGATACCCTTTAGTATGATTCATGGTAGCTCACATCTCTTGTGGTTAACTTAGATCAGTCAGTACAAATTTGAAATTCTACACATGATTGATTATAATCCCATTGACATCTTTTTGGCACATATAGCAAATCAAATAAATTATTCAGAATTCTTGTTCTTTTTCGTGACTGTTAGGTCCTCTGTTGAAGCTGTAACAATAGAAACAAAAAGTTGGTTGATGTGTATATTACTTGATGTCCAAATTGATTGCCAATGTCATCAAACACATTTCGAAGAGCAGCTGATTGAATATAAAAAATAGTTGCTTCAATTAGGATTGCATTAAAATTGGGACAATACTTTCAGAAATTGATATGCTTGTATTTAGATCTCTGTCAATAGTGAGGGTAGAATTTTTTAACAATAAGCTTCATTTCACTTAGGGCTAGTATGTGTCATTAACATGCTCATCCATTATAGAGCTGTGATAGCCCTTACATTGCAATGCTATGACAGTATTTCTGTAGAAGAATGGACTTCTCTTACCCTTTAAAGTGAAGAGAATTTAATAAATACAAACAAGATTCTTTTGTTAAGCACAAGCATCTTCACCACTGCAAGAGTGGATTAAAAACGGCTAATGTTGTGCATGGAATTAAAATACAGACCATATACATAATAAAAGTAGATGCTGGATTGCTAAGAGGAGTTTGCATCGGCCATATTTCTAGCACTCCAAAATTATGGCTTAATAATTTGCAAACCGACAGGCTTTCCTGAACTCATCTGCAGATTTTAGTGGCATTTTTTTTTACCATGTTTGTTTATGGTTGCAAGCTGCTACCATTTCCACATCACGTGGGTAAAGCGTTACGTTAGAGGGTTATGACACTATTCGAGCCCATGAGTCTTATGTCACGGTGCTACAACCTCTGTCTTGCAAGTCGACAGAGATCTAGCCAGATATTAGGACCACGAGTTAAGCAGCGCTTTCCAGTGTAGTTGCTGGACATACATCCATGAATGGGGGACTTTAACCGAAGGGGTTCTGTTAACTCAATATTTTCTCATCATTTCTCAAACTAGGGTTTCAAACAAGGATAGCACAAAGGAAAAACTGCAGGGGAAAAACCAACCGTATCTCGTAATCTGTAGAAGTACCCATGTTCCCTGCGAATTGTCGTATGTAGTCTGAAGAATGTTGGAGCAAATTACCGTATGAAGAACCGTCCTATCCTCCTATGCCTCCTATTTTACCCTGATCTTGGAAGAAAGAGACCTAGTTCTCCATTTATCTGTGCCGTGGGCGGTTTCTCCTCATCCATGAGGAAGAACCTTCGCGTAAAAATAGGGATAAGAAGCGATTTTATCCATCTTTGAATGCACACCTAAACGACATTAATGTTCACCCAAGATGAAATAACTTCGCAGTCTTATCGGCTAAAACATGCCACGACGCCGCCAGCGAAAAATCGCCGGAATGTCTTGCACTTTTACGGCGGCTTTCCCCTACTAAAAGCCTATCGGCTTAATTAGCTTAAATCATATAACTAATATATCATGTTAGGATAGTATTACTACTAATTTTGTCATCTTATAATCTAGTTTATTGCATTTGTAGGATCATGCATAGATAGGATGCATTCTCATGTTAATCAAAAGCATCCCTCGTTCTTGCATTTGTCATCCCTAAGCCACTTTGCTCAGTGATCTGAGAGCAAAGGCATTGGCTTGAGGGATCTTGTGAGATAGAGAACCATGGAACCATCCTTGAAAAGTTGAGTCATTCTTCATGACTCCATAACTTGCACCAAGAAGTCCCATGGGTGTGTGGACAAGCCTCTTGGAGCTTCATTTTTTACATTTTTAGTTTCATAGCCCCGCTTTTCTCGCATACACTTGGTATTGGGTAAAAATTGTAATGTACAAATCATCAATTTGTTAGATGTCTCATTATATAGGATTAAGACACATGTCACAATTTTGTCTAATTTTACCTATCAACATTGTCTATATAAGCAAGACATCATATGTACAATTTGTGATTAATGTCCAATATCAATGTAATCCATTGTGTCAATAATCAAACATTATTTTTCTCTTGCTACTCTCTTGTGTAAGGTATCTTTTGGTTTTGCAGTTGATTAGAAAATCTAATTTTAGTATATTCTTTACCAAACAAACCTTGGAAAGGCTCTGTCTTTAAGCAAAATTATGCACACTTTTATCAGTGCTTTATTTTTTTTAATAATTCCCTAGACCAATTGGTAAACTACAAAATACTCAAAATATGTCTACAAAAGTAAACCTATCATTGACACCTTAATACTTAATAAATCCTGAAACAATGAAAATATTATCAATTAACCTTCAACTCATGTGTTGGAAAAAAAATAAATGTTATACAAATAGCAAGAAAGATAGATATATTAAACCCACACAACTTTAAGGAAGGAAAGAATATATGGGAAAGATGATTGATCAACATGCCAAAGGTATTAAGGCACTTAGGTAAGAAGAGGTGTTCAAATAATTCAACAATTTTCATGGGCCCAAGCAAAAGCTTGGGACCATCAATAATAAAAAAGACAATAAGAGTCTAAAGAGATATTATCAATGTCAATAAATAGAATCCATGAAATAAAGATGTGATTGTGATGACAAAAGACTGTAAACAAAAATATAGCAAAAGAATAAAAGCTTTTAAGGATGGACATCCACAAAGCACATACAAACACCTCTAAAAAGTTTATGGCATAGAATAAATGGCATTATAACAAAATCCTTGAATATGAACTATTTGCAAAAACATTCAAAATTATCATACCCAAGTTTATTAAATTTAAGATAATTTTATATATGCTACAATATTATAAATGGAATTTTGTTTGTTCGGTGGATTCCTTGAATGTTGTTCATCCTATGTGAAGCGTTGATATTACTAGTAGTCCAATGATGGGTTATTATCATATCTATCTATTCATTGAATTCTTAGAGAAGATGTGGATTCAAATTTAGGTATTTCTATATTTATCTCACACTCCTGTATATATTATATATTTTAAAAATTCAATTGGTTATATTCAATCTTAAATTTAGGAACTACAATTTATAAAATGTTAAAAGTTGAAAATTCTATGGTGGAAGTACATTTTTATTGCTAAGAAATCTAGGATTAAATAAATTCAAAGTTGTGTTCATTAAGGATTAGATAATATTTGTAATGTTCTAAATCTATAAACCCTATTTCATTAACAATTTTTGACAAGGTAACACGTTTTGTAGGTTCCTAAATTGGAAATAACAAATTCCATTGTCAATGAATTTGCTTGTAGACAATCAAGACCTTATTACAAATACTTTGATATTATTAGAAATCTATTAAGAAATCAAATTTCATTTAAGAGAAATAGAGTGTACCTAACATTTCCCCTAAATTAAATAATATTTCAAAACATCCATCAACAATTTAAAATGTATTTTAAAAAAAATAATCAATTAAAAAATATAATATATCATAATAGATAAAAAGAAATAAACTACCTAAATACTATACTTTTAAACAATCAATATTAAATTTACACATCATCAATACTAAAAATCATAAATAATGATATACTTTTATTTATTGAATAAAATTAAACTTTTATTTACCAAAATAAACTATGACAAATTACCATTATCCAAATGCATTTATAAAAATTGATTGATGTTGGGATTTTTCTCCAGCCTATAGGGGAAAGGACCCAGTAGTCGTGCACCCTAACTTCGCGCTTCTCAAAATCCTACTTGGAAATTTCAAATCACTCCGATTTTTTTACAGCAGCTTACTTGGCAAGTCCCCTGCTAATAACTAAGGTTTCAGGGCCACGTCATCAAATATGATGCCACATCAGCATGCTTTTTGCCAAGGTGTCCAAAACAGCCCCAAAAAAAAGTGAGACCAATAGGCATGCAAAAGAGACCCCAATAGTTGTGTAGCTGACATGGCATCACCTGATTGGTTACTTTTTACAATATTAGTACATTTCTTAACAACTATTGGTACATTTCCTAACAACTATTGGTACATTTCCTAACAAAAATTGATATTTTTTGTTTCAAACAATAGGTTTTATTTGTTCAATTTTTGGAACAAAAGGTATCAACAACCCTCACAACAATTGGTACATGCTCAACTACTGGGTCCTTTCCCCTAGTTGGGAAATCTTTGAAATGTCAAAGGAGAAAACTCTGAATTTAACCCAAATCTATCAGATTTCCACAAACATGATGACAGCGGAGTTGAATCAAAAACCCAAAGTTGTGCGTAGGCAATACGCTACGGACTGTGGCAAACGGATAGGAAAAGTCTCGAATTCGATGCAAAATTATCCTCTTTCCTAATGACAGCAGATTTCTTATCACAGAAAAAGACGTGTAATTTTTTCAGGGCCTAGGGTATAGTATAGGTAGTCAAATTCTTTAGCCCAAGAAAAAGAGAGAGAAAAACATTATTTCCACGCATCATTTAATGCACTCCACTTTGACCGCCATTCGAGGTTTCTGCGTGCTTGCAAATCTTGACCCGATCGTGACACCTCACGGGTAAAAGAAAAAATCTAGAAAATTACACGATTGATTTCCCTTGCAACAACCAAATAGTAGGTACAACTAAATATTAGGTACAACCAATAGGTAAGTGCTTTAATTTTTTCCCCCAACAAGAAATATTCACCTCGCGGGCCCCATTTTTTTCACTTCATAGTTTATTTTGCAAATATCGAGACGTTTTATAATGCGTATTCAATGCCCAATCTGGTCACATGGCCACGTAACCCTTACAGTCAAAAACAAATAGTTCATATTAAAAATAAATTCCTTTTTATTTAAATTTTTTTAAATTGAAATTTCAGAATTATTTATTTATAATATTTATAAATAATAAATGTAAGGTATAAATAATTATTAATTATTTTATTGAATTTTTTTTTTAAATGTATATGTATTTATTTTTGAAATTTTAATCATTAATATACTAGAATATAAAACAAATATAATATATAAATAATAAATTTTATATTTAAATTTTTTTAATTTTTTAATTTTTGTTTATTTTAATAATTATTATATTACAATATATAAATAATTGATTTTATAAATATTAATTATCTTAAGTTTTTTTTTATGAAGATATTTTGATTGGTTTGACACATCTAGCAATCTTAATTCTCAATTTAATTTAAAAACAAAACATATCTCGTGATTAAAGAATTTGTAATTCTTAAATTAATAGTTTTAACTTTGGATCAAATTTTGTGTGTGAACTTGATTTTTATGTTTAAAATTGAAATTTCACTCTGAATAAAAATCATTTTTATTGTTTTTAACAAAATCATAAGTCCATAAATGTAAATTAAAGTACAAATTAGTTATAATATATTTAAAAAATTAAAAAAGCATAAATAAATGCAATTATAACTACTAGAAATAAAAAAATAAATGAATTTTATTTATTAAATTTTTATACTAAATTTTTTATTGTAAAAGAAAAAATCTTGACCAATCGTGGCTTCACGGGTAAAAGAAAAAATCTAGAAAATTACACGATTGATTTCCCTTGCAACAACCAAATATTAGTAAGTGCTTTAATTTTTTACCCCAACAAGAAATATTCACCTCGCGGGCCCCATTTTTTTCACTTCATAGTTTATTTTGCAAACATGGCCACGTAACCCTTACAGTGAAAAACAAATAGTTCATATTAAAAATAAATTCCTTTTATTTAAATTTTTTTAAATTGAATTATTAAGATTTATTTTATTTATAATATTTATAAATAATAAATGTAAGGTATAAATAATTATTAATTATTTTATTGAATTTTTTTTTTAAATGTATATATATTTATTTTTGAAATTTTAATCATTAATATACTATAATATAAAACAAATATAATATATAAATAATTAATTGTATATTTAAAAATTTCTAATTTTTTAAATTTTTATTTTAATAATTATTATATTACAATTTATTTAATAAATATTAATTATCTTAAGTTTTTTTTAATGAAGATATTTTGATTGGTTTGATACATCTAGCAATCTTAATTCTCAATTTAATTTAAAAACAAAACATATCTCATGATTAAAGAATTTGTAATTCTTAGATTAATAGTTTTAACCTTGGATCAAATTTTCTGTGTGAACTTGACTTTTATGTTTAAAATTCAAATTTCACTCTGAATAAAAATCATTTTTATTGTTTTTAACAAAATCATAGGTCTATGAATGTAAATTAAAGTACAAATTAGTTATAACATATTTAAAAAATTAAAAAAGTATAAATAGATGCAATTATAACTCCTAGAAATAAAAAATTAAATGAATTTTGTTTATCAAATTTTTATACTAAATTTTTTCTTTTAAATTTACAAAAATATATAGTCAAAATATATTTAATAAATATTTTATGTTTAAATTAATAAATAAAATGCTTTATTTTTAATTATTTGAAAGGTTAATATATATTTTAAAAGAAATTTAAATAAATATTTAATTAAACAATTAATTAATTATAAAGTAATTTTAAACTAAAAATAATTTTAAAATTATTCTTAAGTAAATAAATGAATACACCTATCAATATACATAAAGAGATTTCTCTTTATGCTCTAAAAATAGTTATTTTTTTGTATAAGCTTAATATAATATTTTTTAAATATATAATTTTTTAAATAGTATCAATATTTAATACAAATAAATTATTTTTATAAAAAATTTTAAATAAATATATTTTTTATTGTTATATTTTCAAATATTATGATTAAATATATAATTTACATATGTATATTTTAGTTACAATTTTTTATTTATTTTTAGACTCTCTCTTCATATCCTTCTCCATCTTCATTTCCATCTATATCTCTATCTTCCTCTTTATCTCTATCTCACTCTTCCCCCTCTAACTCTCCCTCTTTCTATCCCTATACCTTCCTTTCTCCCTATTGAAAAGAAAACATGAGCCTTTTGGTGATGGATCTTGATTATATTCCTGATTCAAAGGTTTTGTTTTAGTTGTGTTTAGATACTTATAAGTGGATGTATAGTCGTTTCAAAGCTATCACTTCGTTGTTCCGACCTCTTTTGTGCAAACACCACCATTTTACTATATGACCTACCAATTGAACTCATGGACTACACAAATGTTTGTAAAAATAAACATTTTTTTTGCATAATTAACCTTCCATACCTCTTCAGCTTACCCATTACACACTAAGGTGCAATTGCTACTTTATTTTCCCTTAGAAAGATTTATGAGTAAGTCAAGTTTCTTTACAATTTATATATTATTATTTTTAATTATTTTTTTAGTTTCTATTGTATGAGGATTATAATAAAAAATAGCAATTAAATTTGTAGTATAATTGAGACATGTTAATTTATTTCGAAATATTAAAAAAAATATACAAAATAGTTATAAGTATCTAATTGATATGCTTATATAAATTTTAGATTCAAATATTTTATTGTAATATAAATGTGTTAAAGTCAAATTAGTAAAAAATGTCAAAATAAACAACCACTAATTTTTTAATATATTTATTATTAATTTAGTTTTATTATTTGACTAAATTTAATATAGAATAATAAAAGTAAAAGAAACATTTACTTCCCATAAAAAAAATATATTTAAAAGAAAAATAAACAAATAAATAACTAATGTCCTCCCACTCTCTCCTACCCAATCTAGATTTTTCAAATGATATTTTTTCACCCTTGTCTAGTTCCTTTGCCCTACAACTATGAAATTGACCATGATATTAGGGTGCATTACCTGAGATAGCATACAAATGTTTTTCATCTCAATGGCTTAATTTCAAAAGAATTTTTCTCTTGTGTTCAATGAAAAAGTGATCTGAAGTTGAATAAATCTTTTTGTTAGTGGATGATTGAAATTTATAAGTTATTTTAGATCTAGGAGATCCATGGAGTTTTCATCTTTTTTGAAATGCACAAAATGTGCAACCAAATGAGTCCTAGTTAGTAATACTTCAAGGAGAATTCATTTAGAACCATTCCAATGTTTTCCACTTAAAAGAGGATACAAAACCTTTGAGGGAAATAATCTATTATATTGGAGAGATGGATTCTTCCCCACAAAAAAAGAGGTCGTGGCTAAACTAGCTCCAAAAGGTCACGATTTCCGCATAACACAAAGGTTAGTAAAAAATTACAAATCTTGGTCGTGCTCTATAGAACTAGTTGCATCTTTCATTTTTCAGAAAAGTGTATAACACAAAGGTTAGTGATCCATTTTGGAGCCAGTTTAGCCGCATCCCAAAAAAAGTGGAGGACTCTTGATGGAATAAGTAGTGTGCCCCAATTGTTTATTTGGCAAAGACTACATACAATCCATGCAACAAATATTACATTCCAGTATATTTGATTAAACATAACTATTTCTAATGGAATAACGAGAGGAGATATCCATTGATCACTTTTTCTTGAAGAATTTAACTATTAAGAAACAAATATGAATGAGAATTGTTTATATGTCTACAATTAGTTTGTTTCTTTATCGTAAAAGAGGCATATTCTACAAACTATCCATGTGTAGAAAAATCACCAAGTGATGCAAAAATACTTGAAAAAGAAAGGATCATTCAAGTTCACCAAGATCATGAAGGATGTTTCATAGTTTGGACAATTAAGTGATAAAATAGGTAAATAAAGAACCAATGGGAAGACCAAGTCAAGTTCCACTAGGCATGCAAAAAAATTATTTCTACTATAGATCAACACACCCAATAGGTGGAGACAACCCACTATAAATAAGAGATGGAGTGTACCTAGTTCTCACAAAAGGAAATTTCAATAATATAGAATTATATAGACAAGTAGATAATTGGTTCTCATGTGCAAGAATCAATATGTAACACCACCCAACTAGACCCAATAGAGAATATGTTACCATAGATTTGCTAGTTCTAAGAAACCCCAATGGTATGGAAACATGTGCTTAAAGTCTCCACAAAAACAAAAGAATCTTTAGAGATGTTGACTTCCTCTTATAATTCTACTTCTAAACTAAATTCATAATAGAATCAAGTCTAATAGTAATACACTAAAGACTAGTGATCAATTGAATCCCCCTATAGAATTAAACCAACCATTAATTATAAACACCACAATTATAGCCAACTTCGATTCAACCCACTCCCATGGAACTATTAACATGCAAAATGAGCTACAGGACCTTGGATTTCAAATGTGTTTAATATTAGTGTGCTTCTACTTGAGGAACAAAAGCAAGCAAAATTAGACAAATAATATCAAGATTTGAGACACTCTCTAGGATGATATTTTGAAGAACAAAAAGAAAATCATTTTATTCATCAAAAAGTCAAAATATATTCACAAGTCATAACTACTAAGGTTGTGTTTCAATTTTCATGGATCACCAATCGATTTTAGTAACTACAATTTTAGTTTGCATTGTGGTTTTATATTTCAAGCCTTAATTTTCTATTGCCTTTAAAAAATGTTCCTTTCCAATTAATTTATAGTTGTATTTAGAAAATTCTTATTTTGAGGCTGTGTTTTAGTTTTCATGGATCATCAATTGATTTTGGTGATTGTTTGTTGTTTGGGGTAGGTTATTCACCTTATTTGGTTTCAATCGTAGCTATTCACCTGGAGGTGTTGTATGCATATTTTGATGTTTCTAAGAGGTGGTTGCTAGGATATGAGAGTGGATATTATGGCTATTAGGAATTTAGATGGCATTATATTTGGATGCCTAGGAAAGGATCCTCATGATTCTATTTTTAGGGTGATGGAAAAGACTATTTGTTTTGGCTCATCATAGACAATTTTCTTTTGGGCTACATTGTGAGAGTTGGTTATGGGTTAGGACCTTCTACTTTGCATGGTATGCTAAATGGTGGTATGTGTATTACTAATGGCACTACTATTGTTCATAGCCCCTTGATGCCTCTACTACCTATTGTAGATATGTACATACGAATATGGAAAATTGTATTATAAAATATATATATGATTCCTTGGACATTATATATAATGATACTAGAATGGCCATTGTAGATAAGCAAGGAATCATATGTACTTTTTTTATATAATGTCCAATATCAATGTAATTCAGTGTAACCCTAACGAAGCATTATTTTGCTCTTGTTGGCTCTCTTGAGAAAGATATCTTATGGTTTTGCAAGTGATCCTAGAGGATTGAGTCTATTGATGACTATAATATGATATTAAGCTCCAATTCTATAAACTCTTTCCCATAATTTTAGGAGTTAATCATGTTTGGTCTTTTGTTGGGTTCACTTTGGTGCAAATTGTAACTCACCATTATGGGATTCTTTTTTGTGGCTTTCTATTGTAGTTTCATTTTGGATCATGCTAATGCAAATCCAAGATAACCATTGACTTTAGAATGTCCAATAAATTTAGATGGTATGTTTCACTCAATTTGGCCATTGTAGTATATAGTTGCAAACTAAGGTTTGAAGCCTACATATAATGAACAATTTTTTATTGAAGCATTTTTAGCCCAAATGAATGCTACCATTGCATTTATAAGCCTCAAAAATATATTTTTTCATAAGAAAATTGTTAACTTTTGACAAACTTGATTTTTGAAAAAAAAAAATTGCTAGGACAATCATCACTACAGACTAAATTTAGCCATTTTTTAATAAAAAATCTTACCTTTTGGTTCGAAAATCAAAGTTTCACAAATAAGATATTGTTGGAAAGTTGGTTTTATCTAGTTTTTTATGGTGTAAGTTTCATTGTTAGATGTAGCTATTGGTGAAAGTTATAGTCTTTTTAAAATTAGACCTCCATTTTTAATTTCCAAGCTCATAACTTCTTGCCATAATCTTCAATTTTTATGAGTCTTTCATTGTTGGAAAAGTATTGATGAGCTCTATGAAACCATCTATGCACTTTTATGAGGAATATTAGTAGCGGAACAACTTCCTACATTAACCTTGAGAGGAGGGTAATACAAAAACTTTTACAGATCCTTGCAATAGTTACAGAAACTTATCAAAGATAAACATTAATAGAATGCATACCACAACACAGTAATTTATGTGGGATAAACCCTTTCACAAGAAAAATTGGACACACTCCAAAGGCACCCAAAATATTATTCAAAAATTAATAATAGATTATAGTATACTTGTGAGCAAGCTTTTCACAGGAGTATCACTAGTTCCAAAGATTAAGAGGTGTAGCATCCTAAATTGTTCTCCCCTACAGTTTTGTTTGCATTTGGGCCCTCACCTTGGCATTCATGCCTCGAGGCTTGAATAGGGCTTGATTCTACTCATATTATGCAATTTTGTCACCATTTTCACTTCACACATCATCCTACCCCTTGATTCTAGTCTTTGATCGGGTAGGATCGAGACATGGTGCACTGGTCCCCTTAAGACTAGAGTGCTTAATGCCCTAGTACTCCCAATTAGGACCTAATTTTGGCCCCCCTAATAGTCATGTGATTTGAACAAGAATTTTGGCCCTATATCGGCTCATGTCAGATGATTACTTATTTTTCACCAAACAAGTATTAAAGGAGGTCTACCCATCTCAATTTGATATACAATTGGAATCTAAAAATCATATTGATCAATAAATTCAAGCAATCAATCATTCAAGTTCAAGTGAGCAAGCAATCAATCTTTTTTCAAGCATTGGAGTGGAGATAAAGTCAATATTTAAGGATTGAAGTTGACATTTACGTTCTATTTATTAAAGACTTCATGAAACCCTAATCACATATGGAGACAAACAAAACTTCACAAGGAGGTATAGTATTTGTGTTTCAATCATTATTCAGCATCTCCCTCAAAAGGAGAACATTTTCATTACAACAATTCAATCATATTTCATTTGTATTTCATGGTTAATTCCAAAATCGGGGTTTCCCCTAAGGCAAACCCCTATTCCCAACCTACTCCCCTTATCTAGTGTGCACAGGAATAGGTACAAAGCTACAATCTTCGGAATAAGATTTATTTATAGTGACGAATTGATCCCCCATTGGAGTACGAAAAGTATGAAGGAACAAATCGGCCACCACAATAGTCCTGACAAATCAGGAGCTCCTTTTAGGAATAGATCCAAATACATTTACATTTCTCAAATCGAGGTCCATGGCTCGATCTGATGACTATAGCTTATTGTTAATGTGTTTTTTACATCAATTCCAACACATTTACCCTAATTTAAACATTTTTCATAATTCAAGTTAAATGAGGGCAATCAAATCAAACACAGTAAATCTAATAGGATTCTTAGTCCCTACCCTTGTTGATTTGTGGCTAGATCCATTAGGTTTACCCTCCCTCTTTAATGTAAAGGGGAAAAAGCATAGAACTGTGTCACACTTCAATATAACAAGGGGTAGTCTAGTCGGACTACCCCCGAGTTGTGTGATGCCTGCATGGCGTTGAAATGGCATTGACAGTCTAGTCAGACTAAGTTTGGTTGGATTGAGTCTAGCTGAACTATCAATTATATAAATCGGTTTTTTGGCAATCGACCCTCATTTGCAATCTGAGGAGCTTAGTGTCAGCCCTTGCTTTTCCAGGTATGTACATTTTTTTCCCTTTTTCTGTTTTGTTTTGTTTTTGTAGTTTAAAAAATAAATATATTTATTGTTATATTTTTTTTTACTCTTTAATTTTTCAATTTTTTGAATTTTTTTAAAATGAAAGGATTAGAGAAATGTTAAAAAGAAATTAAACCTAGAAAATTTGAAAACCAATACTATGAAACCATTAGAAAAATATGCCCAAATTACTATTAAATGATGACAAAAAAAATTCATTTCCTCATTACCCTTACTATTAAACCATAAAAATTATAATTGATACATTACACATAGCAAAGAAAATCCTCATACTCATACAAAGACATAGACACATACACCCACATCCACAAACTCACACGTACACATACTCCTACACGTGCACATACACATACACATACACATACACATACACATACACATACACATACACATATGCATACACATACACATACATACACACATACACATGCACACACATACTCACACGTACACATACACCTGCGCTTGCACTTGCACCTACACCTGCATATGCACATAAATATACATAACACATATGTATGTGTGTATGTGTATTTATGTAATGCCCCACCAAGAAACCCTATAGGATTCAACTACAAATACTCAAAAAGAGTACAAAATATTTTTTTTTTAAAACAATACAGAACACATAAACGTATGAAATAATATTGCAATAGAAGTTGCACAAGCGGAAAACTTAACTTAAACTCCTAAAGGGTTTCCCAATGTGAATTAATTAATTAAACTGATCCTTATTTAAGATCAATTAATCTACCTAAGAAATATATTTAACCAGTAGGAACTTAGTTACCATAATCAATGATTGTTTCATACTTTGCACGAGATACCACTAACATTTCTATGCTTCATTTATGATAAAACAATCAATTACCTTACATTAATATGTTTAATTAAAAATATAAATCCTATCATCTAAATCTCATCATAGTACATTGTTTTTATATTGCAAGGATAACGCAATATTACAATATCACTTAAAACATCAAGTCTCATAAAGTCCAAGAGATATAAATATGATCCAAGAAGAACAAAGAGGATCCAACTGATATAATGGAATGAAATGAATCCAAGAGAAACATAAGGGGATAAGTGCACCAAGATGGTGAACAAAAAGGGGGGTATAAGTGGCCACTTTTTTTCTGAAAATAGGTAAACTTGAACTTCAAAGAGATATTTAAAGGTCATGCACTCAAAACTAGGAGTTGAGAAAACAATAAGAATTGTAGTATTCTGAATCTAGTTTCTAAACTACTAATTTTTTAAAAAATTGGATAAGATTAAGAGGGCCAAAACTTTCACGCACGAAAACCTATTCCTGATTTTTTCAGAAAAATATAACATAGTTGTTATCGCACGCTGCACAAAATATATAGTTAGATTTAGTATTTTGAAAAACCCTTTGGTAGGATGACAGGTAAGAGTGAGATCTAGAAGTTGTATATTTTTTTGAAATTTTTCGTTGAGTATTTTTTTTTTATGATTTTTTGAAGTGACCGCAACCTGAAAATTTGGTACCTGTTCGTGCACTAGGCATAACTTGCATCAAAATAATAAAAAATGCAAACTTTTTAAAAAAAAACTATATAGAATCTAGTGTAGAACAATAATATATGTATCTTATTTTGAATTTGGTCAAGTATATCAAAAGTTATTAAAACAATGGTAGACATATGTTTGTGAGGACTGTAAAGGCACTGATAAAGAAAATTAAAGTTTACTATGCTAATGTTGTCCAAAAATAGAAAAAATTATATGGTCAGAAAACTGAGAAGATGTGTGAGATTATGGTGGTAATTTTAGAGATACCCACTTGATCATTTGTAAACTTGATGACGACGAAGTCAAGAAATCATGTTGGAGGATGAAAAACGTGTAAAGGGACAAAAATGGGGGGAAAATGGGCTTGCAAGCCTTAGGGTCATTTTCCAACCCTCTTACCAAGCCAAAACCCACACGGGTTTTGAAAAAAAAAAAGTACTATTCGCAGTTCTAAATAACCCGTACGGGTTATGTAAAGCTAAAAACATTTTTTTGTGTTTCACAAAACCTGTATGGGTTATATTAAACTAAAAACATTTTTTTGTGTTTCCCAAAGACATAATAATGTATGCTTGTAAACTTAGCATTTACTACACATATTTTAGACACACCTATATATATATATATATATATATATATATATATATATATATATATGTTTGTATACATGCATGTATCTCTTCTTTTCCTCTCTCTCTCATCTTCCTTCCCCCATCACTGTCTCTAGACATTTGTAATTATCTTTTTGTTAAACCCAAATCTCAAACAAGCTAGGGAACGGGCTTGAAGAAGTATGATAGTTTTACAGAAGTTTGATGGCGGCAGAAGCTAGAACAGTTGCTTGGTAGTTGAGAAAAGCTTTGAAATTGTTGAAGGAGAGTTATTGTGCAGTTCATTTTAGTCTTACCGGGTGATTTCTTTCTAGTTCCGTTATCCTTGGTTTTATTGTTTATACTATCTATTAATAATTAAGGGAAACTAGTCTTTGTTATGAAATCTATTTCAAATTGTTTGTCAAGGGTATGTAACATTTGTCCTTTGCTTATTTGTTTCAAACCCTAGGTAGGGTTTCTTGAACTGTCTTTCCATATTTGAGTTTAATATATCATTTGTTGTATGCTCGGGTTTAAGTTCTTTTGGAAACCCAGGTTGTAAATCTCAATTCACAGGTTTATTATGTCAAGTTAATTTTTTTTACTTGTCATGTGCATCATTAACTTGTGAGACTGTTAAACTTGTGATTAAGAGGCATACTCTGTTAACCCTAAGAACTATTGGATTGTTATGGGTTTTAATAATCATTTTTTATTTATTGATCACATGGTTTAGATGGAAAGACAATTCTTTGACAAGTTGTAGAACAATTTTTCATGGTAGTTCTATTTCAGTTTCTCAGTATGGAACACTATATATGCACCATTTTGAAAATATTTTGGGTGATAGAAAGAAGATATACATTCTTGAAGAGATGATTATGCACATCAGTTAAAACACAGTTGTTAAAAATATTGTGATTTTGTATAATGGGTAAGTGCACCAAGATGGCTAAAAACAGGTAAACTTGAACTTCAAAGAGATATTTGAAGGTCATGCACTCAAAATTAGGAGTTGAGAAAAGAATAAGAATTGTAGTACTCTGAATCTAGTTTCTAAACTACAATTTTTTAAAAAAATTGGATAAAAAATGGATAGATTAAGAGGGTCAAACCTTTCACTCATGAAAAATTGTTCCTAATTTTTTCAAAAAAACATAACATATCTATTTTTGTGTGCTACACAAAATATATAGTTAAATTTAGTATTTTGAAAAACCCTTTGGTACGATGATAGGTACGAGTGAGATATAGAAGTGTATTTTTTTTGTAATTTTCCGTTGAGTATTTTTATTTTTATGATTTTTTGAAGTGACTGCATCCTAAAAATTTGGTACTTGTTCGTGCGTTGGGCATAACTTGCATCAAAATAATAAAAAATGCACACTTTTTTTTAAAAAGTGTATAGAATCTAGTGTAGAACAATAATATGTAATTTATTTTGAATTTGGTCAATTATATCAAAAGTTATTAAAAAAATGGTAGACATATGTCTGTGAGAACTGTAAAGGCACTGATAAAGAAAATTAAAGTTTACTATGCTAATGTTGTCCTAAAATAGAAAAATTTGTATTGTCAGAAAACTGAGAAGATGTGTGAGATTATGGTGGTAATTTTAGAGATACCCACTTGATCATTTGTAAACCTGATGATGACGAAGTTGAGAAGTCATGTTGGAGGATGGAAAAATGTGTAAAGGGACAAAAATGGGGGGAAATGGGCTTGCAAGCCTTAGGGTCGTTTTCCAACCCTCTTACCAAGCCAAAACCTGCATGGGTTTTGAAAAAAAAAAACTCATACAGGTTATGTAAAACTAAAAACATTTTTTATGTTTCACAAAACTCGTACGGGTTATGTAAAACTAAAAACATTTTTTTGTGTTTCCCAAAACCCTTATGGGTTATGAAGATATAATAATGTATGCTTGTAAACTTAGCATTTACTATATATATGTTAGACATGCCTATATAATATGTGTTTATGTATGTATATATGCATATCTATAGTTATATATACACATTTATATAGATATATGTATATATGTTTGTATACATGCATGCATCTCTTTTTTTCCTCTTTTTCGTCTTCCTTCCCCCATCACCATCATAGTTCGTTCTGAGCCCTAATTATCCTCCTTGAGTTCTATCTCATCTCTCTCCCCCTCACACTTCTCTCTTTTTTGATTCTCTCACCCTTTTCTCCTTCTTGTTCTCTCTCTACCTCATGTCTCTCACCTTCTCCTCCTCCTACTCTCTCTCTCTCTCTCTCTCTCTCTCTCTCTCTCTCTCTCTCTCTCTCTCTCTCTCTCTCTCTCTCTCTCTCTCTCTTTCCCAATCTCCCTCCCTCCCTCTCTCTCTCTCCCTCTCCTTTTCCCAATCTCCCTCTCTCTCCATTTCCCTTTCCCTCTCCCCCTCTCCTTTTCCTACTTCTACATAAGTCGTATGGGTTATGTAGAACTAAGGCCAAAACTTCTAGTTCTACATAACTCGTATGGGTTATGAGAAATTGTGAACGTTCACATTAAAGGTTTCCATAACCCGTACTGGTTATGGTAAAATCTTAATATATTTTAGTCCCAATGGCCTAAAAAACAACATTGCAAGTTGTTTGAAGGCCCCACTGCTTTTGCACATGATTTTCTGGGACAGTAACAGTCAGGTTTTCACTTTTTTTTGGTCACTTTTGCTTTGAAATGATTGATTTGTCTCATATATTGGATTGTTTTTGAAGTTATTTTATCATTGTTACTTTAGATTATAACAAAATGATGATCATTTGTTGTTTTTTTGCTTTGATCATGATTGATTTGTCTTTTTTTTTTTTTTTTAAAGTTATTTTATTATTGTTACTTTAGATTATAACAAAATGATGATCATTTGTTGTTTTTTTGCTATTTGATTGTGGATTTTCATCATGATGTTATGTGTAGGACAATGGGAAATAACAAGAGAGGAACAAATGAACAAAGAGAGGCAGCAAAGGAAAGACAAAGGGAGCGTATGAGGAGATTACGTGAAGGTACGTCATCTAATGCACCTAATGAAAGTGATGAACATTCAACAATTGAAATTGATACGATGAATGCACCAAATCAAAATGATCAACATACACCAATTCAAATACATATGATGAATGCACCTAATGAATGCAATGAACATACACCAGTTGAAAATGATTCGGTGAATGCACATGTTAATGAAATTGAAGAAGATATACCATTTGAATTTGATGTGATCAATGCACATAATGCACCTAATGAAAACGAAGAGCATGCACCAATATTAATACCTCTTAGAATAATTCATAGAAAACCAAAGTTCATAATAGATATTGATGAAATTATTGTGAAGCCAATGCATGATAAAATTTCCGAAATAGCTTGTAGAAGCATGGTTAGAAGAAATTGGAATAACTATTTTGAAAACTTAAATCAAAGTGGAAGATGTCAATTAGTTGTTGAAATGATTAAAAATCTGAAATTTAGAGAGAGAATGAAAATTTTGGGGTTAAGAACATCTGAAAATAATAGTGAAATAACCATTGTGAGAAATCTTTTTGATTCATACCAAGCCATTGGTTCAAATCACACACTAAAGATGCTAATGTTACTCGTCATGTCCTCACATCAACCATAATGGTAAAGTAAATGAAAAACTTATAATTTAATAAGCAAAATAAGCAAGTCATTAAGGATAAGTAGAACCACATTACACTATTCCTTAGAGAGGCGAGAGAAAACCGAGGATCCTAACAATAATTCTCTTTGGGAATTCTCGGGTAGACTCCCACGCAAGGACAAGGTTGTTGTTGATGCACTAAGAACGTTAATTGAGAAATATTGGCATGACAACACAAGGGTTTCACCCAACCAAATAGATGTTGTTAGAAGGTGAATTGGAGTTAGTAATCGTGAGCCAGATCCAAAACACTATTTAGATACAACTCAAACACAATTTTATGAAAGGTTGCTTCAAAGCTTTCCTCATATTAAAATTAGTCAAAGATTTTTAATTGAGATGACAAAACCATTTTATGTTAAGATTAATCATGCACATACTACATGTTGTTGTAGGGTCCATGTTGAATTTTCCACGCATTATGATATTTATCGCTATATATGTTGTACTTTGCACACTAACGATGTTTTGCAGGAATGTGGTCTACAATCACCTCCTAAGCCAGCGAGAGAATTTATTTCAAGTGTACTATGTAGATGAAATGCTAGGTGCATTTACTATAAGATGATGTGTTTGAGAGGTTTTTGTCCTATATCTGGCAGTTTGCAACAATTGCATAGATGCCTACATTTGGATAGAACACATGAAACTGGTAAGGAACTAGTTTCTATTGGAAAATACAAGTCAGCCACATATGGTGTTAAAGATGGAAAATAATTAAAGAGGTGTGAGTTAGTGAAAAGGGATATATGCATAGCTGATTTTATGAAGATGTTTCATGAGAAACTAGTGTATGAGTACATAGGTCACACACATAGAGCTAGGTGGTTAGATGAGCAACTGAAGTTGTGTAAGGACACTTTCCCCCTCAACACTATTGTCTCTGTCATTGATTTTGTTGAGAATTATACACTAAAGCTGCAAAATGAATTACAATCTATGTATTACCACTCTACACAAGTTATAATTTTTGTACACATAACATTCATGCATGCACATGATAGGACCCAGGAGGATAGAAAGGTTATAAGAGAATATCACTTCTATATCAGCGATGATCATACTCATTCCTTAGAGTTTGTGCAAGGATGCTTTACAGTCTTTTGATAGTTTAAGGGAAAGATATATAAGATACAACTAGCACTTAATATGGTCAAACAATTGCACCACACAATTCAAGAATGCAAGTACGTTCTATTGGTTGACTAGGATGCAACATTTTTGGAATTTCATTGATGTAGGGCATGGAAAGGGAGAGCATGTGTGAAAAGAGTTCTTACCAGAGAGGAATTGAAGTATGAAGGTGGTGCAAGGTTAATAAATGCAGAAACAATTGTGCAATGGTGTAACTCTATGATGGGACCAAGTAATGGAGGTAAGTCTATGGTTTCTAGATATTTTTGGTTAATATGCGAATCTAACATTGAAAACTATCTAGATTGTTGTACACTTATCGGATCAAGTGACATGCATTCATTTAGAAGTTCAAATGCAACATCACTAGTTATTTATACTAGACAAATTGCATGATTTTTCTCTTCGTGTATGCATTTTGTGTGTGATGAATGTGAATCAGAAGAGTGGGTTGACCAATGGTCTTGTAGACCTTTGCTAAGCCTAGATACATATCAACTTCCTAGAGCACTACAAATGAACTAGATTGAAGCATTAGTGGATTTTTACCATGTATCAAACATAGTTGAACCAGATAAAGGGTTGCAATTTGCTACAATTTTAAGCTTAATTTATTAGTATTAACTTATGCTGATTTTTGTATTAACTTATATCCTTCTATTAAATGCAGATCATGTATATGCTGTTACTACGGATGAGAACAATGAAGAAGGAACAAAATACTTTTTGTGTCATTGTATTGAGGCCAAAAATAAATTGACTTCTACAGTGGTTGATGGAGAGGGTATTGAGTACCCAATAGGATCTGTTGTTGTGACAAGGACATGGCTTAGAAAGTACCGTTGTTGTGTCGAGTTGTATTGAGACCTCTTAAACTCATTTATTTAATAGTTGTTGTATTGATTTTGGCATTAAATTATCGTTCTATAAAATGCAAGTACCCTATCAAAAATTCTAATGCTTGGTTGTTTGAGGACTTTGAGACACATAGACATATTCTTCATTACTCAAACCTTCTTGTTGCAAAAAATATTCATTTGATTAAATATCGTGGTAGACCTCTCAACAAGGATTTATGGAAAGTTTGTGAATCTGACCATGAGGCAATACTTGAGACACTAAGGGTTAGAGCTGATTCAGAAGGTTCACTTGATTGATTTTGGGTCATCTAGAAGAATAATTCTACAATATGGTAGAATAATTTTGACAATTTTGTATATATCTTTTGTGAAACGTTGTAACTTCACTCTTTTGGATGTGCTCTACATGAATGTGAGTTGTAATATGCATATGAGCTGTAATGTGCATATGTAGATGCCAAATTTTGTATATAAAAACATCAATGAGTTGTAATGTGCATATCTAGATGCTAAATTTTGTATAAAAAAACAACGAGTTGTAATGTGCATATCTAGATGCTAATTTTTGTATTAAAAAATAACAACGAGTTGTAATTTGCATATTTAGATACAAAATTTTATAAATATAAACAGTAATAAGCTTGATAGTTTATATTAGATGCCAAATTTTATATATGAAAGTGACCATTTGATTATAAATTTGTACTATTTGATTATAAATACCTCTGTCTGACATAGGTTAAATAACTTGCAAATGGGTATCTGAATATGCAAAAAAATTTCCAAGTGTTTTGGGAAAGTTTTGAGTTATTGTTGAATTACCCGATTTGAAAGGCTAGTAGGAATAGTCTGAAACTGAGAGAGGCCCTTTTAGGAAGAGACAACATGACCAAATAGGTTCAAATAGATCATCCATAAGTGCCATGGTCTCCGAGTTATGTGATGTCAAAGTTTGACCATTTTTTCCACTTTGAGCTCTCAAGGGAAAACATCGCTATGAGGTGGCTCAGAATGATCAAACGTCTTTGGGAGTGAGACAAGGGAACTCCTAGCATAAAACCAGCCACCTAGACAGGCTCACGCTGATGGTTCATTCCCATGACGAGCAGAACGAAAGATGCACTATCTTGCCACCTCTCACTGACGATTTTTGATGCGACAGAAAAAATCTCACCACAAGAAAATGGAATCGAATTGTCTGAAACCGAGAGAAAATTTTTTAGGAAGCGACAACATGACCTCATATGTTCAAACAAAGCATCCATAAGTGCCACGGTCTCCAAGTTACGCGATGTTAAAGTTTGACCATTTTTTCCACTTTGAGTGCTCAAGGGAAAACGTCGCTATGGGGTGGCTCATAATGATCGAATGTCTTTGGGAGAGAGACAAGGGAACACCTAGCATAAAACCATCCACCTAGATGTGCTCGCACTGACGGTTTGTTCTCACGATGAGAAGAACAAAAGATGTACTATTTTGCCACCTCACTGATAGTTTTTCACGATTTTTGATGTGATAGAAAAAATCTAACCACAAGAAAATGGAATCGATTTTTTGAAATCGAGGGAGGATTTTTTAGGTAGCGACAACATGACCCCATAGGTTCAAACACATTATCCATAAGTTCCATGGTCTCCAAGTTACGAGAAGTCAAAGCTTGACCATTTTTTCCACTTTGAGCACTCAAGGGAAAACGTCGCTACGAGGTGGCTCAGAATGATCAGACGTCTTGGGGAGTGAGACAAGGGCACACCTAGCATAAACCTAACCACCTAGACTTGCTTGTGCTGATGTTCATTCCCATGATGAGCAAAACGAAATATGTACTATTTTGCCACCTCTCATGACGGTTTTTTACAATTTTTGATGCGATAGAAAAAATCTCACCACAAGAAAATGGAATCGAGTTGTTCGAAACTGAGAGAGGATTTTTTAGGTAGAGACAACATGACCCCATAGGTTCAAATAGATCATCCATAAGTTCCATGGTCTCTGAGTTACGCGATGTCGAAGTTTGACCATTTTTTCCACTTTGAGTGCTCAAAGAACAACGTTGCTATGAGGTGGCTCAGAATGATCAGACATCTTGGGGAGAGAGACAAGGGCACACCTAGCATAAACCTAGACACCTAGACATGCTCGTGCTGACAATTCATTACCATAACTAGCAGAATGAAAGATGCACTATTTTGCCACCTCTCATTGACAGTTTTTGACAGTTTTTTATGCGACAGAAAAATATCACCACAAGAAATTCGAATCGAGTTGTCCGAAACCGAGAGAGTCTTTTTTAGGCAGAGACAACACAACCCCATAGGTTCAAATGGATCATCCATAAGTTCCACGATCTCTGAGTTATGCGACGTCAAAGTTTGACCACTTTTTCCACTTTGAGTGCTCAAGGGAAAATGTCGCTACGAGGTGGCTCGGAACGATCAAACATCTTGTGGAGTGATATAAGGGTACACCTAGCATAAAACCAGCCACTCGAAGGCATTTGCACTGACAGTTTGTTCCCACGACGAGCATAATGAAAGATGCACTGTTTTGCCACCTCTCACTAACGGTTTTTGATGCGACAAAAAGAATCTCACCATAAGAAAATGAAATCGAGTTGTCCAAAACTGAGAGAGGCTTTTTTAGGCAGAGACAACATGACCCCATAGGTTCAAATGGATCATCCATAAGTTCTGTGGTCTTCGAGTTACGCAACGTCAAAGTTTGACCATCTTTTCCACTTTGAGCGCTCAAGGGAAAACGTCGCTATGAGGTGGCTCGGAACGATCGGACGTCATGGGGAATGAGAAAAGGGAACACCTAGTGTAAACTTGACCACCTAGATGTGCTCACTCTGATGGTTCATTCCCATGATGAGCATAACGAAAGATGCACTATTTTGCCACCTCTCACTGACGGTTTTTGATGCGACAAAAAAAATATCACCATGAGAAAACGGAATCGAGTTGTCTGAAACCGAGAGAGGATTTTTTAGGCAGCAACAAAACAACCCCATAGGTTGAATTGGATTGTCCATAAGTTCCACAGTCTTTGAGTTACACGATGTCAAAGTTTGACCATTTTTTCCACTTTGAGCTCAAGAGAAAACGTTGCTACGAGGTGGCTCGGAATGATCGGACATCTTGGGGAGTGATACAAGGGAACACCTAGTGTAAATGCAACCACCTGGATGCGCTCACACTGATGGTTTATTCCCACGATGAACAAAATGAAAGATGCACTATTTTGCCACCTCTCACTAACGGTTTTTGATGCGACATAAAAAATCTCACCACAAGAAAATGGAATCGAGTTATCTGAAATCGAGAGAGTATTTTTTAGGCAGAAACAACATGACCCCATAGGTTCAAATGGATCATCCATAAGTTCCATGGTCTCTAAGTTACACGATGTCAAAGTTTGACCGTTTTTTCCACTTTGAGCGCTCAAGGGAAAACGTCGCTACGAGGTGACTCGAATTGATTAGACATATTGGGCAGAGAGACAAGGGCACACCTAGTGTAAAAATAGCCACCTAGATGTACTCACATTGACGGTTCGTTCCCATGATGAGCATAACAAAAGATGCACTATTTTGCCACCTCTCACTGACAGTTTTTGACAGTTTTTGATGCAACAGAAAAAATATCACCACGAGAAAATAGAATCAAGTTGTCTAAAACTGAGAGAGGCTTTTTTAGGTAGATGCAACATGACCCCATAGGTTGAAATAGATCATCCATAAGTTCCACGATCTCCAAGTTACGTGATGTCAAAGTTTGATCATTTTTTCCACTTTGAGTGCTCAAGGGAAAACGTCGCTATGAGGTGGTTCGGAATGATCAGACATCTTGGGGAGTGAGAGAATGGAACACCTAGCGTAAACCTAGCCACCCAAACGTGCTTGCGCTAATGGTTCATTCCCATGACGAGCAGAACAAAAGATGCACTATTTTGCCACCTCTCACTGATGGTTTTTGACGATTTTTGATGCAACAGAAAAAATCTCACAACAAGAAAATGGAATTGAGTTATCCAAAACCTTACCTAAGCCAACTCATCCTTAGATAAATTTCAAATCTTCTTTATGCACTCAAATCTTGTATTAACTGATTCTTGAAATGATGAATTTTGCTCCATAAGCTTGAGTTTATGAAATAATAACTTCACTCCAATCTCTTCATGCACAAAGGACTCAAAGAAAATTCACTCAATCAAAATACACAATATCAACATTACCAGTGTCAATACTTGGGCATACACAATATGAGCAATAGATATTTTAAAAGTATACGCCATATGAGTTACAAGTAATGAACAAATTGGATCACATTTAAAGACATATATACAATGAACAAGTTTGATCATATTTCAATAGCAAATAACTAACTTTCAAGAATATCAAGTTTCATATATATCAATGAACAAATTGGATCAAATATCGAGTTTCATATATATCGAAATGAACAATAATCGTGTACATATAAAAAAATGGCATAGATGCCAAATAAATAATAGTTACAAAAATGTGGCATGTGCCATGTCTGTCAAAGTTGATATATACATATACATATGTTGAATATATAAAAAAATTGGTCTTTCAATGACCACAACTATAACTATATGTCTCTATCGGTATCTATGACCATGGCTGATCATCAAAATCGAACCTCTTCGAAGTAGTACATGGCTCTGTAGGTGGCTGCACAAGGACAATTCAAATGTCGAATAAGATATATTTTCTCAATATAACATCAAAATAACTAAATACTGAACTCTAAGTTGTTTGAAGTTGAAATGTTGATTACCTCATCTCTGTCTTCTGCAATTGGTTGAGGCTGAGGATCCATGGTATGTCCCGAAGGGGGCTGTAACTGGTAAAACAACATTAATACATGTTAATAACATATATGTCAAATAACACATAATAACTAAAAATTAATAGACTAAAAAACTAAAGCATACCGGAGCCTCAGATGGATGTGATGTGGTCATAGGAGGAAAAGTCACAGATGAATCAGTTATGACCATTTCCTATATCCATGGTAAGTGATCCAAAAGGAGTTAACTAGAGGGTTTCAACTCTGTTGTGCACTTGGTGAAAAGGAGTTGATCTAAGGCAAACATACCTTTTCCCTTGGTTGTGTTCGATCCCATAATATACGTGTAGGACTTCTACTAAAATGGAATGGTAGAATAATAGTAGGAAGTTTGGAAGGGGCCTCTAATAGGTTAAAGACAATTATACAAGTTAATAACCCAAAGTTGTTGACAAACTAGATAAAACAATTATTTTTAACATATGTAGAACAAATGCACACTGAAGCCTCATATAGTTCTCCTATAATCTTAGGAGGCCTAGTCAAATCTGGTGCAGCTATTACCATTTCCTGTATGAAAAATGATATCATATGATATAGACATAAAAGGATTTAGTTATTTCGAACATGGAAGAATGCAATCCAAAGTGAATATGAAGATATCACCTCTTCCCTCTACTGAACCTCATCGACATCAGGTACATTCAGTAATTTCGTAAACCCCATATGTTTTTGTATATAGAACAAATAAATTAAGTGCATTTATCAATATCTACATATACATGTTTAATCATAATACACTTCAACAAATGAATGTAAATTATACTGAATTACCTTATGTCATTTGGGTGTCCGAGAGGATATCTTTTTTTGCCTCGGAGTGCTAGAGGATGGCTTTCTCACACGAGATGTCCTTGAGGTAGGTGGGGTAAACTAACAAAAAAAATTAACAGAAGAGAAAAGAGCATGTATTTAATATATCACTTAAGTCAAAAATATATAAATCTAAATGGTACCGCATAACTATCTTGGCCAAAGTCAATGGCTGAAAGTGTGATATCATCAAGTTGGGACATCTCAGCCATTGATAAGCCCTATAAAAACCAAGTAATGATACATATAATTAACAAAAGATATTTTGAAACCAATGTGTTATTATATTTTTAACAAATTTACAAATCTTTACCTCTGGTGGTGAAACTACTCGTGACCGTGGAGTCGATTGAGAAGTATGTGGTGTACTCCCACCACCTGCTACACCTTGCAATGCATTTTATTTATATGTCACTTTAAATTGTTCTAAAAATAAAAATTCATTTCTTTTTATAATATTTAGTCACTTAATTGATAACATGTCATAAACAAAATTAAACACACCCATGTCTGATAGAGAGGGTACAACATATTGATCAGTTCATCAGTGAAGGCCACATCCTCTATAGTGGAAGCATGGAATCTACTCCCACAAAATGTACATGAATAAGACATCGAACCATCCTCTTCCGCATCAGTGTCTACACTAGAACATACACCCTGGCAGGTGGGGCACATATGCTGAATGGGATGGCTCGTGCCAAATGATCCATGAGGTGACGTCGATGAAGGAGGTGTCATTGATGAAGGAGGTGTTGCTGATGAAGGAGGTGTCGTTGATGAAGGAGGTGCTGCAGGTGCTGGTACATCCTCTGCTCTGACCAACTGTGTGCCATGTTGAACAATGATATCAGTCAATGATGCAGCTGCCTGAAGAGTCTGTAATTCCATAGACTCCTTCAAGGATATAGGGACAGTGACATGAACCATGGGTTTAGGAGCTGTACACCTCCTATCTTGTGGCTCTACCACCCTATGGGCCCTAGGTCTATCCTATGCAGAGCCTCTCCCTCTACCTTGAAATTGTCGGATGTCAAAGTAATTAGGCTTCTCACCGAGGATAAACTCACAATACAACTTTGTCAAAAAATATGGAGGCACCTCCCAATTATTACAAGGTGGTTGGTCAAAGACCGTATACCACCTATCCCAAAAAGCTTTTTTCATCCTAGCATGAACACACCAATGTATAGGAAACTGGGTCGTATTTTGTTCTAGGTTGTTACTGGTAATAGGATCGGTGAAAAGAGCACATATGTCAGCTTTACCTATGGCCTTTTTTTCACTTGATCATATGACAGCCCATCCGCATAAAATGTTTGACATCTATCCCTCCATAAAACCCATTTTGTAACCTCCCTAGATACTTCATTTGCAGTATTAGCCATTGTTTCTAGTGTTCTAGCAAGGGTTGAGTGGTGCTCAATCCTAGATGACCTCAACCTATTCACCAATATAGAAATTTGGGCACTATTTTGTGTAAGGTGATTGATGAGATCATCTTGTGTGGCATCTACATGATCTAATAGAGGGCGTGGAGGGTTTCAAGGTGGTAGTGGTTGTTGAGGATTTTGAGGGTTTTCTTGTTGCTCATTTGCAATGTTTACAGGGTTTTCTTGTGTTGCTTGTGCAGGATGAGGTCTTTGTTGTCTATTTGGTTTTGGGGGATTGCTTGAAGAATCTGACATCAATTTAATAAAAACAAAACTTAAATCAATTAAAAAATCCTACTTCAATTAAAATGCAAACAAAAATAATCAAACCAATCAAATCTTACCTGTGTTGACGGGGTGCCATTGTTGAAAATTGCTCTCAATGTTAGGAAAATCCAAACTAATTGCAAACTTGTGTGGGTTCTATTGTTTTTTGGCTTTCCCTTGCTGATGTTCCACGAGTTTTGGTGTTGAAAATGGCCAAAACTAATGGCCTACAGAAAACAAATATACGGGTTTTGAGAAACTTTTAATTTTTTTTTATTAAAAGACCAAATGTTCCTCAAAACCCGTACGGGTTTTGAGGAACTTTTGGTTTTTTATATTGTTTTTGGCTAGGCTTGGTGTTACCAAGCCTAGCACATTTTTGAATTTTTAGGAACCCGCACTGGTTATGAAAAATTTGGTTTGTTTTGGCATGTAGCCACTTTTCTGTTCACCATCTTGGTGTACTTACCCATGGAGCACCTACGAAGCTAATCCCTCATGAGAAAGAACAAATAAAATACCCAATGGAAAGTGGCACTACCACCCAGCCATGTGGCCCAAAATGGAACCACCCCTCTATGCTAGGGGATAGTAATAAGGCCCTCAAGCATACCACAACAAAGCATCACATGGTCTAACATGTACATCGGGTACTCACATAAGGAATAAGCATACAAATATGACCCCCACAAGAGTTCTCCAAGTAAAGACAACACAAGGCTACACACTACTGAACATAAGGGAAGAGTGTCATCACATAGCTGGTATGGGTTATCTTGGTAGGCCTCCATAGGCCCCAGCCCCTTGTCTGGGTTATCCTAGTAGCCTCTCTTGAACCCTCGGCCCCCATCCATGAATCATGCAAACTCAATAAACCTTTCGTGAAGACAAGGTAGTTGGTTTGTCATTCTAGGCCTTCCCACATCATCTTGAGTCTGTACAAGTACTCAACCATGAGCGGGGCACAATTAATCTTGATTAATGTTTTAAAACCCAACCCTAGTTTATTGATTAAGCTATTATTTATTACTGAAACTTCCAAGGGGTTATCCTGGAAGCCACTCTGGGCCTCGATCCCCACTTAGAACCCCCTCTTCCTTATGACACTACACAATGTCCAGAGAACTCCGAGGAAAAATATAAAATCCAACCAACACAGGGAGTTAAAAAGAAAACTAAATAAACAACTTGGTTATACAAACCTTCTACCAAGGTTAAACCAACTGGAGGTGTGAAATAGACAACTGATCTATTCACAAGACAAGACCACAACCAAAATAAATCAAGTACAACTAAAATTAGAACTTAACCAAATCAACTTGCATGATAGACTCGCATTCAACAACATACCAACATAACACGAGAATGACTCTTTCAAATCAACACCAAAATCCACCAATCAAAGTAAATACCCAAAAGGATCACTTGCACTCTAAACATATCCATATTAAGGAATCATAACGATCATTACAAATATAATTAAAAGCTATTGTTATCTAATTGTAGCTCTTCCAATAAACTGATTTTTTCATGATAAGAAAGTCTACAACAAGGAAAACCCAAGAAAAAGGGCAAAAATAACATATTCTCAAAGAGATTTGCATAATGCCTTAATTAAAAATTCGTACCCACAGACATGAAATTTTTCCCTTAATTAGAATTGGACCATTAAGTTCCCAACCCAAAAATGGCTAAATCACGTTTCATTTGCAATAAAAACACCAAGCAATCTTTAACAAAATAAAAGTGGTCACAGTTTAAACAGGCCATTAATTAATCCAAATATAGTCATTTTTAATCGAAGCCATATTGGCTAAATTAATCCATGATTGCTAAAAGAAGTTTATTTTTCCAAGTTATTATATTAATATCTAGTCAATTTATAACATTTAATTCACTCTTACTTAATTCTAAATTTCTCCTTTTATGTATATATATATATATATATTTCGTTTAAAAACTGATAATCATTTTAAAAATCAAAATTTCACTAGTTGACTTATTCACATTAAAATATGTGTGTGTGTGTATAATATTGAATTAATTCCCCTCTCCATGTTTGGAGGAAACGTTTTTTAGTCATTTGGTCTGCTAGAATAGAGCCGAAGCTTGCCCACTTTGCTTGGTGTATTTTGTTCCAAGGATTACTTGTGGGCTCACAGCTTCTTCATCTTGGGGTTGTTGACCCTCGCTTCCCATTATGTGGGTATCCTGAGTCTTTCAAACATCTCTTTTGGTTTTGTTTTAGAGACCAACAGTTTTGCCAGTGGATTCATGATTTCTTTCGACCTTTCCGGCCAACACCCTTTTCATGGCATATGGTTCTTTTGGGGGACTCTCCTAGTTAACCCTCCAAATTTTCCCAGCTTTGTCATATTTTCAGGGTGGAGATTCTTTTTCATATCTGGAAAGATAGAAATTCCTGCATTTTTTCTCATACACAGATGGATAAATATGTTTCATTATATTCTAAAGCTACTGTATGCTCTAATTTGCTTATGCAGATACAAGTGAAAGTTAACAAAGTTGCACTAGAAGTTGCTCACTTGAAGGATCTCCTTGGCCATTGGGCTAATGCTCCTTGCATTGTGGATCGCATTTTTCCATTGCCCACTTCCTCCTGCGCCCGATCGCCACCTCAGGGCTGGCGGCATAACTTCTCTCATGCCTCTCGATGGGGTTCGTAGGGTTCTCTACAGAGTTCTCACCCTCGCAAGCATTCTCACTCCCTTCATCCTCAGGTTGACCAAGGTTGGCCTTCGGGAGGAGCAACGACTCCTAGTGGTGTTTCTTCTAGGTGGCCGAGTGCCAACCCTCCTACTAACTCTAGATGGCCCTCTGGAAAGACTCTCCCACGGCTTGCCTTGGCCATTTATCCCCACAGAAATCAAGAAGACAAAGAGAAAGATCCTGATAAAGAGCACAATGGTTGGACTCCTCCTGACATCACCCCTACCCCTAGTTCTGGGTGGGGTCCTTCATATGACCGTGATCCTTCGCCCTCTATGGGCATTGCTCTGGCAGCCTGAGGGCCTTTTCTTTGTGTTTCGTTATCTAATGCTGTTATTCTGGGCTAGGCCCATTAGACTTTTTTGAGTTTGTTTCCGGGCTAGGCCCGTATGGACTTTCGAGGTGTTCTTCTCTACCACCAACCATTTTTTTGTGAATATACATCTTATTTTATATTTTTAATATTTTGCATGCCTATTCATCAAAAAAAAAAACCCAAATCCCCATTAGCTACTTGGATTTTTATTTTTTTACACCATATAGAAAACTGCCTGCAAACAATATATAACACCTAGCAATTTCCTCATAGCATGGATAAAAGGGGGCTTTAACAACTGTAGAAAGCTTCCCCCATGGAGTGGGGTGAGGAGCTTCCACAGCCATGGAAAGCTTCCCCCCACGGCTGTGGGAAGGGAACACCCAAAGTGTGGGGTGTCTCCCCACAACTATGGGACGAGACTCCCCCACACTATGGGTCGATTCTCCCCACACTATGGGTCGAGTCTCCCCATAGTTGTGGAGTTGGCTCCACACACACACCCCTCCCCTGTATACCAATTTTTTTAATTTAAAATTATTATTTTTTATTTTTTAAATTCTTTTCTCTGTGAACTTAGCAGAGATGTTAACAAATCAAACAAAGAGCTATATTTAAACAACAAATCCTCAAACTCATTTTGATAAATCCTCTATTCTAGTAGGTTAAAAACCACAACAACAATTTCCTAAGATTAAATTGTCTTCTTGGAGATCATTAAAATTTAAAATTTATTTTCTATCTAGCCTTTCAAACCAATTTGTTTTTAAACAAACTCACAACATAAGCTGAATTTAATAGCAAACCCCCATTTCCTCTGGTCCCAAAATTGGGAAAACTAAAACCCTCATTTCCAAATTCACAAAACACAAAAAAAAAAGACAAGAAGAACAATGTATATGAAATTATAGCCAAAATTCTCCATCCATTCTTTCTTTCCAAACAGAGAGGAAAACAGAAAAAATAGCTGACAAGGAAATAAACAAACAAAGGTTTTTTAAAAACAAATTTCAACCTTCTATTGCTTTCCTAGAAGAAAAATTTGAGAAGAGTACCGAAATCCTCCCAAAAAATGTCAGAGCTTTCACCAAAACCCCCATAACCATCAGAGAGGAAGAATTTTTCCAGAATGAGAAAAGGATCCCTCTTTTGAATTTTTTTTCCAAATTATAAAGAAATTTCGCCCAAAAAATCTCTTTTAGGGCACAAATTCACTTTTTCATGAAAATTGAAAATCTATAATTTTTTTTAAAACACCAAAAGCCATTAAATATTTCAATTACTAAAAAGTAAAAAGTAACTTCCTTTTAAAAAAAAACAAATACCCAAGACTTAATATAAATTCCACTAATAAATCAACACTCACTTTAACTAAACAATTAAGAATAATTGATTATCTAATTAACCACAAAAGTGCTCTTGATAATTTATTCTTAATTTAATTTAATAAACACAATACACATTAATTATTAATAACCATAAGGTATTAATAATTAATTTCACATTAACTAATACAAGAAGAGAATAATTAAATTCACAAAATGCATAACACCCAAAACTCAACTTAAACAAAAAAAGACATGAACCGCATACCAATGTCAGAAAAGTGGCCTACTTGGCGATTTGATAGGGTTGACAAATAACTGACAACACTCACAATCGAGCAAGGCTAGGGATGACATTAGGGCCTTAAAACGATCTCCTCCACTTCCATCGGGTTAATTAGGTACGCTCAGACCTGTGGCCAGGTGGAGTCGATACCTTGTACCTGCAATTCCTGCATCATCGAACTAGACATACATATATATATACAAACACAGTAAACACACTGGTGAAGGAGAATCGTGACTTTTCGTATCTCACCGAAGTGAGTGATGGGAAATCGTCTCCTTGCACCCCATACACTTTCCACACATACATGACAACATATACATAGTGCAACTCACCGATGAATTAAATGTGTTAGTCCATCATTAGTAACACATAAATAAAATTAACATTTCATCATTTATAAAATACAATGCATAAGCAAAATTAACAACTACTTATTCAAAGAAATAATGCCTAATCAACATCTACTCCTCAATAAGAAATAATGCATAATCATATTCACCAAATCACACTCTAAAACATAATACTAGGATAAAAATAACACAATCATATTGTATCTACGATCCATGTAAGCCATTGAAAAGTCAACCATGGTCAATGAGGTCAAAAAGGGTCTGATTAGGGTAGGTGTATTACAATGTATGTGTATGTGTATGTGTATGTGTATGTGTATGTGTATGTGTATGTGTATGTGTATGTGTATGTATACATGTGTGTATGTCTGTATGTGTATGTGTATGTGTATGTGTATGTGTATGTATGTATGTATGTATGTATGTGCGTGTATGTGTATGTATGTGTGTATGTGTATGTATGTATGTATGTGTATGTATGTGTATGTGTATATGTATGTGTATGTATGTATGTATGTATGTATGTATGTGTGTATGTGTGTATGTGTATGTATGTTTATGTATGCATATGTATGTGTATATGTATGTACATGCATATGCATGTATGTGTACATACATGTATGTATGTGTATGTGTATGTGTGTGCATATGTATGTGTGTATGTGTATGTGTATATGTATGTATGTATGTATGTATGTATGTATGTATGTGGGTGTGTGTGTATATGCATGTATGTATGTGTATGTGTATGTGTATGTGTGTGTGTGTATGTATGTGTGTATGTTTGCATGTATGTGTATGTATGTATGCATGTATATGTGTATGTGTGTACATGTGTGTATGCATGTGTATGAATGTGTATGTGTATGTGTATGTATGTATATATATGTGTATGTATGTATGTAATGTGTATGTATGCATGTATGTATGTGTATGTGTATGTGTGTATGTGTACATGTGTATGTATGTATATGTGTGTGTGTGTGTGTGTGTGTGTGTGTGTGTGTGTGTGTGTGTGTGTGTGTGTGTGTACGTGTATGTGTATGTGTGTGTATGTGTGTGCATATGTACATGTATGTATGTGTCCATGTATATGTATGTATGTATGCATGTATGTGTTTCTATGTATATGTGTATGTAGGTGTATGTGTATGTGTATATATGTGTATTTAATTTTAATGTTTCTTTAAAGTAATTTGTATCAAATGTTTCAATTACTTCAAATTACTTTAAATTGCAAATTTTGTATCATTTTAAAATATGTTTGAGTTAGTTTAAAAATAGTTTGAATTATTTTTAAAAAGTTTTGAATAATTAGTTTTAAAATTCTTTGCTTTTATAACTATACATGCAGATATTTCCCACATGGCTGATCATGATCCATCTGATGATAGTGTGCATTGTGAGGGTGACAAAAAATCTGCACAGTCTAGTCAAATACCTTCACATGACTATGATATTAGGACACGAGTTTTTTGCCAAAACCATTGACTCTTTACAGCGCGCCATAACTCATCTTGACAATACATTATTGAATGTCCCTAACCATCCAAATAGGGAAAGGGCAAAGAGCATTAGGGATGACCTAATGAACATGTTTGACACTGTGCATACATATAATCGACATGATGATATATGTATTGACTCTTTCTATACCTCCCTTTCTCATAGTGTGACCGACATAATGGGATGAAAAACCATCTCAGAGACTCTATCCTCCACATAGGTACATACCATGTTCCCCCATTATCAGGGGAGTCAGCGTAATCTTAGGGGCTATTTAGTGACCAGATGCACTAGTCCAATTGCGGCACCATTCATCTATCCCAGATGGTTGGGAGCTCATCATATGTGGCCAGAAAAGGATGAGTTGCCACTTTATTTATGCAAACAATTATTTGTAGAGTTTCACATGGCCATGGACGTAGATTGCACATCTATACCAGCAAATGTTGGACAAGGGAGGGGGAGGCTGAGCGATAAATATAGATGACCCGCTACACCAACGCTCATTAATAAATGAGCATTAGTTGGTCCAAACCTTTTGGTTCTGCCAAAACGTTTGGAATTATCACAGACATCAAATGCAGCAACAAATGATACTAGACGACACATGTTCTCCAACATTGCACATATTGTGACTCGGGTCGATCAGATGTCATCTAATTGCGCTGGGAGATATTTTTTGTGGTCACATACTACCATTCTATGGGCTACAAATGTGACATCAAGTAGTGCCACTGATCTTTATGCCCATGTAGACATACCATCTCCACTTGACGTTGCACAGTTGACAGAGATTGATCCTTTGTAGTGGATGAGTGCAATGTGGTCTAGTGATTTATTGGATTCTTACACATTTATTTCTTCTTATCTTGTGATCCCACTCGAGGAGGTACCGACATGGGTGAGAGGACATGTATATAGAGGTGGATCTAGGAGCTATGTTACTTTTGGGGGCCATGACCTCTTTTTGGTAAAGTTTCTAAATGTAATCTTATTGCTATAACAAAGTGACTATAATGCAAAAATTTTTAGCCAGACATGTATTTAGTAAATTTAACACCATTGTTATCTATCTTGGTTTGTTGATAATAAGTACTTTCAACAATGACTGATGCAGTGGGATATTGTTTCCCATCAACATCTTCCATGAATTCTAACAATTTACATATTGGTTTTGTGCATCTCAGTATGTAATAGTCAACACATTCTATATTGTCAGGTTCTGCAACCATGGCAGAAATATCACTTGTACACCACAAATTACAAACAATTAAATTATAAAGTGTATGGTAGAATGTATAAAGAATTCAAATTTAATTTAAATTTAAACAAAGTACATGAAAATATGTAAGGATATTTAAATAAAATGCAAATGTACCTAGCAAAATTAAATCAGGCACACGTTCATAACCAGCTGAATATAGAGGATCATGAATATCTACAATGTTGTTGTCTTGACAAGGAGGCATTGCGACTGTAGACACCTAAAATTGTCCTGTATAATTAAATAAATATTTTTATTTATTTAATTATTTTATCCTAAGTCTTCTATTAATTGAATAAATCTTTATTTATTTATTTAATTCATTTACCCTCTTCTAGCCTTATTTCTCATTTAAATAAATGCATTTATTTATTTAAATTTTCTTTTTCCTAAATTAAATAAATATTTTATTTATTTAATTTGATCTCACTTCCTCTATTAATTAAATAAATCTTTCATTAGCCTTTTCTACCCATGACACATGACATTTATCTCTTAATTCCTACACTACCTACCCTCTCATTATTTTATTATTTCTTTTACCTACCCTCTAATCCTAACCAACCATTTATCTTTTACACCTCTTAATCTTATCCCTCCATTTCCTACAGTGTTTTCTATATAAGAGGATGCTTCTTTCATTATCAACCCCTCCCCAAGCATTCTAGCATTTGAACTTTCATATGCGATCAAGCCTACTTTGCAACCACATTTCTGTTCTTTATTGAGCTTTTGTGCACACATAAAATCTGAGAGAAAATATATCAAGCAAGATCAATGGAGATAGGAAGAATGGAGATTCAAACCCTATTGGACATGTGATGGTATAATCTTTGTGATTTTTGTTGATTTGCATTGTTTTAGGTAATCTTCATATGTTATGGTGGATCTTTGTTTGTTGTTAGGCTAGGGTTTCGTGGTTGAATCTATTTAGTCTTTCAATATTGTTGTTTCCATTTTTACCATAAACAACGACTAATTGTTTCATGTCCCATTGTGAAATAAATCCTTCTCTAATGTTTTGACATTGTTGAATGTTTGCATTGTTTTCAATCCAATCAACACAAAAACATGACTTTTCTCTTACCTAAATTATAGAAGGTTTGTTAAGTTCTGTAGACATGACTTATTTTCTTGATGCAATTTCAATAGAAAAACAAGTTATAAGTTCTCTTACCTAAATCACAAGAGGTTTTCTATGTCTTATAGTCATCACTTGATGCAAACTTCTAATAACATTAATTGTTTGGCAATTATAAGGATTGGATCGATCAATATCTTTAACTTCCCAAAAATAGTGTTTGTTGTATGTCATGTCATGAGAACCAAAATAATTTTTGCACTATTCTACTACCTCACTTGAATTTTGTATGCTATTACCTTCACATTAACTTATTTTAGCAATTTAACTCTGACCCATAAGATACATACTCAAGTAAATAAAAATTTCTTGAACGAAGTACACAAATATATGTTGATCATGTAACTCCAAGTTCATGTTGGCTAAGTGAATGCTCCATCATGCTCTCCTTTTTCATGTCCACTCTCAAAAAAGTTCCACAAAAACTTTAAACCACGTTTAGCATGTTGTTGTGACAACCAATTGAACGCTTTTACAGATTTAAATTGTTATGTGAAGTTACAATCAAATGCAATATATATTAATTTAAAAAACTTAATTATACTAGTTAATCAAAAGACTACAGGAAATTTAATCAATTTTTATGCTTACCAACACATCCATCAGACCAAATCTAGTGTTGTGAAACATTTATCCAACGTTGTATGATATTTTAAAAAAAAATCTCAAAACAATGTGCTACATAACTCCTATCATGACCAGTATCATCACTGATATAAAAATGAACTTCCTTAATGATAATTCATTCATCTTCACCACATTCTACATTGTCCACATGAAACTTTGCATGTCTATACAAAACTTGTACAAAGATTGCAACTTGTTCAGAATGATAGTATTGACTTTGAATCTCCATGTGAGGATGAAATGTATAGTTCTCAGAAAAGTCTTCTATTGAGAAAATACAATCTAGAGGAAAGCAATTTTTTGAGATATGAAACTGTTTAGCTTTCCATCTTGCACCATGACAATGTTGGATATGTGGATATATCATATTATAAAATCTACACATAAACTCTTTGTAAAGAAGTTCACTCTTTTAACATATTTTTTTACGATTTAGCTCCTGACTTTGTCTGATATTTATCATGTTCAAATCTCTTCCACAGAACTTGCACTAAAAGATCAATGTTCTCAATTTGTAAAAATTTCTTCAAATCTCCACAGTTAGCACATGTATTTTTAATACATTGTACATTGAACTCATCTAAACCTTCTAATCTGTCACATAAAATAGACTTCACAAATTGTGTTGTACTTGCAGAGATGACTGCATTTGGATTAGTTACTGTCATTGCCTTTTTATATGATTGGAGGTGTAGCTGAAATTCAAAATAATTTCAACAACAAGTTTCACATAACTTATTGATATGCACAAAACATGGTTATAATCTCTCAAACATCCTTTGACATATCTTGACATTTGGAAATTCTTGTTTGAATGTTTCAAACAATTCACTCTATGTTGTGTCTATAAATTGTTTTGGATTTAAAATTTTTGTACCATCTTCATCCCTAATTTGTATAGTGTCTCTTCTATTGGAAGAAACATGAGAGTTTCTGGTCCAGTATTCAATAACAAGTCTTTTTACATCTTCAACAATTCTCTTTTCGAGGAACCCTGCAAATATTGACCCAATTATTTTCAATATTCTCATCCAACCTATTTCTTTTCCTAATATCTCTAGACAGTTCTTCTAGAGACCTCCAATAACTGGGCAATTGCTTGATTTTGTCTTCTTTGTGATAATTTCATACTAGAAATCATAGTCATTAATTCTCTCTGATCAACACTTAAATCAGTAGTTTAACTCATGCTCTCGATACATTTTCTAATTTAATGATCTGTTTGATGATTTCTTCCTATTGTTAACACCCAACAACTCCAAAATGAGAGACATTTATTTTCTCCTAAATAACTTTGCAAACAATTGTTCTCTTCCAATTAGAGAACTATCTTGAAAATATTCATCCCATAGTTTTTTGGAATGTGCTTTCTGGTGCCATATCCTCAGCTAAAATCTCATTGAAAATAGTGTCACCATCCATCTCAATCAAATTGGCCATGCCAAAGAAAAAATTTGGATTGACAAGGACCAATTTCTTGTCTTTCCTGAATTGCAACCACTTCATCGTCAATGGGAACTTGTTCTTGAGAAAGTGTTGTAACTCTTTTTTTGTCTCTTTATTTGATCATACTTCTATAATCTAGTCCTTTTATTGCCCATTAGACAAATTACTATTCAGAAACAATCCAAATCTCTAGACCCCTAATAAGACATGCCCACATGCACATATATGTCAAGTGAATTGGACCCAACTTTAAATATGCATAGTGTATGTTTAAGTTATTCTACTTGTCAAGTCCACATACAAAATTAATATGAGTGGTCCACTTAACTAATATACTTAGCTGATAATGACTCTCTTGTTAACTAATACAGAATGGTCCACTTAACTGATCTAATAAGTCCATACATTGTATGAGAGCCATACATATTACATAGACACACATACATACATGCATGTACATACATACACACATACACACATGTACATACACAAAGACACAAACATAGATGCATATACACATAGAGACATACACACACATACACATATGGGTAAGTGCACAAAGTTGTGTTACCAAAAAGGTGCCACTTTTTATCTTTTCATAAAAACGCATCATTGGCATGAAAAGGTCATCCAAACCTTTGAGTTGGATGCCCAAGGCAAATCCAACCCAAAAGGTTGGTATTCTCCCATGCAAACCATTTGTCAAGTGCCAATATGGTGCTTGCCAAATTCATAATTTTGAATTTTCACATTTGGTGTGCACCAAATGTTCTGCGTTCTCCAATTTTAAGGTTTTGTAAGCATGTAGATTTCCCAATTTGGGCACAAGTTATATCCACCCCCGAAGGAGAATATATACATGAAATATAACATTTAATTTAAGTTATATTTCATGTATATATTGGCAGGATATTTGAGAGTGGTTTCAGCTCTATAGGACTTATAATGTAGATTATAGTTTTTAAAGGATCATATAAAATTTTAGTAATCAGCATGCTCTTATTATATTTCTTTAGCTATGTATCTCACTTTCTTTATCTTCCTCAAGCTCTAGACCTATCTCTCTCCCTCTCTTGTTTCTCTCACTTCTCTATCTTTGACTCCCTCCCTCTCCCTTCTTCTCTCTCACTCTCTTATTGTTTCTCTCCCCTCCCACTCCTTTCTCTTGGTCACTACCTATCCCTTCTATCCTCTCTCTCCCCATATATAGGTCTCTCCCTCTCTCCCTATTCACCTCACTACCTCTCCCTCCTTATATTATTATCCACTTCTCTCTCCCCATCTATGTTTCTCACTTATCTAATCGTCCACCCTCTAGTTCTCTCCCTCCCTCTCCACCTTTTTCTCCATTTCCCTTACCCCTATCTATTTATGAACTCTCTCCCTCTCTTATCTCTCTCTCTCCCTCTCCAAACCTATCTATCTCCTCATTCTCTAGGTCTCTCTATCTCCTCATTCTCTAGGTCTCTCACTCCCTCCATGTATACCTCTCCATCCATCCCCTCTTACTCATCACCTTGTTATTCTCTCTCTTCACCTCTCCCTCCATCTTCTCTCTAGGTCTCTCCATTTCTTTCTTCCCCTCTCACTCTCTATCTCCCTACCCCTCTCTCATCTTCTCTCTTCCTCTCTTATTCTATATCTTCATTGTCTAGGTCATTACCTCTCCATCACACCCTCTCTTCCCTCTCTAGGTTTCTCCCTCCCTTCCTCTCCACCTATCTACCTCTGCATATAGGTCTCATTACCCACTTCTCTTAATCCCCCTCTATCTATCTAACTTTTCTCTCTCCATCTAGGTCTCTCACCTATCTATATGTCCCCTTTATAGTTCTCTCCCTCCCTCTCTACCTCTCTCTTCCTCCTCCTTAATCCTATCCCTTTATGAACTCCCTCCTCTTCTCTTCCTCCCCTAACCTCTTATCTCCTCCTTCCATAGGTCTCTCATTCCATCCATGTCTACCTCTCAATCCATCCCTTCTTACTCCTCTCTTTGTTCTTCTATCTCTTCTCTTCTCCCTCCCTCCCCTCTCTAGGTCTCTCCCTTCCTTTCTTCCCCTCTCCCTCTCTATCTCCCCATCCATACATATGCCCATTTATATCTCACTCCCCCACTTTGTTATTCTTTCTTCCTCTTGTATTCTCTCTCTCTACATTCTAGGTCATCAAATCTCTCTCCCCTCTCTAGGTTTATCACTTCCTTCTTCTCCACCTATCTACCTTTGCATCATGTCTCATTACTCACCTCTCTCTCTCCCCCTCTATCTATCTCAATCCTCTCTCTTTTCATCTAGGTCTCTCGTCTCTCTTTACCCATATAGTTATTTCACCTATCTATTTGTTCCCTCTCTAGTTCTCTCCCTCTCTCTTCCCCTCTATCTCCCTCCCCCTTTACCCCTATTTATTTTTTAACTCTCTTATCTCTCTCCCCCCACCTCTCTATCTTCTCCTTCCCTAGGTCTTGTAGTCCCTCCATGTCTACCTCTCCCTCAATCGCCTCATGATCCTCTTTCTCTTTATTTATTTATATCTCTCCTCTTATCCCTTCCTCCCATTTTTAGGCATCTCCATTATTTTCTTCCCCTCTCCCTCTCTATCTCCCTCTCCCTCCTTATCCCCATCTCACTTTCCCTTACCAACTAATTCTTATTCTCTCTTTACCATCTACATCATCTTTCCATCACACCCTCTCTACCCCTTTCTAGGTTTTTCCCTCTTTCCCTTTCCATCACTCTACATATCCATATACATCTCATTACAAACCTCTCTCTATCCTCCTCCTTCTCTATCAACCCTCTACCTCTCTCCACCTATCTAGGTCTCTCATGCCTCTCTCCCTCTCTAGGTATATTATATCTCTATATAACCCATATGGGTTTTGCAGGATCATGGTGGGCCATATGTGTTTGTTGGCATTATGTGAACCAGTATGAGGACATAATGACATTGTATGTTGTCATTGATGTCAATATGTTGAAGAGGTGAGAATCGGCATATGTGAGAACCTGTATAACACTGTGAATCGGTATTTGTGCCAAACTGAAGTGATGTGTTTGTTCAATGTGAACCAGCATATGGGTATGGGAACTAGCATATGGAAGCATTGTATGACTACTAGTTGGTAGTCTCAACTTCAGGGTTTCCGGTTAAAGTGCTTCAAGCCTATGTGGCTCAACTAGTGACTTTGTGTGATGAGTTAGCATTGTAATGAAGAACCGATCATGTAGCCATGTCAGCCTTGTGCGCATGAAGGATCTTGCATGAAGGAGATTGTTCCTATCTACCTCGGGAATGTGCGAAGTCTGTAAACAGTGATAACGTGTGATGGGTTATCAACCATTATGAAATTGGTGGAAAACAAATGATGGAGAATGTCTTGAGATTGGATCAAGAATTGTTGCATTTAATGCAATGTGCTCAATGGTCAGGATTGAACCATTTGAATTACTTAACCTAACAGGTTTAGGGTTTAGGGTTTATGCTATCAACCTATCTATTTTCCTCTAAGGTCGATTTGTGTTTCTTTCTGAGGTTGTTGGAAAAAGTTTTGTGTGTGTATCCAAGAGAAGAGATATGTGATTCTTGCCAGACCAGAGGAGAGAAGTGATACCTGTAGAGTGTAAGTGCAGAAGGTGAAGAGGAGCTTAAGCGGATCTACATTGGCATTGAGTGCTGTTATCAGATAATTGTAATACCTGTTGATCTCTAACCACTTCAACAGTTGAGAAATCCCTTAACAGGGTAGCTTTAACTGGCTTGCTGTAAATCCTTTAACAGGGTGACTCAAAACCATTGAGTTCTTGAAATCCTCTAACAAGGTAACCTTTAACAGGGTTTAACCCTTAACCAGGTATTCTAGCCATCCCTTAACAGGGTGATCCCTAATAGGATTGGTTCCTAACAGAACCTATTGTATTAGTCTTTAACTGGACAAGGCTCCTAACAGAGCGAACTTCTAAAGAATTCAAAAACAAGCTTGTGGGTATTCATCCCCACCGTGGTTTTTCCCAGTTGGGTTTCCATGTGAAAAATGAGAGTGTCATGTGTGATGCTTTGTTGTCTTCAGTCAAGTGCTAAATCATGTTGATCTAGTTGCTCATATGTATATCTTTGATGGTAGATCACTTGTTCATGCATTAGGGTGAAATGGAAATGAAGTGTTAGATTATATGAGAAGATAAGTGTCAACCGGTTTATGCTTGTCTCAGTCATTCTGGGTTTTGCCGGTTGTACTCTATTTTAGGATTGGTGTTACTGTTTGTCTGTCAATGCATAGTGTCTGCTGAAAAACCAATTTAAGAGTGTGTTTTTGTCTGTACTGATTCACCCCCCCCTCTCAGTACCAGTTTGGTACTATCCATTCATCATTGAGTTATCAATTGGTATCAGAGCATCCTCTAGGTCCTCTGTGTTATAAGCTTAATTGCTTGAAGTAAAGATCCTAGTCTAATGATGAAGAGGGAAGGTCCAAAGTTTAACAGAGAAAATTTCAGTAAATGGAAAGATAGAATGAAGATATACATCAGAAGCATGGGTGCTCAACACTAGAGCTATGTTGAGAATGTCTATGTTGCCCCTACCGGTACTCTCACCGATGACCAAAAGAGAGAGATGCAGGAGAATGGGCAAGTCATGAAAGCCCTAATTAGTAGTTTATTTGACATTGAGTTTATTGATGTCCAAGATAAGGTAAATCCCAAAGAGGTATGGGATACTCTTGAAAATATCTATGGCGGTGATGAGCATGTAAAACAAGCTAAGGAAGAAAGCCTTAGAGGGAAGTTTGAAGATATGTGGATGGTTGAAGGTGAGACCATTCAACAGTATGGAATAAGAATCAAAACCGTTGTTGGAGATATCAAAAGTGCAGGTGTTAAAATGGAAGATTCCACTATGGTAAGAAAAGTTCTGAGATCCCTATTGCCGGTCTATGCAATAAGGGTTGCTGCTATTCAGGAGTTCAGATCAATAGACAAGACTAAGGTATCCCTAGACTCCATCATTGCAAAGTTGACAGCCTATGAGCTAAATAGTTTTGATGGCAGTGTTCAAAAGACTGAATCAACTTTTAAAGATTCTGATGTACCATCCAAAAAAGGAAAAGAAGCTAGCACTAATGGTGAACCAAGACAGAGTAGAGAAATGGATGATGAAGAGATTCTGATAGCATTTGAAGCTCTCCTTGCCAGGAAACTTCCTAAAGGAACTGACAAATATAGAGTTAAGCTTCCTTTGAAATGATTTTCTTGTAACCTAATAGGACATATTGCTGTAAACTATCCTAATGGAGACAACAAGGACAAACCGGAAAGGTTCAAGAAATTCAAAGGAGGAAACCGGAGAAACTATTTTGTGGCAGTTGATGAAGGTGTCACAGATGAGGAATTAGAGGATGAAGAAAATGAAGATATTGTGTTTGTTGCTGTCAAGGAAGATTTGTCAGACAAGAAGGCTCTTGTCTCCCGGTTTGATAATTCCAATGAGTGGATCATTGACAGTGGCTATTCTCACCATATGACTGGTGACCAGAGCAAGTTTCTATCCTTGGAAGAGTATGATGGTGGTGTGGTTCACTTTGGTAATGATGCACCATGCTTGGTCAAAGGTAGAGGGTCCATCTCTTTGAATGGAAAGATTAGTGCTGATAATGTGTACTGGGTTGATGGTCTCAGACACAACCTTCTAAGTGTTGCCCAGTTGAATGATAGTGGCCTCACTCTGGAATTAAAGAATGGAGTGTGCAGAATCAAAGGAAAGAATGGTGAATTGGTGGCCACCGGCATGCAGACCAAAGGTAACCTATTTCAGCTAAATGCAAATATAAGTACATTTCTTATGGCTAAATTTGATGATAGCTGGATATGGCATAGGAGACTCTACCATGTAAACTTTGATAAGATTATGAAGGCTAGTAAGATCAAGACAGTTAGAGGGTTGTCGGTGCTAAGGAAACTGGATAACACCTTGTGCAGAGAGTGTCAATTGGGGAAGATGTCTTCCTCAACCTTTAAAGGTAAATCTTTCACTGCTGACAATTTGCTTGATCTTGTGCATACTAATTTGTGTGGTCCTATGAAAACTAGGAGTGTGCAGGGTGATAGATACTTCATGATTCTCACTGATGACTTCTCAAGAATGACATGGGTCACATTCTTGAAAGATAAGTCTGAAGCTTTTGTAAAGTTCAAAGATTTTAGAGCAATAGTGGAGAAGGAAAGCGGTAAAAGGATCAAGTGCCTGAGAACTGATCAAGGAGGGGAATTCACTTCCAGTGAATTCAACAAGTATTGTGAAGAACATGGAATCAAGAGGCAACTGTCTGCTCCCCAGACTCCACAGCAAAATGGTCTAGCAGAGAGGAATAACTAGACTGTGGTTGAAGCAGCTAGAACCATGTTGATTCAAGGAAAGGTAGCTCACACCTTTTGGAGAGAAGCGGTGAGCACTGCAGTCTATATAATGAACTGGGTACTCATCAAGAAAGGTAAGGATAAAACTCCTTATGAGTATTGGACCAGTAAGACACCTGTGGTTAGCTACTTTAGAGTGTTTGGTAGAAAATGTTACATCAAGAGGAGTGAACACCAGAGAAAATTTGATGCGAAATGTGATTAGGGAATCTTCCTAAGATATTCCACCAAGAGAAAAGCTCTCAAGTGTTTCAACAATAGGAGTCAGAGAATTATGGAAAGCATCAATGTAAGAGTTGATGAAACCTCTGAGAAAACTAAGGAAATCGGCAGTGAGCAAGTGGTAAATGAACCGGTTGTAACCTTCTGGGAACCGATTGTCAGCCAACCAAGTACCAGTAATAGTGTTCCTACACCGGTAGATGTAGATGCTGATACTGATGGAGATGAGGATGAAGAAGAAAAGCAAGAGGAATCCATCAAGACCATTCCTCAGAATGTCAAGCTGAATCACGATCCTAAGCAGATCATAGGAGATAAGGATGCAAGAATCCTTACAAGAAGAAAGGTCAGAGAAAACTCATGTATGATCTCTAAATTTGAGCCTAAATCATTCAAAGAGGCACATAAAGATGAAGACTAGATCAAGGCAATGGAAGAGGAACTTGACCAGATAGAGAAAAATGGTACATGGTCTTTGGTACTCAAACTGGAGCATAAAAATGTCATTGGTACCAAATGGGTTTTTCAGAAATAAGCTTAGTGAGGATGGCATAGTGATTAGGAACAAAGCCAGATTGGTGTGCAAAGGATATGCTCAAGAAGAAGGAGAAGACTATGGAGAAACCTTTGCTCCTATAGCCAGATTGGAAGGAGTTCGTATGCTTCTTGCATATGTAGCTTTTAAAGGTTTCAAAGTATATCAAATGGATGTAAAACCTGCATTCCTAAATGGTGTACTTCAAGAGGAGGTGTATATTGAGCAACCAGATGGGTTTGCCCTATCTGAAGACAGTGACATGGTATGTAGGCTACACAAAGCCTTATATGGTCGAAAGTAGGCACCTAGAGCTTGGTATGAATGTCTACATTCGCATCTTGTGAAGATTGGATTTGAGAGAACAAGTGAAGATAGAAATATTTACTTGAAGTCTGAAGGAGATCAGATCCTGATCTGTGAGGTATTTGTTGATGACATTATCTTTGGTGGAGATGACAAGATGAGTTATGAATTTGCAGATGAGATGAAGAAAGAGTTTGAGATGTCACTCATAGGGGAGATTAAGTTCTTCATTGGACTGCAGATCCAGCAGATGAAAGATGGACTCTTTATCACTCAGTCCAAGTATGTCAAAGAGGTGTTGAAGACCTTTGGCATGGAAGATAGAAAACCGGTTGGTACACCGATGGTGACCGGTTGTAAACTATCCAAAGAGGATGACTCAGCATTGGTTGATGAGAAGGAATACTGATTAATGATTGGTAAGTTGCATTATGTAGTGCATAGCAGACCGGATATTGCACATGCAGTTGGCATTACTGCAAGATTCCACAAAAGCCCAAAAGAATCCCACTTGGTTGTAGTCAAGCGGATTCTTAGGTATCTAAAGGGAACTGTTGACTATGGATTGTGGTATCCATATAGCAAGGATTTCAACTTGAAAGTATACATAGATGCTGATTGGGTAGGCAATATAGATGACTGGAAAAGCACAACCGGTGGTGCATTCTTTCTCAGTGGTAGACTGGTCTCATGGATGAGTAAGAAGCAGAGTTGTATCTCTCAGTCTACAACGGAAGCAAAGTATATTGCAGCTTTCATGAACTGCACTCAGACAATTTGGATGAAGCATGTATTAAATGGCTTCAAAGTTCCTGTATCTAAACTGGTAAGTATATTTTGTGACAATACTAGTGCAATTAACATCTCCAAGAATCCGGTTTTACATTCTAGAACCAAGCACTTTGAGCTTAAGTATCATTTCTTGAGGGAAAAGTTTCAAAACAAAGAGATTGCATTGGAACATGTTTCTAGTAAGGAGCAGTTAGCTGACATATTCACCAAGCCTCTCACAAAGGCTACATTTATGTACTTAAGAGGTGAATTAGGGGTGTTGCCCCTTCAGGAGGTAAACTAAAGGTATATGCTCCACATCAGTCAGGTATTGCATATTCAAATTTTTCTTTAGGATTGATGTGTTGAAGGATGCTACTCCTCAGGGGGAGCAGCCTAATGGATCGGGGAAGCATGTGCCTCCACTTTGGCATTGTTTTCAAAGGGGGAGAAGATGTGAAGCGGAGAAGATATCTACAAAAATTGGGGGAGAAGATGTGAAATGGAGAGATATCTTTGTATATTGCCATTGTATATTGCCATCAATGCCAAAGGGGGAGATTGTTGGTATTATGTGAACCGGTATGAGGACATAATGACATTATATGTTGTCATTGATGTCAATATGCTGAAGAGGTGAGAACCAACATATGTGAGAACCAGTATAACACTGTGAACCAACATTTGTGCCAAAGTGAAGTGGTGTGTTTGTTCAAGGTGAACCGGCATATGGGTATGGGAACCGACACATGGAAGCATTGTATAACTACTGGTTGGTAGTCTCAACTTCAGGGTTTCTGGTTGAAGTGCTTCAAGCCTGTGTGGCTCAAACGGTGACTTTGTGTGATGAGTTAGAATTGTAATGAAGAACATATCATGTAGCCGTGTCAGCCTTGTGTGTGTGAAGGATCTTGCATGAAGGAGATTGTTCCTATCTACCTCAGGAATGTGCGAAGTCTATAAACAGTGATAACATGTGATGGGTTATCAATCGCTATGAAATCGGTGGAAAATGAACAATGGACAATGTCTTGAGATTGGATGAAGAATTGTTGCATTTAATGCATTTAATGAGATTGAACCGTTTGAATTCCTTAACCTAATAGGTTTAGGGTTTAGGGTTTATGCTATCGACCTATCTATTTTCCTATAAGGTTGATGTTGTGTTTCTTTCTGAGGTTGTTGGAAAAAATTGTGTGTGTGTATCTAAGAGAAGAGATACGTGATTCTTGCTAGACCAAAGGAGAGAAGTGATACCTGTAGAGTGTAAATGTAGAAGGTGAAGAGGAGCTTAAGTAGATCTACATTAGCATTGAGTGTTGTTATCAGATCATTGTAATACCTGTTGATCTCTAACCACTTCAACAGTTGAGAAATCCCTTAACAGGGTAGCCTTAACCGGCTTGCTGTAAATCCTTTAACAGGGTGACTCAAAACCATTGAGTTCTTGAAATCCTCTAACAAGGTAACCTTTAATAGGGTTTAACCCTTAACTGGGTATTCTAGCCATCCCTTAACCTGGCGATCCCTAACAGGATTGGTTCCTAACAGAACCTATTGTATCAGTCTTTAATCGGACAAGGTTCCTAACAGAGCGGACTTCTAAAGAGTTCAAAAACAAGATTGTGGGTATTCATCCCCACCATGGTTTTTCCCAGTTGGGTTTCCACATGAAAAATGAGTGTGTCATGTGTGATGTCTTCTTCATGTGATACTTTGTTGTTTTATGTCAAGTGGTGAATCATGTTGATCTAGTTGCTCATATGTATATCTTTGATGGTAGATTACCCATTCATGCATTAGGGTGAAATGGAAAAGAAGTGTTAGATTATATGAGAAGATAAGTGTCAACCGGTTTATGCTTGTCTCGGTCATTCTAGGTTTTGCCTGTTGTACTCTGTTTTAGGACCGGTGTTACTGTTTGTCTGTCAATTCACAGTGTCTGCTGACAAACTGGTTTAAGAGTGTGTTTTTGTCTGTACTAATTCACCCCCCCTCTCAGTACCAGTTTGGTACTATCTGTTCATCATTGAGTTATCAGTGTTGGCATTGTGTTGTCATTGATGTCAACAGGTATAGCATGCTACCAGTATAGTATGTCAAAAAGTATAGTTGTAATGGATTTCAGCCAGTATAGCCAACCAGTATGCAAGTTAGTGTCCCCAGTATACAAGTTGTTGTTAGGGAAGAGGAAACTGGTAGCCGATATACATGTTGATGTTAACCGGTGAGTGGGTACTAAAGATGATTGGCATTATGGAAAGGTCAACAAGTGAGTAAGGTGTTGGCATTGTGTTGTTTCCAACTGGTAAGCATGTGACCAGTAAGAAAGCAAGGTTGATCCAATAAATAGTGAGAAGGCAACCGGTATGAAATTTGGTTGATGTCATAGATCAAGAATCCCACTGGATAAAGATGATGTCATAGGTTGAAGAGAAGAATGATAGAGAGTGTGCTCAACTAGGTCACGTGTTTTGGTTAAAGATGCATTTTCTCAAACAAGGAAGTCATATTGGTGGATGTCAGAAGCAGAGAGAACAATGTGATGACAATCGATTCCCACTAGTTATTTGTCAACATGTGACAAGGATCCACTCTCACTGGGTGATCAGCAAGTTGAGTGAAATGGTTCTGTAAAGCGGAAAAATATCGCGATCGAACCCTAGTTGCTCTCCCCTCTTCCGACTCCGAGGAGAGAGAAGGGAGGTTCGCTAGGATTCGATGGTTTTTTCACTTAGGGGAGAGACTTTACATTCAAAAGAGGGGTTGAAACTCATAAGATCCAATCCCACACAATGCAAGATTGGATGCTAAATGAATTTCAAGGGTTAGGAAAGCAAGGCTACCCTCTTTTGTAAAGAATGTTGTTAAGGAAATTAAGCTAGGAATGCATAGAAAATCATAAAGATTCGCTTATAAATTGAGTTCGGGTTATAGGATGAAGCTGCGGACCTGGAATTAGCAGTAAAATGTCGATATGGCGCTGTCCTGCAAATTTGAGCAAAATTTGTCAGGACGATGGCGCCCGGCGCCACGGTCCACCGAAAAATCTGCGAAACGAAGGGGGATCTGTTCGTCTCTGCACAAGGATTCCAGATCCTCAATTTCAGCCGCGTACCTGCAACCTACACACAGAAAAGCGAAGACAATTGGGGGGTTAGGGATTAGGGGTTTGCCTTTAGGTCAAACCCCGGTTTTGGAATTAACCAAGAAATGAGCAAGAGCTGTAAATGTAAATGACTGTAAAACAAGTACTAATACCTTGTTGTAAGAATGTTTGTATCCTTATGTGCGAAGGTTTAGATGTTGTATGTTGTATGTTGTAGTAGTATGTAATATGTGATCTCCTCTTCAATGGTTGAATCCTTGTCTTGAATGCAACACTTAGCCTTGAATGGAGACTTGAAATGATCAATTGCTTGAAGGAATGCTTGAATGCTTGAATGCTTGAATGCTTGAATATAATTTCCATGCTTTTTACACATATCCTCTTCATGCCAAATGAGAGAGAAAAATGTAGTTTATATACTTGTCATTTAGGGCTGATAGACTGATTTTCCCGACCTTAGGCCGACCAGGAAAGTTAATTTCCAAATTGCAAACAAAAAGACCCGAGCCCCTTAGGAGACCGGGCCCAAAATAGGACCCAGGGACCAGGGCGCTGGGCGCTCTGGTCCCACCTCCCGAGACAGCAGGGTGCAAGGAGGTTCAGGCCAGGGTGCTTGAAAAATGCAGTTTTTGGTGTCGTGAGCAAATTTCAGGGTCTCCATTCAGGTTGCGTGTTGCGTCGCCATCGTGAAGACCGAAATGCAGTTGAAATTGCAAGTGTCGCAATTTTAGGACGCTACATTTAGCCCCCACTTTAGCGGGAGTATGTATGCTCATACTTCCGGTAAAGTACAAGGAAACAACATTGAAAGACTTTCACCACGTCAAGGAGGCAAGATACACCGAGCCCCCAGTGGACTAAGGATCTTACGACTTCGATTGACAAAGTAAAAGGGAAGATCGTGAGGAAGAACCATGACTGTCAGTAGTAAGGCTCCCTCACTATGAGTCATGCAAGAAAGATATCAAAAATTTTCAAGGCAAGGCTAAATTTGCCAAGAAATTTTCAAGTATCTTGAAAAGATATGAATGGGATGTATGCCCCCCTGCGTTAAAGCGATTGCACACGCCTCACCGGGGGTGATTGTTTTAACGTAGTGATACGCATAAGAAATGAGAAAGGAAAGGAGCACGTTATCGCAAGGATTTAGCCCCCAAGTGTGAGATAAACCCAAGGATAATAGACACAAAACACAAAGCACAAGGTGACTTTGCTTTCCTCGGGGTCAGTATGCTGTATGATAATTCATGTATATATAATATGTATGTATGCATAATTGTTCTTCATTCCCCAATCAAGGAAGGTCACCTAGAAGAAGGGAACACATGTGTCTTTTGAGTCAACATGAGAGAGATCGAGAGATCTCAATGCTTTGCATCGTCCTCAAGTAGACAACACTAAGGACGACAAATAGAAGAATGAGAATAACATATAGAAGAAGTAACAAAAGAGAGGGGGAGAGAATCTACTATGCTAATGTAACTAGTCTAGCATGTCATCTACCCCCCGATCTTGCTGATCAATGTTTCGGGAAGGCAGGGAACACGCTAGAGGAGGAACATCCAACACAGCAGATGGAGCTATCACAAGATCCAAACAAGGGCTATGTTCATGTTCCGAGCCACATTGTTCTTGTCTAGGAGCTAGGATAAGTGCTTTAGAAAATTCATTAGATAAATGGTTATCAACATCAACAAGTTCATATTCACTATCAGAAGCAAGAGGAGTAACATTTTCATCATGAATAACATTTTCATCTATATCATCATCAAGATTTATAAAAATAGGATCTTTAACTCGCATCGGATCAAGACCATCATACATCTTATGTTTAGGAGATTTCGGCTCAATTTCCGGCTGAGGAGAAAATGGAATAATGCTTGTTGAAGGTGTTTTTGGAGATTGCAAAGTTTGAGCTCTAAGACGACGTTTTTGTCGGCGTTCACGTGCAGAACGATTTCATCTAGTCTTAGTAGGAAGTGGAAAAGACTGAGGAGGAGGAATGTTCTCATCCTTAGCACTTGGGTGTTTAGGTTGTGGTCTCTTAGGCTGGATAATAGGAGAAGAAGAAGGTCTCTTCTCTCTATAAAAAGAAGGAGGAGGAACTGCTCCATATAAAGGAGGAATTTTTGGTTTAGGGAGAAGACCAAGTCCATCATGACGAGGAGGTATAGGTCTACTCTTAGGAAGTTTATTAGGTATAGACATAGTCACATCCATAGGGATGGGTTGAGAATCTTCTTGAGGAAAGACATTAGTTTTATCTTTCAAAGGAAGAACTTCCTTCTCAAGAATGATAGGAATATCAAGTTTAGGTGCTCTAGGTTCACTTAGAGATAGGATCATATCTGTTTTCCACTTTTGATAAGATTTGAAAAGATGATCACTTCGCGGAGGAAGAGATTGGAATTGTTTAGGCCAAAAGTAATCAATAGGAACACTAGAGGTTCTTTCAGCTGGTTTAAAGAGACTATGATTGATAGTAACAACTTCACCATTATGGGGAAATTTCAAACACTTATGAATAGGAGAAGCAATAGCTTTCATGGAAGATAGCCAAGGATAGCCAAGCTTCACACGAAATTGTTCGAAAGATGGAATAATAGCAAAGTTCACATCAAGAGATTTGTTATGGACCTCAATAGGCAATGTAATAGAACCAATTGCAGGAGAAGAAAATGCATCAAATAATTTCACAATCACATCTGTTTTGTCATATATCACTTGATTCAATTGCAAAGTAAAAAGAAATTCTTCAGTAATAACATTAACCATGCACGAAGGATCAATAAGCACTCCACGGCAAGGTGTATTCTTGACTTTTGCAACTATGTATAAAGGACCATCAGGTGCCCTAATGGTTTCGCTAGAATCAAATGTGATGGAAGGTTCTTTAGGGATTTCTTGCTGCTCTACGAAGTTAATCACATTCGGAGTCATAGACACAAGACCATCAGATGAGAGAGAGGAATCATTAGCCTCAATTGCATTAGAGGTATGAGAAGGCAATGGATCAGTGAAAATCTGAAGATTTTGATTAGGAGGAGCTACAGATGTATTGCCTTTATCATTCACTCCAGAAACAGAGATAGTATTATTATCAATCAAATCTTGAATTTTACCCTTTAAAGAAAAACATTTTTCAGTATCATGCCCAGGCTGACGATGAAATTGACAAAAAGCTTTGTTATCAAAATAAGGTGAAGTAATCTTTGCAGGATCAATTTGTCTTATAGGAGGAAGAGTAAGCACATTTTGTTCCAATAACTTATTCATAATACTATGCAATGATTCATTCAAAGGAGTATACTTTCTTTCTTTCTTGAAAAATTTAGAAATAGGAGGCACACCTGATGCTGCATTCACATTGTTGTTGATGATGTTTTCATTGAATTTGATGGAATCTCTGTTCGGTTTAAACTTTCCAAATGGTTGTTGACTGCTATCACCCTTATCACTCGGAGCCATAGGATGTGATTGTTCCATTTGACTCACAGTCAGTTGATAATTGTGAAGAGTGGCGCACAACTGTTGGAAAGAAGTAAACTCAGAAAATAGAAGTTTGTCTTGAATATCTTTTTGTAAATTAGAAATAAAGATTCTTTGAATATCATTGTCAGGCACTGGAAAAGAAATTTGAGCATACAAATGCTTATATCTACCAATGAAATCAGTCACTTTTTCTTTAACACCTTGTTTACAATGCATTAAATCAATCAAAGTAACTTTAGGACTTATATTGTTTTGAAATTGTTGAATGAAAGAATTTGCAAGTTGTTCAAAAGAAGTAATAGAATAAGAAGGCAACGAGCAATACCATTGTAGGGCTTTGTCTCTTAATGTTCTCGTGAATAGTTTTGCAAGCAACCTTTGGTCATAAGCAAAATCAGTACAAATTGTTTGAAAAGTCTTAACATGTGTTAGAGGATCTCCTTTACCATTATAAAGTTCCAAATGCGGGATTTCAACATGTTTAGGAGGGATAGCTTGAACAATGTCAAGAGAAAGTGGGCTCGCAACATCAAATGTGGGCACACTAAACTTAGATTGATTCATAGAGGCAATTTGTTGCTGTAAAGAAGAGACAGTTTGTGCAAGATTGTTAATGGTCGCTTCAGTCGAAGAGTTCAAATTAGATGTGTTAGATTGAGATGGAGGTGTTATGTTATTGAAAGAAGGTAAAGAGTAAGGTGGTGGGACCCTATGATAATTAGTCATAGGAGATGATTGGACAGGAGGAACACTACAAGGAGGAATGGAATGATTAAATGAATTGCCCCCTTGCATCATGTTCATTTGCGGAGATGTAATAGGAACACTCATTGAAGGGACGAATGAAGAAATCGGATTGAATGAAGGAAGAGGGTTAATTGAAGAAGAAGGGTTGCCCCCATGACTAGTAATCATGGGAGGAATGTCTTGTATAGAGGTAGCCATGATGTTTGATGTAAAGGTAGGTATACTAGCAATAGGAGTTGTCAAAGGAATAGAATGATTGACTTGTGTAGGAGGTTGTGTATAACCTAAATTTTCAGCACAACTCTTCATAGGCATCATGTTCGAATCCACAATGTGTGAAATACCATGCAAAATATCAATTCCATTCTTATCACTTTGAAGCATACGTTTTAGACCCTCAATTAAAGGAAGAGCTTGACTATCAGGGTATTCTTGAGACATCCATTGTCGAAAATCGTCAAATTGGTTATCCAATTTTGAAAGTTGTTCTTCAGAAACCTCATGGAGAGCTTCTTCATCATTAGGAGGATTAGAGGAATTACCCATGTCCTCGTTAAAAAGGGTATTCAAATTAGGTTCCATCTCCTCAGTAGTTAAACCTCGGAAAGACTTAATTCTACGGCTTTGTCTAACGGGAAAAGTGTAAGTAGGGCTTATTGTTGTAAAACTCATGCACTAGAAAGAGAGAGAAGATTTTGAATTTAGAGGTAGCAATTTTCAGTAAAATCAGCCAATCTTCTGGATTTAAGCTGTTAAATGCAATCACAACAGTCTCCCAAAATTTTGGAAAAAATGCCCGGGACCGTGGCGCCCGGAGTGCAACACGGTCCTTGCAACTTTTTTCGAAATTTGCAGGGATGAAAGGTATGATGATCTTAGAGCCAATCTGAAAAAAATTGAGTGATTTTACGATCTGTAGATAGGCCAAATTAAAGTTGCAATCTCGAAATTGAACCCTACCAAGATTGTCGAAAAATGCAAAATTTGAATTTTTGAAAAAGAGAGGGAAACTGAAATTTTGAATTTTGTGATTTTAGAGGGAATGTCAAGAGCAATGCAAATTTTGAAATTTGAAAATTGACTCAATTTCACGCAAAATTCAATTTTGAAAGCGGAAATTAAAGTTGTTGTAATTCAGCACTTAATTTCAAAGGTCACAAAATGCAAGAATTTGAATAAAGCACTGAAATTTTTAATGAATGATAACACACTTTTCAGATTTAGGACAGTAAGAACACAATTTTGACACAAAATTTCAGTTTCAATGATTTTTGAACGATTAGAAGCGTTAATCCAAGCAATCCCTAGACCAACTTTGATTGTTATTTTGAAGGTGTTAAAATTGATAAAATCAGCCAAAATTCTGGATTTTAGCAGGAAAATACAGTAAGATCTCGCTCCCGAAATTTCAGAAAAAATGTCGGGGACGATGGCGCTCGGCGCCACGGTCCTCGCAACTTTTTTCCAAATTTTCAGGGATGAAAGATATTGTGATTTTATTGCGGAATCCAAAGTTACAGCTGATTTGGAGATGTTTTGATCAATGAAATTGTCGGACAAAGGTTGAATCAAGAGGGTTTCAAAAATTAGGGTTTTGACACTTAACCACTTAATTTTTAGAATTAAAGCACAAATATGAATTGAAAATTTGTAATATTAACATTTAGACATTTCGGAGGTTCAATTACTAAAAAGAAAATTTAGGGTTTTTATGCAATCACCTCTAAAATTTTGCAAAAGATCAAACATGGAAATGTAATCAATTTTTTCAGATCTAAGCATGAAAAATCAGAAAGGATGTTCATGTCGGGTTCACCAAAATGTAAAGCGGAAAAATATCGCGATCAAACCCTAGTTGCTCTCCCCTCTTCCGACTCCGAGGAGAGAGAAGGGAGGTTCGCTAGGATTCGATGGTTTTTTCACTTAGGGGAGAGACTTTACATTCAAAAGAGGGATTGAAACTCATAAGATCCAATCCCACGCAATGCAAGATTGGATGCTAAATGAATTTCAAGGGTTAGGAAAGCAAGGCTACCCTCTTTTGTAAAGAATGTTGTTAAGGAAATTAAGCTAGGAATGCATAGAAAATCATAAAGATTCGCTTATAAACTGAGTTCGGGTTATAGGATGAAGCTGCGGACCTGGAATTAGTAGTAAAATGTCGATACGGCGCTGTCCTGCAAATTTGAGCAAAAGTTGTCGGGACGATGGCGCTCGGCGCCACGGTCCACCGAAAAATCTGCGAAACGAAGGGGGATCTGTTCGTCTCTGCACAAGGATTCCAGATCTTCAATTTCAGCCGCGTACCTGCAACCTACACATAGAAAAGCGAAGACGATTGGGGGGTTAGGGATTAGGGGTTTGCCTTTAGGTCAAACCCCGGTTTTGGAATTAACCAAGAAATGAGCAAGAGGTGTAAATGTAAATGACTGTAAAACAAGTACTAATACCTTGTTCTAAGGATGTTTGTATCCTTATGTGCGAAGGTTTAGATGTTGTATGTTGTATGTTGTAGTAGTATGTAATATGTGATCTCCTCTTCAATGGTTGAATCCTTGTCTTGAATGCAACACTTAGCCTTGAATGGAGACTTGAAATGATCAATTGCTTGAAGGAATGCTTGAATGCTTGAATGCTTGAATGCTTGAATATAATTTCCACGCTTTTTACACATATCCTCTTCATGCCAAATGAGAGAGAAAAATGTAGTTTATATACTTGCCATTTAGGGCTGATAGACTGATTTTCCCGACCTTAGGCCGACCAGGAAAGTTAATTTCCAAATTGCAAACAAAAAGACCTGAGCCCCTTATGAGACCGGGCCCAAAATAGGACCCAGGGACCAGGGCGCTGGGCGCTCTAGTCCCACCTCCCGGGACAACAGGGTGCAAGGAGGTTCAGGCCAGGGTGCTTGAAAAATGCAGTTTTTGGTGTCGTGAGCAAATTTCAGGGTCTCCATTCAGGTTGCATGTTGCGTCGCCATCGTGAAGACCGAAATGCAGTCAAAATTGCAAGTGTCGCAATTTTAGGACGCTACAGGTTCATCTACTCCCACCGATAAGTGATAAAGCTTTGGGATAAGAGATAGAAGTTAAAGGTAGGTGATTGAAGGATCACATCAGATGAACAAAATGAATCATGAGGAAGCCTTATATATATGAAATCAAAGATGTGCACTGGATCAACAAGGGAAAGTATGATGAGCTACCAAGATAGAAAAAGGAAGAATATGAAGCGATGAGGTTGCCACGCTTGCAAACCGGTTGAGAGGAGAACCAGTCAAATGAAGATGAAGGTAAGGTTTAGCAGTTGCAAACATGGAGTTACCAGAATGTTGATATCAACAGAGATCCCTATTGATGATTGATGTTTGTGTTGTCATGTCACTAGTATGATAAAATGTGTACATTGAAAACTGTTGACATGCTAGTGTCAACCGAAAAGAGACCAAAGAGGCAAAGGTGGAAATCTCTCATCAGATGGAAATGTACATTAGTGGCTCACTCTAAATGTATGCTAAGGATTGACATGTTTGGTTACCGGGCTAATGTATCCCACCGGTAGAATAGGTGACTGCATGGTTCAAAGGTTGACCAGTCATTTAATGACTAGTAGGGTAAGATGAACTAGTAGGTGTATACCTCAGTTGTGTGTTTTGGTCAGTGACTCATCCTGAACTAACACAGGGATCTGAGCTGGATGCCAACAAAGATGACACATGGCTTCCTGGTGGAAAAGTAGATAACTGAACATGTAGAGGTCGGTGAATGAAGAGTCAATGCATTGAATGAGGTAGGTGTCAACAAGATCGAAATAGGTCAACATTAAATGAAATTCATGAGTTGAGTGCAGAAGGTTGTTGCTCAAGGCAGATCGAAGGACAGAGATCTGAACCCTTGACATCTTGATCGAAGCAAGATAGTTGATCGACTTATTTATCTGGAAAAAGGAACAATGAGATCATTTAATGTGATTGACAGATGCAGGGTTGGTGATTAGTTTGTTGGTCGCTAACTTTGGCAAGCATGTACTGGAAGGAAGAAAAATGGTAGAGTTGAGTGATCTATTGCAGGTGGTCAATCTGAAGAAAAAGATCTAATCTGGTACACCTTGTGGTCAATGAAAGAAACCCTAGCGCACCAACGTTGAATTTATTTTTTGGTGGGAAAGCACATATATAAATGTGTAGATCAACGATCATAGTTAATGATGTTGGATGTTGGATAGAGGAGAAGAAGAGCATGCTAATGATTCATTTAGTAGTAGTGCAATTTGTAGAAGATCATAGTGACTAAGTGTTGGAGAGGCATAAACGGTAACACAATTTAACAGGGGGTTTGACTGGTGAGATTAAAGTAACCGGTAAGCTGCTAAAGATTATAGCAGTCAAGTGAAATGGTAGTGTTAGAACTAGTAAGAAGGCAATAGAGAGTGAAGCGATGTAGAGTGAATGTCAACAGAGAACCAACATAGCACATAGCAGGGTTTAACTGGTAACCAGGTGCATGGTCTGACAGTTAATCTAACTGGTAGAGTCTGAACCAGTAAGGCAGAAGCAATGAGTAAATAAGAGAAGAGAGAGAGTGATAAAAGGTTAGACAAGGTAGAGACAAAGTAGAGGAAGACTCAAAGAAGGTGAGTAGAGAACCAACAAAGAATAGAGCAGAGGTGGACTGGTGAAGAGAGATTTGTGAGAGTTACAAAGCTCATTTATAACAAGGTTATTACTATTATACTGCTTTGATAACATTCATTGTAATCACTAAGTTGGTGCTTGGTGTATGGGTTGGTGCCCTAAATGTTGTAATATAGTTGTTTATTGTGAGTTTTGAATGGAGCAGTAGACACCAATAGCATTTCTAATCGAGGTTTTTCCCATGTTGGGTTTTCCTCGTATATCCAGTGTTATGTGATGTGCCTTTTGTGTGTGGTTGCATTTTGGTCTTCTCCTTATCTCACTAGTATATTCACTTAGTGTTTAAATTGCCAACCGATACTCATATTCAGAGTTAAAAGGTTCAAGATTGGAAACTACCGATTCACCCCCCCTCTCAGTGGCATCTTGTGTTCAACAATTGGTATCAAAGCATAGGTTATTGGTTAGATAAGATTTCTCTAGCTTGGGTAGATTCTGGTGTGTGAACACAATGGTTAAATTTGATTCACTCCCTACTCCAATGTTTGAAGGTTCAAACTACTTTGTTTGGAGTTGTAGAATGGAAGTCTACCTGTCCTCCTTAGGCTATGATGTATGGATGTCAGTTGTTAATGGTCTCTTTAGTCTTGTCAATCTGCCCGCCGGTCCTAAAGAAGAAAGAAGATCTAAGTGCAATGCTAAAGCCATGAAAGCTATACTCAATGGAATGTTCGATGATGTTTCTTCAAAGGTGGATAAGTGCAAGTCTAGAAAGAGCATATGGGACAAATTGAAGAAGCTCTATGGAAATGAACCTAGCACTATAGAACCAATTTGTGAAAGCAAGAAGAGAAATGGAACACATGAATATACAGATGATGGATCTAGATTAGTCAAAGCAATGATGTGGAGGAAACTCATCTCTTCATGGCTCAAGAGACAAAAAGTGAGATGCACACATCAAAAAGGGATAATAAAGATCAATCCTATTGGCAAGATGTGTTTGGCAGTGATGAAGATGATGAAGAAGAAGATGAAGATAAAATTGATCTTGAAGGAGAACTTGTAAGTGTACTCGAGGAGCTTATTAGAGTAAGAAAAGAATACAAGATGTTCAAGAATGTTTCTATTGTGGAACAAAACCGGTTGATTAAAAGCCTTCAAGAGTCAAACTCAACCATTGCCAATCTGAATGCACAAGTGGATGATGCAAAAAGGGTGAGTGTAGAATCAAAATCATATCTGCATATCAAGAAGTGTGGGTGCAAAGATTTAGAATTAGAGCTAGAGAAAAAGGACAAAGAATGTCAAAAGTTAAAAGGAGAGTTGGAGAATCTCCAAAAAGACCTTAAGAAGTGCCAAGATGAGCTCAAGGTGGGGATTTGGTATGAAGGCAACTCTCAAGCCTTGGAAAAGATATTGAATAAACAAAAACACTCCAAGGATATCGAAGGAATAGGATATGATATCAGTGAATTCTCCACAAGCAAGGACATCTCCATCAAAGAGATCCAGTTTATCTCCTCAAGTGGAAATAACAAAGGTCAGAACTTCACAGTAAGAAATGCTCCTATGAAGAAGGTTGACCTAACTACAACCAATGAAGACATGAGGATGAAGACTAGTGCTACAAGGAAGAATAATGTTGACCCTAAAGAGAAGGGGAAGCTGAGAGGAGAGGGCTTCATCATAAATAAGAACATCAAGAAGACCTCCTACTGGTAGAAGACAAAGAAATGTTGCTGCCCACAAGACAAAGCATGTGTGGGAAAATAAGGGATTAGATGAAAGGACTGTAGTGATCGGACAACTCAAGAAAAGTCCCCAAAGAAGTGGAAATGGAGAAGCCAAACTGCTAAGATCACCCCATGCTTGGCAGAATAAATTTGTAAGCTATAAACCCTCTTTCTTTGGTTACTATTTTTCATGCAAAGATTATGGTCATAGGGAAAGTGAATGTAGGAAAAGGTCTGAAAATGGTCAAGTTGCATTCTCTAGGAATAGGAATGCAGTTCCTCATAGATGTCCTAGACATGGACATAATAGTTCATGTTGTAGTCCCATGCATAGATCTACTCCCATCTATGAAAGGTTGAGTCCATTAGCTGCTTCAAGAAATGTGAAAATTATGTGTTATATCTGCAATGGATTTGGCCATAGAAGTCATGAATGTAGGAAGAAGAACTTTCAGTCATATGGCAACTGGTGTACTAGCTATGCTCAATATGGAAGTGGTTATAGAGCATATGAGAATCAAATACCTGCATGGAACAAAAGGAGAAGTCTCCCTGTAAGAACAATAAATCTACCGGTTCTAGTAGTTGGTTATATCAGCATGATCAAGAGAAGAAGATCAAACCGGTGTGATGGTCCTCCAATAATTTGTCTAACAGGAATACAATATGCTACTAAAACAAGGTTTTTGGTCATACTACAAAATCTTGTGGTGCAAAGACCAGTCAATAGAAGAAAGTAAGACTTGCTCCAAAGACTGCAAATGAGAAAAGGAGTGAGGTCAAGCAGGTATGGAGGAAGAAGGAAGAAAATACAACCATGGGCAAGCACTATGCATTCAATGAACATGTGATATCTCCTAAGGCTTAAAGGAGATGTAGGACCTTAGGGGGAGCTACATATTGATCATATTATTCACCCCCAAATTTGGAAAGGACAAATGTGGGGACATATTGCTACCAGCACATGGGAGAAGATGAGATGGTAGTGTGTGTAGTTAGTGCCTTGGTTACAGATCTACATATGGGCGATGAATCACTGTTGCTAGTGTCAATGGACAAAAATTGGTATAAGAGGCATTCGACTCAGGAAGGTAGAGTTGAGTAGAGGAAATTGTCCCCATGGAAATCTTGGTTTGGTATAGTAAACCAGTATGTATAGTATGTTACCGGTATGAATACTAACTAGTATTGCAGATTATGATCTGTGCAGTGACTCTCATGGCTTGGACTGAGGAGATTATGTCTCGGGTAATATTGGAGAAGAATTGAGTGACAATGTGTTGGTCTGGTAGCTAATCTCATATGTATACATCATTATGATTTAGCGGGTTTGATAATTGACATGATAATGATGTGGTTTGGCATTGTCGTCATATAAGATCATGTCATAAGTTGTGATAGATATCATGGAGCTGAAAAATCATTAGTTGATCATGTATGCTCAATTTTATTGGTACAAGGTACAAATTGGATCTCTGGTTTAGAACCTGATAGGCAAATATGATCTAAGATTTGTGGCTCAGGGGGAGTTCACAGCCATATTTTCTAATTGGTATCAGGCATTCTAGACATAGGGGCAAATCAAGTAGTTGTTTAACACTACCGATATGTTTGTGACTTTGGGAAGTGCTCATCAGTCCCGGTTTGTGATTTCCTTTAGTGTCTATTCAATTTGTACTTAATTGAAATCACAATTGGACCATCAAGTGAAAGGAACACTAGGTTGGTGTACAGGGAGAGTTGATAAAAAGGGAGAGTTACCTGCACAGGGGGAGAACTTTATTTGGTATCAGAGAATATAGAAGTAATATCAAATTGGTATCAATGTTGACATCATCAATTGGTATCAGTAAATTGGTGTCAGAATAACTTCCTGCATACCAAAAAGGAGGAGAAGATGCAGTCTGACCGATAGGTAAGTGAAATTCACTGACACACTTTTTAACAATTGGTATCAAATTGGTATACACAATTGGTGTCAGTTGGTATCTGAGAACTCTATCTCAAGTGTTGTTGGTTGAGGGGATGTAGAGTGAAATAGTCAAAGGGGGAGAAGCAACTGGTAGAAAGTTCTATTGATACCCTTTTTCATTGTGTCAAAGGGGGACAAAAACCTAGTAGTATATCAGATACTACAAGTGTTGACATCAATGCCAAAGGGGGAAATTGTTGGCATTGTGTTGTCATTGATGTCAACCAGTATAGCATGTTATCGATATAGTATGTCAACCGGTATAGGTATCATGGATGTCAACTAATATAGCCAACTGGTATGCAAGTCAGTGTCCCTAGTATACAAGTTGTTGTTGGGGAAGAGGAAACTGGTAGTCGGTATACATGTTGATGTTAACCAGTAAGAAGGCACTGGAGATTATTAGCATTATGGAAAGGTCAACAAGTGAGTAAGGTGTTGACATTGTGTTGTTGCCAACTGGTAATCATGTGACTGGTAAGAAAGAAAGGTTGAACCAATAAAGAATGAGCAGGCAACCGGTATACAGTTTGGTTGATGTCATACAATAGGACTCCCATTGGATAAAGATGTTGTCATAGGTTGAAGAGAACAATGACATAGAGTGTGCTCAACCAAGTCATGTGTTTTGGTTAAAGATGCCTCTTCTCAAAAAGGAAAGTCATATTGGTGGATGTTAGAAGAAGAGAGATCAATGTGATGATAACTGATTCCCACTAGTTATTTATCAGCAGGTGACAAGGATCCACTTTCATCAGGCGATTGGCAAGTTGAGTGCAACGGTTCATCTACTCCCACTGGTAAGTGATAAAGCTCTCGGATAAGAGAGAGAATTTAAAGGCAAGTGATTGAAAACTCACACCGGATGACCAAAGTGAATCATGAAGAAGCCTCCTGTATATGAAATCAGAGATGTGAACCAGATCAGCAAGGGAAAGTATGATGAGCTACCGGGATAGAAAAAGGAAGAGTATGAAGTGATGAGGTTGCCACCTTGGCAAACTGGTTGAGAGGAGAACCGATCAAATGAAGATGAAGGTAAGGTTTAGTAGTTGCAAACATGGAGTTACCAGAATGCCAATATCAATAGAGATCCTTGTTGATGAATGATGTCTGTGTTGTCATGTGATCGATATGATAGAATGTGTGCATTTAAGACTATTGACATGCTAGTGTCAATTGATAAGGATGTCAACTGACAAGAGACCAAAGAGGCAAAGGTGGAAATCTCTCATCAAATGGAAATGTACATTAGTGGCTCACTCTGAATGTATGATGAGGATTGACATGTTTGGTGACTGGGATAATGTATCCCATTGGCAGAGTAGGTGACTACATGGTTCAAAGGTTGTTTGGTCATTGCCTGAACGGTAGGGTAAGATGAACCGGTAGGTGTATACCCCGATTGTGTGTTTTGGTTGGTGACTTGTCTTGAACCAACATAGTGATCTGAGGTGGATGCCGAAAAAGATGACACATGGATTCCAGGTGGCAATGTAGATAATTTAACATGTAGAGGGCGATGAATGAAGATTTAGTGCATTGAATGAGGTAGGTGTCAATAACATATAAATAGGTTGACATTAAATAAAATTCACGAGTCGAGTGCAAAAGATTGCGGCTCAAAGAAGATCGAAGGACAAAGATTTGATTCCAAGTGACATCATGATAGAAGTAGGATAGTTGATCGACTTGTTGATCTGGAGAAAGGAACAACGAGATCATTTAATGTGATTGATAGATGCAGGGTTGGTGATCAGTTTGCAGGTCACTAAATTTGGCAAGCATGTACTGGAAGGAAGAAAAATGACAAAGTTGAGTGATCTGTTGCAAGTGGTCAATCCCAGGAAAAATATCCGATCCAATATGCCTCATGGGTGATGAAAGAAACCCTAGCGTTCTAAGGTTGAATTGATGTTTTAGAGGGAAAGCACACATATAAATTCCTAGATCAAAGGTCATAGTTTATGATGTTGGATGCCAAATAGAGGAGAAGAAGAGTGTGTTAGTGCTTCATTTATTTATAGTGCAATATGTAGAAGATCCTAGTGACTTAGTGTTGGAGAAGCATAATCGGTAACATGGTTTAACAGAGGGTTTGACCGGTGAGGTTAAAGTAACCAGTAAGTTGCTAAATATTGCAGCAGTCAAGTGAACTGGTAGTGTTAGAATCGGTAAGAATGCACCAAAGAGTGAAGCGGTGTAGAGTGAATGTTAGCAGAGAACCGACATAGCACGTAGCAGGGTTTAACCGGTAACCAGGTGCATGGTCTGACAGTTAATCTAACTGGTAGAGTCTGAACCAATAAGGCAGAAGCAGTGGGAAAAGAAGAGAAGATAGAGTGTGATAAAAGGTTAGACAAGGTAGAGACAGAGTAGAGGAAGAGTCAGAGAAGGTGAGTAGAGAACAGGTAGAGAACAAAGCAGAGGTGGACTAGTGAAGAGATATTTGTGAGAGTTATAAAGCTCATTTGTAACAGGGTTATTACTATTGTACTATTTTGATAACATTCATTGTAATCATTAAGTCCAAGGATGTTTCTTTTTGGGATGATCTAGAGGGATTTTGCTCAAGTTTTGAGACCGAACTAACAACTTCTGGTTAGTTGAATCAAGAGGAGGAAGAGGAAGATCTTACATTGCCAGCAGAGGCAATAAATTTTGAAGAGAAGAGGCATATCTCACAGGTGCCTATTTTGTCACCAAATCAGAAGAGAAAAGGGTAGGTCAACAGTGATGGCCTAAGTTTATCTCCTTCAAGAGGATGTCGTATTAGACATTTGGCTCAAACATGCAATTCACCCCTTCTCGTGCTTAATTCTAGGCATGAAGTTGAGCATCATGAAGAGGAGAAAGTTCCTTTTACCCATCGACCCTAGAAGGATAAAATTCAGACATGGGTGAGTTTCTTTGCTCTCAGGGTTTGGGAGGCATTCCAATAGTCTATTGGATGCTTTTCAATTTTCTTTTCCTCGCTAATTTTCTATAGGCATGAAGAGTATCAGACGTTGGTCAAGAAAGGTAGCTACTTTGACAAGCCAGTCAATGGATTTATTTAGCCATTTCATTGTGAGGCAATGTACATAATTAGTTTAGGTTCTTTTTAATTTTTTTCAGCTTTCCAAGAAGCGTGCGTGCACAGGCTATTCTCTAGAATGGCGAGGTTTTGGCATTTTGTAGGGGGAGAGATTATCTTTTTGGTTTAGGTTTTGACTTTGTGCCCAATTGACTTAAGAGGCTACTGATCAATGTGTCAACCAGGCTTGTCACCCCCTCTTAGTCACCAAAAATGTTGGCAATTTTTGTGCCAACCTTAGCATAGCTCAGATCCAGGATTTCAATGTGGCTAACACATTACGCTAGTCAATACTATTAACACATCGTGTTATCGATCTCAATAGAGTTAGCTACTTCTTCATAGTTTTGTAGAGTCATATAACACGAGGTTTATATGATGTGTCAATAACATGATTGTTATTGACCGTCATGCCTCATATGTTACATTAGCATCTCGGGTCAATAGCATGTCGTGTTATTGACCGGGTTGTGTTATTGACCACCTCTGTCTACAAAGTGTTATTTGGCACCGAGGTGGGTCCCAGTCGGAATCTTTAGACAAAAGGGAGCAAAGAAAAAAGGTCTCGTGGGATAAGGTTGTGCAAGATAAGAAATACAAAGGCAGACGCGGCATTAACCCTTATCCCACGAAGGTTCAAAGACATCAACGACATCTCGCGGGATAAGAGGTTTGAGACAAGATGACATGTTTTCTCTTATCTCATAAGGATAAAAGAATACAAAGGTGATCATGTGAGATAATCTTTCTAAAAAAAAAGTATTCTTTTCCTTATCCCATGGGGAATCAAATGCAACAATGATGGTCCGCGGGATAAGGAATTGACCAAAGAAAAGAAGAGACCTTATCCTGTGAGGTAAGACAAAGATATCAATAGGTCCATGGGATAAGAAAAGAAAGGGAAGAAATAGAAGAGACCCTTATCCCATGAAGTGAAGCTAAGAAGGCCCAACATGGCTTGTGGGATAAGAGAGGATTGAAGAAACAAAGAAAGCCTTATCCCGCAGGGTGGAAAAATCAGCATCATGAGCCCACAGAATAAAAAGAAAAGGTAAAATTCAAAGAGTCTTATCCTGTGGGGTAAAAATAGACTCGTAGAGATGCTGTGGGATAAGAAGCAAAGGAGAAAATGTGACAAATTCATATCCCGTGGGGTAAAGAAAAGGCTCTAGGCGGGTCGCGGGTTAAGGAAATAAAGGCAGAAACAATGAGGATAATTATCCTGTGAGGTAAAAGTAGACCCATTGTGATGTCATCGGATAAGAAATCATTGCAGTTGGTGATCAACACAACCAATGAAGTGTGGACCTGGGATGCCACGTTGGACATTTGTGATCGTCGGATCTTCATAAAGGCCCAATTTGATGGCCACATTTTAATCTCCTTTTGGGCCTGTTGGGTTCTTGTATAGAGAGATCTCGTGCATCCATCTTCGCATGAAAACTAGCCAAGAATGTACAAAATTCTATTCTACTCAGCCATCTAAGTGTGAGTGAAAGTTGGGAATCAACACGGTCACTTACACTGCAGAAAACCAAAAGAGAATGCATTCAAACAAAGAGGTAAACACTTACACAAATTGTAAGAATTGAATAGAGGCAAGAAAGATAATTTTATTGATGAAAGGGTAAGGAAAATTTATAAATGTAGAGAGACAAGAATTTTGCATAAGAAAAACAAGGAGAGATCTTGTCAAAATGTTACAAAATTACTTTTATAGTTTAAGCATAACTCAAATGATTACAACTTGAGAAAACCCTAACCCCACCTAGGTTAGGTTACAAAAATCAAAGGAGAGGGAGAGATCAGATGTGAGATCTGATGGCATGGTGACACAACCTCTAAAGGCATCCTCTGCCTCTAGAAGAGAAAATATCCCTGCAAATCGGGGAAAATCGTGCATCTGGATGTGTCTCTATGTACTGGATGGTGTTTGCAAGCACAAAAAGTCTTCAAACTACATTGAAGAGGGCATGGGTGGCATTTGGAATCAGCAGCAGGCATCATGTTTGGAGTAATGACAGAAAGATCCGGTGGCTAGAGTGAGATTGGGTCCAAAATTGGGCCTTGACTAAGCAAAATGAGGACCTCAACCATCAGGTTGACAACCACCCCTGAAAGATCATTCAAAACTCCAACGGTCACTAATAAATTGAATGTCTACCATCAATTTGAGAGATTCACATGAAGATGGACGCACGAGATCTCTCCATACAAGCACCCAACAGGCCCAAAAGGAAATTAAAATGTGGCCATCAGATTGGGCCTTTATGAAGATTCGACGATCGCAGATGTCCAACGTGGCACCCCAGGTCCATGCTTCATTGGCTGTGTTGATCACCGACTGCACTGAGTTCTTATCTGATGACATCACAATGGGTCTACTTTTACCTCGCAGGATAATTATCCTCATTGTTTTTGCCTTTATTTCCTTAACCTGTGACTCACCTTGAGCCTTTGCTTTACCCCACGGGATATGAATTTGTCACATTTTCTCCTTCTCTTATTATCCCACAGCATCTCTACGAGTCTATCTTTACCCCACGGGATAAGACTCTTTGAATTTTACCTTTTCTTTTTATTCTGTGGGCTCATGATGCTGATTTTTCCACCCTGTGGGATAAGGCTTTCTTTGTTTCTTCAATCCTCTCTTATCCCACGAGCCATGTTGGGCCTTCTCAGCTTCACTTCATGGGATAAGGGTCTCTTCTATTTCTTCCCTTTCTTTTCTTATCCCACGACCCTATTGATATCTTTGTCTTACCTCACGGGATAAGGTATCTTCTTTTCTTTGGTCAATTCCTTATCCCGCGGACCATCATTGTTGCCTTTAATTCCCCGTGGGATAAGGAAAAGAATTTTTTTTTTTCAGAAAACTTATCTCACATGACCACCTTTGTATTCTTTTATCCTTGTGAGATAAGAGAAAACATGTCATCTTGTCTCAAACCTCTTATCCCGCGAGATGTCGTTGATGTCTTTGAACCTTCGTGGGATAAGGGTTAATGCCTCGTCTGCCTTTGTATTTCTTATCTTGCACAACCTTATCCCATGAGACCTTTTTTCTTTGCTCCCTTTTGTCTAAAGATTCTGACTGGGACCCACCTTGGTGCCAAATAACACATTGTAGACAAAGGTGGTCAATAACACAACCCGGTCAATAACACGACATGCTATTGACCTGAGATGCTAATGTAACATATGAGGCACGACGGTCAATAACAATCATGTTATTGACACATCATATAAACCTCATGTTATATGACTCTACAAAACTATGAAGAAGTAGCTAACTCTATTGAGATTGATGAAGATATGGATGAAAATGATGTTGATGCTAACAATGTTGATGATAATGATGATGAATATGAATATGTTGATGTTGAAAGTAATTTATCTAAACAATTCTCACAAGAATTAATCCTATCTCCTAGTAACAAAAAAAGAGATCCATCATTAGAGCATGGTCCTTGTTTGGAACTTGTGGTAGCTCCATCTACTGTGCTCAAAGTTGCCCCTCTTGCATATTATCCACCTTCCCAAAATAATGTTGAGAAGGATTGGGAGGTAGATTAATTTCTTAATTAGCTTCATTTGTGCCATAGGTTCTCTCTCTCTCTCTCTCTCTCTCTCTCTCTCTCTCTCTCTCTCTTATTTGTAACTTTCTTCTATTTGTCATCCCTAGTGTTGTCTACTTGAGAACAATGCAAAGCATTAAGATCTCTTTTGGTCTCTCCCATGTTGACTCAAATGACACATGCACCCTTCCTCCATAGTGGTTCTACTTTCTTTGGGAGATGAGGACTATTCAATGAAAATATATACATGATATACATTATTTATCATAAGAGCATATTGACACTAGAGTTAAGTAGAGCACTTATGTGTTTTGTGTTTTGTGTTTTGTGTTTTGTGATAATTTTCCTTTGATTTGTCCTTCTTGGGGGCATACCATTGTGATAACATGCTTCTCTTTTGGATGAATGTATACAACCTTAAATCAATTTCTCTCATTGTGGCATACACAATCACTTTAATGTGGGGCCATACACTCCACTCAATGTTTCTCTTGATACTATAGTTACTTTGTAAACTTAGCCTTTTCCTTGGTAATTTTGGTATTTTTCTTTTCACGACTCATGGTAAGTAAACCTTACTAGGCTAGTAGTCATGGTTCTCTTTCTCTTATGATGTTCCTTTTATCTTGATCTTGAAGTTGGAATATACCTAAAGTCCACTAGGGGATTGTTGTGTCTTGCCTCCTTAGCATCTTAATAAAAGTCTTTCAATGTGAACCTTTGTACTTTACTAAGAGTATGCTTAGTCTCATACTCCTACTAAAGTGGGGGATAAATGTAGCATCCTATATTGTACTTCTTTACAATTTTGTTTGCATTTGGGTTCTCACATTGGAATTCATGCCCTAAGGCACGAATAGGACCTGATTCTACTCATATTATGCAATTTTGTCACCATTTTTACTTCACACATCATCCTGCCCCTTGATTTTGATCTCGGATTGGGTAGGACTAGCATGGTCCCCTTAGAACCAAAGCTCCCAATGCCCTATTCCCCCCAATTAGGACCTAATGTTGGGCCCCTTAATGGTCATGTGATTTGAGTGGGAATTCTAGGCATGTGTCGGATCATGTCCAAAAGTTAAGTTGTTTTTGATGAGCAAGTATAAAAGGAAGTTGACCCCTCTCATTTTGATATACAATTGGAATTCAATAATCATATTGATCAATCAATTCAAGCAATCAAGAATTCAATTTTAAGTGAGCAAGCAATTAGTATTCTTTCAAGAATTGGAGTAGAGATAAATTTAAGATCTATGATTTGATTATGACATTTATGTTCTATTTTATTGAAGACTTCATGAAACCCTAATCATGTGTGGAGAAAAACAAAACTTCACAAGGAGGTATAACATTTGTGTTTCAGTTATTATTTAGCATCTCCCTCAAATGGATAAAATTTCCATTACTTCAATATAATCGTATTTCATTTCTATTGCATGACCTAAGGCAAACACCTATTATCAACCAATTTCCCTTCTCTAGTGTGCACAAAAATTGCTACCAAGCTGCAATCTTCAGAATAAGCTTTATTTACAATGAAAAATCGATCCCCCATTGGAATGTGAAAAGTGCAAAGGGCTGGAGCAATGACCACACTAATCCTGACAAATCAGGAGCTCCTTATGGGAACAAATATGAATATATTTTCATTTCTCAGATCCAAGTTCATGGCTCGATTTGAAAACTATAGCTTATGGTTCATGTGTTTTTCATCAATTCTAGCACATTTACCCAAATTTCAACATTTTTCACAATTCAACTTAAAAGAGGGCAATCAAATCAAACCTAATTAATCCAATAGGATTCTCAGTCTTATCCTTGTTGATTTGTGGCTAGATCCATTGGGTTTATGCTCCCTCCTTAATGTAAAGGTCCTCAAGTAAAAATTAGCAGTTTTCATACATCTAATGGTGGAAACCCTAATTTTTCACATTTACATGAGGTAACTCAATAGTTATAAGACTCTTATACACCACCTTCATCTCACACACCTCATATATAGAAGATACAATACATGAAATAGTCAAACAGTATTACAAAACCATAGACTAAAACTACTGAATTAAGTGGAACTGATATTATCTCCAATCCTAGATGACCTACGATGTGTCAAAACACATGTCAAAATGTGTGCCTCCCTTTTATGGATCATTTATGTGTCTGACACATTTTTATATTTTCTATTTTAGGAGACCACACTTTTGGAGGCCATATCTATTAAATTAGGTGTCTGATTGATAAATTGTTTGAAGCTCTAGAAAGCTCGTGACGTGTTTTATCACTTCATAACATTCTACGTTGATTATGGGCACTTTCAAAGCCATTTTGAAGCCCCTAAATCCCTCAACATTGACTTCAAAACTTTCCTCACAAATTTCAAAAATGGAAATTTTAATATCTTCAAATCTAGTCATGATCTTGCAACGAAAAATTTATCAGCATGCTTATCTAGCCAATCCAAAGCTTTGGAGAAAATTTTGGACCAATTCATACTAAAAAAAAAACATATTATAAATAGTAACCTTATGTAAATGCAAGGTTGAGACGCCATTTTTTCCAACATTCTCCCACATATCAAACACCTTGCAATAGAAAAGTTTGTATCTACACAATAAATTAATTGCTAGAGCCCATGAGGCTCATAGATTTTGAAGACCATCTTAGCTTCTCTATGATCAAAATATTAGTTAAAGAATTTGCAACATTAATCAATGTATTTACCTTAACCAACTTCATCTTTCCATATTCAACCATATCTCTAATAAAATGATACTAAATATCAATGTGCTTGGTCCAGACATGAAATGTCAGGTTCTTAGCTAGGCAAATTGCACTTTGACTGTCACAATAAATTGTCACTACACCTTCTTTTATTCAAATATTTGAATAGAGTCTCTTAAGACAAATGACTCCTTTAAAAGCATGAGTAGCTACCATATGCTCTACTTTTGTAGTCGACAAATAAACCACAACCTATCACTTATCCAACCAATTGTACCACCAAATAATGTAAACCCATAAGCATTGGTGGATCTTCTACTATCAATATCACCTACACAGTCTAAATCCACATAGCCATGAATATAAAGGGAAATCATGTCTCCTACCATATTACCATGATAACACAAAGAATACTTTGAGGTACCCTTAAAATATCTGAAGACTCTCTTAACTACATCCCAATGAACTCTACTAGGATTAGACATATTTCTGGAAAGAACTCCCATTGCTTGGTCAATGTTTGGTCTAGTGAAGACCATGTAACATACATAAAAGTTACAACTACACTATGTCAAGGCACTATACCCATATCTAATGGGTATGTAGGACAACCTCAAATAGATAATTTTGTTTCAATTGTAAAAGGAACACATAATGATCTACAATCTTGCATGTTGAACCTCAGTAAAACTAAATTCACATACTTACTTTGGCCTAGCCATAGCTTTCTGTTCACTCTATCTCTTCTAATCAATCCCAATAATGTGTTTTATTGTAGCAAGATCTTTCATTTTAAATTTAGCAGCAAGTTGAGACTTTTGAAATCATACCTTTCCCTTTACAAATGAATAACATATAATAAAAATATAATGCAATGTATAGAAAATGATCACCATCAGATTTATAATATATAGTGGTTTGATTTAGAATACTCAAATCTACACATATGTATAAATTTTTTGGTACCACATCCTAAGACTTTGTTTTAGGCCATACAAAGACTTCTTCAATTTATAGACCAAATTACTTTTACCTTTTACCAAATAGTACTCTAGTTGTGTCATACAAATATCCTCCTACAAATTACCATGAAGCAAATTAGCTTTCACATCCATTTGCTCAACCTCTAAATCATAAGCAATAGCAATAGAAAGAAAAAATCTAATGGATGTCATTTTTATAATAGGAGAAAATATTTACCATAATCAACAACCTCAACCTAAGAGTAGCCTTTTGCAAAAAACCTTTCTTTATACTTCTCAATACCTCCATTTGAAACAATATTTTTCTTGAACACCCATTTATAACCAATAGGTTTTTGTCCTTCAAGCAATGGTACAAGAGACCATGTATCATTCTTTTTCAAAGATGTCATTTCTTCTTCCATGGCAATCTTCTAAGATTTTGCGTAATTCATAACTAATGCCCCTTCTATGAATCTAGGTTCATCCACATTAGTACTAAAGTAAAAAATTATCTCCAATTGAATACCTTTCAAGAGGTTGTCTATGTCTTGTAGACCTTCAAACAAGATACGTTGGAGGTTCTTTCTTCTCTTCTAAAACTTTAGAGCTAGATTATCTCTCCTCAACTTCTTGCCTATCCAGGGGTCTCAATTCAACTCTTTTAGGCATAGAAAGGAATAAAATCACATCTTCTTGTTTAGTCTATGTTGGTTGCAATGTAATAGAAAAAAGAGTCAATTTCTCTACAAATACCACTTCTAATAGATGTATTACCTTTTGTGCTATAGGGTCCCAAAGCTTGTATTATTTCACACCAAAACTACATCCGATGAAGTTGCATTTCACAACCTTATGTGTTGGTGTAATTTAGAATTAGGGTTAAACCAATTAAGATAATAAAACCACTAGCAAATCAAATTAGCTAAAAATTTGAAAGAGGGGTGAATCCAATAGATCTATCAACAATCTAAATAGGAAATGGGCTAAAATTCTAATTATATTCACTAGTTATCATTGTGCCACCTCTTTCTTGGTTGAAATTGAGGCCAATTGTGCAATTAGGATAAAATAATGGATAATTGAAGTAAATTGATGAAAACAAATTGCTAGAGATATCCCATGGAGCCACAAACACCACTTCTAGTTAACTGGGTGCCATTTCCTATTACTTTTGTCATCAGACCAAAGAAATTTACTAATTAGTTTTTGAATATCATTTATCTGATAGTCACCAAATAGCAATATAGATGTGCATAGTATACATTATAATAGGATAGAATCTTTTGACATACTTGTACTCTACTAGCCATAGAGAAATATTTTTTGTTCCACTTACCTAACTTATGCTCTATCTTTCCCTTAATCCACAACCACATGCCTTTTAGGAAAGGGTTAGCTACGAAAAGGATGCCAATGTATCTAACCTTCTTGTTGGGTCCAGCCCATTGAAAATTATATTTGCTAAACCAATCCGATGGTGAATCCTCCCAACCCAACAAAATAGACTTAGTAGTAGAAATCTTAGCACCAAATAATTTACAAAAAAGCTCCCATTTTAATATTAAAGATTTCATATTCTTCTCCAATTCCAAGAAGAGGGTTGTGTCATCTCCAAACTGAATGTTGATCAAGTCTGAATCTTCATATACATGAAGGAGGTCATTGCATATCTCCTTTTCAGTGATTGGTTTCTTAAGAAGATAGAAGAGTGTAGAATAGTACTTTAAATAAGCATTTTTAATATTCTTATTATCAGTCAAATCTTGGCAATCTTCCCAAATTCTATCAATTCTTTCCCTAAATTCCTTTTGTCTCAAAATATTGAAGAAGAATCTTGACCCCTTATCTCCTTGTAGTAGCCAATTAGCTTTGGCCCTTACCCTCAGGCCCTAAATTTTATTATTCGAGAGTTTCCTCAATTGGTTCCTAGTGAGCACTAAGTGTTTCATAGTTACACTATTGGTAGGGTCTAATTGGAAAAAAGCCTCAAGGGATAGACATTTATCATTAAGCTTATTTTTTACTTTCCTACCATCTTTAGCCAAATTCTTCCCCACAGTTTGAAATAAGACCTTCTAGCTATTCACTTTCATTTCCACTTATTGATGGTGGAAGGATCATTATTGTCCCAATTATTGAATTGTCTAATCATATATACTGCACTCATGATATCCTAGTCCTTGAGAAGATTAGTATTTAGCATAAAATTGTCTTTCCTAATCAAAAGATTTCTCACAGAGCTATTCATAGTGATAACAACCTTGATGGGATGATAATATGAGAAAGTATAAGGCCATATTGTGACAGTTATACCCTCGCCATCTTGTTTGAAAGAGTAGTGATCTCGATTAGTGTGGAATCTATCTAGGTGACAATAAATCCTTTTCTTTCCTTGTTGGTAGTTACACCAAGAATACTCGATAGACTTATATTCTTTCTTCTTGCCTTCTAATGGATAGAACAGTTTGAGTTTCTCTTTCATTCTAGTCTAATATAATTTATTATTTCTTTTTAATTCAATATCCAATCCTCCAACTTTATCCTCCTGATGCTCAACCATGTTGAAATCGCCTCCTAGTAACCAAGGTATATCAGGCAAATCACAAAGCCACTTTCAAAGATCAATTCTTTCTTTATAATCATTGGAGGAATACAAGGAACAAAGGCCTAATTCAGAGCCATTAAAATTAATGATGACCCAAATGGACCTATTACATGGAGAAGCCCCATATTTAGTAACTAAATTTCCCCATTTTTTGTCTAGGAGGAGAGCAACTCCCTGTTTGCCTTTAGTATGTTTAACTTGTGTAATGTTGAAAAATGGTGAATGATGGATCAAGAGGAAAACTACCCTTTCCCTCCAAGGAGAGATGAGAGTTTCACTATTAATTACCCTTCAAACACTTTTAACCATGTTACATTCGGAAGAGGAGAGGAAACTCACTAGATTCAACATTCAAGGATGAAGGTTGAATTCTGAATGAAATGGGAATGATAAGTTGATCCCCTCTTCCTTATTTGAAATGGAAAGGAATTGATTGAATTATGTAGTGCAAAGTGACAAAGAACTGATTATAACTTGAGATCGGAGTATAGGATGAAGTTGTGCACCTGGATCTGACAGTAATATGTCGAGACGAAGTCGCCCTACAAATTTTAGGAAAATTTGCCTGGACCATGGCGGGACTAAACACGTTCCCCCAAAAAATCCATGAAATGAAAAGGGTTTTTCCACCTCTGTAAATGGAGCCCGAATCCAAAAGTACAGTTGTACACCTGCAACCTACACACATAAAAGAGAGGAAAATGGGTTGGGATTGGGGGTTTGCCTTTAGGTCAAAACCTAGTTTTGGAATTAACCAAGTAGTGAAAGAAAGTACTTGCAAGTAGATGTAAATGAAAGACTGAATTGTAAATCACCTCAAGGGAGGTTGTGATAGCAATGTTGATAGTAATAATTGTATGGAATTGAATGTTGAAATCAATCCCCTCTTCAATGGTTGAATCCTTGACTTGAATGCAACACCTAGCATTAAAGGGAGACTTGAGAATGCTCAATACTAGAAAAGAATGCTTGAATGCTCTTGAATGCTTGATCTCTCGTGCAACTTCAACTTATGCCACCTCAAATTATGCAAATGAGAGAACGAATGCCCCTTAAATACATGTTAGTGAATTTTATTTTTGTCACAGGTCAACAACGGGGGAGTTTCTTGCCCAATGCATAACCAACAATGCAACCCTAGGAAGGGTCCTGCCCCAAAATAGGGCAAGGATAGGTGCGCCCTATCCTGGGATGACAATAGAACCATGCCCCTTTCCTGGGGGGATAGGGGAGCCACACCCTTGTCCTACCCCTTTCTTCAGGGCAAAGTGCGGATAGGGTGATGTAGAGGCCAAGAAAAAAGCTATTTTTGAGGTTGAGAAATCTCTTGTCTCCAATCAGGCTAGAGGATTCGAACTTGCATACGTGAGGACCCTAATGTAGTTGAAAATTGTTAGGGTCGCAATTTTATGACACTACAACTTGACATATTAGGTAGCATCTTTCTTGATGTACCTTAGGTAAAAAACCAAGGTAAAATTTGTGGCCTTGACTTATTTCATAAACATAGCATGCATATATGTTTCCATTGCCTCAAGAATATCTTCACAATATACTTCATATCTAAGGATTCAAGTTCCCCTGACATTTCAAGAAATGCAGTTCAGCTCCATTTAGTAACTATTAAAATGTGATATCCATGGCAGTCTTGAAGCTACCAAAACACTTAGGTAATTCTTTATTCTTGAGGTGCTTTGTTGGAAGAGGAGATAGAATGGATTTAGGTCTTCCCCTCTTCTTTCTCAAAATAGAAAATTGCCCATTCCCATTCAAAATGAGTTGTTCTAAGCTATTTGGTCCCTTAAGGAGGACATCTCAATACTCTATTCAGGAGATTTCTCCCCATTTTTGATAAGGTCACTTGAAAATGTGCTTGAAGTTTTTTTGAGACCTTTCACATCTGCGTTGAATTATGTCTTGCAAAAAGGTACTATGACAAGGCCTAGAGGGCCACCTACATTTTTGAAACCCAAAGTGGGATCTGCACTAAACAAATCAGCCTTGGTATTTAGTCCAATTCACCTCCAAGCTCTAGGGATACTAGAGAGATGACTTCATTAATTCTACAGTCAGAGGGATTAGGAGTAGGGGAGATGTAGTAATATGGGAAAGATCATGGGTATTGGTTTGACTCTCCCCATGGGGAGAACAAACATAACAATCTCCTATTGTTGATGTTTGCATTTTTGATGATTATGTTGTGATTGTCATTGATGGACACACACTTGCTATGAGATCACTTTTTGTATGTATGAGTTAAAGCTTAATCGGTATTTTTTCAAACTGGTATGATGTATTATAGTCTTTAGAATATCGATGTTTTGCAGAAAGTGTTTACCGATTTGAAGCGGTATGAAGACCCCAAGCGGCTCAAGGATCTCAAGCGGTACGAAGGAACGAAGTGGCACAACTCATATTTCCCAGTCTTCATTTTGTCAAACCGGCAACTGGTATTTTGCTTAAACTGGTTTTTTGTTTGAACCGATAATACTCTGTGATGAGTTACCAACTGACATTTTGCGATGAGTTACCATCCACCGATTGTTTTGTAGTGCCAACACTTTGGCAGTGCTTCTTGTGTCCTGTTACAGAATATGTCTAGATGCATTCAACCTAGGAAATCGTATTGTAATCCTATTGGACCGACATGAAATCAAATTCCTTTATAAGGACATCATGTCTAGGGTTTTAGGTTGTTGCTAGGGTTTAAGGTGGTTGAAGAGTTTTTGTAAGTGTGAATGAAGAAGAGAAGTTCAAGTCTGTGAGAAAAGGAGAGTGTGAATGTGTTGAAGACTGAAGTAATGCTGGAATGCATTAGGAATGAGCTATCAAGGATCTAACCAAGCAATCTGTGCTATTTGCTAGATCACTCACATCTTTGACAAGTCTGAAGCCCTTAACTGGGTAGGCCCAAAAAGCCTTTTTTAAATCCTCTAACAAGGTGGTTCATATCCGTGGATCTAAAATCCTCTAGCAAGGTAGTCTTTAATCAAACTTATCTCCTAATAGAGATTGAGATTCCTAATGGATATGTTATGGTAAAGAACATTGTATGACCTTAACTGGTCTGGTTCCTATTCTATAGATAGTTACTTGTGAGTGTCATTTCACCGTGGTTTTTCCCATTTGGGTTTCCACATCAAAACCTCTTGTGTTATGGTGTTTGTGCTTCTATGGGTGAATGAATTATTTTCTATTTGGTTTGCATGTGTGCTAACCGGTTTGTTTGCTAAACTGTTTTACCGGTTTACTACTAGACTAGTAAAGTGTTTAAGTACAGAGATTTTTGGAATACACTATGAGGGAACTTACTCATCGACTCACTCAATCTAAGCAAGCCTATGATGATCTTATGGTCAAATATAAGGCCTCTCAGGCAAAAAGGAGAGAACATGCTGAAAAACTGATGGAGCTATCTAAAAATAGTTCTTCTGATGAAGTGGACATGGAAGCCCTGATTCAAGAAGTAGAAAAGCTGAATGAATCCAATTCCAACCTAAGAAAGGAGTTGGAAGGATTGACTATTCGAATGTGCCAAGAGCTTGAGAACTAGAGGAAAGCTGAAGATCTGGTAAAAGACAAAGATCATGAAATCTCCAAGCTGAAGCAAGAGATCAGTGCCCTAACTTCTCAAATCCATGCAAGAAAAGTGGAAAAGGAAGACATGCAAGGAGAACTAAACATAGCCATCTCCGAGAATGCAAACTTGATGGAAACAAATACTGCTATTTCCAAAGAACTCTCTAAGTCAACGAAAATACTTGCTAAGTTCAACAAGAGTACTGTTAAGCTAGAGCAAAAGCTTGAATTGGCAAAACCTGTCAAGAATACCGATGGACTTGGTTACTCCAGTCATGAGGAAGGTGAGACCTCTGGCGCAAATGCTGAAGCATCGAAGAAGCAACCGACATTCAAAGGTAAAGGTAAGCAAAAGTTCAAACCTGTTTGCTTTAACTGTCTTAAAAAAGGACATACTGCTAATGTATGTAGGAGCAAAGCCTACAATAATTTTTCTTACTTTATAAACAATGTACCTAGATCCAATAAGTTCAATGGTAATTGTTATGCATGCAACAAGTTTGGGCACAGAGCATTTGAATGGAGGACTGTTATCAACAACACTGGAAGATATCCTCAGAGGACTCAAGGAGTTGGTTCAGAACCTTTTGTGAACTAGAATCCCAACTAGTTTAATACCTTTAATCATTAGTCAGGAAGCGGTGGCTATCAAGCGGCAACCGGATGGAGAGCAAACTGTTTGATTTGTCATAGTCATGGTCACACTGCTGCAACATGTAGGAGAAAGAATGGTAACATGCATAATGGACCATGGAGAGCAGACCTGGAATGGTCTACTATCATTGCAACAAACCAAGTGACATTGCCAGACTCTGTAGAACAAGAAAGAACATATCGGATAACATATCGGTCACTCCAGAAGGAAAGATTGATATTGAAACTGTTCAAGTGGATATGAACAAAACCTAGAAAAAGAAACCAAGAGTGTTGCAAGAAGAACCGGTTTCTGCACCTAGTGTGGAACCCACGGAACCGACAAACTAAGCATCAAAAAAGCTTAGGGGGAGCAAACGGTGAAATACTTCAAACCCCCGGTTTACACTGGTAAAAGACCTTAACCAGTATGAGATACCTGTCAGTCGGCAAAAGATTGGAAACAGTAAAAGGCAAATTAGGGTTTACGCCCTAATATTGGAGCATTTATTATGGTAGGTGGAGAACCTGTTTAAAAGGAATTTTCAAATCATTTCTCACTTATCATTTTTTGAGCGAATAAGTTTTTCAAGTGTAGAGCGAAGGAAAGTGATTTACACTACGAATCAAAGAATTTATCAAATTCCCGAAGAAGAATCTGAAGCAAACATCTGTTGGAGGAGTGTAGAATGCAAAGTAGTATCCCTGCAACCAAAGGAGTGTGTGGAGAAGTTCAAACTATGAAGCCCTAAATTTTGATCAGCGAAGGTATTTTTCATAATTCTCTATTTATCATGGCTTCCGCATCTCATGATAGCTCTAGTGCAACTATTGATTCTATGGATTTCATTCAACGAAAGTCGAAATAAAATGCCCTGTCTCAAGTACCTGCTGGTGTCATAGTAGAAGAAGGCATTTTCGATTACATAGACTACAAAATTGAAGACCTATGGTCTCTTATAATCCATTCCCAGCTGAGCTTATTCTGCGGAAAGGATAAGAAGATTAAACTGGAATTCAACATTCTAGAAAAGAAGAAACTTCAAAATGTAGTTTACTTTCTTGAAGAATTTTCGGATGATCACATTCGCATTATTCTAAGCAGGGTACACGGTGATAAGATGTACCTAGAGTGGATGCATGATATTACACCAAAAGTGATTCATGCCGTCACTAGTTTCTACAATATAGGGGAAGTGCCAGCCCTAAGGAAGGTCAGCAAGACTGAAATGTCCAAGCTCACCGGTTCAGTGAGTGACTCACGTGGCATGACCGTCAACTCAATCAAGGATGATCTGGTCAAGTATGCTTGCATGGTGATAGGTTACCAAACATTCTCTGCTAGTAGAATTAATTTTGTCTCTGCTGTAGTGGTAAATGTCGCTTACAGGATGATCAAGGAAGATGCATCGTTTGATTTGTGCACTTGTATGCAAAGACAACTTATGTTGAATCTTAAGTCGATCAAATAGGACAATGCACTGAGATTTAAGTTCGGACAACTACTGGTTGGTTTGGTCTTTTACTTTCAAGGCTACTTTCCAGGAGTAGGTGACATTCAGTGGTCTGTCGACCAACCGGTAACAAAACAAATCAAGGAAAGTCTACAAGCGGTTGGAACCGGCTATCCAAAAGTACTAAACAAATAATTTGATGAGTTCAGATGCAAGATGAGCCAAAGGATAAGAATATCTGGTGATCTATTCAAAAAGTATGAGGAAGACATCTACTTCACCATCAAAGTGGATGAATGCATAATGGAGGTTGTTGAGCCCAGACAGGAAGAAGTAGAGCCTATGGGCTATGAGGTAATGAATGATATGTTGGATGGTTATGCTTCTACCCTAATCGCCTCACCCCTTGATCCTAAGGAAAAGAGAACCAACACCTATTTGGAAAGGGTTACACCGGTTGCAGAACCCTCTGAAAAGAAAGGAAAGGCAGTGCCTTCAACATCGGCACCAGTTACTACAGCCAGTCCTAAAGTGACCAAGCGGTCACTAGTTAAGAAGAAACCGAAAGTGGCACCTGCAAAAGTCTTTGAAAGGAAGTGGAAGACAAAAAGCAATACATCGGACTCAAAAGAAACTGTGTCAGAAGAACCGCCTAAGAAGGTGACTAGGCAAACGAAGAAAAAGACAAAGAATGAACCAGCATCATCTGCACCGGTAAATATTGATATTTCTTCTTACAAACCTTTGACACATTGTCAAAGAACTATAAAGAATATTAGGAGAAAAGTGTTGAATGATTTAATTGATTGTTTTGATGACTTTAATGATGAAGAAAAGAAAGAAGTTGAACAGGAAATCATTAAGTATTTATGTGTAAATGACCGGTCGCCTTCAGAAATTAGATCTGAGACACCGGATTCTTTGTATAATTCTTTAGACAATAAATGGTGCATTGCCATAGAAAAGGAATAGGAAACGAGGGAGGAAATATTTGCTCGACATTTTCCTAATGTATCAAATTTAGATCTTTTCGAAGTTATGAATAAATACAAAGGCTTCTTCTTCATGAGAAGAAGAAGACTCCTGTTACTGAAAGGAAAGGGTCATGAAGTGATCAAGGATACACATACTCATGCTCAAGAATCTCTTAAGATGCATCAAGTGGCTGAAGCCAATAGAAAAGTTGAGCAAGAACCGGAAACTGGCAAACCGAATGAGGTGTATAATAGTGAAGAAGAACCAGTCACAGAACAAATGGACCCCATTGATGTTGATGCCTTAGATGGTGAAAATGTTACTTAGGGTACACCATCAGAAGGAACATGACAGGAAAAGAAGGCAAAAGAAGAAAAGAAGCAACAGGAAGCAGAAAAGAAGAAACATGCAAATGAAGAGGATAAGAGAAAGGAAGAGGAAAAGAGGAAAGAGGAAAAAATAGAGGAGAAGAAGAGGAAAGAAGAGGAAAATAAGAAACAAGAGGAAGAGAAGAGGAAGAAGGAAGAGGAGAAGAAGAAGGATGAAGAAGAGAAGAAGCGAAAAGATGAAGAGAAGAAATAGGAAGAGGAGAAGAGGAAGAAGGAAGAGGAGAAGAAGAAGGATGAAGAAGAGAAGAAGAGAAAAGATGAAGAGAAGACACAGGAAGAGGAGAAGAGGAAGAAGGAAGAGGAGAAGAAGAAGGATGAATAAGAGAAGAAGCGAAAAGATGAAGAGAAGAGACAAGAAGAGAAAAGAAAGAAAGAAGAAGAGGAGTAGAGGAAGGCTCAAAAAGACCAGCAAAAAGCCAAGGACAAGGAAGCAGTGAAAAAGAGCACACAGGTGGAGACTCCAATGGCAACCGGTAGTCAGGCTAAACCGGCTGACATTACTAGTCCTATTGACCTCTAGTCTACAAATGAATTGGAGCTGCTGCAGAGCATTAAGCTTGCTCAAGAGCGATTGGATGCTCTAAGGAGGAAAAAGGAGGAAGATGTTATCCAAGCTGTGGTGGACACTCTTACCGGTTTGATACCTGGTACGAACCTTCCCAGTACTAATTCCTCACTTGCACAATTAAAACTTCCATGTACATTTGTAGAAGACCAAGTACAAAGCTTGGAAGAGGTCACAGAAGCAAATGCCAAGAAGGAACATCAAAAGGCTTTGGACACTTCCTTGGTGAGAAAATTAATAGAGCTTTGGTCTAAAATCCAGAAGGCACAAAAAGATATTAGAGATGCAATGAATGAGGGCAATCTACTACTCAGCAAGATTTGCCAACCTCAATTATTCTGTGATGATGTGCTCACTCAGAAGGACAAACTGCAATCTGATATGCAGTCATTTATTAGCACCTTCAAGATGGCCTATGACTCCTTCTCCACCTATGGACAAACTGTTCATCAGCTTCAACTGTAGTCTACAAGACTAGAGGCAGAGATAAGCAACTGGATACAAAATTTGCAGGAACTTCAACTGGTCCTACTGCCAAGACTGCATATTCTCCAGAAGTGCTATCTAAATCTTGATGCCCTAACGGTCACTCAAGAAATGAGCATGATAGATGCCATGGAAGAACAAGTCTCCCAGATGCAGACAGAGAAAGAAGTGGCTACATCCCTACTTGAGTCATGGTCCTTATCCATGAAGCAATTTTTGCAGGACTTTAAATCAGTTTTTGACAAATTTTACTCTTTACTGTCATAAACACTTATTATTTTAATACTAATGAAATAGGGGTTAGTTTGCAATATTTTTTGTCATTGTTGGCAAAGGGGGAGAAGTATATAAATTTTGATACTTTGATGTATACTTTCATGTTATTTCTATTAAGGAGTAGTATACATTGCTTTTTCTGCAAAAGGGATAGTGTATATGTTTAGGGGGAGTAATTTTGATTATGGCATATTCTTTATTGTAAAACACTTAGATGTCAAAATTTTCCTAAGTGTTGCCATCAATGCCAAAGGGGGAGATTGTTGGCATTTTTGATGATTATGTTGTGATTGTCATTGATGGACACACACTTGCTATGAGATCACTTTTTGTATGTATGAGTTAAAGCTCAACTGGTATTTGTTCAAACCGGTATGATGTATTATAGTCTTTAGACTATCGGTGTTTTGCAGAAAGTGTTTACCGATCTAAAGCGATATGAAGACCCCAAGCGGCTCAAGGATCTCAAGCAGTACGAAGGAACAAAGTGACACAACTCATATTTCCCAGTCTTCATTTTGTCAAACCGGCAACCGGTATTTTGCTTAAACCGATATTTTGTTTGAACTGGTAATACTGTATGATGAGTTACCATCCACTGATTGTTTTGCGGTGCCGACACTTTGGCAGTTCTTTTTGTGTTGTGTTACATAATATGTCTAGATGCATTGAACCTAGGAAATTGTATTGTAATCCTATTGGACTGACATGAAATCAGATTCCTTTATAAGGACATCATGTCTAGGGTTTTAGGTTGTTGCTAGGGTTTAAGGTGGTTGAAGAGTTTTTGTAAGTGTGAATGAAAAAGAGAAGTGCAGGTCTATGAGAAAAGGAGAGTGTGAATGTGTTGAAGACTGAAGTAATGTTGGAATGCATTAGGAATGATTTTCTAGATCACTCACTTGTTGATTACTCACATCTTTGACAAGTCTGAAGCCCTTAACTGGGTAGGCCCAAAAAGCCTTTTGTAAATCCTCTTACAAGGTGGTTCACATCTATGGATCTAAAATCCTCTAGCAATGTAGTCTTTAATTGGACTTATCTCCTAACAGAGATTGAGATTCCTAACAGGATCTGTTCTAGTAAAGAACATTGTATGACCTTAACTGGTCTGACCTTAACCGGTCTGGTTCCTATTCTGCAGATAGTTACTTGTGAGTTTCATCTCACCTTGGTTTTTCCCATTTGGGTTTCCACGTCAAAACCTCTTGTGTTATGGTGTTTGTGCTTCTGTGGGTGAATGCATTATTTTCTATTTGGTTTGCATGTGTGCTAACCATTTTTTTCGCTAAACTGTTTTACCGGTTTACTGCTAGACTAGTAAAGTGTTTAAGTACAGAGATTTTTGGCATACTAATTCACCCCCCCTCTTAGTATTCATCAGTTGAAAGACGTGAGGCCTTGAAAGTAGCTTCAGAGAGCATGTTGAAACTATTTTTGGTCCTTAATGGATGGTTTCCCCTAGCAGTTAACCAAACCATTTGACTCAGCAACATTCAAATTACTATAACTCTCTCTCTCTCCCAAAACCTCTAACCATGGATTTAATGAAAGAGTCCCTACCTTTTTCCAAGATATTGGTCATAGTTGGTTGAAGTAGAGAGACAAAGTTGGCTTGGTGGTGATCACAAACAAAAAAAATAGTGTTACTATACTCAACACATTCAAGAGTCACATCATCACATTTGACTGATTTTTTTTTATCTTTTCTAATGCCAATTGTTGGGCATTTTTCTTTCTAAGTTTATGGGACTTGGGCAAAAAATATTGTCCAAAATTCCCCTTTGATTCTTCCCTAATTTGGGAGAGAGAGAAAGAAACCACCAAGTTGGGGGAAGGTGGGGGGGGGGGTTGGGTCTATATTGAACCTACCAATATGTACGTTTCCATCAATAATGGGTAACTTGGTCAGAGAATCCTTGACAGTGACAAATATGGCCTCTTGGACATCAATTTGCCAATAATTTGCTCTTTTTTATTACCAGTGCATGCCATGTCATATTGTATTGGAAAAACCAAAGCAATCTCATTGTTCGGGGTGATACTAGGGGAAACTTTGTTATTGGAATTAGGGTTTTCCCCAATGACAAACTTACCAGGCAATCTACGATGCACAAGGATGGGGCAATTTCTTTGGATGTGGCCTTCATGATGACATAAGAAGAAAGCATTGATATTGTCAAGCACCTCAATCACACAGGTAATTGGCTCTTCATCAGTGTAAACTTCCATAAACCTTGAGCATCATAGTCGGGAGTAATCGAAAATAAAACTTTGGCATCCATATGGGGAAGAACTGCCTGGGTGTTATCCACCCTTTAGGATTTTCCCCACCAACTAAAGCATTTGTAGAATCAAATTCCATAGAAGAGATTGAAGATCTTTAGTGGCAATACAATGAGAGCAAGAGAGAGCCATAATTTCATCATTGACCGCATCTAGCGACTAGCGAAGGGCCCTAAATGTGCAATTCCTTAGAGTCCAATAATATCTCTCTATTGCAATTCTAAAATTTCATGTCTTTGAAAAAAATTATTAAAATCCGTTTCTGCAACATTCTACAAAAGGAGAATTGTAAACCTAACTTTTTAACCTAAACATTATTAAGCCATTCGTCCAAGAATTTGTGGGCTGAGATTTTGTTAGTATCCACGATCGCTAAGAAAATAGTAGTGTTAGAGAGTCTAGATTTTTCTTCTGATAAAATAGTGCTCATATCTGAGTTAAGAATAATAAAAATCTTGGTGAAGGGAGTGGTAGGTTATAACCTTCTCCTCCTGTGATTCCATTACCTTCCAAGGGTTTGTCTGAGATTGTTTCAAATCTTGCCAAAAAAAGGAATGTCAAGCAATTTGTCTATCAAGGCATCTTTAAATGATTTGGCCTCTATAGGTTTCGAAGTCCCATTTATAGGTTCCACACAAGGTGGATTTCCATCCATTATGGCAATCACAACAAGGCAGGCTAGGGAGCATTTATTTCCCTAAGTCATCAACACTTAACAAATTGAATGGAACTAAGAAACAATGAATGAATCAAATAAAAGAGAAAAAGAAGGTTTCTTACCCGCGTGGAGGTGGTCAAATTCCTCCTCCACCACATGCGTTGACCCCTAGATTGGGGTTACACAATATTGAACTCCCTTCATTGTTGCAAATAGCCCCAATAAATTACAACTAATTAATAAATATTAATTTTTATAATTATCTTAAGATGACATGAATTGATAACTATGTATTTCTTAAATTAAATTATATAGTAGTGTGTTTGGAAATGTGAGTACTTTTGTTTGTAGAAATGAAAGCAAGTGACTTGATCCATCTCAATGTTATATTCTATATGCATGAAACTAAAATTAATTATAAAGGATCGGTCTACAACTAGGGTTTGATGTGGACCCTCTGGCTATGCTCGAAGTTGGGTCCCCCACTCCTGCATGTGGAGTAAGTGGTAAGGCCTCCTCCATGGTGGTAATTCACTCTCCCCCTATTTTATTTTCTAACCCCTTCTTTTTGTTTCTTCTCCCGCCGAGGCTCTATCCATGTGGTTGAAGAAGTTATTTTAGGCATGTGTGAGAGGCAAACACATTCAATGCCTGATGGAAGAGGAGTCAAGTGGGTTAGATATTAATGCGACCCAGCCACTATCCTCCAAAGCGGTGGAAGAAAGACTTAACGACAAGTCCTTTTGAGACACCATCATCAGATATTTTGTACAAGTCCCCCGTGAAGCCAAGTTTAATCTGGTAAGTGCTTTATCTTCTGGGTGTGATGGTAGAGATGGAGGACGAGGTAAGGGCCCTTCCTTGACTCTCTGTACTTTTTCTATTTCTCCTAATGATTCTATGGCCAAAGCCCTTGATCTAGAAAATCGTAGACTCCAAGACATTGCCATCTTCTTTGCTGTTACTAATTTAGATAAATTTCCAGCTAGGAAATTTCTAGTTGATTGGATGAAAAATGTATGGGTTAAAAAGTTAGGGTTCAATTTTTCTTTCTGTAGAATGATCCAGAAAGGTTTATTTGTTATTTTCTTTCAAGATAATAAATCACAGGCAAAGGTCCTCCAAAAACAATTCTAGGTTCTTGGACAAACCACTTTCAGAGCCCTCAAATAGTCCTTTGATGCAATCAATGAAGAAATTTTGGCTCTCTCCTACCCTCGTTGGCTCTTGATTAAGAACTTGCCCCCATTTTCTGGAATTTCATACCTCAAATTCTAGAATTTGTCGACAGAGTGGTTAGGGTTGATCATTCCTCAAATCTTGTCCCCCAACTGGATGCCAGAGTCTTAGTATCCATTAATATGGGCATTGATATTCCTAGATTTCTCAAGATTAATCTCCAAGATGACACCTTCACTTGTGTTATTGAAACCCTAAGGGGGTTGTACTCTTGTTTTCTGTGTAAACGGGAAGGACATATCGGAAGATCATGCCCTATTCTTTCAACCAAGAATAAAAAATAATGGTAACCCTCCTGGAACCACCGCTAAAAAGGATGTTATTGCCCCCCCAATTCTTCCACCAAGATTGAAGAATCACCGCCTATCCTGGATAAGCTGGACTCTCTCAGTAAGGTCATTAATAACATGATGGCTACTCTCCTGAAAGTTCAACCTCTTAACCCCCCTGTTATTGAAAAAGATGCTGACTTTGGTTCTTTTAATGTCGACCCCCCCCACTCGGTTGTATCTGCTGCCATATCCCAAATGGAGGGATTTGAGAGCTCTGGCTTCCAGGTGGTCTCTAGAAAGAACAAGAGGAAAAAAAAGAAGACTACCCAACAATTGGCTCTAGAAAAAATTAGGGCTAGAGGGCATCAGAAGTCATGCTCTATCAAAACATGCATGGAAGATGATGGTTTTAGGCCCCTGCCTGAGACTTTAGCAATGAATGGTTATGGCAAGGATTCTCATGTTAAATTTATTGTTAAGACTTTTGAAGGGATTGATCATGGAAGTTATGATAATAGAAAAAGGGATGCAATCCCCACCCCTTGTGATCCTCAATCTACTCCTAATTCTAATCAATTTCAAGCCTTGGATAACTTATCCAATTTGAACTTAATTCAGACTGGCACTGACGATCCTCGGGGGAATGTATACTATCCCCCTTCCTCTCTTGTCATTGTCTCCTTGGATTCTGCCCCTATGAAACCTAATTCCTTGATTGTTGATGACAATGTATTATGTGAGGTTATCCCGACTGCTCCAATGATTGAAAATTCTAAACCTACTTGTCCATCTGAGATAGGTCTATCTGAGGGTGATACCCCTAAGAAAGCCTCCTCAATTGACATTCATGAGCTTGAGGTTGAGACTGAAGTGAGATCGAACTTCTCGGTTAATAGTGGTGAAGGGATGAAGGATAGTGATAAACTAAATGAGGAGATTTCTGAGGCTAAAACGCTCACTAGGAGGAAAAGAGGTAGGCCATTAGTTTCTAAAAATAAGCTCTCTCCCTTGCACAAAAAATCTAACTGGAAGGCTAGCTTCCCCAAGTGTTTTAACAGCTTTAAAGCTTACAAGAACAATAATCAACTGTTTGGTCTCCATGAAGTGCCTTTCTTGGAATATCCAGGGGTTAGAATCTCCAGACAAGAAATATGTGGTGAGAAGAATGTTTAATCAACATAAGGACTTGGATTTCACCCTACTTCAAGAAGTTAAAGCCATTATTTTTTCATTGGAAGTCAATCTTAATTTTGTCTTGGGAGACAGCCTCAAATTCTGCACTAAACATGAGAAAGGCAAAGCGGGAGCTGCTATTCTTATTAACCCTATATGGAGAAGCTCTATCCTTTGCTCAGGAGTATCCCCCTGCAATAGGGTTGTATGGATTACCTTCCAACATGGTGACTCTTCCTTTGATATCTATACCATTTACACTTTCGATGACTATAGGGATAGATCTGACCTCTGGAAATGGTTTGCATCTCTCCCTAATATCCCATGGATCCTAGGGGGAGATTTCAACATGATTGAGAATAAGGAAGGTAAGTTAGGGGAGTTGTTGTTGATTGGAGAGGGGGAGAGAAGCTTCATTGGGATAGACTGAAAAGCATTAAGAGACACTTTGACCCCTTGGAAGGTTTAAAACAAGCCTATAAGGGCATTTGGTATACTTGGTGCAACTATCAAAAAGCTAGTAACGGGATCTTCTCCAGACTAGACAGATTTTACACCAACAAAGATTCCTTTTCCTTTATCCTGGATCAACAAGGTTTCTTGGTGATTGTGAGGCCTTCCTCCCTTCTGACCATCATCCCATTTTTCCAAATATTGCCCTTAGGAACTCAAGAAAGACCATTAACAAAAGTGGTGGCAAATTCATCCTTAACAATAAGCTTTTGCAAGATCATGATGTCTTGGTTGCTATCCATATTGTGAGACTATTCAATAAGTGGAACTCTCAAGGTATCTCTAATATTTCTAGGTGGAATACCTCAGTAGCTAGCTAGTAGAAGATTCTTTGTAGCATTGAGAAAAAGAAGGCCAAGGATGCCAGGCAGGTAGAGCTTATCCTATCCTCTAACCTGCATAAGGCAGAACAAGACATTCAGAATGACCCTAACAACTCTCACCTTATCTGCTTGGTGGCGGTGGCTAGACATAAGCTCAGGAAGCATCAACATGATAGAGCCATGGGTGCCAAGACTAGAGCTAGGATGTTGTGGTTGTCTCAAGGGGATAAAGGCTCTAAATTCTTCTTTAACCTTCTGAAACAAAAGTAATGCAAGGAGAAAAAAGACAAACTATGGGTGGACAACAAAGAAGTCTCTATAGATGAGGAAATATTGAATGAATTCCTTAACTTTTACAAGATGTTGTTCTCCTTAGAGGAATCTCCTGCATCCATGCTTGCTAGAGACAAATGTCGAGCTCTTATACCCAAGATTCTATCTCCTGAAGAAGGTAGGACTCTTAGTAGACCTTTTTCCACTAAAGAGGTCATAGGAGCCATCAACTCCCTGCACAATGATAAAGCCCACAGGCTGGGTGGACTTACCATTGAATTTTATAAGGCTAATATCACTTGGATTGCAGATGACTTACTTGAGGTCTATAAAGAAGCTACCAAGTCAGGATCTCTAGGTGCTGACATTAATAGAGGACTTATCAAGCTTATTCCCGAAGAGGGGGACATGGCTCTTATCAAAATATGGCATCCTATTACTCTACTTAATGTTTCCTATAAGATCCTTGCTAGGATACTTGCTATTAGACTTGGGAATATCCTGCCCAAGTTTATCTGTACCACTCAAACTAGATGTATTAAAGGAAGATACATCTTGGAGAACCTTATTACCAGCTGGGAGGCTATGGAATGGGCTAGACTATCAAATCAAAAGGTGGCCATGTTCTTACTGGACTTTGAAAAGGCCTATGATATGATTGAATGGAACTTTATCTCCACTATTCTTAAAGCCTTTGGATTACCTAAGGTCTTTTGTCATTATGTTCAGGTTCTTCTTAGGGATGCCCATGCCTAGGTGGAAGTTAATGGGTTGATCTTGCAACCCTTCAAGCTTAGTAGATCTATTCAATAGGGGTGCCTTCTAGCCCCTACCCTCTTTGTAATAGCCTTTGATGCTCAATTTTACCTGCTCAGGGATAACTCTCTCTCCACTAAGGTCAGAGGAATATCCCTTCCAGATAAATCTGAGTTTCTTAGCATCTAATTTGCAGACGACACTACACTCTTCTTTGAATTTTCCAAGGAGAACATGAGTGTTTTATCTACCAAACTCACCCTATTTTGTGATGCCTCAAGGGCAAAGATTTCTCAAACCAAATCTACTATGCTCGGTTGGGCTGAGCGACCACCAGATTGCCTTTCCACCTATGGGTTTCAATGGGGAGGACCTAACACAATTGTCAGATACCTGGGGATTCCTTTTGCAATCTCTCCTTGCCTCAAGGATATGTGCGCATGGATTAAGGGCAAGATTGACACCAAGCTTACCAAATGGAACAAACACTACTTCTCACTAGTAGGGAGAGTGCAAGTGTGTCAAAAGATTTTTTCTTCCTACAATATCTACTATGCCTCTATTTATATGTTTAGTAATTACCAAATTAAGAGCTACAGAAAATCATTAGGAATATTTTATGGTCAGATGGTAGAGGTCACATAAAAGTACACTCTATCAAATGGGAATGGTGTTGTATGGATAAGTCTATTGGTGGTCTAGGTCTTAAGGATCTTAAAGTGCAAGTGATTGCACTTGCTGCCAAATGGATTTTTCATGCAATAGAAGGTAATGAACCTTGGAAAGTGCTCATTCGGAACAATATTAGACTGGGTGTTCCCAAGATGGCTAAATCCTGGAAATTCCTTCCTATTAGTGACCTATTAGCTGGATCCTTCTCAGTCTCTACCATTGGCTCTGTTCTCTTTAAAACTATTTGGAAAGCATGGGAAAGAATTAGATTTAGCATTGGAAATAATTGGATCAGCCAAGGTAACCAAGTTTGTGGGGAAAGATCAATCTGGTGAAACTTAACCCACAATGGTAAACCTCTCGCCCTCACTCAAGGTTGCTCGACCAAGAAATGGGCTAGCAAAGGTATTTGTTGTCTTAAAGACATTATAGTTAATGGTGCTCTCCTCTCATGGGATGATCTCTCCAGTAAATATCAACTCCCTATATCTAAGAAAATGACTTATCACATAATGTGCAATGCCTATGATCTCTTGCAGCTTCCTAAAGACTGTGATGTGAATGAAGACCGGTTTGTATCCTTCTCATGGGTTGATGGCAGCCCACTTTGCAATGTGAAACCTATTTCTATCTATAAAACTCTTTCTTATAATGACAATATTCTAAATCATGTTAATGCTAAATGGTACTCGGATCTTTCTCATTCTCAATGGGGTAAAATATTTAAGGCTCTTTGGAGCTCTCCTTTGGCTCCAAGGAAAAAAATGTTTAGATGGTTGCTAATGCTTGATAAGTTGCCTATCAGATCTGATTATAGTAAAGAAGAACTTTGTACTATATGTAAAGTTAAGGATTCTAGTAGACATATTTTCTTTGATTGTATTATTGCTAAGGAAGTGTGGCTCATGTTTGGTTTTGTTTTACCGGTGCATATTAGCATACTTGATGTTGTTAATGGATGTATTAAAGGCATTAAGAAAGACACTAACCTATTTCGGAATCTGTTATCTTGTGAAAGTCTCTGGTATTTATGGAAAATTAGGAATCTAGAAACATTTCAAGGGAAAGAAAGGGTCCTTATTGAGTCTCTTTGTAGACTCACTTTTCACTCTGTTCTCTCGCAGGTTACCATGGTTATCAGGCTGAATAAGGAGAAGTTTCATAGAATTCTTACCGACGGACACACAAGAATTTTGATCTTTGAACTTTCTCATGGCTATACTTGGGGAAGGATGAATGTTGAACGAACACCCTTTGTCAATGTCCTAGATGCTCTTATGGAAGAAATAAGAGGTAATGGTCAACTGGTTTGCCAACAAATGGTACATTCTACCATGATGCTGGATGATCGGAGGCTAGTTTGGATGAAAGGCCACTCAGGATGGATCACTTGGATTTAGCTTAGAACCACCTCATGGTGGATATATAAAGATGGGGCGGCTTTTGTATTTACCTCTTTAGTTATATAGCTGGACAGGTTTTGTATATGGTTTTGTAGTTGTATAGGCCTGTATATGATTCTCATGTATTTCAGGTAGGGGTGTATTTTGTCTTAACTTGTACATTCTCTTTGATGGGACTACCTATCTGGAAGGTTACCATGATTTGCTGATAAAGCTCTAACTCATTTGTATCACAATTTACTCTCTATTATCAATACAAAAAAAATAATTATAATCATAGTTGATCGTTGATGACAAATCCTCTTAAAATGGTTTCAACATTGACAACCATGAAGTATGTAGGATTCAAATATGAATAAAACAATGACAAAAATTGAAAATATAAATCATAAGAAATTATTTGTCTTTACAACATTATAAGAGTTTAAAAACTGTCATATCTATGAATGATGTTGTGAAAAAAGGATTAGTGGACAATAAAGAAATCATGTTAGTAAGCTTTCAACCATAAGCATAACATGAAAATGAATTCATTTCAAAGCATATCAAGAACAATTAACAACAAAGCAAAAAAGAAAAATAAAGAACTAAACAACTCTAATACTCCCTCCCTATGCTTGATGATGTTGGCTCTTCCTTGTTCATCTCCTCTCCAAGTCCTAAATGAGTTTATCTCTCAACTTTTAGCACTATCCATGGATGTCATATGAAGATTCAAGATGGTTTTAAATGAAAAGAAATGCTTATGGAAATGTAAAATATTTGCTATGAGAAAGCTCCTAATTAATGTCTATGTGAATTTTACTATAATAACAATGCTCAAATGCTTTCCTCTCCTTTTTTGCTTGGGGAATGAGGTCCTTTTATAAGGAAAAATGTTGATTCAATGGCCCAGATTGAGTGGGCTTGTGAAGGGTCAAGATTGATGGGTTTGGGATCCATGTGATGGCTTTCAACCCAATCCCATGATGGCAAGTGTCAACATGAGATGGCTTGATAGGAGAGGGAAGAAGCATTAAATGCTTGAGATGACATGAGGTTACCCTAGGTGGTTTAGTTAGGCTTGAGTTAGTGGATAAAGATTTTATCCAATGGATAAACTCTTGTGCAAGAGTTAATGGAGATAACCATGGTCAAAGCAATAAATGCTTGAAGAGACTCATGAGTTAAATGAGGGTTGAGTTAGAGAGAAAGTCTCTAACCATGTGGGGAGGTTGAGTTAACCATTAATGGTTGTGGAAGAGCCATAAAGGCTTTGAAAGACTTTGGGAGTTAACTTGTTGAAAAATAAAAGCCTTTAATGCATTTCAAAGACTTTGAGGCATTTTTGAGAAGTGACCTTTGTTTGGGAATGTGCAAATGATTAGGGAGGGGGATTAGGCTAATTAGAAGGGATTAGAAGAGTTTAGAAGAAAGTTAGTGAGAAATTGGGTGAGGATAAAAGGGGATATTAATTAAAATAAAATTCATTTATTTCAACTAAAATTGTGCAACTTGCATTTGTAGGAGAATGCAAGTGGGAGGGTTTTAGAGATTTAAATAAATATTGATTTATTTAAATGTGAGAGAGATTAATTAAACAAATATGCTTTATTCATTTAATTAATTGTTAGAATATGGTTTAATGAATTAATTTTAAATAAATTGAATAATTTATTTAATTAATAGAAGAAGAGGTTCAAGATGAATTAATTAAATATTAATTTAATAAACTATTGACTGATGGTTAAATAATCAAATAAATACTAAATATTCATTCAATTAAGAGGACGGATTTGGGTGTCTACATTTGCCCCTCTTTGAGACGGTATGGTTTATCAAATCATTTCAAAGAAAAACAAGTAAGCATAGTACATTCCCTAGTATGCACCAAGGTAGTGGTTAGGCATGCCCCCTCGAGAGATGGGACAAAATTTTAGAAAATTGGGAGATCTCTCGAAAAAATAGAAAGAAGTTAGGGGATAGTAGAATAGAGGAATTTAGAGGAAGTGGCGAGAGAATGGAGGAAAACAGGGGTAAAACGGAGAAATGACAAGCCTCAGAAGTACACAGGGTCCATGGCAGTCACAGGGTGATGCAACGGTAGGATACAAATAGGGGAGAAGGGGATAAACACTCCTCATTTATACACGTGGCCATAGAAATCCAAAGCCTTTGACAATGACATGTGCAACAATGTAGGAGAACGAAAATGGTGTTTCCCATTGCTAATCATCGATTGGAGCCCATCAAGAGGTACCAACGGCCATCGGAGTATGGTCTCCCGGTAAGTCTAGTTCTGACTTTTGCCTTTTGAGTTCATTTAATGCATTAAATAGCTAGGGGAAAATATCAAATGACAAAGGCAATAAAATGTTGTTTTAGCGCTTTTGTTGTCTAAAGTAGTGCATCTGTGCCACAATGGCGCTTTTGTGTAGTGGTTTTAGTGTTATTGCCAATATAGCACTTTGGTATAGGAGGTATAGCGCTATTGTTTTTGTAGTTTTAACATGTTTGTCCAGTTGAATGAATGAGGTTAGTGTAGTGCATGTGTTGCATATTGTAGCACTTTTGATTTTTGTGAGCCCTTTTGTAGGTAAAAATAGCGCAGTTGATTAGGGTAGCACTTTTGTATGTTGGAAATAGCATTGTTGATTTTGTTGTGGTGCTTTTGTCAGTGTTGTAGCACTTTTTCTAGTAAGTGTAGAAGGATTGGTGTTGGTTGCCCCAAGTTGAATGTCAAATGGATAGTTGATAGCAACAATTGCTTTTTGCATGCGTAATAGTGACCTATGAGACTAAGTGAACTTGTTGAGACTAGGAAAGTGATGTAAATGCCTGTTGGTAGTCTAGGTTTAGTAGTGAGTCAAATTACCCGATGAGACTTAGGTACTTTTAAAAAGCATCTAATGAAGTCTAGGTAAGAGGCAATGTTGCATAGAAAAGATTACTGACAGTGTGTGTGTGATTTGTGGTTTGTGTAGGAGGATCACCTAGGGGTATTGTAGATGTGTGAGAGGCATCTGGCCATACAACCCCTATGAGATTAGTTGACAGTTCAGGAGATAGATTTTATATGTGTAGTAGGTTTATATGATATGATGCACCTACCCATGATTCAAACAAATCGTAGATTACTGACAGCACCGGCCAAGCGATGGCACAACAATACATGCTCCTTTCAATTGGTGACACTCAAGGACATCTAGAGGATACTGCATATCCTGATTATTGGGGAGCTTGTTACATATGACAGGGTGCTAGGCGAGATGACACTACGGTGAGTATTCTCGTATCTTGATTTAGAGGTTTTTGATGGATCGGTTCCGTGGGGGACATAGCAGACTCATATGAGGCATTACCAAGAGTGGTATCAAGAATTGTGGGAGGGCTACTATGTCCAGATCAGAAGTTGCATGGGCTTGTAGTGGGTTGGGGGCAGGTGATAGAGTAGATGATCAGTGAGGGCACCCGATATGCATGGGGACCATGTGTGCTGGCACATTTATATAGGGATTTGCATGATGTTGTGTACCATGAGATTTCATCGTTGGGAGTAGGGATTACCTTGCTTCATATCTGGGCATGGGAGCACTTTCTGATATTGAGACTAGTGTGTCTGAGGTTTAGGGCAATTGACCAGCCCTATGTATATATCTATATGGAGGTATGATGACACAAACCCAACTGGGGAAACTAGAGTACTGGCGATGTGCATTGGATGAGTTAGATACAATGATATGGCACCCCTATGGGGAGTGTAAGCAGTGGGAGGATGATGCAGAGGCGATGCCATATGTATTCATGGGGTGGTTCCTCATTGGATGGACAATGTATGTGGTAGATCGACATTTTCCAGGGCAGTGATGACACAATTTGGGCGTATACAAGGTTAGCCCCAAGGTTCAGGTGAGTATACTAGGGTAGTACAAGATAGGTTCTAGTGGGGGTCAGTATTATCCCACAAGCAGGCGGTAGTAGAGTTTCAAACATTACAGGCTATACCATGGGCATACTAAGCAGACGTTGCAGATGCGATGGTGATAGAGGAGTATATATAGTATTGTGTCACTCATCTGATTCCATGGATCTCAGATCTCGCAGATCTCATGCCACCATTTGAGGATGATAGAACACCATGATAGGGGAGGAGGATGAGATTAGGCAAGGGTGGCGGAGGTAAATTTGGAGGTGGAGCAGGTGGAGGTGGCAGAGATGGTAGAGGAAATGGAGGTGGAGGTGGTGGGGGTAGGGGAGGTAGAATTGGAGGTGGAGCAAGTGGAGGAGGATGGTTATAGAGGAGAGGTAGAGGTGGACAACCTTTACAACTGTTACAGGGTCTGCTAATACAGGGAGCAGCGAGAGCAGGAGGGAGAGATGTTGGTTGTGGAGAGGGTGGTGATGAGATGATGGAGATGTGACAAGGAGCAATAGGTGGTGGAGAGGGTGGTGATGAGATGATGGAGATGGGACAGGGATTCATAGGTGGGGGAGAGGGAGACCTATGAGATGTGGTGATATTACGGTTGCAGACTTGCCTGACATCAACCGATGTGCACATCCAAGATTTAGAGGCACAATTGGAGGATAGAGATGTAGAGATTGTAGCCAGGGATGTCCATCTTTTTGCACGGGGAGTCGAGTTGACTGTAGTTGTGTGAGAGAGAGATGATGCAGTGGGTAGAGTGATGGACCTGTAGGATAAAGTGCGAGTTATGGTGGGAGTACAGGGATAGGGTCTAACTGGGGAGATGATGAGGGAGATGTGGCAAGCAAGGGAAGAGATTGATTACTATTGAGGGTTATATGATCAGGTGGTACCGAGTAGTCAAGGAGCGACGAGCTATTCTTGGATGCGGCGGGTAAGATTAGAGCGGTCTCAAAGGGTTCAGAGTAGTGGTGGTATGATGGGTCCTCCTTGACAAGATGGTGAGGATGGTGGGGGAGTGGCATCTTGCCAATGTGCCATTTGCGGTGCTTATGTGCATTTTTACATTGTTATTATACTGATACTTGGATGGCTCTTGGTAGACGATAATTTGGACATCATTGTATTTTGATACATGTGTTCTTTTTGGTGTGATATATGATGAGATCTCAGTTTTGTGATGATGATATGATATGTATCCATGTGATGACATGATTTTCTTTATGTAGGATGATGATATGATTTATGTCTAAATATTTGATATGGAGATGTTTCCTTTCTAGATGTACATGTTGATGATATGATTTCTATATGTATGATATGGATGATTTGCTAACATGTGGATGCAGGTTTAATAGATGTATGATATTTTTGTTAGGATATTAATTTGATGAAATGATGATGATTTATGCTAAATGTTGAGATTAGATAATGAATAATGATATTTGATAGATAATATTGTATATGTTGACATGATGAGATAATGATATGGATGACATGAGTAAACTATGCATTTTGAAGATGTACTTAATGAATCTAAATGAATGAAATGATACAAAAATGTCATGTATGTTTTTAAATGAATGCAATAAATGGGTAAATGAATGTCCTTTATGACGAATAAATAAATTTAAAAAAAATTTTAAAATGCACTTTAATAAATAAGTGAATGTACTTAAATGAGTAAATGAATGAAAGGATTTGAAATGCATCTTAAATGAGTAAATTAATGCACTTATTTATTTCAAATGCAACTAAATGAAGGAATGAATGCACTTTAATAAATAAATGAATGCACTTAAATGAGTAAATGAATGCACTTAAATGAGTAAATGAATGCACTTATTGATTTGAAATGCAACTACATGAAGGAATGAATTCCCTTTAATGAATAAATGAATGCACTTATTGATTTGAAACGAAACTAAATGAAGGAATGAATGCACTTAATGAATAAAATGCAATTAAATGAAGGAATGTCGTTCCTACATGGTATATAAATGTCAAGTTGGTTGGAAAATGCAGATATGGAATGGAGATGTGAGATGATGTATCAAAGAACTTCGTCATGATTGTACCCAAGACAAGGTTTATAGGATTAGCTTTTTCATAGAAACCTAAATTAATTGCATGCAGACAACAGATATGAATAATGAATAAATAAATGGGTGACATGCAACTAAATGCAATACAAATAGATCAGATGAAATGGTGATCATTGGCTTATTCACAGTGCTTATTTTTCATCATTGAGCATGGCAGTATTCATCTTGGCTGAGGTATCAAAAACCAAGGTTGAGCATTTCACCTGTAAGCAAACATTGCAGACAAGGAAAGTTCCCCTCCATCCCGGATCATGTACAAATGGTCAAGGTATACGTTGTAGTCAGGAAGCCATAGTGATCCATGACTATATTTTTGTATAGGATCATGTATCTTAGTGAACTTCCCATGTAGACACCATTAGTATATATCCCAAAACTTCATTGGAACAATCCACAGACAGTAAACAAAGAAAAAGATATTAGGAACCATCCTGACTACTCTAATCACTTGTGGATATCTTGGAGTAGCATAGGAACCTGATACAGATACCAAAAATTTGACCAAGTGTTTATCAGCCAAACAAAATTTGCTTGTCAAAGAAAATGTTACCATGTCTTGTTTGCAAGGAAGGATGCATCCTTGTGAAGATAGTTGTGCACAGATGTGTGATTTGTTGGTTGATTTTGATAGGTGGTCAGTGTTTTAAGGATTTTGAAAATGTTGATTTCGTGACTGTTGCGATGTGTATGTACAAGGAATAATATACTTTGCAATCTTTTTGATTGATTTTGATGCTTTTATCACGTTTTTGGGTTTTTTTTTAATGTTGTGAATGTTTTTGTGTTTTCTTTAGGATATTTTGCAAATGTTTTTGGGATTTTCTGAGATTTTATGAATGTTCTTGGTATTATTTCAAGACATTTTTGAATGAGAAACCCAATGAATCACAAGCATGGAGAATCCACTCCCATCAGTAGGTTAAGAACATTGCCCCCAATTAAGTGTTGGTATGAAGTGTGAAATGGGACACATGAAGAAATAACCTTGATTGTAGATCAATAACAAGCCATGGTATAAATGATGGGTGAATGGATGCAATGGATGTGATCGCAACAAGTCTGAAAGAAAATGGAGCCATAGCCTTTACAAATGGCACCTGTTTACCAAGTTTTCACCACCGTACTTATCCAAGGCGCCACCAGAGTGGTTTTCACCGTTTGGATGAATGATTTTTCTTGACTATTTTCTTGATTGTTTATTTTTTTTGTATTTTGTTCAGGACTTTTTCTGAATGTTTTTGGTATTTTTTGATATTGGATGAGCCTGATGCTCTGCACAGCTTATGTATGAAATTTTTGAGATGCATGATGTTGACCAGATCTACTAGTGGTTCTCCTTCTGAAGTTTCTAACTGATATGCCCTAGACACAAAGATGACAGTGATGACATGTGGACCCAGGCAATTGGATTCAAATTTGCCCCGATGTTCTCTATTTGGTTGATTATGAGGATTCTCCCTGAGAACAAGATCTCCTACTTCAAATGTGTAGGGTTTGACCCTATGACTATAGCTTTTGCTCATGCATTGTTGATAGGCTTTTAGGTGACTGCAGGCAGCTTGTCTCTTTTCATCAAGTAGTTCCAAGTCCTGAAGACGCGAGACTTGGTATTCTTCATCATTTATTAGATTGCGCAAGGAGACCCATAGAGATGGTAATTCAACCTCAATAGACAAGATGGATTCGGCTCCATAAACCAGTGAGTAGGGGATTGCACCTGTAGGGGTTCGAATTGTAGTTCGATATGCCCATAGTGTTGGATTCAAATGAATGTGCCAATCATGACTAGCATCATTAACTATCTTTTTCAGGATCCTCAATATATTCTTATTGGATTCTTCTACTTAACCATTTCCTTGTGGGTAATATGGGGTGGAAAAACGGTGTTGGATATGAAACTTCTCACAGAGTTCGCAGATTTCTTGATTTTTGAAAGGGATTCTATTATCTATGATGATGGACATGGGTACACCATAATGACAAATGATGTAATTAAGGATGAATGAGGCAATCTGCTTGCCGGTGACTTGGGTGAGTGGAACGACTTTGATCCACTTGATGAAGTACACTGTGGCGGTAATGATAAATTTATGACCGTTGGATGAAGATGGATGGATTTTACCCACAAGGTCAAGTCCCCATTGACAAAAGGGCCATGGTGTTGTGATAGGTTGTAATTCTTGTGCTTGGGCATGTATCAGATCTCTGTGAACTTGGCACTTCTTGCACTTTCTGACAAAGTAGTAGGAGTCTTTTTCCATGGAGTGCCAATAGTATCCTTCTTGCATGATCTTTTTAGGTAATGAAGGGTTACTTGAATGAGCTCTGTAGATACCTTCATGTACTTCTTCGAATGTTGTGGTCACCTCACCTTGCTCTAGACATCGGAGGAGAGTACCATTGAGACCTAGGTGGCATAGGGTTTCAACAATGACGGTATATCGAGAGGATTAACGTATGAAGGTTTTTCATTGATTGTTTGATTGGTTAGGAGAAAGGATTTGATTACGTAAATAGGCATAAAATTCACCATACCATGGGGAATTGAGACCGATGAGTTGACAGACCATCTCAGATTTTGGGATATCATAAGCGGGGATCCAAAGTTGTTCAACTAAGAACTCATAGCATGTGGAGTTCTGCGGAAGATCAAGGAGAGAGGCTATTGTAGCCATTGCATCTGCAACTCTGTTCTGGTCTCAAGGAATCTTCTCAAAAGTGATAGTTGCACAAATAGTTCTTTGAAGCTATCAACCATTTTCTTGTAAGGCATGAGCTTATCATCCTTATTTTGGTATTCATCAATGACCTGTCGGATGACTAGTTGTGAATCACCATAGATCTGTAGCTCTTTTAAGTTCCACTGCATGACCATGCGTAGTTCTGTTATCAAAGCTTCATATTATTCTTTGTTATTGGTACATGGGAATGTAAGCCGATATGATTTTGGAATGCTATCACCTTGAGGTGTGATGAAGAGAATGCCAGCCCCTGAACCATGTCTGGTGTGAGCCATCAAAATATAACTTCCATTTTCTTGTTGGCGTTACTATGAAAATATCCTCATCTGGAAAATTGGAAATGAGAGGATGGTCGCTTGTGAGCAGTTCTTCAGCTAGCTGATCTACAATGACTTGTCCTTTGATGTCTTTGCGTTCCACATATTCTATGTCAAATTCACTAAGGAGCATAACCCACTTTGCCAGATTGCATGTTAGTGTTGTACATACTTGAGTGGATCTAGCCTGGCAATGAGTTGTTTCTTGTATGTCAACATGTAGTGCCTTAATTTGGTGGCTGCCAAAATTACTGCTAGACAAGCTCGGTCAATAGGGGTATAATTGAGTTCATACCCTACCAATGTTTTTGAAATGTAGTATACTGCACATTCTTTGCCTTCTGCATTATTTTGTGCGAGTAAGATGCCTAAGACCATTGTTGTAGCTAATATGTATAACAATAAGGGCTTGTCTAGAGATGGTGGTGTCATTAGGTAGTCTTTTAACTACTGGAATGCTTGTTGGCAATTCTCTCCCCATTTGAAATGAAAATTCTTGTGAAGCAAATGTTTGAAGGGATGACATTTGTCGGCCAATTATGCAATGAACTGTTGAATTGATTGTAGCCTTCCTTGTAATGTTCTTAGTTGACTGATTTTCCTAGGAGGTAGCATCTCCATAGTTGCTTTGACCTTTGCGGGATCAACCTCAATTCCTTTGTTTGACACAAAACATCCCAAGAGCTTCCTGAAGGTTACCCCAAAGACACACTTCTTTGGATTTAAGCCTACATTATATTGCTCCAGTCTGTTGAATATTTTGTCCAGTACGGTGAGGTGACCCTCTTTGGTTAATGATTTAGCTAGTAAATCATCCACATAGTCTTCCATCAGTGTATGCATCATATCATGGAAGATATTAGTCATTTCCCTTTGATATGTGGCACCAACATTCTTGAGACCAAGTGGAAATGTTAGGTCCCAGAGACAACTAAGAGGGGGGGGGGGTGAATCAGTTGTCAAATAAATTCAAACCAAAAACAACTTACCCAACTTAATTCTTAATACCGGTAAACCAGTTAAGTATGTCGGTAGATAGTGTTAACAATTAATTGCAATACCGATAAAGATTAATGCATGAAACATAAACACAAAGTCATCCACAACACATAACATCAATATTTGTACGTGGAAACCCTGTAAGGGAAAAAACCACGATGGGAAACCTTACCCACAATCAAATGATACTACTGCAGATAGTAAGTGTACATAAATGGGGTCTATACATGCAAAAAGGCCAACAGCCTAGAGCTCACTGCTCAATCACAAAAGGGAGTCACAATGACTACAGTTGGATGGTTAAATCCAATAAGAATGTACTGCACAAAATAGCATCTTCATATGCTAGATTCAGTACCGGTGTAATGCTGATATGCTTCCACAATAACCTAGCTTCACCTTCAAATGATGTCTTCATGTATAGCTCTTCTTAATATCGCATATACCTTCTCACAATTCTTTTTCACATTTCACATTAGATCTTACAAATAAGATCTTACATTTATACCATAACCTAAGACCAATTTTAGTAGGTCAGCTCTACAAGATATTACAATAAAAAATTTTACAAACAATATAATATCTGATGCAATAACCAATTAAAAATGTCGGCTTAAAGCATTTAAAACAATAATTAATCATCTCCATAGCGTGCCATGCTGATTTGGAAAAGATAAACCTATCGATGTAACCCTAGGTAACCCTGGACCTATTTGCCGGTAAAAGCAAATATGCAAATATGAATATACCAATGATTAATTCTTCAAAAAAAAATGTCCACACGATGTCTTCGACATTACCAGGTGTCCTCCATATCATTCCAAGTGTTGATGATCATTATATCCTACCGGTGAACCATATACCAGTAACTGTGCAATAGTTACTTGCTTGTCGGTGAATGTTGTTGGATCTCCAAAGTGCTAGTGTTTTAGTAGGTGTTGACATCAATGAAAAAACCATACCAAAATACCAACAATCTCCCCCTTTGGCATTGATGGCAACACAAGATGGAAAAACCATCAAAGTGCCAAAATAGAAATGCCAAAAACCAACAATCTCCAAAAAGATCATAACCAGAATACAGAGAGTAATAGTCTCTCCCAAACAACAATCTCTCCCCCTAGGAGCAACATGTGTTATCCAAAGTTCTCTTAAAAGATAATGTGTTTTTCCATAGATATCTCTCCCCCTTTGACATCAAATACCAAAGTTACAATAATAAAATCAAGTTCATATACAAAATACCAATCAATTCAATATACCAACTACTCCTCCTGAGAAGTAGCTTCCTCATCAAAGACCGGAGTAAAAGATTTCTCTGTAAATTATGTCGGTTGATGACAATTATCAATTGTCTAAGTCTCTACCGGTGGTGCTATGACTCCAAGCTGATCTCTGAGATATTCAAAAGTCTCCTTAGGCAAAGGTTTTGTGAAAATATCTGCAAGCTGTTCTTTAGTATTCACATAAACCAGTTTTATCTCTTTTTCTTCAACTTTTTCCCTTAAAAAATTTAGTTTGATAGAAACATGTTTTGTTTTGGAATGTAATACCAAATTCTTAGATATATCAATCGTTGCAGTGTTATCACAATATATAGTAATAGGTTCCTTGCATTTTACCTTTATGTCTTTCAACATTTGCTTAAGCCATAGTACCTGTGTACAGTTAGTTGCTGCTACAACATATTCTGATTCTGCTGTTGATAAAGATGTACAACTTTGTTTCTTACTCAACCAAGAAACTAATCTCTTTCCAAGAAAGAATGCTCCACCGGTGGTGCTTTTTCTATCATCCACATCTCCTGCCCAATTTGCATCTATGTATGCACATAGATCAAAATTTTCATCTCTAGGATACCATAATCCAAGATTTGCAGTGCCTTATAAGTATCAGAAAATCCTTTTTACTGCCGATTCATGATTTTCTCTAGGATTACTTTGAAATCTAGAAACAATACTTACTGCATTCATAATATCAGGTTTGGTTTGTGTCAAATACAGTAAACCTCCTATCATAGACTTGTATCTATTGGATTAACAGGTGTAGATTCATCCCTTTGAGATAATTTGTCATTTGTAGTCATAGGTGTGCTTACCGGTTTAGAGTTCTCCATCCCAAATTTCTTTAGTAACTCTTTTAAGTACTTGGATTGACTCAAAAATATACCTTTGTCAGTCTGTGAAATCTGCAATCCTAAAAAGAATTTTATTTCTCCAATCATAGACATTTCAAATTCTTGCTGCATTTTAATAGAAAATTCTTTACATAATCCATCTTCTCCTCCAAAGATTATATCATCAATGAACACTTCTATAATCAAGATATCATCATTAGTTATTTTGTAATATAAATTGATGTCTGCATTTCCTTTAGTAAAACCAATCTTTAAAAGATACTTATCCAATCTTGCATACCAAGCTCTTGGGGCTTGTTTCAATCCATACAGAACTTTTCTTAACCCGCAAACCATATCATTGCCATCTGTCAAAGAAAATCCATTAGGTTGTTCAATGTATACTTCCTCTTCAAGATCTCCATTCAAAAATGTACATTTAATATCCATTTGATAAACTTTGTAGTTCTTGTGTGCTGCAAAAGCCAAGAATAATCTGACTGCCTCAATTCTAGCTACCGATGCAAATGTTTCATTGTAATCAACTCCTTCTTTCTGAGAATATCCCTTACACACTAGTCTTTCTTTATTTCTGACAACCTTACCATCTTCATTAAGTTTGTTTCTGAATACCCATTTTGTTCCAATTACATTTTTATCTTTAGGTCGGGGAACTAATGTCCAAGTATTGTTTTTCTCAATTTGTTCTAATTCTTCTTCCATAGCTTTAATCCAAAATTTATCTTCACATGCCTCATTAACAGATGATGGTTCGATTTGAGAAATAAGACATACCTCTTCATTTGCCAATCTTCCTCTTGTCATAACTCCTTTAAATTTGTTTCCAATTATCTAATCTTCAGAATGATTCAATCTTACATACCAGGGTGTCTTAGTTTGCTGTTGTTCTTCAATTACTGTGGAATCCTATGATGGTACCGGGGTAACTAGATCTTCATTCTATACTAGTGGATTTAGAGTAGGTTCATTTGTCACAATTTCTATTGTTGGTTCAGAGTCTATATACCTTGAAGTTCCTTTGAATTGTTCATCAATTTTTACATTTGTACTCTCAACAATTTTCTGCTATCTCTTGTTAAAACATCTATATGCCTTGCTTTTAGATGAATAACCAAGAAATATTCCTTCATCACTTCTAGGATCAAATTTTCCAATATACTCATCTCTTTTAATATAACATTTACTTCCAAAAATTCTGAAATACTTAAGAGTAGGAGTATTACCAAACCATAGTTCATGAGGGGTCTTACCGATTTCACCTTTTATGTGAAATTTGTTGAATGTATAGACTGTTGTGCTGACTACTTCTCTCCAATACACATGTGGTAAATTTGCTCCAAATAACATACTTCTTGTTGCATCCAAGATAGTTCTGTTTTTCCTTTCAATAACTCCATTCTGTTGTGGTGTCCGAGGTGCTGATAGTTGTCTTCTGATTCCATTCACTTCAAAGAATGTATTAAAGTCCTTAGATGTGAATTCACCTCCTTGATCTGATCTTAAACATTTGATTTTCTTACCGGTTTCATTTTCAACCATTGCTTTGAATAGTTTGAACTTTCCAAGTGCTTCAGATTTTTCTCTGAGAAAAGTAACCCAACACATTCTAGAATAATCATCAATGATTAGCATGAAATATCTATCACCTTGTAAGCTTTTAGTTCTAGCTGGACCACATAAATCAATGTGAATCAAATCAAGAGCATTATTGGATTTTTCTAGAATACTTTTGAAACTAGCTCTAACTTGTTTTCCAAATTGACATTCCTTACAAATTGTATTCTGAGGTTTGACAAATTTAGGTAGATCTCTAACTGCCTTAGAAGTACTGATCTTTACCATGCAATCAAAGTTTACATGACAGAGTCTCTTATGCCACAACCAACTTTCATCTATATGTGCAATCAAGCATGCCTTTTCACTGTTATTCAAATGAAAGATATTACCTCTAGTCTGATTACGAGTTGCAATTTCTAAACTAGTTCTATTCATGATTTTGCATTTTCCATTCTTAAATTGTAATTGAAATCCTTTCTCAACCAATTGACCAACACTTAAAAGATTATGCTTTAATCCTTCAACATAGTAGACATTGTCAGTGTTATGCTTACCATCAAGAGATATTTTACCCTTACCTTTGATTGAATAGGCTTTGTCATCTCCAAATCTTACTAAACCTCCATTGTATTCTTTAAAGTTCAAGAATTTACCTTTGTCTCTTGCCATATGATGTGAGCATCTTGAGTCAATGATCCATTCATCCTTTACTTCAACTTTAGCTACTAGGGCTTGTTCTACTGGTTGAGAAGTAGGTGTCGGTTGATCTTCTGTTATAGCAACAAAAACCCATCCATTGTTTGTTGGATCCTCATCAGAATCATTAGTCACACCTTCATCAGCAATGTAACAAGATTTGTCTTTGTTCTTCTTAAATCTGTATCTCTGATATTCAGGATTAGGCTTATATGTTCTTCTAGCTTCTTCTCTTAGTCTAGCATGTCTATCAGGGCATCTCAAAGCCATATGACCAATCTTATTGCAGTTAAAATATTTAAAGGGTGCTTTACCTTAATACTTACTTCCAACTGGACCTTTAGGCATTTTCCTTGCAAATAGTGTTTCAAGTTCTTCAAGTTCTTCATTCTCCTTCCTAGTTTCTTCAAGTTCTCTTGCATAAAAGGCTTTCCAATCTGATTTATCAAATTATGGAGCAGATGATGTTGATTCCTTAAAGGCCAAATCTGTCTTTATTGTAGCAACAGGACCAAATTCCTCAATTTCAAAAGTTGAAAGTTTTCCAATCAATGTATCCCTAGTTACTAATGTATTAGGCATTGTTCTCAACTCATTTATAGCAGTAACCTTCATTTTATATGCTAGTGGCAATCCTCTTAAAATTTTTAAAACAATTTCATCCTCACTCAAGGTTCCTCCACAACATTTAATACCCAAAACAATTTCATTTACTCTTTCCATAAAAGCAGAAATCCTTTCATCTTCTTCCATTTTTAGATGTTCATACTTGACTCGGAAACTTTCAAGTTTTGCAATCTTGACTATGGAATCTCCTTTGTTCAATGTTTCTAAATGATCCCAAATATCTTTAGCAGTAGACCTATCTGATAATCCCATGATTTGTTGATCTGATAATGCACTCAAAAGTGCTTCTCTTGCTTTGCAATCATTCTCCTCATCTTTAGCTAAGGTAGTTGGACTGGACTGACCAGCTACAGCAGCAGTATAACCTTTCTTTGTAACTTCCCAGATGTCTTTACCAATGCAATTCATATGTGTCTCCATTCTAATCTTCCATATCCCATAGTTGGTTCCATCAAGTTTAGGACTGTCCTTCCTGTAATAATTAGTAGACATTGGATCTCCTCAAGTTGTTAAACTTCTGCAAAAAGAGGACTAAGCTCTGCTACCAATTGTTAGGTCCCGGAGACAACTGAGAGGGGGGGGTGAATCAGTTGTCAAATAAATTCAAACCAAAAACAACTTACCCAACTTAATGCTTAATACTAGTAAACCAGTTAAGTATGTTGGTAGACAGTGTTAATAGTTAACTGCAATACTGGTAAAGATTAATGCATGAAACATAAACACAAAGCCATCCACAACACATAACACCAATATTTGTACGTGGAAACCCTATAAGGGGAAAAACCATGGTGGGAAACCTTACCCACAATCAGATGATACTACTGCAGATAGTAAGTGTACATAAATGGGGTCTGTGCATGCAGAAAGGTCAATAGCCTAGAGCTCACTGCTTAATCACAAAAGGGAGTCACACTGACTACAGTTGGATGGTTAAATCCAATAAGAATGTATTGCACAAAATAGCATCTTCATATGCTGGATTCAGTACCGGTGTAATGCTGATATGCTTCCACAAAAACCTAGCTTCACCTTCAAATGATGTCTTCGTGTATAGATCTGCTTAATCTCGCATATACCTTCTCACAATTCTTTTTCACATTTCACATTCGATCTTACAAATAAGATCTTACATTTATACCATAACCTAAGACCAATTTTAGTAGGTCAGCTCTACAAGATATTACAATAAAACATTTTACAAACAATATAATATCCGATGCAATAACTGATTAAACATGTTGTCTTAAAGAATTTACAACAATAATTAATCATCTCCATAGCGTGCCATGCTGATCTAGAAAAGATAAACCTCCCTGTGTAACCCTAGGTAACCCTGGACCTATTTGCCGGTAAAAGCAAATATGCAAATATGAATATGCCAATGATTAATTCTTCAAAACAAAGTGTCCACACGATGTCTTCGACATTACCAGGTGTCCTCCATATCATTCCAAGTGCCGGTGATCATTATATCCTGCCGGTGGACCATATACCAGTAACTGTGCAATAGTTACTTGCTTGTCGGTGAATGCTGTTGGATCTCCAAAGTGCTAGTTTTTTAGTAGGTGTTGACATCAATGACAAAACCATGCCAAAATACCAATAGGAAATACATTCCAATAGTATGTACCCTATGGGCATGTAAAAGTTGTTTTGTGTTGATACTCTGGAGCAATCTTTATCTAGTTGTATCCTGAAAAAATCCATCCATGAGTGAGAGCATTGCATGTCCTGTTGTTAAGTCCACGATCATATCAATGTTTGGAAGAGGGAAGTCATCCTTAGGGCATGCTTTGTTTAGATCTCTAAAATGTGTACATATACGAATGCCCCCAGTCAGTTTTTCTACTAGTACCAAGTTGGAGATCCATTTTGCATAGTAAATGGGTCTTATGAAACCCACATATAATAGATTTTTGAGTTTAGCTTTTACTAAGAGTCCAATTTGAGGATGCATCTTTCTAAGCTTTTGTTTTACTAGTCTGGCTCCCTCTGCTCTTGTTAAGTGATGCATCATTAGCTCTAGATCGAGTCTTGGCATGTCTGCCTAGGACCATGCAAAATTGATTTGTTTCTTGTGAAAGAACTCTGTGAAATCATGATCTTTTGCTAGAGTCAGTGATACTGCTAGATGTAGTATGTGTGAATTTTTCAAGTGTACCTAGAATAACCTCCTTTGTTTCTTCAATGAGAATAGACGATCTCTCATGACTAGTGCTAAAGGGGATAATGTCACACCTTCCATCCTCAAGCACCTCGGAGAGGTTTTCACCATTGGATACGTCCTTTGTTTTTAATCTTTTTGTTTCCACAAGTGCCATAGTGTGGTTTTCACTTGAGGATCCTATTTTGATTGTAATATTTTTATGACCGAAAGGTGTGGCATTCTCTCCAAAGTAAGTCACACTATTAAGTTCAATAGCATACCCAGCTTTATAATCCCCTCTTGGCATGTCATCCCGTAACTCTAGAAACTCAATGATCACGTCATCATTTTGGAAGGTGTCAAGGTGTGGAAGGCCTTGTGGGTTCCATTCAATGAGTTCAGGGTAAATAATTGGCATTACTTCATTGATCAAGCTAAGTTCATAGGATGCATCAGTTATGGCAAATATGGAGGAACTGAGATCATCGCCAATACTATCCTCTTCGTAACTAGGCTCGGGAGGTGACCTATTTGAAGTGTCCTCATCAACTGGGTCCCAAAAGGCCTTTATAAATGCATCTCCTTAAGATTTATTAACCTCAAAAGCGTCCCCATCAGATGATTGTGAAAATTAATAATCCCACTCATATTCATGTGAATCCATCTCAGAATCACTATAGATGTGACGTCATTGTGTGTTATAGGGATTTCTATTGATGTGATAGGTTTGTCAGTAGATGCTACAATATTTTTATCAGAGAATGTTGTTGATGTTTCTTGGGTGTCTGAGGTAGACAAGAGTCCTATCCCAGGACTAAAAGTTTGGTAGGCAATATAACTCCTTTACTTACTTGTAGCAAATTGAGGAGTATCTTCATAACTAGAAAATTTAGACCTGGGAGGTTGATTGGCAATAGATATTGTCCTGCTTCTCAAAGGGGTGGTCTTTGAAGTGGTCTTTTTATGTTTGTTTGGAATCCTGAGTTTAGAAGAGCTTCCTAAACCAAGGTTGAATCCAAGTCTAGACATATCCTGAGGTTGTAACAATGGTTGTAATGGCTCTTGTACACCTTACTTGTGGAATCCCAGTGCACTATGGCCATCATAGCCCATCATTTGCATTAGGGTAAAAAATTTACCATACCTTTCTGTTGGAATCCTAACCTATTGTCTAGTTGTATCAGAAGGGTCCTTGTAGATCCACTCCACCAAATCTTCATCAAGAGTTTCTTGTTCCTGTGATCTGTCGGGGATGAAGCCATCAAGTGTAGTAGTATGGGATGCAATAAGTGGTTTGATTGACTATTGTGGTTTTCCGTAAGTCCTAGGTGAGAGGGGTAGTTGGCCAACATAGAAAAGCTGACTAATATTATACTCTCTCGGGCCTTCATCTTGTACTCTCATTTTCAGCTTTTCTTGTTTGGGTGTAGGGATCGGTGGATTGGTGAGGTTTTTTGGGTGAATATAAGATGATGAGGTGGTAGATTCTCTATTGCTGGGAACTCTGATATCGGGTTGATGTCTTATATGGTTGCAAAAAAAAAAGGGTTGGCATCACCAAGGATAGTCATCTCTACTCTGTTATATGGAAATTTGATGCACTGGTGGTAAGTAGAGGATACTACTTGCATGGCGTGAATCCATGGTCTACCTAATAGGAGATTGCATGGAAGAAGGAGATCTAGGACTTGACAAACCACATTCTTCACCATCGGTCCTACCCTGACTGGTAGAGTGACATATCCTTTATAGGAGTGCTCTGCATCATCATAGGCCTTGATGGTAATCCTCTTTTTGTCATCTATTGCATCTTCTGCATACCCCAAGGTGGTAATCAACTGTAATATGCAAATGTTAAGGCCAACTCCATTCTAAATCAAGACTTGATTGATTCTGTGTTTATGTATGAATCCCTCAATGTGGAGAGGGGTGTTATGCGGTTGTTGAAAGGATACATCATCATTCTCTGCAAAAGTGAGACATGGTGATGATTTGAGACTCCCAACCATGGCTTAAAATTGATCTGTATTGAGGTCAGGTGGAACTGACGCTTCTTGGAGAGCTTGATCTAAGATGGTTTTATATGAGGGGGATATACATAAAATCTCTAGTATGGAGATAAGTGCTAGTGTCTTATCTAATTGGTCCATAAGGTTATAATGTTTGGGCACATATGTCACTTTTGATGGTGCACCTAGTAAGAAAATCTTGCTACGACAGGTAACAACATTGCATGCAGGATCCCTGCCTTGGATGGTAAGGGTACCAACTTGTTCATTGGCATCATAAAGGTTATTGACAGTATAGGTATAGTCTATGTGTGTATAATTTGTCGTGTTATCTTGATTCTTACCTTTATGGGAGGGACCTCCTTTCTCATATGATGGGATTGGATTTTTGAACATAGTATGATCAGTATTAAAAGTTTTTGCATTGTGACCATCCACTTCTATGTCACCTTGATCAATGAGGTCTTGAATGGTATCCTTTAATCGATGACAAATGTTTGTTTTGTGTCCTCTTCCTTTATGAAATTCACAATAATCATTATCCCTCCACCAGGAAGGTTTGACTTGTGGTTCATAGTGTGATGTTTTAGGTAATGTGATAAGATCAAAAGAGATGAGCTGGCATAAAATCTTTTCTAGAGATTCCCCCAAGGGTGTGTAGGTGCGATTGGATTTATGAGATGGGTATCTATTTTTAGGTTCCTCTTGCTGTGTGTTTGAAGGTTTATTTCTTGGATTGGTTTGAGGATTACCTTGATTGGCAGTGGGGTTGTCATGATTATCTGCACCCCTTGGGATTTTGACTATGGTCTAAGCAATTTTGATAGTTTGTGTGTCTACAACATCATCGTTAACAATGTTTTTTCTTTTAGCCCAAAACTTTGGTTTGTCACTAATGTAGGCTGGTCTTGGACCCTCCTTATTGTCATTGTATATTTGGACAAGTCCCTTTTTGATAACGACTTTCTCTATTTTAAGTCCTTGAGCTATGACGTCTTTGAAAGTGTCAGCACATTTTATGTCTAAGTAAAATTCCATTTCCTCATTTAAGTTTGAAATAAAATTTTTAACTAATTGCTCTTCGGGAATGGGAAAGGAACATCTACTAGAAAGGTGTCTCCATCATTGTAAGAATGTTGAGAATAACTCACCATTCTTTTGTTTGGTATTACATAGATCAGCCATGAAGACATCTCGTTCTATGTTATTTGCATGATGAGTGATAAATTTGTGTACGAGATCCTCAAAGGTCCTGATCCCACCGGGTAGGAGTGAGAACCATTGCATGGCTGGGCCTCCCAAACTTTGGGGAAGGAGGCACATTAAATATGTGTCTTCATATGGAACCTCTAAGCAGGCAGAGAAAAATTCTTGCACATGATCTCTAGGGTCTCCCTTTGCTTTATATTTATCAAACTTTGGAGTTTCGAAGGTGCGTGAGAAAGGAGGCATGTGTATGTTTCTGTCAAATGGATATGGGCAGACATCTTTGAGAGAATATTGCTTACGTGTCTTTCCTAAATGCACTTGTTGGGTGAGATCTTGTATCTGTTGTCTTAACATATCCATTTCTATAAGAGGAGGGGGCATGTTGTTGTGTTGGTAGTTATCATCATAGTTACGTGTATTCCTTGCCTCTCTTTCATCATGATTTGGTTCTTGTCGATGGCTATGTCAAGCTTGTTCTGGTATATCTTTAAGTTATGATACGTCAAAGTCAGTGGGAAGTTTGGCTCCTTCTTGAGCAAGTTTTAGAAAATGGGCATCAACACTTCCTTTGAGAATTTCTTCAAAAAGTTTGTCAAATTTGGGATTGCTAAGTGCGTCTTCTATTTGTTCTTGTGTAGGGGTTTTTGGGTCTCCTTTTCTAGAAAATAGGTTAACATTCACTTCTTCTTCTTCCCATATTTCATTTTGATTTTGTTGACGACTCTGAGACCTAGTCCGAGTCATGTTTGAATTACGATTTTGTGGGTGAAAAGTGTGTGGTTGAGAACGAGATGAATGAAAAAGTGTATGTGTGATCCCTTCTTATAGTTCCAAGATTTTTATAATGATGATGATGAGTTTGAAGTTTTTGTGGATGTTTGATCTCCTAAACTAAAGGTTGGGTATCAACAAAGTCCTCTTTAGAATTGCTTGTTGTGATGTCTTAAAATTTGTGAGATGAGGTGTAGCAAGGTTTGTGCTATGACAAATGTAAGCTACCTAGTAATGAGAGAATGCACTCATGAATGAGTTTTAACCTATCTAGATGTTTAGTAATGTCTCTTTTAGGATGTTTGATCCTAGATGTAGAGACACCCTAGAAAGTAATTTTGTTGGTATGATAAGCAATATTTGAAAGGACTAAGGACAAAACCTCTTTGTGTTGAGAGTTGAGTGAATTTGTGATGTGTTTTGGAATGAGTGTGAACTTTTGAAATTTTCTGCTAAGGGACTATGAAGTTGTTTGGAAATGATTTTTGAGAAAGATGGAAGAAAATATATGAGGATTATGTGAACTTAGGAATCTCTAGTAAGTGATTGCAGGTTGTGGAATGTATGATGGGGGAATGCGTTGACCATGATTGTATGATATGATAGAGCCCTTCTTTGAAAGAAATCTTGTGATGCAAGTGGTTTTAATTCAAAGTTGTTGGTAAAACCATGACTATAATCATGATATCGATGGATGAAATTGTAATGTTTCAACAACTTACGGTTTTTGTATAAGAAACTAATCCTTTTTTGGGTTTTCTTTTCACTTTGCTTCTTTTTGGTTTTTCTATAAATTGACTTTTGACATATTTGAGAGATTTCCAAACACAAAGCATGGGTAGCTTTTTGCAAAAACGTGTGAAGTTGTTTTGTTTGAGATTGTTGTTGGGGTGGAACTTGTTTCAATTGTTTGAATCTTTTGACAAGAAAATACGTCAAGCACACAAGCACATATTCTTGCCCTTTTTCAATAAAGGCACAAGAGGTGTGGGTCTAAATCAACCCAATCATGAACTTTTTGACCCTTATAAATGTATGTATGTATGTTCCTAGGCCTAAAGTTGGCCCAAATTTTCATTGGTATGAAACAAGACAAAGACAACTCAAACACGTTTTATCCCTAAGGTAATGGCCAATTGTGATATTTTCAGCCCAAAACTTGATATTTCTTCGACTTTGGTACTACATACCTTATGTATCTTGCCATGGCAGGTAAGGATGTGATATACTAAATCTTGCACGAGCATAACAGAGAGGTGATCCCTATGATGGGGGAGTCACCACTTTCATCAAGCTACAAGTAGCCTTTCAAAAATCCCTATTTCTACTCAAGGAAATATGTGTGGTGAGTATCTTGAGACAAAAGCATCTATGCTCTTGCAATGAACTTTTCACAAATATCCTCAATCAATAGAACAGGTGGGCTTCTAAACTAAGAGGTGTCTAGTAATGTTCTACATGTCTTTGGACGTAAGTTCATTCTGCAGTGACTCACTTAAGAGCCTTGTAACTCACAGTGGGGCCCATATGTCCTTTCGACAAGTTACACTGTAGGAACAACTACACCCAAGGCTACAACTTTCACTCTCACCTGATTTCTATAGTGGTTCAAAGGATTTACAACGCAAGGTCATCCCAAGAGTGATGTGTCTCTTGGCAGGCCTCTCTTAAAAATAGAAAAATTAGAATGTTACTAACACTTTTCTCTTGCACCTAGGACCACGAGAGCTAAGGGAGAGGATAGTGTGTGTTAGAATTGGGACCACTCTACAGATTTGCACAAGCGTGCCAAACACAAAAGACACTTGTTCTTTTTAACTTTTTTAATTGCAATGTGATCTATTTGTTATTTGGAGATGTTGCTCCAACAGATATGGTGTTCTTTTTAGCCAAGATAAAAACTATTTTGGACACTTGACAAAATTTTGAAAAGCAAAAATAAACCTAGTCAACAAAATAAAATCGTGTAGCCTTTGTAGCAAAAATGTAGATGTGAGCTTCTTTCTATGCACCAAACTGAAAAATGAAGTGGATTTTAAGTGCACCAAAAGAATGAAGTTTATAGTTAATCCTTTTTCCTGAAAACAAGAAAGATGAAGGTTGTTTTAAGCACAAAAAATGAAAGTGAGATTTATTTTAGTTGCACCAAAAGACCATGAGGTTTATTTTAATCCCCTTGTTTTGAAAAACAAAGATTAAGTTTGTTTTAAGCACCAAAGTAAAAGTGAAATTTATTTTAGTTGTACCAAAAATACCATGACGTTCATTTTAATCCTTTTGTTCGAAAAAAAACATGAAAGATTAATTTAAACTCAAAGACTAAAAAGTGTTTCTAATTTAAACTCCTCCAAAACCTGCAACAAATTGTTAGACCTGCAAAAAAAAATCACTCAAAGGGTTAGACAAGATGGTGGGCTTGACAAGCCTAAAATTTTCATTTTTCTTACAATTTTCAACTCTCTACCTCTTACAAAAGCGCTAATATGCTAGAAGACAAAAGTGCTATAACTAACAACAGAAGCACCAAAATAAACTAAAAGCGCTATAATAGAGAACATAAGCGCTAATACACTCCAAAGTGCTTATACTAAACACCGAAAATGCTAATATAAAACAAAAGCACTACAACTCAGAGAAATTAGAGGCGTTAATTCGGGACGAAAGCGCTATTGCACGCAACGAAAGTGCCAAAACACTATCCTGTGCGTGGAAATCTTGCAAATTTTTAAAAAGTTTAGAAACAAAAATCAGAAGGTTGTGTGTTCGATTCACATCAGGTTCACCAAATGCTGCTGTGAAAAAGGGATTAGTGGACAATAAAGAAATCATGTTAGTAAGCTTTCAACCATAAGCATAACATGAAAATGAATCCATTTCAAAGCATATCAAGAAAGATTAATAACAAAGCAAAGAAGAAAAATAAAGAACTAAACAACTCTAATACTCTCTCCCTATGCTTGATGATGTTGGCTCTTCCTTGTTCCTCTCCTCTCGAAGTCCCAAATGATTTTAGCTCTCAGCGTTTAGCACTATCCATGGATGCCATATGAAGATTCAATATGGTTGTAAATGAAAACAAATGCTTATGGAAATGTAAAAGATTTTCTATGAGAAAGCTCCTAATTAATGTCTATGTGAATTTTACTATAATAACAATGCTCAAATGCTTTCCTCTCCTTTTTGGCTTGGGGAATGAGGTCCTTTTATAGGGAAAAATGTTGATTGAATGGCCAAGATTGAGTGGGCTTGTGAAGGGTCAAGATTGTTGGGTTTGGGACCCATGTGATGGCTTTCAACCCAATCCCATGATGGAAAGTGTCAACATGAGATGGCTTGAGAGGAGAGGGAAGAAGCATTAAATGCTTGCTCAATGACATGAGGGTTACCCTAGGAGGGTTTGATTAGGCTTGAGTTAATAGATAAAGCTTTTATCCAATGGATAAACTCTTGTGCAAGAGTTAATGGAGATAACCATGGTCAAAGCAATAAATGCTTGAAGAGACTCATGAGTTAAATGAAGGTTGAGTTAGAGAGAAAGTCTCTAACCATGTGGGGAGGTTGAGTTAACCATTAATGGTTATGTAAGAGCCATCAAGGCTTTGAAAGACTTTGGGAGTTAACTTGTTGAAAAATAAATTTCTTTAATGCATTTCAAAAACTTTGAGGCATTTTTGAGAAGTGACCTTTGTTTGGGAATGTGCAAATGATTAGAGAGGGGGATTAGGCTAATTAGAAGGGGTTAGAAGAGACTAGAAGAAAGTTAGTGAGCAAGTGGGTGAGGATAAAAAGAGATTTTAATTAAAATAAAATTCATTTATTTCAACTAAAATTGCGCAACTTGCATTTGTAGGAGAATGCAAGTGGGAGGGTTTTAGAGATTTAAATAAATATTGATTTATTTAAATGTGAGAGAGATTAATTAAACAAATATTTTTTATTCATTTAATTAATTCTTAGAATATTGTTTAATGAATTAATTTTAAATAAATTGAATAATTTATTTAATTAATAGAAAAAGAGGTTCAAGATGAATTAATTAAATATTAATTTAATTAACTGTTGATAGATGGTTAAATAATTAAATAAATACTAAATATTCATTCAATTAAGTAGACAGATTTGGGTGTCTACAATGTATATCCCCTACATTCTCATTTAAAAAATACACACAATACACCATTTAAAAATATATTTTATTAAAAAATATAATTTTTTTAATAATAAAAAATTGAACCATAAAAAATTCTCTCGAAAGCAAAATTTAGCAATGCTTTGAAACATAAAACAAAGGCTCCACTTACGAAGTTTCGCGGAATTCAAATCGTTTGTGTGGTCACGCGGGACTCTCATACTTCAAAGAAAGCGCGTCGAATTTTATGGCAGATAGAGACAACGCAAGTCAGTGGGAAATTAATGTTAAACTCGGCGTATTGACTCCGGTAATTTTGTTACGGTCTCTTTACGCTGGGTCTTTCTCTCGCCCTTCTCTTGCATATCTTTCTCTGCATTCATCTTCTCTCTTTAATTCATTTCTACAACTGTTTTCTTCTGTAACGAATGAAGATGAAAATGGAAGGCCTGCTGCCTCTTCATCTTTGCCATTCTCAGTATGCCAGTCTATACCCGCTGCGCTTCCTCTTTCTAGTCTTCACAATATCCATAACATGTCTCGCTTCTTCATCTCGAGCTTGTCCAGGCTTTACATGCGGGCACTTTCATTTTCCATATCCTTTTGGGGAGGTGAACAGCGGCTGTGGTGACCCTGCACTTCAGCTTGAATGTGATCGTGAGGTGAATATGGCTCTAATTAATATTAGTGGCTATCAATACTACTTATGGGATGTCCCAGAATTATGGAAAGAGCGTCAATTGAAAATAATTGAGAAAAAATCTTGGACGGAGGGATGCAATCCATTGGTGAGGAAGCATACAACAGAAATCTTGTCTTCTAGCCTTCGATTTAATATTACCGATGACTACAGGAATTTAACTCTATGGGAGGGATGCCCTCCTGAAACAATTGAGGATAAACTAGTGTATCCCTTACAATGTAATCATAGCTGGTACGTCAATTTGACGGCAGACTTGAGTTTTTGTAGTAAGTGTAAGTCGAATGTTACATTCCCAGTTTCAGAAGAGGGCTTAGAAATTGCTGAACTCGAAGAAATTCTACATACAGGATTCCGAATTCAATTGAAGCCCAACGAAATATGCACGGATTGCGAGGATAAAGGTGGGCTTTGTGGGTATGACATCAATTCGCGGACGGAGACGACAGAAATTTATTGCCATGGGAGTAAAAGTGAGTATAGGTTCCTTTTCTAAAAAAATTACAAAAAATTATTACTTTATAAGGCGAACGACCTGAAACTTTAGGAATCCATTTTCCAAATTTATATACTGTTTTACCAAAGTTCTCGATATTATTTTGTAAATGTTGGTCACAAGACTTGTGTATGTGGCGTTGCAGGCAAGTCCCAAACATTGAAAATTGTTCTAGGTGAGCATCCCTGCGCATAAAATCTCTACTATTTTTTATTTATTGGGGCATAGGATCTTTACTAATTTTGGTGAAACTCTCTATTGGGGCTTTATGCGATGATGTATGCATTCCATTGGAAACAATTATTCATTGCATTTTGCTGAATTTTATGGATTGGGGCGTTGTGGACAATTCAAGGACTGAACTGCCATCGTCATAAACGACTACCCTTTCTTCCTTAATATATACTCATCTCTCTATTATCTTTATCTTTGTCTTTAATAGATGTGAATATAAGTCTTTTAACTTGAGCCTTTTGTTCAGGTGGTGTCATTGGAACCGTTGCATTGTTACTGATGGGGGCATTACTTCTGTTCCTTAATCGGAAGAGGTGTTTACCCACTTACTCTCAGAATCCCGATCTTTCTAACGTGGAGAGATTCCTGCAAGATTATGTTCATCAAATGCCATGTAGATATTCATACCCTCAGCTCATGAAGATCACCAATAACTTTGCACACAAAGTAGGGGAAGGAGGTTTTGGTGTGGTCTATAAAGGAAAGCTTTCTACTGGCGATCTGGTGGCCGTCAAAATACTTGATCAGTCAAGGCGCTGTGAGAATCAATTCATGAATGAAGTAGCAACCATCGGAAGGATCCATCATGTTCATTTGGTTCGTCTGATGGGATATTGCTTCGAAGAACATAGAAACGCTTTGGTGTATGAGTACATGGCTAATGGATCTCTAGACAATTTTATATTTGCAGGAAGAGAGAAGGAACAAATCCTAAATTGGGCGCAGTTGTATTCAATTGCCTTGGGTGCGGCTCGCGGAATAGCCTATTTACACCAAGATTGTGACAACCGTATCATTCATTTTGACATAAAACCCCACAACATATTACTGGATGAAGAGTTCACACCAAAGGTAGCTGATTTTGGTCTGGCTAAACTTTGTGGGAAGAAAGAGGATCATATATCAATGACAGCCGCAAGAGGAACGCCAGGATATGCTGCTCCAGAGGTGTGGAATAGAAATTTGGGACATGTTACGGAAAAATCAGATGTTTACAGTATTGGAATGGTATTATTGGAGATTGTTGGAGGAAGGAAGAATGTTGATGTGCAGGCAAGCCGGTCCAGTCAATTGTATTTTCCGGAGTGGGCATTCAAGTTGATGGAGAATGGGCAGTTGCAGAGGGAGTTAAGAGGAAGTGGTAAAGCGGAAATAGAATGTGAAGAGAAGGAGAAAGCAATAAGACTGGCCAAAGTAGGACTATGGTGCATCCAGTACAACTCCAGAGATCGACCGAGCATGAGTAGAGTGGTTCAAATGTTGGAAGGAAATGGTGATGATGTAAGCAATCCTCCCCTGCCTTTCAATTCAACAATTAGGGCTGCACTTTCAATACATTCAAGTGAAGAGTCTTATGTGTAAGTAACCAAGGGACTTTCCTTCAAACCCATCATTCTGGTCATCGACGTTGACATTATTGTAAGGAGTGTGAACAAAAGAGGGATGGGACACGATGAAAAGTATTCGACCACACCAAGTATGCTTAGTGTCACTTTATTCCGACTTCATTGTAAATATGTAAAGAGAATTATCCAATATGAGGACTTTGATGTTAGCTCTTCATTTACTAAGGACCACTCTTCGATTATGAGTAGTATAAAGTGTTTTTAAATCACGAAGTTTATATTATCTTTATTTTCTTTAACTTATTATGTGCAACTTGAGAAGTTGTGTAAGTTGTTGGATTAGTGCAATTTAGATAGTTGTGCAAGTTGTTGGATAAGTAATTGCAATCTATTCATTTTATTAAAATACATAATATTTTTTATAAAAGAATAAAATAGAATTGGGTTATATTGTATCTTTTAAAACTTTAAAAGATTTTATAATTTTTTCATATATTATTTAGAGGGAAATAAATGGAGGTTTAAGTTTTAAATAGTTAACTTTTATCAAGTCATTTAGTTTTGGTTGTCTATAATTTTCTCTTTTTTATATTATAATTGTTTTAGCAACTTAATTTATCAAGTACACTTTTGACCATTTTCACTATTTTGAGACATAATTTCCCATAAGTCTATAGTTTGCATCAACACAAGACAATTTACAGGTCTTCTTATTCTCTTCCTAACTATTTTTGTCATCTAGGATGCCAATTTGTCATACTAGTATTCCCAAACAAGACTGAGGATACTCATGTCCCTTAAACTCAAATCCAAATTTCCTAACAATCACTTGGCTTCCCATAAACATTAATTCACTTTTAATAGTCAACAAGAATCAAGACGTTCTTGTAAAAAGAGGATTAACTAAAAAGGAAAGGATTCAAGGACTCAATAGGAATCTAGGTTACACACTTGGACATCTAGGGCATGCAAAAGAGAACGTGGGTCACATAGGCAATCACAATCAAGATCTCCATTATTAGACCTCTATTTTTGCATTAATGCAAGAGCATCTAAATGGTCAAGTAATCTTGCACAACTCATTTTTTATAGGTGTTTCGTTGTTGGCATAAATGTTTTCCTCTTGATAAAAAAAAATTATTTATTCACAATATTTTGATTGTGCACACAAAGCTATAACTATTCATTTTAATGTTTAGTACCACATGATATTCGTGAAGCCTTCAAATTGTAATTAGAGTACTTTGTGAGTGTCGTAAACATTCTTTTACTTATTATATTAGTACATTAGTTCGTTATTATTTTGATTTTGGTTATTTTTTATTTTGAGTGTTCCTTCTTAGTTTGATATTTTGTTTAGTAGCTTTTCATTTTTGGTCTCTTTTATTTTTTGTTTAGTCTTGGTGTCCCATTTTTTTGCATGGTAGTATATTGTGATAAAAAGGAGAATGACAAATAATTCATGACTAAACCTATACTGAAGTTAAGTATAGCATACATTTGAGAGCCTCATATGTGATCCTTAACTCAATATTTTCTAGTTCAAACTAGTTATTCCAAATTGTATGTGTACAATATTGAAAAAGAAGATAAGTAATGGTACTAAATAAAAACATTTAGAAACCCTATATATAATGCTACATCTAAAAATATCTTTTGACTAAACTTTGATGCTGCTATTGAATATTGGTGAAATTATTAAGGTCTTAGCCTTTATGGTTGCAAGTGTGGTAGAGAGGTAGAGAGAGAGAGAGAGAGAGAGAGAGAGAGAGAGAGAGAGAGAGAGAGAGAGAGAGAGAGAGAGAGAGAGAGAGAGAGAGAGAGAGAGAGAGAGAGAGAGAGAGAGAGAGAGAGAGAGAGAATCAAAATCAAAATAACCTAATTAGATAGGTGATTTACATTAAGGTTATGAACACCTAGCTAGCAACAGAGCTCTACCTAAAGTAAGACTAAATATATCTCCATTAAGGCCATTGACACTTGGATAGTAGTGGAGCATTTCCTAGGAAATTAGTGATCATTTCTACTTAAGTACTTTCATATTCTAATAGGAACTTGATCATTTGAAGGTAAATTCATTATACATTGCTTGATGGTTAATTGTAGTAGCAAGGTTGTGTTGTACCTTTGATGTAAGTAATAAATGCACATGCACACATGGATTTCAAATCACATAAGAGTTTGCTCTTATCATTTTGACTATGTTGGATTTTGTAGATTCTCCATTGTAATAATGATTTTAAACCATATATTCTAGGTGGAATGAGCATGCCATATATTATCAATGCTTAGTAGCATTGCCCTAGTAGAGTCAACAATTGTTGTTCATTACACACACCATTTTTTTATTAGTAAAATAAGTTTAACCCCTCTCTTCTTCTTCTTCTTTACTTTGCATCTTTTAATTGGTGGATTCCTTGAATGTTGTTCATCCTATGTGAAGTGTTGACATTCCTAGTAGGTAAAGGATGGGCTATTATCATATATTGAATTCTAAAAGAAGATGGAGACTCAAATTTAGGTATTTCTATCCCTATCTCTCACTCTCTTCTATATTCTATATTTTTTAAATTCAATTGGTTAGATTTGATCTTAAATTTAGGAACCAAAATTTATAAAATGATAAAAGTTGAAAATTTTATGTTGTAAGTACATTTTCATATCTAAGAAATCTAGGATTAAATAAATTGAAATTGTTTTCATTGAGGATTAGATCTTATTTAAATATTCTAAATCTATAAACCCTAATCCCTTAACAAGTTTTGTAGGTCCCTTGATTGGAAATAACAAATTTCATTGTCAATGAGTTTTCTTGTAGACAACCAAGAGCTTGTTACAAATACTTTGGGATTGTTAAAAATATTTTAAGAAATCAATTTCTTATAAGAGAAATAGAGTGTACCTAACATTTCACCTAAATTGAATAGTATGTCAAAACATCCGTCAACAATTTAAAATATTTTTACCAAAAAAATAATCAATTAAAAAAAAAATGTGATAATCGATAAAAAGAAATGCACTGCTTAAATATTATAATTTTCAACAATCATATGAAATTTACACATCATCATTACTAAAAATCATAAATAATGATCCTACTTTTATGGACTAAAATCAAAGTTTTATTTACCAAAATTAAACTATGACATTACCATTACCAAATGCATTATATGAATTGTAATTTTAGTATAATTGATGTTGGACTTTTCTCTAACGTATAGTTGAGGATTCTTTGAAATTTCAGAAAGAGAAAACTTCAAATTTAACCCCTACCTAACCCTAGTCTTAGTCTCAAATCTATCAGATTCCCACAAAGATGATGACAATGGATTTGAATAAAAAACCCGAAGTTGTACGTAGGTAATATGCTACCGATTATGGCAAACTGGTAGGAAAAGTCTCAAATTCGATCCAAAATTATCCTTTTTCTTAAGGATGGCATATTTCTTATGACAAAAGAAGACGTGTAATTTTTTCCAAGGCCTAGGATATAAGTATAGATAGTCAAATTCTTTAGCCCAATATACAAAATATTTGACGTTTTTTTTTTTTTTTTTTTTAATTTTAATATTCGTCTTAAAAATATTTATGAGTGAGTCAAGTTTCTTTACATATTATTTGAAGTTTTATTTTTTAAAATTTCTATTGGATGAGTATTTATAAATAGCTTGCATTGTATTATATGTTTAGGTAGATTAAGTTTGTAGTATAGTCGAAACATATTAATTTATTTTGTAATATCAAGATGTTTTATACAAAATAGTTACAATCATCTAATAGATATGCTTTTATAGATTTTAGAGTCAAATCTTTTATTGCAATATATAATGCGTTAACAAGAAAGTCAAATTATTAAAAACCAATAGAAGAAACAAGCTTCTAATCTTTTTAATTTCAATATATCTATTATAATTTAATCTTTTTTTAACAATGGTAACGATGGTTTTTGGTGGAATGATCTTTGAGGTACAAGGTGGAAAAGGATGAAATGCACACTGGAAGTAATGCAGATTAATTGGCATTGATTATGTCTTGCATCGAGAGACGTCTATAGCATGTGTGAAAGAGTTTAAATGTGTGAAAGAGTTTAAATGGTTGAGTCTCATGAAAGAAAAAAGACATCTTCTAATGTGGTGGGAGCTCGATGAAAGGTATCTCGAATGGAGGTGATTTCTTCCGCGTGTACAGAGAAACAACACCTGGCCTTTTTAGGTAAAATCTCTAACGTGCATATGAGGAAATTTTTTAGTTTTGATGATCCAATGTTCTTTCAAACTGTAAGAATCGTGTTCAGTGAGGATTAAATGGAATCTCGTTTCCATTATGCATGAATGTGGACATTGTTTCAATGTACATTTATTGGTGTTTGGAGTCCAGTAGTAGAGAGGAAACCAGATGGATTATGATGGCAACAGTCTAACTTGCGAATGGTGTTAGGGCATGGAATAATTCTTAACGCTTGTGGCACTGGGTAAAGGTTTTGTGGCATTAGAAGGAGAACTCCCCCTTTGCAGTCACTCATTTTGTGGAAGGCTGGGAGCATAATTGATGGCAAGCAAGCCAAGGCAAAAAAATGGGTGGCAGTTTGTGAAACAATATGTTGAAGATTGGGAGAGAGAGCATGCGGAGTTGGTAGGCACGAGATGAGTACCAGTCAAGAAGCATATAAAGTTTTTTGTTGAAGATCATTGGAACGAGCAAGCACAGAAGAAGAAAAAATGTTCAAAATTGTAGATTTTGTGTTTTTTGTAATGGTCTCTTATATTACCAGTAGCAGCTAAAGGCCCAGAACAGATTTTGTACAAGTCTATAGATAGTAATGGTTGTCATAGCAGGCGGGCTATGGGTAGAAGATAGAAGGATGCATATTTGATAGGGTGGACTCAATGTGCTGGTATCTCTTGTGTTTTATCTCAAACATGGATGTTATTGTATATTATGTTTATATTATTAATATGAAATCATCTTTTATCGATTGAAAAAATGAAAATAATTAATTAATGTCTTCCCACTCTCTTCAAACCAATGTTAATTTTTTCCCATTGTCTAGTTCCTTTGCACTAAAAGTAGAGGCGGATTTGGGGTTTTTTTTTGTTGTTTGGGGTAGGTTATTCACATTCTGTGGTTTTAATTTTAGGTAACCACTTGGAGGTGTTGCATGCACATTTTGATGTTTCTAAGAGGTGGTTGTTAGGGTTTGACAATGGACATTGTCATTATTAGGACTTTAGATGTCATTATATTTGGAGGCCTAGAAAAGGATCTTCATGATTTTGTTTTTAGGGTGATGGAAAAGAATTCATTCTGACTAACCATAGACAATTTTCTTTTGGGCTACATTATGGGAGTTGATTGTGGGTTCGACCTTCTACTTTTCACGATATGTCAAATGGTGCATGTCTATTATTAATGACACTATTATTGTTGATAGCCCCTTGATGCCTCAACAACCTATTGTAGGTATGTACATACTATAGAACATTATATCACAGAATGTACATATGATTCCTTCGATGTTATATATAATGAAAATAGTATGGCCATTGTAGTTAAGCAAGGAATCATATGTACTTTTCTAATGTAATGTCCAATATAAATGTAATCTAGTATACACATAATCAGAAATTATTTTTCTCTTGTTGGCTATCTTGTGGAAGACATCTTATGGTTTTGTGGGTGCTCATGGAGGATTGAGTTTATTGATGACTCTAAGATGGTATTTGAGCTCCAATCCTATGAACTCTTTCCCATATCTTTGGGAGATAATCATGTTTGAGCTTTTGTTGGGTGCACTTTGGTGTAATTTGGACCTCACCATTAGTGGATTCTTTCTTGTGGCTTTGTATTGCAATTTCATTTTGGAGCATGCTAGTACAAATCAAAGTTAACCATTGACTTAAAAATGTCCAAGAAAGTTAGATCTATCTATTTCACTTGATTTGACCGTTATATTTTATAGTTGTGTAGTAAGGTTTGAAGCTTACATCTAATGAACAATTTGTTTTACTAAAGAATTTGAGCTCAAATGGATGCTACCATTGCATTTATAAGGCCCAAAAACCTATACTTTCATATAATATATGTTAATTTTTGACAAATTTTATTTTTGAAAAATACTTATTTTGATAGGAGGATTGTCACTACAGACTAAATTTATCTCTTTTAAAATAAACCTTACCTTTTGATTCAAAAATTGAATTTTCACAAATGAGATATTGTTGGAAAGTTGGTTTTATCTAAATTCAAATGGTGTGAGTTTCATTATCAAATCTAGCTATTGGTAAAAATTATAGTTTTTTCAAATTAGATCTTCATTTTTAGGTCCAGGGAGTAAGGGGGACTACACAGCCTCTCTATTTCCTTCCTATAGATGGTTAATTAATTGTATAAATGTGATGGATGTAGTAGTCCTTGGTGGGTATCATTGAGTCCTCCATTCATCCATCATTCTATCACTTACATTTATTTGTATCTTTTCTCTTTTGAAGAGTTTTCTCTCACCGGATTTTCTCATTTTTTCTATTTGTAATAGATTACATTGTAAATGGTCACCTAACATGGCCTAGTAGTCAAAACCCATGATAATCTTCATATTTTGCATCATTTGCTAATAATCTACTACTCCCTAAGTTGCACTTAAGGGGGGTGTCAATGTGAATAAGGTATTTTACCTAACTAGTTTTACTAGTAGGTCATATATGTGTGTGTATGGGTATGTATGTATGCATGCATGTGTATGTGTGTATGTGTGTATGTGGGTAATGTATGTGTGTGTATGTATGTATATGTGTTTATGTGTGTATGTATATTTATGTATGTAGGTGTATGTGCATGTGTATGTATGCATGTGTGTGTATGTACATGTGTGTGTGTGCATGAATACACACACACACATATGTACATACACACACATGCATACATACACATGTGCATACACACACACATGTACATACACATGCACACATTCACATACACATGCATTCATACATACATACACATACACACACACACACATACACATACATGCATACATACATACACATACACACACATACATGCACATGTACGAATGTATGTGTGTATGTATGTGTATACATATGCGTGTATACATGTGTATGTGCACGTATGTGTGCATGTGTATGTATGTATGCATGCATGTGTATGCGTGTATGTGTATATGTGGATGTAAGTGTGTATGTGGGTGAATTCACAAAGCTGGTTCCCACTTTTGCCAACGAAGGAATTTGGCAAAAGTGGGAATTTCGGATTTGCTCGTGTTCGAGCGAAATGGAAATGTTTGCTCGGACTACCCCTAGGAGTCCGAGCGAACCAACCTTTTGACTTGGGTTCGCTCAAACATCGGGCGAGTTTTGGGTTTGAGCGAATCCCCCATTCGCTCGAACCCATTGCGGTTAGGGTTTTTTTTTTAAATTTATAAATATCGAAAATGACAGTTAAAAGGTCATTATCAAATTTGACTTTTTCTGTCTGGTGGGGGTTGGATCAAACCAATCGTCAGCATCACATCACCGAGCTTTGTCTACAGCAATTAGCATCTTTCCTATTTCAGTTTTCGACCTTTGTTATATCAGGTGCACAAAATAACCCTTTGTTTGGTTTAATAATGTCTTTTTTTATTAAATTTGTAAATAATTTGTTTGTTAATTTATTTTTTTAAGTAAATAATTGTATATAGTTATTGTTTTTCAACATTTTAGAAAAATGTTTGATAATTTATTGTTTTTCATCATTTTAGAAAAATGTTTGATAATTTAATGTTTTGATTGAAATGTGTCAATTTGTTTTTAAAATTACATAATTGTATAGATGTATATTTTTTTCAACATTTTAAAAAATTGTTATGAAAAACATAGAAAACTAACCTGTAGTAAATCAGAACTTAGAAAAACATTAGCAAAAAAAGAAAAATGTTAGAAAATTTAATTTAAATAAACATTAGAAAATTTAGATAACAAATTTAAACAAATTAGACAAAATAAATTTCCTCTACAATGTGACCCATTTTCACATCCTATTACATGCACAACATGACCCCTTAAGACCACATATGACACTATACGTTCCTTTAGGAGGTCATAGAGGATCACATATAACATAGTAGTGTACATGTATGACATTCCCTTTAGGATCACATCTAGTGTCCTAAGGGGTCATACGTGGTTCTAAGGGGTCGCACATGTGTTATAACACATGTGTGACCCCTTAGAACTACATATGACCCTTTATAAAATTGTAGTGTGAACGACATACCCCTTAGTCCATCAAATAGTGTCTTAACACATGCGTGACCCATTACAACTGCATATGACCCTTTATAAAATCCTAGTGTGAACGATAGACCCCTTAGTCCATCACATAGTGTCTTAAGGGGTTGTATGTGGTCCTAAGGGGTCACGCATGCATTAACACATGCGTGACCCCTTAGTGGGTCACATAGGACCCCTTATAACATCCTACTATACATATGGCATTCCCCTTAGGATCACATAGTGTCATAAGGGGTCATATGTGGTCCTGAGGGGTCGTGCATGTGTTATAACATATGCATGACCCCTTAGAACCGCATATGACCCCTTATAAAATCCTAGTGTGAATGACATACCCCTTAGTCCATCACATAGTGTCTTAAGGGGTCATATGTTGTCCTAAGGGGTCACGCATGCATTAACACATGTGTGACCCCTTAGTAGGTCACATATGACCCCTTATAACATCCTACTGTACATGACATTCCCCTTAGGATCATATAGTGTCCTAAGGGGTCATATGTGGTTAGAACCACATATGACCCCTTATAAAATCCTAGTGTGAACGACATACCCCTTAGTTCATCACATAGTGTCTTAAGGGGTCGTATGTGGTCCTAGGGGGTCACGCATGCATTGACACATGTGTGACCCCTTAGTAGGTCACATATGACCCCTTATAACATCCTACTATACATATGACATTTCCTATGTGTCCTAAGGGGTTGAATATGTGATCCTAAGGGCTCACACATGCATTAACACATGCATGACCCCTTAGTAGGTCACATATGACCCCTTATAACATCCTACTATACATATGACATTCCCCTTAGGATCACATAGTGTCATAAGGGGTCATATGTGGTCCTGAGGGGTCATGCATGTGTTATAACATATGCATGACCCCTTTGAACCGCATATGACCCCTTATAGAATCCTAGTGTGAACGACATACCCCTTAGTCCATCACATAGTGTCTTAAGGGGTCGTATGTTTTCCTAAGGGGTCACGCATGCATTAACACATGTGTGACCCCTTAGTAGGTCACATATGACCCCTTATAACATCCTACTATACATATGACATTCCCCTTAGGATCATATAGTGTCCTAAGGGGTCATATGTGGTTAGAACCACATATGACCCCTTATAGAATCCTAGTGTGAATGACATACACCTTAGTCCATCACACAGTGTCTTAAGGGGTCGTATGTTGTCCTAAGGGGTCACACATGCATTAACATGTGTGACCCCTTAGTAAGTCACATAGGACCCCTTATAACATCCTACTGTACATATGACATTCCCCTTAGGATCATATAGTGTCCTAAGGGTCATATGTGGTTAGAACCACATATGACCCCTTATAAAATCCTAGTGTGAATGACATACGCCTTAGTCCATCACATAGTATCTTAAGGGGTCGTATGTGGTCCTAAGGGGTCAACATGCATTAACACATGTGTGACCCCTTAGTAGGTCACATATGACCCCTTATAACATCCTACTGTACATATGACATTCCCCTTAGGATCATATAGTGTCCTCAGGGGTCATATGTGGTTAGAACCACATATGACCCCTTATAAAATCCTAGTGTGAACAACATACCCCTTAGTTCATCACATATTGTCTTAAGGGGTCGTATGTGGTCCTAAGGGGTCACGCATGCATTGACACATACGTGACCCCTTAGTAGGTCACATATGATCCCTTATAACATCCTACTGTACATATGACATTCCCCTTAAGATCATATAGTGTCCTAAGGGGTCATATGTGGTTAGAACCACATATGACCCCTTATAGAATCCTAGTGTGAACAACATACCCCTTAGTCCATCACATAGTGTCTTAAGGGGTCGTATGTTGTCCTAAGGGGTCACGCATGCATTAACACATGTGTGACCCCTTATAAAATCCTAGTGTGAACGACATACCCTTAGTCCATCACATAGTATCTTAAGGGGTCGTATGTGGTCCTAAGGGGTCAACATGCATTAACACATGCGTGACCCCTTAGTAGGTCACATATGACCCCTTATAACATCCTACTGTACATATGACATTCCCCTTAGGATCATATAGTGTCCTAAGGGGTCATATGTGGTTAGAACCACATATGACCCCTTATAAAATCCTAGTGTGAACGACATACCCCTTAGTTCATCACATAGTGTCTTAAGGGGTTGTATGTGGTCCTAAGGGGTCACGCATGCATTGACACATACGTGACCCCTTAGTAGGTCACATATGACCCCTCATAACATCCTACTGTACATATGACATTCCCCTTAAGATCATATAGTGTCCTAAGGGGTCATATGTGGTTAGAACCACATATGACCCCTTATAAAATCCTAGTGTGAACGACATACCCCTTAGTTCATCACATAGTGTCTTAAGGGGTCGTATGTGGTCCTAAGGGGTCATGCATGCATTGACACATGCGTGACCCCTTAGTAGGTGACATATGACCCCTTATAACATCCTACTATACATATGACATTCCCCTTAGGATAATATAGTGTCCTAACATATGACATGTTAGATCTCTCTATTCTTGAATTTTTTATGTATGTCAAAGATTTAAATATGTACACGTGTTAGATCTCTCTATCTCTTTGAAATATATGTTATCTCTAGATCTGAAATATATGTTCTCTCTCTCTCTCACTGAAATATTTGAAATTTTTACATGTATTTTTTGAAAATGAAAATGATCTCTCTCTCTCTCATGAAGATTTATATGTATATAATCTCTCTCTCTCTCATGAAAATGATCTCTCTCTCTCTGCTTACGTATTTATTTTAACTTTATGACATGTACCTAGATAGATGGCATCCCAGGATATACCTTCGCAGGCTCCTGATCAGGATCCACCTTCGCAGGCTCCTAATCAGGATCCACCTACGTAGGCTCCACATCAGGATCCACCTGCGCAGGCTCCACATCAGGAGCCACCACAGCAGGATCCTCCACAGTAGGATCCCCCCTTGCCCAACATTGCTACTATTTTTCATTACAGTGATCGAGAGTTGCATAGGTTGAGGGCCATACTAGATGACCCTCATACTGATGGCATGTACAAGAGTACGTGCACGTCCATTTTTGATAGTTTGCAGACATTGAGGGACCGCTTAGTATCTCATACCTCATTCTCACCTGAGGTTATAGAGGATATATATAGACAGTTGAGGAGTAAGGTGAGGGGTCCTCATTCTTTTGTTGATGTGGTGGGGGTGGTCTCGAAGGAGACCATCAAGGAGAGATGCTTCCCACAATATCAGGAGAAGAGTAAGGTGAGGGGATATCAGGTTACCAGATGTATCGACCCATAGGTTGCATCACTAATTTACCCACGATTCTTAGCAGCCCATAGTCGTTATCCTAATAACGACCAGATTCCATTATACTTTGCACAATAGGTATTTGCTAAGGTTCATTGTCAGATGAAACCAAACTACCTTGATATTTCAGGATATTATGGACGGGGGAGGGGCAGGATTGCTGATAGAGATGCATATCGTAGGCGTGATAGAGCTCCGCCTAGACACAGGGACCTTGTTGGCCAAACATTTCCTACAGTAGTCCCAGCCATGGTACCCATAGCGGATCACATTGTGATTGCTTCTCAAAGAGAAGCAACTGATAGGATTGGACAGATTGCGTCAGCAGCAACCACCATATCTTCTGACAGGGTGGGTAGATATATGATGAGTTGACCACATTCACGATCATCCATAGATCATGCATCTTCTAGTCATGGGGGGGCTTCAGGTTCAGATGATTGGTATATTTCTGCTGGCATCCCCTCCCCATATGAGGTAGCAGCTATAGTCGGAGGTAGTAGACATGTACAGATGTCGCAGTATTTAGCCGAGGACCTACTACATGCTTATAGTTTTATTTCATCTCGACTTGGGATACCATTGGGTGATGTTAGACAGGAGATTCTCAGAGATGGTTAGGCTACAACGGCATCAACACATACCCCGAGGCAATCACAGCATTCTCATCACTCTACGCATGCTCCAGGCACTGACCCACCTATAGATCACTCTATTGCTGTAGAGGAGGAGCTATGAGCTAATCAACTCCATATCACAGATGAGGGCCAGTTGGATTCATTTGAGGAGGAGATATGAGCTGATCAGGTACATATCACAGATGAGGGTTTGGACTCATTTGAGGATCAGCTGAGAGATTTGAGCCATACTAGATTTATGGACATGCTACTACAGTTAGACACTTCATCCACGATGCCCACTCATCTAGTTAGCCCCTTGCACTCCTCAGTGATACGTACAGCTAGAGAGAGATATGTAGGTATGAGTAATGTTGTTGATATGATCACGGGACAGGATCAGACTATACAGCCTACTACAAGTGATACACAGGTATGTACATGTACATGTGCGTTTAAAATTTTAGAAGATATGTATACATACATTGCAAATTTGTACCTAATAAATCTATATATATAGATTTCATGTTTAATAAATAATCTAGAGTTCTAAGTTTTAATTTGTAGATCATTTAAATTGATTGTGGACTAATCCTTAAATTGACAGTTAGCTCATGTCACTCCTTCCTTGAGCTCTGAGCATGTGCGTAGGAGAGATTCTTTAGATGCTGTTAGTGTACAGGTTAGTTATGGTTTTTGGTATATATATTTGATGTACATGCACGTCTAGAGAGATAGATATATTATATTTAATATTTAAATAAATTCTACTTTTGCAGGACTCCCCCTTAGAGGGTCGCTCAGTTCGTAGCCGACATGATCCTTGTTGATTTGCTCCAGACTTTATAGCTCATTTACATTTATCTTTTTATATACTTTCATATTATATATATTCATGCACGTACATGGAGTTTAGACTCTAGATTATACTTTATACCTGGTTTGTGTTTGACTCTAGATTATACTTTATACTTTATACATGGAGTTTAGACTCTAGATCATACTTTATAAGTTTTATACATGTTTGATTATATTAGATTTATACATGTTTGATTATATTCTAGATTTATGTACATGATGTTTGATTAAATTAGATTTAAATACATGTTTGATTAGATTGTATATTTCATGCATGTACAATGACTTGTTTAGACTCTAGATTATACTTTATACCTGGTTTGTGTTTGATCAGATTATACATGTTTGATTATATTAGATTTATACATGTTTGATTAGATTAGATTTAAATACATGTTTGATTTTCAAACAAAAGAGTATGTATGAAATGAACAAACTAAACTTAATAGGTCATGTATTGAATTGTTCACATGGTATGTATATTACATAGGTATGTATATTGTAGGTATGTGAGCTTCTAGGTATGTATATTGTAGTTAAATAGTTCACAGTTCATGTACATGTCCTAATTCCATATTAAATATCAATTTTACAAATGTACATATTACATTTTAATTTAAATATGCATTTTTTAATTAAATACAAATACAATTACATACAATTAAACATGTACATTTAAATACATCCTAATTTGATATAATGTATAAATAAACTTTAAAAATATTTATCCTTTAGTTTCAAATGTTCAAGTTACTTGAGATCTAGAATTTATCTTGATTGTATTAATTAGATTTATACATGTTGATTAGATTAGATTTAAATACATGAAATGATTTTCAAATGTAAAAGAGTATGTATGATTATACATGTTTCAAGATTTTCAAACAAAAGAGTATGTATGAAATGAACAAACTAAACTTAATAGGTCATGTATTGAATAGTTCACATCCAGTACATGTATATTACATAGGTATGTATATTGTAGGTATGTGAGCTTCTAGGTATGTATATTGTAGTTAAATAGTTCACAACATGTACATGTCCTAATTCCATATTAAATATCAATTTTACAAATGTACATGTATTACATTCTAATTTAAATATGCATTTTTTAATTAAATACAAATACAATTACATACAATTAAACATGTACATTTAAATACATCCTAATTTGATATAATGTATAAATAAACTTAAAAAATATTTATCCTTTAGTTTCAAATGTTCAAGTTACTTGAGATCTAGAATTTATCTTGATTGTATTAATTAGATTTATACATGTTTGATTATCTATTAGATTTAAATACATGATCAATGATTTTCAAATGTAAAAGAGTATGTATGATTATACATGTTTCAAGATTTTCAAACAAAAGAGTATGTATGAAATGAACAAACTAAACTTAATAGGTCATGTATTGAATAGTTCACATCCAGTACATGTATATTACATAGGTATGTATATTGTAGGTATGTGAGCTTCTAGGTATGTATATTGTAGTTAAATAGTTCACAACATGTACATGTCCTAATTCCATATTAAATATCAATTTTACAAATGTACATGTATTACATTCTAATTTAAATATGCATTTTTTAATTAAATACAAATACAATTACATACAATTAAACATGCACATTTAAATACATCCTAATTTGATATAATGTATAAATAAACTTAAAAAAAAATTATCCTTTAGTTTCAAAACAAGTTACTTGAGATCTAGAATTTATCTTGAACTTACATTAAAATTCAATTCATGTGGATTACTAAATGTATATAGTTCATACCACATCAAGTGGTTCACAACGCTCTTCAATAACACTTAATATTTTGTCATGATCTTCACTATCTAGTCTCCACTTTTGAGACTGCCCTCGACATGGAACAGTTTGAAGAATTAGGCCAACAACAATGACCAAGTGACTATATTGATATACCTTGTTGTCAATTTGGTATTCAGTGAAATGAATCCCATGTTGAACAATTTTAACTTGTTTGAAATATGTCCCTTGCACTACAACTGATCCTGCATGTACATGTATATAAGAAACGTGAGAAATTAAAAAATTTCACATAAGCGATTTGTACATGTCATATTCAAATCAGAACTCAAACCTGTGGGAAATGACATTCCATCACTCATCTCAGATTTTGATAACTTCTTTCTCTCTTCTGTGCAACGCAATAAATAATAACTAACACCTTCTATATTTCCATCTTCTGCTATGACTACAAAAATATCTCTTGCAATTTGACACAAGATAAATAAATTCTAAGTTATATGTCATTTTTAAGGAAATGTTTACATGTGTATGTCATGTATATACCTTTTTTAATCAATCCTGAAATATGATCGTAATCACCAAAAATCAAAGGAATGTCTTCAAAGTTTTCATCCTCATTTGAATCCTCGTATGCGTCAGAAACATCTAGTGGCACCATTTTCCATTCACTAACATATCCAAGCTCTTGGTTCTTGCAATCAACATAGTTTTCGAAAATGCATTCAGAACAAAAACATGAATAATCCCTAGTGTATAATGTCCATGGGCGATTATTTGTACTCATGACACAATGCAAAGATCTTGTCCTCTCCACACTCTTGCATCCATGCATTGATTTTCTATCCACATTTGCAAAATGTACATGTGTACAAGAATGTACATGTAGATCAAGTTGTTAAATTAAAAAAAAATTAAATAAAATACTAAAAGAGAACACGTACCGGTTATCTCCCAAAACACTCTATATGGAATGGGCTTATATGTTCTTGATGATGATTCCCCGAGATAATTAGGTTGCTCAAAGTGTTTCTTACACCATTCAACAACATCATGTGCATTTTCTATACATTCTCTTGTGTACTTTATTTGATGCTTTCTTAGAGCACATTTGATACAAGCTCCTGCACCATCATGTTCACCCTTTCCATGACCACTCTCAAAAAAACTCCAAACATGTGGTATTTTGTCATTTCGATGATATCTACATAGTGCATAAAATGGCCTTGAAGAATTAAATTGTGCTGCACATCCATCAGACCAAACAAAATGTTTAACTATTGTTATGCCTCTATCTTTCAAATATTCAAAAAACTTCTTAAAGCAATGTTGTACAAAAAGTGTGTCATGCTCCTTATCATCACTGATATAGAAGTGGTACTCTTTCTGAATGACACGATTTTCAAATGTACTATCAAAACCATCCAAATTCATTTGTGCATGTCGATAACACACATGCACGAAAATAGTGATTTGCTTTGAAAAGTAATACTCTGATTGAATCTCTTTTTGATGTGCAAAAGAGTAATTCTCTGCGAAGTCAACTACAGATAGAATAGTTCCAAGTGGGAAAGTGTCTCTTAATCTTTTAAATTGTTCTGTTTGCCACTTGGCAAAAAAACCATGGCATATGTATGGTTTTATCAACTTACGAAAATTTTCCATAAATGTTCCAATAGGTATTTCCTCTTCTACATAATCTAGTCTTGTAGATTCCTTTCCAAATTTTGTTTCAAATTTTTTGTACTTGTAACTCTCGCAATTTACCATCTTCCTCATGTCAGTATCTTCATCTCTCAAAGGCAATTTAGCCAAGTCCCTACATGTTCCACAAATTCCTCTTATGCAATTTATTTGACCGGTTGCATTATCATTTGATTTATCACATAAGATGGATGCTATGAATTGACTTGTTCGTTTAGGAGGAGCATTTTCATAACCATCATTATCTTCTATAATCTTTCGAAACACCTGATAGTACAAGTCAAATTCGATGTGATAACGACAACAACAAGTTTCGAAAACTTTGTTTAACTTCACATAATATGGCCTTAACCGTTCAAACATGGTTTGTCCAATCTTTATATGAGGGTTTGTTTTAGTAAACAATACATACAATTCATGTTTTGTTGTGTCTATCCAATGTTTTACATGGAGATCATAACGATCAGGACCAATCCTTTGCTTGATAACATCTCTACTATTTGATGAAGGGCGAGTATTATCATTCCAAAAACTTGTTACAAAGTTCCTAACAACATCTTCAATTCTATCAGAATGAGGAGCTCTACACATAATTGCCCAATTCCCTTCTGAGGTAGTATCATCCAAAATCTTTCTCCTTTTAACATATTTAGATATTGTCCTTCTACTAAAACCAAACTCAGATGACAGTGAAGAGATTTATCTTTTTTGAGGCAATCTTTCATTTACTAAAGATGTCAACATCACTCTTCTTGAAATGGTCTTATCTAGTTTTCGAGATTTTTTACCAATGTTCACCAAACCTTTCTTAACATTATCAACAATAGATTTTTGTAGCTAAGAAGATTTCCTCTTTTGACTTGTTGTATCTATACCCAACAATTTCATTGGATCTATTAAGTCTTTATGAGTAAGTACAATTGATAACAATTGAGCTTTTTCTAGTGTAGTATCAAGATTGTTGAAATGCAACATTATTTCTTTTCCACTTTTATTCATTGACCTCCTTTTAGTATGTCTAGGTTCTTCACTGAGACATTTCAACTCATCCACATCCATTTCAAGTAAATGATCTAAATTTTTATAAGAAATATTTCTCTTCACCTGTTTAGCTAGAACCACAATATGCTCATCCATATCAGTGGTAGGAGGTAAGGAGTCTGACCCCTCTCCTCCAAAGGTCTCCATTGGTTCAACTTGGAAAATCTCCTCCCTATGTTCATCAACTATATTTTGTTCTTCAACAGGTTCGTTTGCCCGTTCTGCACATAATTTAAGAGTTTGTGTAAGGTTCTTGAATTAATCAAAGATTATTCAATTAGGATTAAGAATAGGGGTGAATTTGGCTTAAAGCTTTACATGTTAAAATTAGCCCATTCAATTTGGTTTATTAAATTTAATTACTTTCAGGACCTTATTGTTATAACTCTAATTAAATTACCTGTTTAGGTTTAAAGTTCAATTTGTTCTCAGGTTAGGATTAACGTTCAATCTCTAATTTTGAGAACTAATTTAACACATAAAATAAAATTTTGATAAATTATAAATTCCAATTTTGAAAATTAAAAGTACAAATATTTTGATGCATGCATACGATAACTTAGGTGACCTCATATTAATTTGTTATGGACCATAATGTAAGTGGACTATAATTTGTCACATGTGTGTATATTTAAGACCTATTATTGCATAATAGACCTCCTAATCTGAAACGTTTTTGCATGTACGTGAAGTTGAATATAAATAGTTCACCTAAATTATTCAACATGATTAATAGGTTATAAATTTATGTCACATTTAAGACCTATAATCAATGTAATAGTCCTAATAGGCCTTATTATTAAAATCAATATGACCACATTTGAAAAAACATTTCACAATTAATATACTTAACTACCCTTAAGACAGATATATTATGTGATATTAAAGGACCTATCACATGAAATTACTTGTACATGTAGATTAAATATTCAATATATATAATTTAGAACCTAGAAATTATGACATAATAGGTCTTATCTATTATAAATGAACTTAATTATATAGGAGAAAAATGCAATTACACAACAAGCAAGTTGATGGAATTTGAAATTTGCAAATACACATGTATTATCTCAAATTAATTATTCTTTCCAATTAAAACAAAATTATTTTTAATCCTATTAAAAATATTAGATAAAAAATATTGAATTCTAATTAATTGATACATAATACATATTAAATTAAATAGAAATAAAATTAAAAATACATACTTGCATCATGATATCTTTGTCTTCTTTGTTCTTGATATCTTTCTTCTGTTTCGTGAGAATAATTCCTTGAAGTCTTATTTTGCCTTCTATTCTTGTTCCCCATGCTTTTACAAAAAACCTTCAAATTATTGCCTTCAAAATAATTTTCAAATGTCTTCTCTCATCCAAAAATGCGAATTATTTTAATCATTTGGGTGATAAAAAACGAAAAAAAATTATGGACATTTATACGATTCCACAAATGAAAAAAAAAAAAAAAAATGCGTCGGCCAAAGTTCGAACGAAAGCCGACAGTTAAAAATTGTTGGGTTCGCTCGAACATGACAATTACAAAAATGTGGGTGCCAAAATCGAGCTCATTGGTTCGAGCGAATGGGGGTTCGCTCGAACCATTTTGGGTTCGAGCGAACCCAATTTGCTCGAACTCGTGTTCGCTCGAACCCACAAACTAAGGGTTTCTCCCAAAAAATTTTAGAGTTCTGAAGAATTAATGACTATGGAGCTCTCGTTCAATGCACAAATGAAATAATCTTGATAACCCAAAAATATTAGATGGTAGTACTCGAAGCAAGCTTTCCAACGAGTATAATTTTGTTATATTTTGAATTTATTATGTTCTTGTTTTTTAAATTTTATGGAAAATTGGTTTTTCACCAAACATGAACTTCTCTGTTCAACACATTGGGAAAAATAAGAAACTAATTCAAAAAAATTCTGAAAAATATCTATGCCCCTGGTATTGATGTCTTCCTTCTAACAAAAAAAATAAAATTGAATTTTGATTTATATAGAACAAGTTATGTGTTCAAACATAAACTTATGTTTGAATTATGACTAGTCGGACTTCAAAACTTTATAAAATGAAAAATATTGAACATATCACTATAAAACCAAATGCAAGCCCTGGATATTGATGTTACAAACCAAAATTTGAAAGAATTGAGTTTTTATCATTTATATAAAAAAAGTTATGCGTTTCGGGAGGCACATCACTCTTAAAAAATGTAGTTTGTTGTAAAAAACTACTTTTCGAGGGAGATGGAAATTTTTTTTAAAAATCCTTCAAAAAAATTTGAAAAAAATGTATATAGAATCTACAAACAAAATGCTAGAAATCACTAATTTACATCATCTTCAAATTTTTAATAGTTTAAAAGTTATAGTTCTCGGAAGTTGAAGATTATTTTAAAAATGTACATCTCAGTGTCAAAAGTGGCAAAAAAGTGGGAACCATTATTGTGAGTTCACCCATGTGTGTATGTGGATGTATGTGTGTATGTATGTATGTGTATATATATGTATGTGTGTTTATGTGTGCATGTGTGTATGTATGTACAGGTATAGTATGTGTGTGTATGTATGTACAGGTACAGTATGTGTGTATGTACATGTATGTATGTGTATGTGTATGTACATGTATTTAATTTTAAGGTTTCTTTAAAGTAATTTGTATCAAATGTTTCAATTACTTCAAATTGTACTTTAAATAACAACTGAATCATTTTCAAATATGTTTGAATTAGTTTTAAATAAATTTCATAATTAGTTTGAATTATTTTTAAAAAGTTTTGAATAATTATTTTTAAAATTCTTTTCTTTTATAAATACACATGCAGATATTTTCCACATGGTCGATCATGCATCCGATGGTAGTGTTCATTGCGAGGGTGACCAGACATTTGGACAGTCTGGTCGAATGCCCTCCAGTGATAGTGATGTCAAGGCTTGGCTTTTTGCCGAAACCATTCAGGCCCTACAACTTGCACTACAACATCTTGAGTCTACATTAGAGTCTACCACTGCCCAACCAAATAAGGAAAGGGATGAGTTGATGTGTATGATTGACACTATTCGGACATATAATCCTTATGATGATATATCTATCAATTCTTTCTATACCTCCCTTTCGTGTAGTTTGACTAGCACGGTGAAATGGAAAACCGTGAACAAGGATGTATCTTCCACACAAGTCCTTATGATGTTCCCCCATTATTAGGGGAGACAATATAAGGTTAGAGAATCCACTTGTGGCACCATTCATATATTCTAAATGGTTGGCAGCTCATCATATGTGGCTACAGAAGGATGATTTGCCACTTTATTTTTGCAAACAATTGTTTGCAGAGTTTCATATGGGCTTAGATGTCAATTATACAAATATATCGATGAATGTTGGGTAGGGGAGAGGGAGGCTTAGTGCTAAATATAGACCACCTGATGCACCAACGCTTGTTAATAAATGGGCATTAGTTGGTCCAAACCTTTTGGTTCTACCAAAATGTTTGGAGTTATCACAGGCGGCAGATGTAGTAGTTGATCATGTAAGGCGACATATCTTCTCCAACAATGCATAGATTGCCACTCAAGTCAGCTAGATGTCATCTGATCATGTTGGGAGATTTTTGTTGCAGACGCAAACTACCATTCTGCAGGCTACAAATGCGACATCCAACAGTGGCATTGATCCTTACGCCTATGTAGACATACCATTTCCACTTGAGGTTGCATGGTTGATAGAGGTTGATCCTTTGCAGTGGATGAGTGCATTGTTGTCTAGCAATTTATTGGATTCTTATACATTTATTTCTTTTTATCTTTGGATCCCACTCAAGGATGTACCGCCACAGGTGAGATGACATGTACACGGAGGTGGATCTAGGAGCCATGGTGGTGGAGCATTTCAGGATTATATGGGGAGAGAGGAGGGGATTCCAATGCATCCTACAACCCCTCCACCACATACATCAGTTGATCCCACACCTCCTCAACCTACACCAGTTGACCTGACACCTGAGCCACTGTGACTTACACTGTTGTCTCTTTTTACTTTTACACCTCCTACTCAAGCTCATGGTCACTATACTAGTCTTCTTGTTAGCTTAGATGATGCATCGCTGGATATAGACGTTGACCATATGTCCTTCCATTCATCCGAGGTCAATAGGATCAAGAGAGTCTTCGAGTCTCGTGAGGTACACATTATTTTTTCTGTAAGGTCATATTATTTAATTGATTTTAAATAGTGGATTTCATCTTCAAAATTGTTAACACAATTTCAATTTTGAATTATATACAACATCTTATTCCATTGGACACATTAGGAGATATGCAGCCTCCTTCTACTCCTACATATGGTCACAATCAGGTATTTTAAGATTTAAATAGATGTACATATCTTGATAGCTCATTCCAATTCAAAGACATGCATGTTAATGATATATATATATATATATATATATATATATATATATATATATATATATATATATATATATATATATATATATATATATATATATATATATATATATATATATATATATGATCCAGGTTCGTAGACCACATTTGAGTTCTTCATCTCAAATACCTATGGTCCATGCACGCCCTGATGGTGCAAATGATGGATCAGACCAGGTAAAATTTGCATGTATATGATCCAGGTTCGTAGACCACATTTGAGTTCTTCATCTCAAATACCTATGGTCCATGCACGCCCTGTGGTGCAAATGATGGATTAGACCAGGTAAAATTTGCATGTACTTATGTTGAAGTAAAATTTGCATACTTATAGTTAGATAATATTTGCATGTGCTTATATATACATGTGCTTACGCGTACATGTACTTTCTTGTGCATAGACAACATTCAGGACATGGATCAGTGGAGGGCCCACAGACTTAGTTTATATGATCATTGTTTGATGAGATTGTATGTGCATTGCATGTACTTTTCTTTACATATATGTATGTGACACTTGATTGATGAGATTATATACATATTTGACACTTGTACATGTTTGTTTATGTATCTGACTCGTTTGATGAGATTATTTGTTTGTTTATTACATGTGTGTTATGAGCCCATGTTATATTTTTATAATTAGTTCAAGTTATAAAGAATTGATCATGTTATTTTAGATGATAAATCTTGATATTTAGTTAGTTGAATTGTTGATTTAATAAATTTAATTATCTTTTAAAATTAATTTAAACAATTAAAATCAAAATTAATTAAGAACAAGTTAATTACTACATAAACTAATTAAGTTAATTTATTGAAATTCAAAAAGTGATTCAAATCAATTAAATTCAATCATGTTTTGAAATTAATTTAATTAATTTAAGCAATTAAAATCAAGTTAATTAATTAAGAACAAGCTAATTACTATATAAATTAATTGTTAATTTATTGAAATTCAAAAAGTGATACAAATACTCAATCGATGTTAGAAGAGATATTAGATAGATTAATTATAAATTAAAACTTATTTAAATATCATTAGAATGCTATTTAAGACAATTTAACTATTGAATGTATGGTTAGTAATTAATACAATTTAACTATTAAAAATTTAAATAGAGAAAAAAAAAGTAAAGATAGCATGGAACAAGTTAACTCAAATTGAGCAAATTTTGATTTCAAAGTAGTTGCAACAAATTAACTCAAATGTACATGTGTACATATGTATATATTGCAAATAAGTTAAGTGAGCTCATGGTACATAAAATCTGGATCCTCTCTATCTTTTACTATCTCTAATATCCTTTCATGATCTTCGATAGGCAACCTCCATTTTTGGGGGCCATGACCTCTCTTTTGTAAAGTTTCAAAATATAATCTTGTTGCTATAACTAAGTGAGTATAATGCAAAAAATTTTGGCCAGACATGTATTCAGTAAATGTAAGACCATTGTTATCTATCTTGGTTTGTTGATAATAAGTGCCTTCAACAACGGTTGATCTAGTAGGATATTGTTGCCCATCTGCATCTTCCCTAATTCTGACAATTTACATTTTGGTTTTGTGCATCGTAGTAGGTAATAGTCAACACTTTCTACATTGTCAAGATCTACAACCACGACAAAAATATCACCTGTACACCACAAATTACAAACAATTAAATTATAAAGTGTATGGTAGAATGTATAAAGAATTCAAATTTAACTAAAATTTAAACAAAGTATATGAAAATATGTAAGGATATTTAAATAAAATGCAAGTGTACCTAGCACAACTAATTCAAAAACACGTTCATAATTAGCTGAATATAGAGGATCATGAATATCTACAATGTCACTATCTTCATAAGGAAGCATTGTGACTAATTGTTTCATCTCCCATTGTGAAACAAATCCATCTCTAATGTTCTGACATTGTTGAATATTTGCATTGTTTTCATTGCAATCAACACAAAAACATGATTTTTCTCTTACCTGAATCACAGGAGATTTGTTAAGTTCTATAGACATGACTTATTTTCAATGCAATTTCAATAGAAAAACAAGTTCTAAGTTCTCTTATTTGAATCACAAGAGGTTTGCTATGTCTAGTAGTCATCACTTGATGCAAACTTCTAATACCATTAATTGTTTGGCAATTAGAAGGATTGGATCGATCAATATTTTTAACTTCCCAAAAATATCATTTGATATATGTCATGTCACGAGCACCAAAATGACTTTTGCACCATTCTACTATCTCACTTGAATTTCGTATGCTATTACCTACACATTGACTTAAATTAGCAATTTAACTCTAACCCATAAGATACATACTCAAGTAAATAGAGATTTCTTGAATGAAATACACAAATATATGTTGAATATGTACCTCCAAGTTCATGTTGGCAAAGTGCACGCTTCACCAAGGCTCCTGCTCCATCATGCTCTCATTTTCCATGTCCACTTTCAAAAAAGTTCCACAAAAACTTTAGACCACGTTTAGCATGTTGTTGTGACAACAAATTGAACACATTTGCATATTTAAATTGTCTTGTGAAGTTACAATCAAATCTAATATATTAGTTTAGAAAACTTAATTATACTAGATAATTAAAAGACTACAAAAAATTTAATCAATCTGTATGCTTACCAGCACATCCATCAGACCAAATCCAATGTTGTGAAGCATTTATTCGACGATGTATGATATTTTCAAAAAAAAATTCAAAAAAATGTGCTACATAACTTCTATCATGATAAGTATCATCACTGATATAAAAATGAACTTCCTTAATGATAATGTGTTCATCTTCACTAGATTCTACACCATCCACATGAAACTTTGCATGTCTATACAAAACTTGTACAAAAATTGCAACCTTTTCAGAATGATAATATTGACTTTGAAGCTATGTATAAGGATTGGATGTATAGTTCTCATAGATATCTACTATTGAAAGAATACAACTTGGAGGAAAACAATTTTTTGAGATACGAAATTGTTTTGCTTGTCATCTTGCACCATGACAATGTAAGATATGTGGATGTATCATATTTTAAAATATACACATAAACTCTTTGTAAGACAATTCACTCTCTTTTAACATATTTTTTTTCAATTTAGCTTCTAACTTTGTCTGATATTTTTCATATTCAAATCTTTTCCACAAAACTTGTACTGAAAGATCAATATTCTCAATTTGTACAAATTTCTTCAAATCTCCACAGTTGACACATGTATTTTTTATACATTGTACGTTGTACTTATCTATGTCTTTTAATCTGTCACATAAAATAGACTTCACAAATTGTGTTGTACTTGCAGGGATGACTACATTTGGATTAGTTTCTGTCATTGCCTTTTTATATGATTGGAGGTGCAGTTGAAATTCAACGTGATTTTGACAACAACAAGTTTCACGTACCTTATTGATACACGCAAAACATGCCCATAATCCCTCAAACATTCTTTGACATATCTTGACATCTGGAAATTCTTGTTTGAATGCTTCAAACAGTTCGCTCTGTGTTGTGTCTATAAACTGTTTTCGATGTGAAATTTTTGTACCATCTCCATCTCTAATCTGTATAGTGTCTCTTTTATTGGAAGAAACATGAGAGTGACTGGTCTAGTATTCAATAACAAGTATTTTCACATCTTTAGTAATTCTATCTTTTCGAGGAACCTTACAAATATTGACCCAATTCTTTTCAATATTCTCATCCAACTTGTTTCTTTTCCTAATATATCTTTGGACAGTTCTTCTAGACAAATCCAATAACTGAACAATTGCTTGAGTTTGTCTTCTATGTGATAATTTCTTACTACAAATCATAGTCATTAATGCTCTCTGAGCAGCACTTAAATCAGCAGCTCGACTTATGCTCTCAATATATTTCAAAGCTTCTTGCAAATTTTCAACAACTGTTTGATTTACTGATCCATCTAATGATTTCTTCTTGTTATCAACACCTAGCAACTCCAAAATAGGAGTAATTTATTTTCACCTAAATAACTTGTCAAACAATTGTGCTCTTCCAATTAGAAATTTATCTTGAAAATATTCATCCCAATTTTTTTTGTAGTGTAATTTTAATGTGCTTTCTGATACCATATCCTCAACTAAAATCTCATTGAAAAGAACGTCTTCATCCATCTCCATCAAATTTTATGTCTTTCTTGAATCAGGACCACTTCATCATCAATGGGAACTTGTTCTTGAGCAAGTAATGTAACCCTTTTTTTTGTCTCTTTTATTCGATCATACTTCTGTAATCTGGTCCTTTTATTGGCCACTGGACAAATTGCTATTGAAAAGCAATCCAAATCTGCAGACCCCTAAATACACATGCCCACATGCACATATATGTCAAGTGAATTGGACCCAAATTTAAATATGCATACATGTTTAAGTTATTCTACTAGTCAAGTCCACATACAAAATGAACATGAATGCTCCACTTAACTAATATACTTAGCTGATAATGAATGGTCTAGTTAACCGATTTAATGAGTCCATACATTGTATGAGAACCATACATATTACATAGATGCATATACATACACACATTGACACAGGTACACATAAACAGACACACACACACACACACAAACATAGACACACACACATACATACACATACATACATACATACACACATGCATGCATACATACACATACATATGTACATATGTGCATATAAACACACACATACATACAAATACACACACATACACATACACATACACATGCACACATACTAACACACATACACATACACATACTCACACGCATACACATACGCATACACACATACATGTAAATCACGCACACATGCATACACCCACACATACACATATACACACACATAAACATACGTCAATGTGTATATTCATAGGCCAAATTCGGTCCAATTTCCATGGGTTTAAACACAATTGAAAACACATCAAACACTTTCTTATCTTAAGGTCAATGTTCTCATGGCAGTAACTTCAACCCACAACCTGGAATCTCAGTCAACTCAAGTGTAGGGACACCTTGAGGGGTGTATTCACTAATTTTTCATTTTTCGTGAGAGGACAACTAAGGGCCTTCAGGACTGAAAGGATGACCCAATCACCCTCTCTCCGGAAAGCTACAAGTAACTTATGATAAGTTGAGGATTTCCGCCTCATCTCATGGGAGTCTTATGGTGAGTATCTTGGGGGGAAAACCAACTATCCCCTTGCACTGAAATTATCACAATGTTCGATCAAAAAAAGGTGGGCCACTACTCTAAGGTGTCTAGTGGGGGAACTTCAGTGGTCCTTGGTGCCTATCAATGCGACGATGATCCACTTAAGAATCTATCCCATGCCTCATAAGAGGATTTTTACGCATCTCACACAAGCGTGGATATTGAGGGAACTGTCAAATAGGCCAACTTCACCAAGTCGAAGCGGCTTTCGCCTAACGTATTAACTTATATAGCGGGTTGAAGAAGTACCGATTGGGTCATTATATCTAAACATAAAGCATGCCAAAAGCACAAGAAACTTCAAACAAGTTAATTAATCGCAAAATGAAATAAAGATATGAGCCTAATTAAACTAGAAAGGAAAAACAAACATAGACGTAGACAAATTTTATAATTTTTTAACATTGTTTTTTTAATTTAAAAAGGGTTAAAACTCAATGATGTCACTTTTATCCAATTTAATATTTTTACATCCAATTGCATATGAAATGTAAATATTAAAATATTATTTATATTAATAATTAAAATTAACATAAAAAATACCTTTTACAAGTCATCCACAAAAATACATCCAAAAGACCTTCAAATTAACCTTGATGACCTAGTTGGTTGACTTTGTAAATAAGACAAAAAAAATAAAAAATAAAATCTCATTTTGTCCCCTAGTCGAGTGGGGGATTGATTTTGGTGCCAAGTAGTTCGACCGAACTCAGCCCGACCGAACTAGCTTAGGTGTCATGTGATGTGACACCAAAATGCTCAAAAACTTTGCATTTCAACAAATTTTAACTTTTGCCCTATTTTTCGTCAGACATAATATTTTTAACAAAATTCCAAAAATACCCTTTTGCAGAGTTCGAAGTCACGAATCTTGTCATATAATTTTTTTATATTTTGATTATTTTTAATATTTTTTATTAATTAAACATTGCGAATAAGTTTTTCAAGTTAAAAAATAAGCTGACTAAAAATTTAAAAAATATATATATTAAATGATATTAAAAATAATTTAAAAATAATTTTTCACTAAATGAGAGAATCTTTTCGAAAAGGGTATTTTTTTTTATAATGATAAATTTAATAGCCAAAAGGTGACACCAAATGAAAATTGACAAATTTAGCTATGTTGAACTTCAAAATATTATAATGAGAAAAATATAAATCAAAATTTAAAATAAATAAATTAACACTACATATATATGTTCTGTATTTGGAAAAGAAAAAAAAAATTAGAAAAGAATAAGTTCGTTTTTCATTTTTTTGGTGACGCCAACTAGAACCCTTAATTTTCAGCAATGAAAAATTTGTCTTTAAATTTATTAAAAAAAAATATCAATTTTTTTTCAAAAAAAAATTAAAAATAGTAAACATATATTTCATGAATATTTTTACATTTAATCAGTTTACATCATTTCGAAATTCAATTTAGAAATATCACTTTTATGCGGTCGAAGTTAAACAGTTTTAGTTGTGTTGGCTAAATCCTTTATAAAACTATGACACAATATTGTGCTTTTACCCCACATTTATACTATATATTGTAAATAAATAGTTCACATGTTAATAAAAAATAACCAAACGTTGGTCAAGATGAACCCACATTTGAACATGTGAGAACCTATGAATGGGGTAGCAATGTAGATGCATTGGTCTATTTCATTTCAATATAGAAGTGAGCACACTAAATACCTTGTATTTTTCCATGAAATGTGAAAGATTGTCAAAAGGTTTTATTGTTCAACTATTGGTTCATTTATGTTGGATATAAGTTGTATTTTATATAATAATGTGTTGTTTTTATAACAAGTAGTTTTTTGCGTTCAACTACTCCATTTGTGTTGGATATAAAAGTTAGCAATGACAAATATTTGTGTTGTATTTGGTACAATAAGGTTGCATATAAGTTATATTTTAAATAAAAATATGATATTTTTAAATTAAATTTTGATCGAGTCTTTAAAAAGTCATTTTTAGGACATTTTGCACTAGACATGCTATTTTGATGAGTTGCGTGATGAATCACACCTCCAAACCTTAGTTGTAGAGCAAGAAGTGTCCATTTTACATTTATAAGAAAAACGGAAGTCTTACAAAACTCCATATAACAGCTACATGTTGAAGTTAGCTCGCACGAAAACTGGTCCCTCTCCCCAGACCAATCTTTTAAATAAAAGAGAATGATGATTTAGAAAGCCTACAGCTTGTTTTAGAAGGCCCAATATAAGACTCGCTATTTTTCAGATTTATAAATGTATCCAACAAAAGATGTTTCTTTTGGAAAAATCTGCAAACGCTTGCCAATATATATAAAACTTTGATCTTTTAAACAAAAGGGAATGAATAATTTAGAAAGCCTACAGTTTGTTTTAAGACACAGGATTAGACTTGAAATATTTTTCAGATTTATAAATGTAACAAACAGAGGTTTCTTTTTAAAAAATCTGCAAATGCTTGCCAATATATATAAAAAACTTTGTTTAATAGAAAACAAATCAATGGGCAAGGCACTATACCTCACAAAATAACCCCCCTCAATTGACATATCATGTATACAACTAGATTTTCTTCTTGACCACTGATCCAAAAGCAGTTTCAAGGTTCTTAATTTTGCTATAGAACATAATTGTACTCTAATAAATCAAAAATGTAATGAAAGAAGAGAACACAACTTATTATCTCTGGTTGGTTGTAAATTTTGTTGTTTTGAGTGAGAGACAGCTTGTTGAAACCAAAATGATGAATGTACAGAGTCTTCAACCAAAAAGTGTGATAGTTAAGGCCACCCATGCACAAGAGCTTTGTGTCAGACCAAAGCTCACTCCACACCCTCAACATATGCCACATGAATATGAACTTCCCGTATTTTCCCTCTTCTGTCATGCTGCTTGTAGTCCAGAAGCAAGAAAATAATCAATTTGGTAATGCATGAGCCATATTATGGTCCATTTCTCGCTGACATGAAGAACTAATAGAGATCTTTGTCAGGGAAAGTTTTCGATCCCTTTATAATATTTTGAGTCATCACCATCAGAACATGCAATCCAGAAATGTACTGAATGCTAATCAAGATATGCTTCCCATCCTATAGTTTCTAACCTTTCTGCCTTCTTTACAACTGTTTCTTTCATTTCAATCTGGTATTTGCTTAATCTGAAAGCAAATGTACATATCAAATGGTTAATATGATTTCAGTTACACCTTCGTATAAGCTATTAACAGGAGACAGAAGAGATGCTTACCTTTTGTGTAGGTTGGCATCTGTAGTAGCCAACATCCGGACTGCAAACAAAGCAGCATTTGTTGCATTTTGAATTGCAAAAGTAGCAACAGGAATACCTTTAGGCATCTGTATAATTGCATGAAATGTAAGAATAGGACACACAGGTAGCCATTACAGAAAAACACTGCATTATGCTTTGCAATATATCACTAATGATTTTTAACATCTTCAAATCATAAACAATTAAAACACTGGACTGCTTGGTTTCCATTGAAACAATCAATTATACAAAGCATAAAATACTAGAACTAGGCTTTCTACCCTCATGATAGGAAACTGCCATCGAAAGATTGAATACCAAAGTAGGTGCATGATAACTTCAGGATCATTATCAGAGTTTCAATTTTGAAGGACATTTGGAAAGGAAAGAGGGTTAATTCTGGCAGGGGCTAAAATATAGATATTTAATCTATCTGTTTCATGCCTCCCACTACTACCATTTATACAGAGAATAATGCAGCTGTATCTCAAGAACTGGATGAGATAAAGGGAAAGAAAGGAAGATTGCAGAAGCTGGTTTCCCATGATCTGAAAGCACCTTTAACAATGGCAACTAAAAAGTGACTCTCTGCAAAAAGGTCATTCAATCATATTAACACCTTTTGGCAGGGAAAATTTTAGCACACTGTTTGAAATGTTGTCATTGATGTCAAAATATTCAAACAATATAATGCTGTCATTGATGTCAAGAGTTCATAGTGAAAGGATCGATAGACGAAATAGTTGCCATCATTATCATTGATGTCAAATGAACAAAATGGAAATAATTGTAGAAGTATCAAAGGATGATTGACTTCATTACATAAGTTAAACACATATTGATGTCAAAGAGCAGATTGTAATCATACTATTACAAGTATGAGAAGTTGATCAAGCCAAGTAATGAGAAGTTGTGCAAAGACACTAGAAAAGATAAGATGCAAGCGATCTCCTTGTCTAAAGAATACTTAAAAGGAAGATGTTTGAAGACACAAATATGTTCAAGGGTCGATGAAAGAAAAGCATTGATCTAAAACATCCATCGGTCATAAAATGGATACACAGCATATATTGAAAGAGCAGTGATCTTATACTGAAAGTGCAACAGATATAATAAGGAGTAGATCTAATATAAACATTGACATTCTTTATGCAAGACAATCTTGCTATTATCGACCTTCAACAAAGGCATCTATGTATATAATGATAATCGTCTAATTTAAGGATAGGGATGCAAATGATATAATTAATGAAAAAGAGAAGCAATGTAATAAGAACAAAAAGGTGGTGGACTAGATAAAGATATGATTACCGATTCTATGATTAATATGGTAGCCAAATGACTAGAATTCTTAATGATTAAGGTGGGAATCATTAAGACAATATAGAGGTGCGAATTGGTGATTGAAGAAGTCATCATTAATTATTCCAAAGCCGACTAATATGATAGAAATCATTTGCAGCAATCATAATAAACAAATTAGTCAATTCCATGCATAGCGAATAAGAGAGACTAACGTGGCTGATATATATATGACAAAGTGACTCATTAACATACTGGCCAACTGGATTGTTACAAGCGACTCATTATAATAGAAACAATAAAGGTGTGACTAAATGACTTGTTTATACTAACAAGCATTATTAATGGGAGCATACATTAAGGTGGCCGACTTTCTCAAGATTACACAGCATCAAGACAGGAAACTAATATATTAGCTGGTGCGATTTTCTTAAAAGACAAAATGCAGCAGTTTGTTGTTTACAATAAACAACAAATTAGTGGACTGTCAATGCAGATTTGTTTAATGATAAAAGAAAAAAAGTAACGATCCATTTTCAAAGTAATGTATTAAGTCCGATTCATATTATGCTGGCCGATTCATTATAAGATATAGTTAACAGCAATTATCATCACAAGAAGAGGTACGACTTCATTCAGATGCCGGTCGATTTGTCAAAGCAAAGACCAAATCAATGGAGGGTGTGATTATTCATATACATTTGTTAAGTTATAAACAAAAAGCAAACAGAAATTAAAAATGGCGGTTTGTTTAAAGAGAAGTATTTACCAAATGACAAGCATCGATTAATAACAAGAGGTGTGATTTGCTTTGGTGAGGAGGTGCGATTTACTTAATGTAAAGACAATATCAAATGATGCAAAGTGAGGACGTGTCTATAGAGAAGCATGGTGTTTTTCAAAGAAAATCACACTCCTTGGATAAAAATATGAAGACATATAGAGATAGATTTTTGAAGGAGAAGTGAGTGTGTGGTGCAGAGTGAAGTGTGTTTATCATATATGCACAGCATTTCATAAAGATATAAAAGACATATGAGATGTACAATTGGAAGACATGAATAATCAGTCCTGAAGAGCATATATCTCACACATAACAGCAGATATATGAACTTAGCATATGCAGATTTGAAAGCAGAATATGCAGATTTGAAAAGGAGAATATGCAGATTTGGTGATAAGATTTATGAAGATTCTATAAGAATAACTATGAAGACTTTACGAGACTTGTGAAGGGACCTTGAAGCAGAATTATGAAGCATATTGAAGAGAGTTTTATAAAGAAGTTATGATCAACTTTTTAACAAATTTATTGTCACCATAATAGCGCAGTTTATGGCAGAGTTCTGATGAGTTTTATGAGGAGATTGTGGACATTATTGTGACAATTTTATGGTCAGATTATAGGGGATGGCAGTTTGAAGAAGGGCATTATAGTGAATCCATCATCCGATGGAGAAGCAACATTATTAAGGTGAAAAATTGAATGAGGGGTTGGTACCTCTACTGAGTTGGTGCTCACAAAGTGAATGCCAGGTTGGTGCCTCTACTGAGTTGGTGCTCATGAAGTGAATGAGGGGTTGGTGCCTCTAGTGAGTTGGTGCTCACAAATTGAATGAGGGGTTGGTGCCTCTAGTAGGTTGGTGCCTACATACTTTGTAAAGAAGATTTTATATGAATGATAATATGCAATGAATATGCTTCTGAGATTAAGTTGAAAAGGTAAAAAAAATTTGTTATACTAATTCACCCCCCCTCACCTCCCACCCCCCCCTCCCCCTCTTGAAGGTTCTCCTAGATTGGGTAAATTTTATTAGTTATCATTTGCATACAAAATGAAGTTGAGCGGCAATGAGCCTCATAACATATATTATTTTCATACCAATGATGGAAGCATTGAGCGGCATTCCAGTCAAGCACAAGATTCTTCATTGAAAATGCTCAAACATAAGCATCCTTGATGTTTTGGCATCAATAATGATTTAAACAGGCGCTCTTCTAGGGTCTATAAAAACTCTCAGTGGATGCATCATGTTGAGTATCTTCATATTTTCATTAGTGGCATGTTGACAGTTGTATAAATGATTGAATAAAGATATCTAGGATTTTTGTATGTTTTTCTTGTTCTGTAGCAGTCGTCAGGTCAGATACATCAACACATAAGGGTAATGTAAGGGTGTACACATGGGAATATTCCATATAAAAATTCCAGTTTAAGTTTTATGCCTTCTTATGCTTTCTTTTTTCCTTTTTAAATTTGACCTGGTGAGTCTCAATACTCACACACCCACCTGATGTTTTATTCTTTCAGGTTACTACACTGACCGCTAGAGATGCTAGCTGAATCTTTTCATCATTTAATAGCTGGTATGTTGCATGGATAGAATAACTAAAATTGCTGGCATGCTTTTCTGTAGCACTGCTCAGGTTAGGTAGCATCAACACGAAGGATATGACATGCTATGAGAATACTCATTGACAGAAAATATGGTATTTGAAAAGGTGAGATAGCTGCACTGCATTAACCACAAGATTCTTCATTGAACATGTGAATCCATTTATTTCCTTGATGATTTATATAAGCGGGCACTCTTAAAACAGTGCGAGACACGCAATGGATTTCAAAGAATTGATTTTGTTCAATTAATCAAAGAGACAAAGCTCCTTTAAATAGAGTTACAAAGACGATGTTTCTAAAAGAAACAATCGTTAACTAGAGGTGAAATTAGAAACAACTTAAATGACCATTAATAACACAAAGAGAAAGATATTATTCTAATACCCTCCCTTAATGGTCATCGTTCTAATTACCAAGAGAAATAACAGAGAAGGTTGCCCCCTTCTTCTTAGAACACGTTGCAACAGAAGACAAGAGCCTGCCACTAACTCTGCCACTTGAGATGAGTTTGCCATCAACCCTCCCAGAAACTGCAGAACTTTTGGAGATACCCAAAACAACACCAACCGTCCAACCTGATGTTGGAGAACTGTCCCTCCTTGTAACCAAAGACACACCAAGAACAGTTGTCACGATTTTGAGGAAAAAATCGGCAAACCCTCTAAACTATTGCAGATGAGCAAGATGCCCGAAAATAGACTGCAAATAAGAGAATAGTGTAGATGTTCGCACAACTCCAGGTGCGACGAAAAACAGACTGCAAGAAAGTACAATTTTTGAGGAAAAAATCATAAATCCTCATGATTTTTATTTTTTTTCAGGGACAAAATATTTAAAAACCCACAGGTAATTTTTTAGGACAAAATTATTAAAACCCACAAATTTTTTCAAGGGAAAAAAATATTAAAACACATCAGAATTTTTTTTAGGTAAAAAAATATTAAAAAACGAAACAAAACATCGATGCCCATAAGCCATCTTCACACTTTTCGAGGCACGAAAAACGAGGTACTGAGAAGATGCTAAGTGCACAAAACCTGATTGCCTTCCAACATCAAGTTGGTCAATGACGCCATCTTGCACGTTTCCCAATGCACGGAAAACGAAAAACTTGGAAGAGGCATTGGCACGAAATTCAAAAAATTCGAATCCCAATGCAAAAACAGAGGCAGATGCAGGTACAAACTTCAAAAAATCAAGTACGGATGACACGGATTTCGAAAAAAAATCTGGCTGACCCAGAAAAATATGAAGACAACCCAAAAATCCTTGCGAAAAAACCAGAAATAATCTGCTGTTGGAATCTGGATCCGCTGGCTCGAAAATTGAGGCACCCAGAAAATTCTGACGATGAACCAATTGATATCTCAAAAAACCCACCACGAATCGGTACTCAGAAATTTTTTTTTGACTAAATCTGGAGGATCAAAACCCTAGCCGAAAGTCAAAAAACGCGGGTTTGACCAAGTTGCAGGTTGCAAAAAAAATGGCGGGTCTGTACTGTGCCGAAAAATGCCGAAAACCCTCACCAGACAAACGCAAACAGGAAGAATCCCGTTACACGGCATAAACACAGTCCAAAACGGACTTTTGAACAAATTTTTTTCGAAAATCTACAGCAAAACTAAGAGGCCCGAAAAACTTTGGAAAAGAATTCACAAATTCTTTATTCAGGCTCTGATACCATAAAACAGTGCGAGACACGCAATGGATTTCAAAGAATTGATTTTGTTCAATTAATCAAAGAGACAAAGCTCCTTTAAATAGAGTTATAAAGACGATGTTTCTAAAAGAAACAATCGTTAACTAGAGGTGAAATTAGAAACAACTTAAATGACCATTAATAACACAAAGAGAAAGATATTATTCTAATAACACTTTCAAGTTAAAAGGACTAAGGGTTGAAACCAACCAAATCACTTTCCCAATCATCCACGTTACTGGCCTGAACAATTGAGACACCCACTGGGTATTGTTTTCATTGTTGATATATTGCATGAATGGCAATAGCTAGACTTGAAGTTTATGTTTTCAGTGTTCAATTGTTGGGTGGGTTACACTATTCAACTGAAGAGATGAATTTCCCTGTACAGTTAGATCCAGAAAATCAAGTATCAAGAGCTAAATCTTTTTGGTATGTTTTACTTTGGGACTTACCACTACTTAGGCCACATAGCATCAACTCAATGAATATGAAATATTATGAGAAATTCCTAAAATAGATAATTTGGTACATGAAAGATGAATTAGCATTTCAAACACCTGAACAATTGATAGTAGGGAGTCCATTCCATCCAATGACGAGCCTCTTACTGGGACACCAAGAACAGGAAGTGTAGTCATTGAAGCTATCATACCTGTGCCATAAGGGAATTGTTTCATTAAATAAAGCATTAAAACACTCAAAAATTTTGTTTATTTTCAGAGATCTGTATCAAGAATAGCTTGTTATATTATTATCTCATGCATTAGAGATTCACTCACCAGGCAGGTGTGCTGCTCCACCTGCACCTGCAATAATGACTTTGATTCCTCTTTCATGGGCCTTTTTAGCATATTCTACCATTCTATCAGGTGTTCGATGAGCAGATACAATGGTTATCTGCAACTCAACCAAAATTCAATAATTTTATCAAAATTTGTGATCCCAAATATTGTGGCATCCCATTCACTTAAGCATCTCTTAACATTATTCTTTAGGAAATCATGTATAATTCAGATAGGCTTCACAAACCAACCTCATATGAAACATTAAATAATTTGAGAATTTCTGCAGCAGCTTTCATGACAGGCAGATCAGAATCTGAGCCCATTATAATGCCCACTTCTGGACCACCTGTAAGAAATAGACAAGACGAAGAAATCTTAAGACAACAGTGTAAGTATGTTATGAAGCAAATTATACAGAAAACAGTAACACAAAAGAAAAGAGATATTCGAACTGCAAAGTAAACTGGGGTCGACCTCCAAAAATAATGATTAACTAGTTTGGTGAAACTGCAAGCATAAATCATGATTACTGTGCATCTGCAAATATGAAAATTAAAGTCAGCAACTATGTAAATTTACACACCATGTAAGGGTATATTTATTATGGATGCATATGGGCCCTTCACGGGTTGATTAAATTTGTGTTAGTCTACTCAAATATGTGTCTTGACAAGTTGTGCAATAGTTGTCGTTTTAGGTTTTGTTGGTGTACATTTTATCATATACCGAACATTAGAATAAAATATTCAAGGATACTCTATCCTCTCGTGAACAAAATCACTACTTGTGCCAAGATTGCAAGAAAGACCACAAGGCGTCTCCAAGGTCTATATGTGCGAATGGGCGACTTTATGTTGGATAGCTTCCTTGGTTATGTATGCTGAAATACAAAGGGGACTTACCCTTCAAAGATGTCATTCACAAGCTAGGACTTAGACAAATATGGCAATGAATGCTCTCTTTTTTTTGGATTTTCAGATTTAACTTCCTCAAAAAAAGGATAAGGGTTCAAGAGTTCTATGCTACTTCTAAGCTATTCCTATGAACTTAAGAGATGGTAAAGACTGGGTGAAACCAATAACAACACTTTGTTTTGCCACTCTTGGACAACTATGCAAAGTGGGTGCAATCTTCTAAGGTTGTGCTCAAGATTTTCATACTTATGAATAATACCAACAATTGAAAAATATTACTCAAAGTAGAAGTTAAGCATCCACATCAAAAGCTCATGCTAACTTTACACAGTGAACGAAAATCATCCATCCAAAGAAAGTATGTGCAAAAGTTTCACCGATCTAAACTATCAATCCTTCATTCATCTAACAACTTCAAAGCAAATTACTTTAAACAAATCTACTCTATGTGTTGAAGAAAATATGCAACCATGTAACCACTTGATAACAATAAGATTTCAAAACAATACTGATAATGAACTTTTTATCATTCAAGTAGCTCTATGCAACAATTTCATAAATCTCTCCACAACAATGAAATGAAAGAATGAGAGTTTATATAGAGTTCTGAAAAATGAATGAATGGTCGAGATCAATCTAAGATAACAGTCAAGATTAAAACAACACAACCCTAATTAGGGTTTCCCAAAATAAAACTAGAGACAAATGCATGCTGGACAAGTGGTGTAATTAGCCATCTCCTAAGAAGGTGCATCCTTATCCTCATGGGTAGCAGTGTATTCAATGAATCTAGACACAATTGAGTCGACCTCTTCCATGGTGACATGTGGCAACATGCTGATCCTTTGTTCCCATATGTCCAAATCATTTGTGCAAGTGGCAAAAGCAATCTCCCACTCCAACACCTGTTTCTGGAAGGCATCTCGGATAGACAAGAATTATGATGCCTTGGCCAAATTATGTTTCAGGACTGTACCTATGATGGGGAAGAAAATCTCCTGAATTCTGAGCTTTAGGTTTTCCAACTGCATATCACTTTCTCTGATTGTTTCTTTCTCGAGCACATCTGCAGTTATGAGGAAGATCTTATCTTGAATCTCTTTTATTTGCTCCTCGGCCTTAGCACTATTTGGCATGGGATAATCTTGCCTTGAATGTCTTGGAGATCAGTCCATGCTTGCAATTCTGGAGAGCAGGAAGGAACTCTGTCCATATGTCGGTCTCAATTTGTCCGCAAACGATGCTACTCCTTTTCCATTTGCCATCCATTCTTTAGTTTCTCTAGTTGTAACTGCTTCTTCCTTAGAATATCTGACTATCTCCTATGAATTTAAAAGTGAAGGAACTTCTAGATTGGCTTGATTGAGCGGCTTAGTCAAGTGCTGAATGTATTCCTTCAGTCGCTCAACTTCTCTTTTGTATTCCCTTTTCTTTCCTACTTCTTTGTCCAATCTTGCATTCATGGAAGCGACTGAATTATTCAAGTCTTCAACTTCCTGACTCTTAGTAGTTGGTCCCAAATTGATTGTAGTGATTGCATATTCATGAGAAGCAATATCTTCTTTTGCCTTGACTACTTTTGGCACAGCGATCTGTACCGTGCGATAGTCGGCTTCATCTCTATGGATGGTGGAAAACCTTTTGGCTGGCTTCTTTACAGAAACCTATTCTAATCTGGCCAGAGTCGGCCATATCATCTTCTTCTTGAACTTCTATTACTTGTATCTTTTCTTTCAATCTTTCCTTCAATCAATCAGGAACTGTAGGTTGTTCAATGCCTTCCACTTCCTGATCATTCTCTTCACATGGCATATTTTGTCCTCCTCGAAGAACGAAAAATCATTCCCTCCTGAAATTCATTGCCCAGAATATCCATTTCATTATCTGACTCCAATATTTTTGTGCCTGTAGGAGATGGGGGCTCTTCATCTTCTTGATGGACTGACTCCATATTTCCTTCATGAACTGGTTAAGGAATCTCCATCTTTGCCAATGACTCATCAATAGCCAATGTATCAATTATGTTCTCTGAAGCAGCTGAACAAGATGGTTCTATCCTTTGCTTCTTCTGAGTAGGTCCTTCATTTACAACTATCTTCCCTTTTGTTCTTGAAGAGTTTCCTACTTCTTTCTTTTTAGCACTTTCAGTCGGCCAGGCACTTTGAGATGCTTCTGCATTTGAAGAACATTCTTCTTCTTCACCCATCAGGTCATAAGTCAGGGTTAGATTTCTCCGTCTTAGCACATGAATTTGCTGATCGACCCACCAACGGGAATACTTCACAACTGGCCTCCTTAAAGTAGCCAAATCTGCATGCTCGGGTTCTGACCATCTGACGGGTGAAAGAGGCGTATTCTCGTCAAAGCGTGGCTAAGTGTATTCTGCATTATCTTCCAACTGATCAGGCACACAGAAAAGTTCAGTTATTTTGATCAAGCTTACTAGTAGTGTGGACCATAGTCTCTTCCTGATGTCAAATTCATTTGTAGCATCTGCCCAAAAATCTTCTAAGTCTACTCTATGCCTGTATCTCTCTCCATTTACTGTCCTAACATTACCGTGGGGATCATAGTTAGCTCTAGACTGGTAGAATGTGAAGGGATACCATTGCATCTCTAGTCTGGCACTTTCAGCTGCTTGTGCTGTTGGACAAGACTCCAGCATATTTACAATAAAGAATGGGAAGGAAATAGCTGCCTTTTGTCTTATTCTTTTGAATCCTTGATATGTCTCCAGTTGTCTAAGAACTTCTAGTAGGACCATTCTATTGGTGGGATAGATCGAAAGTTAGTAAGGACGACTGACAAAAACTTGAACTATTATGTATGTGAATTTCAAAAACTGGATAAACCAAGATCCATGCTTGTTGATTAAACTCTTAGCTTCAGATTATAGTCTTTGATGAGGTCCCCTTGTAGCGTCCTTGTGATATACATCAGCAATGCATCATTTACTCGCTTGAAATGGCTCTTCTCACTAAGCTACAACTGCGTGTAATAGTCATAAGATTTGGATTCATTTTCACCATTGCTAACTATGCCTATGCAAACCAATCCGGAATATCTATAATTTCTGGCCAACAGGTAGACAATGTATGAGCTCATGTAAAATGAATTTGTCTTTTCTAAATTTGTCAATTGGTCATGGAGATTATTACTGATTATGCGGGACCAATTGAACATCTTGACTCCCGAGGTGATTTTATCAATAAAGTAGTACATCCATGTCTCGAATGGCGCACCCTGAGGGCTGCCTATCACTCTATTCAGTAGTAGGATAATATCACCATATTCCTGTTTGAAGTATGGGCGCAGGAGCTTTGTTGTCCTCATTTTTGTTTTGAAAAATGATGGATCATTACATAAAAATTTTGTCAGAAAATGAAAATTATACTCTATGGCATGCTTCCCGAGGAAGAATTTTGCCTTACCCTTGGAAGACTAATCCTCAGTCCATCCTCAGACCACGTTTCAAATTTCATCATGTTTCGAGTTCGTTTGCTATGTTTTTCCTTCAATTTCGGGTTTTTTCTCCTTGACTGTAGGTGGGAAATTTTCCTTAAGTTGCAAGTTTTATGTTTTCCTTTGTTTTAGTGTTGTAGGGAAATTTTTAGTTAATTACAAGTGCACTTTATGAAAAATCGAACTTGTAACTTACTTTTTATTTCCCCCTTGTTGCTTTTTGGCTTTTTAGTCATTGTAGGAACTTTTTGGACATTTTACAAGAGAACTTTAAATTATAAAGTTTAAATAAAACTTGTAATTCCTTTAAAAAGTTCCATTTAAGTGATTTTAAGTTATGGTAGGGGTTTTTCTCCTCCATTACAAGTTTTATAAAGTCACTTTAAGTTGTAATAGAGATTTTATTTCCCTATTACAAGTTTTATTTTTAAGTTATTTTTGTGACTTGTAAAAGGAATTTTATTTTCCCTTTACTAGTCTTTTGTTGAGTTGTTTAAAACTTGTAAAGGGAGTTTTATTTCCCTTCTACATGCATTTTAAACTTGTTGTTTGCTCTTACAAACCCAATTTTGCTTTATACATGAAAAAGTGAACATTTTTAACTTGCAAATAGGTGAAAGAAACCCGATTTCTTTTGTTCTATGCATTTTAAACTTGTCATTCCTCCTCAAGAACCCAACCAGCAATATTGGAGGATTTACTTGACAATTTCCAACGATTTTTGTGGCTAGATTCAAGGAGGAAGAAGGCATTTAGGTTTCTTTGCTACTTTCATGCATTTCTCAACTCATTACATGCCATTTGGAGGACGTGTTTGCTGGTTTTAATGCCTTCAAACAGCAAAACACATGTTTGTAGAAAACCACAATTTTGCTCCTTGGAATGCTACGAATCTTACTTCTTCCAAATCATTTTTCCTTGTCTTTCTTAGGCGTGGGGTTTGAATACTTCTCTTGACTGATTCCTCATGCTTTGGATGGGTGTTTTTATCCATATGGTGTGTTGGCAAAATCGTGGCTAGGGTTTGGAGTGTGGTTTATTGTCTATTTAAGAGATTTTTTTCTTCTTTCAAGGATTGCTTCTTGCTTCTTGGAGGACGTTTTGATTGATCAAGGTATGTTCTATTCCTTTCTTCTTTGTTTTCATTTCTTGTTTTCGGTTTGTTTTGATTTCCTTGGTCAATTTATATATATGTTAGTTTTGTTAGTTCTTGCCTAAAATCGGTTTTGTGAGAGATTTTCCCCTTTGTTCCAAGTTTGCAAAGCAATTTGTGAATTGCATTGTCTTTCCCCATTTTCCCTCTTTACTTACATTCGGGATTTAAAAACCCGATTGCAAGTAAGATGAAAATGAAAATAGTCGATCTTCCCCTTTGGTTGGAAAATCTTAACCATTTTTTGGTGAAATTCCAAGTTTCTGAGTTGGAAAATACTCATCCTTTCAAAATCAGGTTTTTAAAATCTAATTACAAGTTGAAAGTTCTTCCCATTTTCATAAAGATGATCTTCCCAAAATCTTTCCATTTTCAGTACCATCATCTGTACCTACCATTCATGCCATTTCCCACATGTCAAAATCTCATTTTTCACCCACTTCTTCATTTTCCTTTTTACAAGTATACTTGCATTCGGGTTTTAAAAGTCCTATTGCACATTTGTTCTTCCCCACTTGTATACTTGTAAAACATTTCCCAAGATCCGAAATTGGTCAAAAGTCAAGTTTCAAGCATCCCCATTTATTTCCCATATTCCTCTCACAAAGTTATGAAGTGCAAGAGTTAGAGTTTTTCCCATTTGAAGAAGAGAAGATGATAGTTGCATCTGAAATTGATGTTGCTTTGACACTCTTAAATCTTCATCGCAGCATACCAAGTTGTTCTTCAATGTCAGATTTACTATCATCTTCCGTTCCAAAGAAATGAAATACAAATTTGATAAGTACCAGAATGAGGTTTCTCCTTCACAAGTTTCCTCTCCTATGGATCATATAAAGGATATGGAAATAGGGCATGTTGACATGTCAGATTTCATCAAAAGGGTGGAGGATCCGCAAGATAGTAATATGCAGCGACTGTTGGACAACCCCATTCACCATGCTTCTTCTTTTCCGGTGGCTGCCCTAGAACCTAAGTTTGTTCTAGCTTGTGCTCACCATTTTGATAGAGAGACAAGAACTAAAAGAAATGATGATGGGGAGGCATTAATCCGTCTTGATGCGGATACTATTGACAAAGTTTTTAGAATACCATCAGCACCTGTGTATATGGAGATTTCCAAAGGTAGTGCAGCTGATTATTATGTCAAGAGGGAAAAAGATTGCAAACGTTACATTAACAGGTGGATCCATGAGCCACATACCGCTTTCACAAGGTGGGCTAGGTTGTACCGTTGTGACTTCAAGTGGGAAATTGGAGACATCATTACTCTTCCCAGCAAGATGTTGGGTCTAGAGAATTCTAATATTTTTGAGCCTTGGATGTATCAGTTTATCATGTTCATAAGGAAGTCCCATCACATCTCATGAGGAGAAATTATCAATGACGCTTTGTGTGAACAACTTGCAGCAGTCCCTACTACCATGACATTCTATATGAACTCATACTTGGTGTATTTAGCAACATCACTTAGACATTTCCCTGGTCTTTCTACCAAGGGTGATTGCTCGCTTATACCTGTGTGGGAGTACTATGATCAGTTGCCTTTGAAACCCAACAAATTACATTTCAGGAGAGTTCAGGATGCATCATTTGGTTATTTCATGTGTCAGTTTGATAATACTCTAAAGAATAGAAGAGTATCAGACGAGGCATGGGAAAGAGTGAATGAATATAGTTACTTGTTCCTTCAATTCCCGATTTGCACTTACATGAAAGTTGGATGTTACAGCGGGCAGCCATACATGCTCCCTAGATACTCAACTGATAAGATTATTTTTATGGAGTTGGGAAGACAGATCATGGCGGTTCATGCACATCAATCTATCAAGCATAAGGTTAGGATGGGGATTTCTACAACTAACCCATTGAAGATTGGCCGGTATTCCCTTGTTACATCCACCAAAGCCAAATCTATGGAGATCGAAATGCAGGAGATAAAACTCAAAAGGTTTAAGTCAAGAGCAGATTTTGACTACCGAGGTATGAAGGAGAGAATCAAAAAGTCCTTCATACATGTGCATCGCATAGAGGATATTTGGGTGGATCTTCGTACAAAAAAGGAGGTTCATGAGATGGATTATTGCAAGATCACCCTTGAGTAGATTATTGATTTGAACCTAATGGACATTCCACAAGGAATGATTGATGATGGGAATGTGCTTGATCCAGAATATATTTCACGAAGATTTGATGGAGCTCCACTTCCATTAATTCAGTGGTCACACAAAGAATGCACTTCCATTCTTGAGAGATTTCAACCTATCCTAGCTAACACCAACACTTGGCTCAAAGGTAATGGTGTTAGACTCATCAAGATCAAGGTTGGAAGAGAAGATGATTCTACAAGACCCCTCAAATGCAAGTCTGAAATCCAGATAGATAACAAGGAAGGTGCATCATCTTCGAGCACAAGAATCAAGTTGCGGGTTAGTCGAGCGATGGTACTTCTTCCTGAGGAGGCGACAGTTCGTGGGAAGGAGATATCCCAGCTTCACATTCATGTGATTGATCCTGAAGATCCAGAGGAAGAACAACAGTCAGATGACGCTCCTAAGTCACTAACTTTGGAGTCACCTCATGAGGTTCCTTCCTCAATTACCACAGAGTTACCTTTATCTCCTCCTGACACAGTAGTGGATGAGTCTCCTCAGAATGTCATTCCCATTTCATTAGTTGAGCCACCTCTTGATCATCAACAAGAGAGTTTGCTGGAAATCTTCGAGGATACTTCTGCATGTATTCATTTGTCAATGATTGATACCTCTACTTCTATCTTGGAGGAGTTTATGAAACAATCTTCATGCCCTTTGGTTACTGAGCAAGCCATGGTTGCTATCCAGACAGATACTTCCCCCAGGATGACCACGGTTGTTCAAATAGAAACTGCTTCTCCTCTACTTTCAACTGCTACTGAAGGAGAGCTAATGGCTTTACCTCCATGGCTCAGTTCTTTCACTCCCAAGAGAAAGAAGCAGGAAATTTCTCCTGATGTCTTTGATTATCAGCAGCTTAAGCAATCTAGGCCTAAGGTTGTGTTGTGACGTTTTCACACATCGCCCCATTGCAAATGGGGACCCATGTTTTTTGCTCGTTTTCGCTTTGCTTTTTGGGGTTTTGGTTTGATCCAGTCGGTTTTGGGAGCTTTTTGAATTTCCTTTTCTAGAATGCAAATTTTGAATGAAATGAATTCGCCAGAATGGTCTATTTTCAATTGGAATTTTGAATGCAGAGCTTAAATTTGTCTAAGTGTTGAAGATGAAATGTGAATTTTTGTCCAATTGAATATTTTTGACCAAATTTTGACATTTTTGATTTTTGATCCTAGGCATCTCTAATGATTTGTTTTCGCCTTGTGAAGTGTTAAAATGTGTAAAATCATGTTATTTTGGCCTGTAGGAGCAAAATCGCTCCTGTCCCTCAGTGAAGGACGGGAGCTCGTTTTCAAATATTTTACTATTCCTGCAGGGTCAAGATGAATTACGAATTGGAAGTGATGGAGAAAGGTGAGATCTTTCCATTGAATATAAATTGAAGATTTTCATGAGCACAGAAATGCCTCCAGGGGAAAAATCGCTCCTGTCCTTCAGTGAAGGACCGGAGCTACAAATCCAATTTTGCTTTGTCCTTGCAAGATTTTAACGTCTTGACGATGTGAAAAGGTCCAAAGAGGTACATTTTATCAAATGAATATAACTTGAAGTGCTGTCGGGGAGATCACATGGATAAGCAAGTCCGGCTTGAGTAAGGTCCTGATCCTGAAATTTGGCTAAGTCTGGAATGTCCTGATCTTGAAATTTGACTAAGTCTGGAAATTGAAAAAACCTCCAAAAACTAGATTTTGCAATATAACTCTTGGAGGTCTGAAACCACTCTCAAACATCCTGAAAGTATATATGGAATATAACTTAAAGTATAAGAAAGAAGAAACATAGAAGGAAATGTCACTTATACTTAAATGTTATATTCCATTAAAATTGTCCTGATCGAGAGTGCGAAAAGTCAAATTTCGCTCGTGTCCTTCTCCAAGGGTCCAGAGCGAAATGCGCTCCTGTCCCTCTCCAAGGGACCAAGGCGAATCGCTCGTGTCCCTCACCAAGGGACCAGAGCGAAAATGATTAGTTGAGCCATTCCTGACCTTGTTCGGACGAATCGAGACATCAAAGGCATGGTGAAGGACGAAATGAGCATGATAGAGCATCCAGACTTGATCAAAACAATAAAATGCTTAAGTTCGCTCCTGTCCCTCAGGAAGGGACCAGAGCGATTTTTGTTATAGATGATTTTCTCGCCAAGTTACGACCGATTCCAAGGCATGGATGAATGGAAGGACGCATTATGAACCCGTTGAATATAAATCTGGAAGCTAGCAAAGTGAAGTGAAGCATACAAAGCCAAGATCGCTCCTGTCCCTCTCCAAGGGACCAGGGCGATATGATGATTATATTGCCGTCCCTCCAAGATCAGGACACTCCAAGGCGAAGAACAAGGTACCAAGGACGTTTCGAAGCATTTCCATCAAGCAACAAGTTACAAAGGTCGTCACATTGAAAGATTTGCACTAAGACTCCCAGTTCGCTCCTGTCCCTCAGGAAGGGACCAGAGCGAAATTTGTATAAAGGCTCTAAATTTTAAAAGTTTATCACGCATCAAGTGATTGAGGAGGATCAAGGGACCACGTTTTACCCAATGAAGACAATGGCAAGTTGAAAAAGGCAAAGACAAGCTCAAAATCTTGAAATTCGCTCCTGTCCCTCAGGAAGGGACCAGAGCGATGTTGAATATATTGGCTAATTCATACAAAAATCACGTTGAGTCAATGTTTTGCAAGGTGATAAAAGGTCTAAGGCGTCCTTCGAAGGTGATATACCAAAGGCTTCAAACGTCAAACGATCACCAATTTGTACCAAGAGGCTATATCAAGGACCAAGGCGATTTTTACTAAAACACTCATGTTCCGACAAAATCAAGACAATGCAAGGGTGGGCAAGATCGAGGACGTCCTTTGGAAGGCAATGAACGAAGAACGAAGATCAAAAGTTTGCAAATTTGAGCTAGGACACAAGGATCGCTCCTGTCCCTCTCCAAGGGACCAGGGCGATGATCTTCTAAACATCAAAGCGCCTTGTAAAATTCAAGTGAAATGAGAAAGGAATGAAGGAATAACGTTGTTTGTCCCCACAATGAAGATCGAAGTTCAAAGATGCAAGATCAAGGAGAAACAATGGAGATCGCTCCTGTCCCTCTCCAAGGGACCAGGGCGATATCATATCTAAAGGATATTCATTTGCAAGAACAAGTCAATTAAGCTCAAAGGACCTAGCGAAAATGGCAATTCCAACGTGGAAATAAGGACCTTGGACGTAAAAATTGCAAGAATCATGACTAAATTGATGGATCGCTCCTGTCCCTCAGTCAGGGACCAGGGCGATGAGGTACGTCCACTTCATTTTCATATTTTTGGTGCCAAATAAACATTTCAAATTTTCCTTAAATGCCAAAATCGATGAATTTTGAAAATCCTATTAAATTAGCATTTAATATAGCATTGATCATTTATTAATTATTTTGCCTTTATTAAAAATCGAAATTTTACAAATTAAAAAACATTGGTAAATAATTAATTAAGTTTTTTAATAAAAATTGAGTGGAGCGCTTGATATTTATTTGTTTATTTTACCAAAAGTCGGCCTTTTACTTTATTTTAAATTCGCTTTTAATTACAAAGTCGGCCTAGTAGTAATTAAGGTGTGAGCGCTATAAAGGGAGGGTGAAAGATTTCATTTTTACATCACCTTTTTATCATTCAAATGCGATCAAAGGGAGAAGTGCGAAGTTGTATTCAAAGGGGCGAATTTTATTTCAAAGCAAGGTGGTGCGAACTTGAAGTTTCCATTTGAGCGAAGTTGCCTAGGACGTCAAAGACATATCAAAGATGGCGAAATTGCTAACTTGAAGAGGAGATCACGTCCAAGACTTGAAGGGTGGCGAAGTTGATATGAGGAACGTTCTTTTGAAGATCACATCAAGACTATCGAATTTCAATTTTGCCTAGGCGATTTTATTCATTTTGCATTTTAGAGTTAAGCTCTCAAGTGAGGTATGGCGATTTGGTTTTATTGTTTTAATTTTGAATTTTGATCGTCATTGCCTTAATTTTGAATTTTGAAATTTTGTTTTGCCTTAGCTCAGTCATTTTTAGGAAATGATTAATAAAGGACTTATCATTAAGTTTCCTAAAAATTTGCTCTCTAATTTATATTGCAAAATCATGTTACTAATTTTGAAATGTTGTGTAGGCCTCAAATGGAGATCTCATCAAGGAAAATCAAGCCGGATCAAGGACGGTCTTCGCCAGGACGATCAAGCCAGGACAAGGGCGAACTCTTTCAATCCAGTGTTCCAAGGCGAGGTACATCATCTTCCTGCACATCAAGGACGCAAGGAGTTAGAACAAGGGCTCGTTAAAGAAGCAAAATAGATCCAGATGAATTAATTAAAGCAAGCTTCTCAACAACATCAAGTTGAATATCTACCAAGTTCCAAGTGTCAAATGAGATGGCGTCCTAGTCATCATTTCTCCAATCAGTGAAGTCCATCTCAGCATGTCCAGATTCAATGTACTTAACTCATGGAAGGTGGCACAAACTCCGATGTACCTACCCCGGCTATCCATTGGTCGATTTTTCTAGAAGGGACATGTGTCCAAGCAATACAATTTTATCATTGGTCAAGCATTAAATGTTATGTAATGGTTGTAACAAACCCTAATTAGGGTTTTCATTGTAAAATCTTGGCCATTGATCTTGAATTGATCTAAGCCATCAAATTGTATTGTGGGCACTATATAAGCCCAAACATTTCATTTGTAAAAGATAATTTAGAATTAGAGAGAATTAGAGAGAGATAGTTAGTAATAGTTGAAAGTAGTTAGTAGTTAGAGAGTAGAATAGGAGGACAAGGCAAGAAATTGTTGCCATTGATTGTAAACAAACTCCATTTTCATTGAAGTAATGGTGAAATATGTCGTTTTTCTTGCAATTTGCATGGTTTCTTGTTGAGTCTTCAATCTTAGATGGTAGATGATTAAATGAATGGAGGGAATGTGATTGATTGATGGTGGAATTCGTACATCCATACTACTAGCAGTTTGTTGATTGCAAACTTGCCTTGTGTAGTCAACTGGAATCGTTCAGCTCAAGCTCAATTTCAATTTGTCGCTTCTTCATTGATATGCATCAACTTGGATGGTATCTATGCCTGCGGTGATGATTTGAACATCATAAAGCTTCCTTAGAAGATCGCACTAGCCTTGTGTAGATGTTCCATTGATGTCAAAACAAGATCTAGTTAGAGTTTCATCAAAAAATCAAGTCATTGCTCCTACATTCTTAGTATTAGGATTAGATCCTCTCTTCGCCCTTATCCTTTTTTCATTTTTTTTATCTAAGTTAGTCAGAGCCTGTGTCCAGCAAAGCAGATCGGAAGTTCAATGTAAGTCCCCTTGTGATTCCAGCAAATCACATCATACCACTGGAACTTGTCCACACGTAGAGACCCTACATCAAAGAACCTTGGAGTCTACCTAACTGATCCTTTACGCGAATCTTCAGCAGTTAGAGACTATTTTCTCAAGAGAGGATAAGATGCCTGTCGGTATTTTATTCTGTGTATGATTGTGTACAAAATACACGTCAACAGGTTGCTAAAAGGGCCAAGACAATCTCAAGGGTAATTATTGACAGCAACAAGATGAAGGTGGCTGAAATTGTTGAACCTCTTGTAGACAAGCCATGTGAGGAGATGAAAGCTGCTGATTACAAGGTCACAAGGGTAGAGTTGGGTAAGCAAACACATGAAGTAATCAAACATGATGCCCAACAGTCCGTAGCTTCACTAGTACAGCGATATGATGAGCTTCTAGCCAAGAAGGACAAGCTAGAAGAGGAGAATAGGCAACTTGTTGCAGCTGTTCAAAAGATCACCAAATTCGCTAGTGAAGGAAGCAATCCTTCAAGTTCTTCCGGTCCACAAGAATCAATTCAAGGAGTTGAGAGAGCTGCTCAAAAGGTACAAGCATTGGAATCTTGGGTGGATCAGCTTCATGATTTATGTGCACAGGTCTTGAAGGAGGTTTTTCAAATGATGCTCAAATTGAAGACCATTGAGGAACAATTGAACCAGGTTTCTGACGCTTTCAAACAAAACTTGGAAAAGGTGGAAGATAACTTGACAACATGGCTCAAGATTCCTCAACAAAAGTTGAGTGTTCTTCTAGACATCAAGTTATTCCTTCGAGGGTTGTATATCTATAATACCAGGAGCTCTTGGAGAACAAAGCCCTTGTTCTCAAGTCACTTGTTGAAGACATTGATGATTCTATGAGACTGCGATTGGAAGTATTTCAAGATATTGTTTCTCATTGTGAGAAAGCTTCTTGCAATATCATGGATCACAATGGGGAATTATTATCACAAGAAAGGGTTCTCTCAGATCTATAGTTGAAGATTCATCATGAGTGGAGGAGTGAACCATTTTCAGCTGCATCTATTCAAGCTTTGGTTGCCTGTCCAGTCTTCTTACAGGAAATTCAGTCTTCCTTTTGTTGCGAGGTATTCACACATTGCCCCATTGCAAATGGGGACCCCCCACTTTTTCCTTTCTGGGGTTAGCTCTTTTAGTTTTGTTGTTGGTTGTTTTAGTGTCTTTAGCCATTGCATTGAAGGGATTGAGTTTCTCAAAGGTCATCAAGCCAGGTGGATCTTCTCAAGGTGAAGTGAAGGAGGTCACATCAGTGGAGTGATTAGGGGTTATTTAGATCATTCCTAGGGTTTTTTGTGTACTATCCGGTCACGCTTCAAGTTGCTAAATCAAGCCTTGCTTGAATGCATGGTGTCCTCCTAAGTCTTGTCCCTTACATCAAGATCAGAGCGAACTAGCCTTAAAAGTCTGGAATGTCATCTTGATCCTAAAGGGTCCTAAAATTTGACCAAGTCTGGAAATTTGAAGGATGCTCCAAAAACTAGATTTTGCATTATAACTCCTGGAGGTCCAAAACCACTCTCAAACATCTTGACAATATATATGGAATATAACTTAAAGTATAAGAAAGAGAAAAGATATCTCTTTCTTATACTTAAATGTTATATTCCATATATAAATTCTAACGGAGAGACTAGCTTGTCAAATGAACTTCATGTTGAAGGAGAGGTGAGCGAACTTCATGTTGGAGAGGTGAGAGAACTTCATGTTGAAGGAGAGGTGAGCGAACTTCATGTTTCACCACATTAGAGCGAAGTTTCCTCACAAGTTTACATTTTGAAGTAAAATTGACAACTTCATGCTTGAGCACTTTGGAGCGGAATTCATGATCTAGCAAAATGAAGCAATCTTGAGAGTGAAGTTGGATATAAATAGGTGAAATAAATCAACTTCGGTAGTTAAAGGAGATGAGCGAAGTTTTTTTTTTACTTCGTGCATTGAAGAAAGTGAGCGAAATTCCCAACTTCATGAATTGAAGGAGGTGAGCGAAATGCTACTTCATGAGTTGAAGGAGGTGAGCGAAGTAGATAACTTCATGCATTGGGGAAAGAGAGCGAATCTCATGTTTTCACCAAGGAGAGTGAATTTCATAAGCATGAGCGAAATTGAATAATAGAAGGATAATCACCTAAAGAGGACTCAATGCCAAATAAACTTCATGATCTCACCAAGAGGAGCGAAGTAGAGTGATTTTACAACTTCAACTTCAAGGAGATAGAAGCGAACTTCGGGTTCAAACAACTAGGAGCGAAATTCATACTTCATGTATCAAAAGAGATGAGCCAATTTTCTTACTTCATGAATTAGTGTTTTGAAGTGAAGTTGATAGCTTCAGGAGTTTGAGTTTATGAGCGAAGTTGATAACTTCAGCAGCTGCAAGCTTCAAGCGAAATTCTTTACTTCATGTTTGACCAAAGAGGAGCGAAATCCTCCACTTCACGAATTGCTAAGGAGGAGCGAAATTGTTACTTCATCCTAGAAGGTTTTAAAACGAAATCATTGCTCCATGAGTTGCGAAGAGTGAGATTCAACATCTTCATGACTTGAGCCTTTGGAGCGAAGTTGATAACTTCATGCATTGGGAAATAGGAGCAAAGTCAACAACTTCATGAGTTGAGAGATAGGAGCAAAGTTTGAACCTCATGAATTACCCCCCTTGAAGCAAAATGTGCAACTTCATGTTTAAGGGATTAAGAGCGAACTTCATGTCTAGAGGGAATGGAGCGGATTTCACACAAGAACAATGAACTTCATGAGTTTGAGATCATGAGCAAATTTCATAATTTGGAGAGGAAGAACAAATTTGATGACCAAGATAAGAGAAACAAACTTCAGGTGCACCTCCTTTTGAGTAGATTTTGCAACTTCATGTGCTATTGGTTTGAAGAGATTTTACTCCTTCATGAGTTGTAGGATGAGAGCGAACTTCATAAGTTCAAGGTTTGGGGCGAATTTTCTACAATGGTAAACTTCATGACTTAGAAGATTGGAGTGAATTTCATGAATAAGCAAGGTGATTGAAACAAGTTGCAAGTACTCCATCTAGAGGAATCTTCATCTTCAAGCCTACACAAGCAAATCTTGACTTCATGAACTTCACAAGTTCAACATGCAAGAATAAACTTCATGATCTGAGCTACATGAGCAAACTTCACAATTTAAAGGGTATGAGCGAAGTTCAAGAAAATGAAGAAGATTAAGGCGAGGAAAACTTAATTAACATCAAGGATAGAATACACTTCAGGAACTCCTCTTCATGAGCAAAAAGCAACTTCAAGTGTTGCTTCATGATGGCAAATCCTCTTTATATGCTTTAATAAACCTATTTGAAGTATGTGTAATCCTTATTTGTTTTGCAGGACATGAAGAGAGTCACAAGAGAAAAGGTTTGCAGTTTCAAAGGAGTAAGACAACAGTGACATCAGAAGTACATCAATACTTCAAAACTAAGATCTACACCTCGCACATCTATGATTGAAGCCTACATCAAGCACGATTGAAGAAGCATACAATTTCAGAAGAGTTAATCAAAGTTAGAAGATCAAACCTACAAAGGACAAGTTGGAGTTCGCGTCCTAGTCATCATCCCAGTCACTATCTCTACCAATTAGAGGGGTTCCACATCTGCATGTCTTGATTCAATGTACCTGACTCACCAGTGATGGCACAAACTCCAAGGCACCTACCCCTGATTTCTATTGGTCCACACTCATGGAATGTAATTTTCTTTCTATGGAGATGTTTGTTGTAACAAACCCTAATTAGGGTTTTTATTGTAAAAATCTTGGTTGTTGATGGAAATCCAATCCTAGCCATTCATTGTAAATGAGCTCTCTATATAAAGCTCAGGCTCTTCATTTGTAAAGGCTAATAGTTTATAGCTAATAGTTAGGAGAGAATAGAATAACTATTAGAATTATAATAGATTAAGACAAGGAAGAATTGTTGGTATTGTTGGACACAATGGATCACTGGGAGGGGGTGAATCAGTGATTTAAACTCTTTTTCTTTGATAGAGAGATACCGGTAAAGTAGAGGACAAGCTGAATGCTAACTGGTAACTTAAACAATGCAAGTAGAGTGTGTGAAAGGACTAGCTAAAACATTAACATCAGATATGAACAAGAATACATCACACAACACCAGATATATACGAGGAAAACCGAATGTGGGAAAAACCTCGGTGAGAATAGCTGTTGGAGATCTTCTGCTCCAATCCAGCCTCACAATGAAACTCTGATTAGAATATTTAGGGCACCAACCCAAGGAGCACCAACCCATGATTTATGAGCACCAACTCAAAGGAGCACCAACCTTTGATTTATGAGCACCAACTCAAAGGAGCACCGACCCCTACACAATTTATAGGCTACTACCTAAAGGAGCTACAACCCCTGCACTAAGCTACAACTCAGTGACAACAATATGAATTGCATATATGCAAATGAAATCACTATTGCAAATGAAGTTTTGCAACCTTACAATATTCTCCTCTGTCGATTTCTCCCTTGCCGATCTGTATTCTCTCTACCCACTCTGCAAACTTGACTTTGCTGATAACTTTTTTAAATCCCCTCTCACAATGTCTTTTCACCTTCGACTCACACTTGATCACTCTTAATCAGGCACAACCTCTGCCGGTTTTTCACCTCTGTGATCAATGCACACTCTATCGGTTGTTCCCTACACTTGTTTATACTGCTTCTTCTTATCAATCAGATCTTCACTCATAAACACTTGAAGTGTTTATCTCTTCGTCTTTCAGATAGCAAATTTACACTCGTCTTCCCTCTGCAGCAGCATCTTCAACTGTCTCAAGTCATCATATTTAAACTTGAGCTTTCCCACCAAGAAACAATTCAAAGTCGGAGTGGTTAGGGTTTCCTTTTCCCAACACAATCTGCATGAGATCCGATCCAGTCTGTCTTGGATCGATCCCCTGTACTCTAGGAATGCATCTGTACATGTTTTCTATTACCCAATGCATACTTGCTAAAGATAGCAATCTCGTACATAATTTTCTACCTTGAAATTTGTTGGCTCTTAAAAAACTCAGCTGTTTTATTCTCGAGATCTTCTTGCAATCTGATTTCTTTGCTTTGATCCAAGCGCCAACTACTCCCTGACCTTCCTCTGTTATTCTTTCTTCCTCAAGCCGCATTTGTCAGTTACAATCCCATGATTTAAGGTTGTTTCATTAATGTCGACTAGCTGTTTCAACAACCATGGCGATGGACGCTTCACCAACCTCTGCATGTTTGTCACCTCAGCTCCACATGGCATCACAACGGTCAATCACTTAGCTCATCGACACATAGTCGGTTCATACTTGAACCTTCAGCAAACTCATACCGGTACATGCCTTTACTGATGAGACCTTCTCCTCCTGCTAACCGGTAGTTCACTGGTAGCACATCTTCACTTCTGGTGATTTGTGATTACTTTAACATTTTGCCTCTTCATCATAAACAGGCAGCTAAACTCCAGACTGGTTTAAACTCTACCAGTTATCACTCAACATGCCAACACACAAATGCATCTCACCTCATATCGGTGATGTCACTGATAGTCTCAATAACTACTTGTCTTCCACCATACCGGTTTGACAAGTCTTCATGTTAATCTACTCAATACCTTAATTGTCTTTCACCATACCGGTACACTCTCCTTCATACAAGACGACATACCTCTACCGGCAGCCGGCCTGCAGTACCAGTTGACATCAATGACAACTCAATGCCAACAGGTATGACTTGTAAATGAGATATTCTTTTCATTTAAGTTATGGTGAAATTTGTTATTTCAACAAGCCTCATGGTTCTACTTCTCAATTTATTTTCATGTTGATTAGATTGAATGGAAGAAGTTGTAGAATGTATTTATGTGGAATCCGTTTAGTCCATACCACTAGCCTCTTGCTGATTGTAAGTGTGCTTTGCGTGGTCAACTGGAGTGATATGAGCTTAAACTCGAATCGCCCTACACTCATTGCTTATGCATTAACTTGAATGGTGGTCAATTTTTGGTGGTATTGATTCGAACATCTTTCAAACGTCCTTAGAAGATTGCACTAAGCTTGTGTTAAATTGTTCTATTTGATGGTGAGACCGTGCCCAGTAGGATTCCATCTAATCATTCACTCATCTTCCTACATTCTTAAGATTAAAATAGATTCTCTCAAACCTTACCTCTTTTGCTCTTTTTTATCTTCCAATTGAGTAGATAGGACCTAAGTTCTAGCAAATCAAGCATTCATGCATTCAAATGTAAGTCTCCTTGTGATTCCAACATAATCACATCAAACCAACTAAGCTTATCAACACGTAGAGACCCTACATTCATGAACCTTAGAGTCTTCTCAATGATCCTTAAGCTAATCTTCAGCATTTGAGAGATTTTGTTCAAGAGAGGATAAGATACTTTGGTATTTTATTTTGTCTTCGCATGTGCATAAAAAACACATCAACACCTTTGAAAAGAATAATGCCACAATCCTTCGTTGCAGCGATGTTATTGTGAAAACCATGATCGTGGCAAAGAATACCCATGAACCGAATCTTGATGAGCTTCAAATGATCATCCAGAAGTTCAAAGGATTCATGTCTTCACATGCTGCAACCTGTTTTTCAACACTTAGTTGCATTTTTCAGAATTGTAATCTTTTAGTTGTAGTTTCTCTTTTGACATGTTTACTTGTAAAAACATTTTCTAAATTGCAAGTTAAATCATTACTTGCGCTTTTGTAATTACAAGTAGACGAGTTACAAGTCAATTTAGAATAGGACTTGTGACTTTGAATAAGTCATAGTTAGTTATTGAATAAGTCTTGGTGGTTGAGAGAATTTCTAAAGTTAGTTAGGATCCTCCCTCTTTTTTCTCAAGACTCCTCCCTTATAAATACTAGAGGGGGTCTATTGTATTTTCTTATCTTTTGTAAAGCGAGCAAAAACTCTGCCAAATTTGCAGCAAAGAAGTCTTTGAACTTTTATGTGTAAATTGAAGAATTGAAAGAAATACAAGAAGATTACTCAAGTGTTAAGTCTTTGTGCTACATTCTTGAGTTTGTGTTCCATATTATCTTTCTTGCAAGTGTTTCTTAGAGAGCTTAATCGAATTTGATTTGCAGTCTTTGTGCTACAAGTATTGGAGGTTAATATAAATTAGAGTAAATATTCTCTTGGAAGGAGTTGTAAGTCTTTGTGCTCACACTTATTCTTGAGAGAGAAATTAAAAATAGATTTTATGATAAGAAATAGTTGTGAGTCTTTGAGCTTATACTAGTTCTTACTGTTTTGTGTAAAAGAGAACAAGATATTTCAGACTTTGTGCTGCTATAATTTGTTCTTGATATTATTAGCACAGAAAAGGGTAGATAGGACTTCGTATATTCAAGTCTTTGAGCTTGATATTGCTGTCCCGTCCCGAAGGAAGTGACAGAAGTCTTTGAGCTTTCAGGAAACTTCATTTCCTTTCTCTCATCTTATTTCAAAAAGTTGTTATTGTTGTTCTAAGTTAACTTGAAAAGGATATTGGCTTTCTTGAAGAAAGAAGAAAGACTTCTATCTCATCCTGTTTAGTTTTAGATTAGATATAGATAGGGGGAGCCTTCCCTTAATTAGGAGAGTTTTACTCACACATTGAGGTTGATCCACAATTTTGTATATTTCCCCAATTGTACAAAATTTTCAACCAACAAGCTTCTTTGGCACTTTCCCTTGAGGTCTTGTCTTTTCTAACCATGACTTGTTGATATTTGTTGCACAAAGTTCAGATTGGTCATCATAGATCTTTTGGGTATCTTCTTTAGTTTTATATGATGTTTTATTGTAGTTTGGTATTCCAAACACTTCCCGAATGGCTAACTCTGAAAGATTAGCTAATACCCTTCCATCAGGTGCAATGATCGCTCTTTCTTGTGCATCATAGTGCATAGCACATTCAACCATCAGCTTAGCACATTCTTTAGCTGGTGGAAATCCAGCTGCTTGGACGATGTCATTCCTCATCATCCGGCGAGCAATGGGTGTTGGCAAGTATCCATCATGGCCATACATTCTCTTTTTGAAGTCTTCGAAATCCACATACCCAAGGTCAATATCTATGACATTCTTCCATTTGGATTTGATCTTTGATTCTGGCTGTACTCCCTTACTAGCGAACTTCATTTTCAGCTTTCCTAGAAGGAACTCATTTGGTGGTCTTTAACCTGCAAAATACATCAAAACTTAATATTATTTATTGAAAAAATTCATAGTTTTAATTCTGATTTTGGACATTATAACTCGGAAATTTCACTTTCAGCTTGTTAAAAAGCTGAATATCTGTCAAAAATCAGACTGAAAGTGGATGAAATTGGTCAAGTACTTAATAAATTCTAAGAAATAAATGGTTTAGACAGAAGAAATCAGTCAAGAATATGAATTTTCTCGAACTTTTGGAGTTTTCTTTGACTGATTTTAATGAAAATTTGCCTTAAATTCCGAGAATTTTGTCTAAAACTCAGAAAAAGCACTTATTTTCTTCCTTCCAACACTCAGAAAAATTTTAATTCTTCAAAATTCCTTCTTGAAAATCAATATTTCACAAAATTTGAGAGAGAAAAATTCTTCAGAATTGCACTCCAATCTTCCAACCTGATAACGAATTTGAAAGTGACTGGTTGAAAATATATAGAGTTAAGAATTTTAATTTTAGAAGCTCCATGTTTTTTTTTGTTTTTTTTTTTTATTATTTTTTTGTTTTTTAATGTTTTAAATCTTTCCAAAATGGAAAGTTTTATTTCTTTTTCAAATTTCATCCTCAGCTAAAAAAGCAAGGAATCTTCCATAACTTTCTCTCAGATTCCAAAATTTTCTTGAATTTTCGAAAATCTTTCTTAGTGTTGACATTATTTTCCTTTCGAACATAATTCTAAGTGTTGGAAAATAATTAAAAATATTCATGTGTCAAGTTTTATTTTGCAACCCGTTTGTTTGATTGACCCTTGATTTCATGTGCTTATTTTGTCAAATTTTCCTTTGGCCATTTTTCTTCCTTCGCCATGGCAAGTTGGTCATCTTCATGTCTAATCTTCAAATCATGGGCGAATTCTTCATCTTATTTTAGGCATCTTCACATATTCCATTTATGCCTAGGCGAACTTGGTTAGTGTTTTGCCAACTTGTGTTTGTTTGTGCCATCTATCTTGGAAAATTTTATTTTCTTCTTGAATGGACCTTCAAATGTGTTTAGCCAAGAGTTTGGGCATCTTTCATGCTTATTAAACATTCTTTACTTAGCCAAGTTGGACTTTGTGTGCTTTAACCCATGTCTTGCTTGCCACTTAGATTTCCTAGCTTTCTTCCTTGTCTTTGCCAACTTTATTCTACTTTCATCCTGTCATGTCTAGGCGGACTTTGAACTTCATAGGCCAAGGCAGACTTGGCTTAGTCTTTGCCATATTCCTTGCTTTACTTGGGCAGACTTCAAACCCTCTTGGATAAACTTCCTCATGGCGGACTTGGAAGGAATTTGGACAATATCCTCTTTGTTTTGCTTTTCTCCCTTGCAGCCTGTTGTGATCATTTCACACATCGCCCCATTAGAATGGGGACCCCCTCTTTTTTTTTTGCCTTAAGTTTTGCTTTCTCTTTGCTTGTTTTTCTCTCTGCTTTTAGGGTTTTGAGTGAGTGAGTGGTCTGCCTAAGCTGGCTAGATTAGAGCTAAACCTTGGAAGTTCGTTTTAGGGTTTCTTTCAAGCTAAGTCTAGTCTTGTTTAGGGAGGTTGTTAGTCGTCTGCCTGAAGCCTCAAGATTGCCAGAATGAAGCATGCCTTTCAAGAGAGTCAAGTTGGTTAGATCAAGGAACAGGAAGAATAGGTCTCAGGTCAGGTCTAGATTGAAAGAGAGTTTTTCTTGTTAGGGTCCTGTTTGTTTCTCTGTCTAAGTCAGTTGGGCAGAGCCAGTGAAGAAAAGGAGTTGGTTTGATTAAGTTTGATGGAGGATGAAGCAAATCAAGGTAACATCTAGCCTGGAAATGTCAAAATCGCTCCTGACCCTTCCAAAGGGTCCAGAGCGAATTTCATCCTATGCTCTTTTTTTGCCTTGGATAGACTTGCAATCTTGTTCCTAGCCTGGAAAATGATCTAACTTTGCCTTGTGAGGTGGTTTGAAACTTGAAGACTAAGCAATTTGGCCTGGAATGGAGATTTCGCTCCTGACCCTTCCAGAGGGTCTAGGGCGAAAATCTTATTAGAACTTATTTTTCACTAACTTTGGCTAAATTGTGATGTGCAAGGTCTCTTGGAATGAAGATTGGACATCATTTGATACCTTTGAAGATTTGGAAGCTTGCAAAATGAAAGATTTTGGACAAGAAGGGAAATTTCGCTCCTGACCCTTCCAAAGGGTCCAGAGCGAAATTTCCAAAAGCTCTAATTATGCAGTGAAGAAGGTCAAGTTTTGGGCATGAATGAAACGAGAATAACTTGCTTTTGCCTCCTGAAGATGTTTTAACTTGGAAAGTGAAGGATTTTGCCGAAAAGGATGATTTTTGCTCCCGACCCTTCCAGAGGGTCCAGGGCGAAAATTCTTCAATCACCTATTTTTCTTGCAAAATCAAGTCACTCTTTGGTTTTTATGGCTTGGATGAGAGGAGAGTAGTGTTTTCTTCCTTTGAGAGATGAATTCAACTTGAACTGATGATGGAATAGGCCTAAAACCTAAAAATCGCTCCTGACCCTTCCAGAGGGTCCAGGGCGAAAATCTCTATAGGAGACATTTCTTGCTCAGTTTGGTCAAATTGAAGTGTCAAAGGCATGGTGAAAGGAAGAATGAGCATGTTGAAAACCTTGGGCATGTTTAGAAATGAAGAAAATGAAGGATTCTGGCCAAGAAAGGCAATTTCGCTCCTAACCCTTCCAAAGGGTCCAGAGCGAAATTCCTTATAAACACATTTTTAGCCTTTCTTGGATATGAAACCTTAATCCTAGCATGATGAAACATGAAATCCCACTTGGCAAAGAAGTTTTAAGGTGAAAAAAATGAAGATTTTTGGTCAAGATTGCAATTTTCGCTCCTGACCCTTCCAGAGGGTCCAGAGCGAATTTCCTCAAAATCACCTTTTGATATCAAATTTTGCTAAGCCAAGTATGGGATAAGGTCAAACATAGAAAGAATTACCCCTGGGAGTGAATTGAGATTGCAAGAAATCATCAAAAAGTGAAGGAATTGAGCCAAATGGAGAATTTCACTCCTGACCCTTCCAGAGGGTCCAGATCGAAATTCCTAAAAACACCTATTTCCTTGCAAGGTCAAAACAACTTTTTAGTTTTTATGGCTTGAATGGGTGTGAGGAAGAGTGTTTTGCATTTTGAAGATAATTGAGATTGTCAAGAGGAAGCAATCAGGCCTAGAACATGATTTTCGCTCCTGACCCTTCCAAAGGGTCCAGAGCGAAAATCTCCAAAACTTTCCTTTCTTCCAAAGTTTGGGCAAAGTTAAGCTTAGACAGGGCTGTGAGAAGACATTTGAATTGCCTTGAAGTGGAATTGGAATGCTAAGAATGCAAATTTTGAAGCCAAGAGGGAAATTCGCTCCTGACCCTTCCAAAGGGTCCAAGGCGAAATTTCCAAATCCTCCTATTTTCCTTGCAGTTCAAGAGTAGATTTTGGTTTTCAGGACTCAAAGAGGAGTAAGACATGATGTTCTATCCCTTCGAAATGATTTAAAGTTGAAAGGATGAAGGAATTGCCCTAAAAACCTAAAAAATCGCTCCTGACCCTTCCAGAGGGTCCAGGGCGAAAATCCTAAAACCAACCTGTTCCTTTCAAGTTTGTGCTAAGGCAAGACTAGACCAAGGTAGAAAAGGCCTTTGAGACCACTTGTGAGTAGATGTTTGTTTCAAAATTTGATGATTCTAGGTCAGAGAAGGAAAATCGCTCCTAAACCTTCCAGAGGGTCCAGGGTGAAAATCTCAAGATCCCCTATTTTGCCTTGCAAGAACAAACCAAGCTTGGGTGGAGTGAATGAAGAAGACTAGTGCCTAGCTTTGAGTGAAGGATTCAAGACAAAATGATGGAGTAAGCCTAAGCAAGAAAAATCACTCCTGATCCTTCCAGAGGGTCCAGGGTGAAAAACCCTAAATTCACCTTTTTCTTCCAGATTTGAGTGAGACTAAGCCTGGACTACAATGAAAGAACCTATTTGGAATGCCTTGAAGAGGTTTTGGACCTTCAAAAATGAGAATTTTGAGCTCAAGAGAGAATTTCGCTCCTGACCCTTCCAAAGGGTCCAAAGCGAAATTCCCAAAAATGCAATATTTCCTTCAAAGTTTTAATGAGCTAACCCAGTGATGGAGAGAAATGAACCCTGGAGATTGCCTTGGAGGAGTTTTCAAACTAAGGTGAATTTTGGCCTGAAATGTAAAAATCGCTCCTGACCCTTCCAGAGGGTCCAAGGCGAAATTCACATTCTCACCTAATTTCCTCATGAAAAATGATAAAAATTTGAAATGCAAGACTTTGATTAGGTCAAAGCAAACATGAGCTCACCTTCCAGGAGATTTTGGAATCAAGAAATGAGATATTCAGGACCTAATTGGAAAAATCGCTCCTGACCCTTCCAGAGGGTCCAGGGCGAAATCATCAAAAACCTATCATTCAACATTGATTGATTAAGTTTAGAGGTTGTAAAGACAAAGACATGGAAACTTGCAAATATAGGTTGAGAAAATTTCAATTTCATCAAGAGAACAAGCATGGATAAGGGGTTCAAACAAGTCTTGAAGTGAATCTAGACCTTCATCACTTTAAATATTTCAAGGCCTAAGGAGAAAGGAAGCTTCATTAAGCCTCAATCAAACCTCCATATTCCCAAATTTTCACCAAATTTGCTAAAATTAAGACATTTGGGGAGGTTAGATCAAATTCGCATGAATTAAGGCCATTACAATTGAATTAATTAATTTTTAAAGCCTTAAAGCAAATATAAAATCCACCTTGGAGGCCTTGAAATCAATTTTAAAATTTAAAAAATATGGGTGAGCGCTCAAAATGCATTTATTTGCTTTTACAAGCAAGTCAGCCTTTTTTTAAAGGGAATTTTATTTGTTTTATTGCTAAAAACCTAGGTCGGCCTTATGGTTAATTAGAGTGAGCGCCCTATTTAAGGGAGATGCTTTGTGGTGAATTCAAATCATTCATTCATTCCTTCTTATGCGAATTTAGAAGAGCAGATTGGAGGCGAATTTCTTAGTAAGTTGGAGGCTAAATTTCCAGAATTCCTTGCTAAGTGTTGGAAGCTAGTGAAGGTGAAGTTCTTTGGAAGGCTAATTGAGGTGTAGTTCATCCAAAAGAAGGCCAAAAATTCAATTTTTGTCCAGCAAAATCTGATCTTCTTTCTTCCATTTTTCAAGGTTCATAGTTAAGCATTCAAGAGGAAGGTATGAAGAATCCTTTTTGAAGCTCTTATTCAAGACTTGTTTTGATTTTCATAGCATTTTTTAAAGTCTAAGTCTTGAAAATCCAATTTCCATTCATAATTAATTTGAGGAATCATGTCCTTTTCAAATTAATGTTTTGAATTATTCCCTTGGAGGGTCTTAAATTCTATGCTTTAAGGTATGATGCTTAAAGACTAATTTTAAATTTTTGTGTAGGCATCAAATGACGACCCCCAAAGCCAGAGGATCTACTAGTCAGCAGGCTCTCATCAAGGAAGATCAGAGGAGCAACGAATTGGAGACCAGGATCGTGTCCAAGTGGAGTAATATTGGAGACACCAACTTAGGAAACTTCAATGTGAAGAAGTTTCGAGAGGTCCCCTACATTGGCAAGCCATCACCTGTTGCAAGGAGGATAATTGAGAGTGGCATCATCAAGGCTGTAGGTTTCCCTCCCACCGTCAAGTGCCATGAGCTGATGATCGAGTGTGCTCGCCACTATGACTCACAGTCAAGGACGATCGTAACCAAAGACGGGAACATCTTAGCCTACCTTTTAGAGGAAGCTATAGGCAAAGCTCTTCATCTTCCGAACCATAAAGACATGATCTACAAAAGCTTGGAAGGAGCAAGGTCGATCTATGAAGATGATCCTGAGTCTTGTTTGAACTTCTTCAATAAGAATTGGTTGCTCAAAAGTCAGCCTCGCTTGAACAAGATTCCCAATACACCACATAGGATTGACTTCTAGGAGGAATACAGAGACTTAATAACTTTGCTCAATCGAGTTACAGGTGCTTCTCAAGCCTTCTTCTTCGACAAGTGGATGTTCTTCTTCATACAAGTGATAGTCCAAGGAAAAGGAATGCTCCATTGGGCCAGAATCATTAGCAATTGTCTGGACGTGCAGTTGAGAAGGCTAAGACCCACCAAATCATTCCACATGAGCTCATATGTTATATATGCCTTGATCAGGAGTTTCGAGTATGCAGGGCTACCTCACAGAGGAGTGATTGGAAGAGGACCCGGAGAAATAAGAGTTTGTGATTCTTATGTTCATCTGCATCATCCACCTAGAAGTGACTACAAGTTAGTCAATGACACCTTCACGATGAACATTACCAGGATATTGCAAGGTGGAATTCACAATTGACTGTCTCTGGATGCACAAGAGCTTGTGAAGAAGTATGGTGCATGGTTCATTCAGTTTCAAAAATTCACATACATCAAAGTTCATGGGTGTCCTTCACCTCCCTACATGTTGCCAAGATATCCAACAGACAGGATAATACTACTTGAGGTGACTAGACAGTTGGCAGCTTATGCGAAGGCATCCAGGCACAAGCATGGAAATGGAATTCCTATGCCCATCATACTAGGGAATTCAGTTGAAGTGTGTCCTAATACTCAAGCCGCAAAAGATGCAGAGAAGGAATTATGTCTATACTCATTCACATCAGTTGCCTCGCGAGACAATTTTGATCTGGCAGGAAGTACAAGCATGAGTTTCAGGTGGAGGACTTTTGGATGAATCTCCCAGGTGATTTAGAGGTCAAAAGAAAGATGCATTCCAGGCTACCCTTAGATCTCATCAGGAAATGCAAAGTTTATAGAGTAGCCAATCAAGCCCAGGATAATGGTAGATACCTCCAGTTGTCCGATGAGAAAGAAGACAAAGAAGTGAAGATAGATTGGAATGAGCCCGAGGTTTTAGACTTGAGAGCTTTGATGGCTCCCGTTTTATCCTGCACTCGCAGATGGGTGGATGTACAGCATCAAAAGTTGAAGGAGCAGAATGTACCAATGACATTCACTTTGGAGGCAAGACCAGAAGAAGGAGAAGCAAGTGTGAGTGAGAATACTTCTCATTCCAAAGGCTCAAAGAGGAAAGAAGGACCTGAGAAGAGAGAACCTTCCAAGAAGAAGCAGAAAACAAATCCTGATCACCCACCAAGCACATCTTCTAGGCATGAAAAGGAGCCGAATCAAGGGGAAGATCAGAGGTAGATAGTATATGAAGTTGATGAGTCTATGGAATCCATGGTACAGAATGATAAACAAGAGAAAGGACAGACACCTCAGCATTCATCAAGTCAATCTCCCCAAGTTGGTGCTAATGAGCAACACGAAGAAAAGAATGATGATGAAGCGACATCTCCTCTTCGGGAAGATAGGCCACTACCTAAAGAAATACAAGTGAGTGAAACAAGATCTACCATTCCTGATTGGCTGAAAGAGAGACTGACAAGGGTAGTTGTGGTTGAAGAGGAAGAAGATGTGTTTGACTTGGAAAGCCTTATAGGAAATTCTCATGAGGTAATGGAGAAGAAGAAGGCCACAAAGATGTCTAAGGTAATTAGAGATGAGACAGGATCCAGGAAAGTGCAGGTAGCTACACCAGTGGCGGACAAATATGAGGATGAGATTCTTGCAGAAGAATATGACTTAGAAACATTTGAGCTTGGTCCACTTAACTTCGAGCAAGCGATGGAAGAGGCAACTGATTCATTTCAAGCACTTAAAGACAAACTTAAAGAAGAAATGGAAAAGAATAAGAAGCTTGCGAGGGAGGTCAGTGCTTGGAGGAACTATTTTAGTCATCTTAATCAGCCCTTGAGATGTCAGGATCCAGCAGTATCTCCTTTACAAGCACTCCCTCTTGAATCAGTAGGTGAGGCAGAAAGGGTGAAGAGCTTGGTTCAACTTATGAGTTCTTGGATTGATAAGTCCCACAAGGTAGCCGTTGAATTTGCAACAAGAATGATAAAGACAGTTCATCGAGCTGTCCAGGTCCTTGAGATTATCCATAATCTAATGATAACTGTAGCTGCATTCACTCACACTAGAGATGTTATCATTCCAGTCTTACAAGTGATAAGAGAAACACCAAGACGGATTCTGGCACAAGAAAAGATAACGGATGGAGGAACCCATAACCTCCTACAGTGGTCAGCTCTGCTCCAGATGAAGGAGGTCCTTTTTGAAGACGTCAACACCAAATGCAGCCGAGTTGAAGGCATCATTCATCCAATTCAAGATAAGGTGTTTGAGGTGTTGTGTACCATTCTTGATAGGCGGATCGAGATCGAGACAGATGTGGACATCCAAGAGTTGGAGGATAGAATCAAGGTCATCTTTTGCAAAGAGGAGAACATCATCACAGATAAGCAACGAGATCAAATGTACACTACTATGTTCCTGATTAAGAAGACCAAAGAACTTGAACCTAGATGGGAGACAACTCTTCTCACTGCTTTTGATCAAGTCCTTCACTTGGAAGAACGAATGAAGAATCTTCCTGAGATTCCCATTGCTGAGATTGAAGGAATTGTGTCCAGATTCATTGAATATGCTAAGAAAGAACATAGGAAAGGGAACAAAATTCTAGATGAAAAGTTGTTATAAGATGATGTGGCAACTTAATTCCTATTGGTCTATGTCTCCTCGGTATTTGTGCCAATTCTTTATTGGCTATGGATTAGTGATGTTTATCTAAATGGGGACTTTTTTGTAACAACCCTAATTAGGGTTTAGGTGTCAAAATCTCAGCCATTGATCTTCTTTTGATCGAGGCCATTCATTGTATTTGAGGATTCTATATATACCTTCACTCATTTCATTTTAAAGAGTGAGAGAAGTTAGAAAAAAGAGAGAGAGCTTAGAGAGAAGAAAGTTAGAAAGTTATTGTTGTAGCAAGATTGAGTAGTAAAGAAAGAATTTTGAACAATTGTTGTCCATTTGGTTATGAGATCAATAAAATATTGAAGTTATGGTGTTTTATTGCAATACTTGTGGCTATCTTCATGATTGTTTATCTTCTTGAATCACTCTCAGTTGAAATAGCATTTAAGTTCTAAGTTTGAAGGACAAAGTGTCGTGCTTGATCTTTGATAAGATTCATATTCCAAACCACTAGCTTCTTACTGATTGTAAGGACGCCTTGTGTGGTCAACTGGAAACATTGAGATTGATTAAGAGTTCAATCATTCTTGGAAGTATTGATATGTATCTCTATGATAGTATCTATGATTCTATATCCTTGATGATTTGAAAAACTATTGAATCCCCTTAGAAGATCGCATCAATTCCAGTAGAGTTGTAATTTCTTGGCGATACTGAAATTGGTAGAATCTTATCAAGTCCAGTCTTCATTGAGTCATTCTTAGGATTAGTTCAAGTATTCCTTCTTAGAAACCCTTATCTTTTGACATTTTTTGAAAATCCGTTAGTGTTAGGAGAATCCTGTTCCTGCATTTGGAAAGAAAGTAATGTGGACAAGCTTTCTCTGAAAGTACGTAAGGCCCCTTGAAGAAACAACATATACAACGACCACTGGTGCTTATCCACACATAGAGATCCTACAACAAAGAACCTTGAAGTCATCCCGATTGATCCTTTTCGTGACATCTTCAACATTCAGAGACTTTAATCAAGAGAGGATAAGGTACCTTTAGGTATTTTATTCTGTGTTTGGTTGTGTACAAAATACACATCAACACAACCTTGTCTTGCTTTTCCATTGGGCGGAGTTGGAAGTTTGTTTGCCCATCTTCATATGTGCCGAGGTGGACTTTAGGCTTCTTTGGACATGTTTTAACCTCTTGCTTTTTCTTTTTCAACTTGGTCTTAGGTGAACTTGGTATAGGTTTGGCTATCCAGCTTAATTCTTTTCCATAGGTCTTGTTTGCCAAAACCTTTTGCTTTTCTTCTTAACATGTCAAAACCCTTTGCTTTAATTCATGTTTTTCCTTCCTTATGTCTTAGGCTTAATCTCTCTCCATGTGGAGAAGAGAGCGAACTTCAAGTGCACTTGGACATACTAGCTTGCACCTTGCTTCCTTATCGAAATTGTTATTCCTCTTATCCCTTAGCTGGACTTCAAGCTTTCTTAGCATATGGCGGACTTCAGCTCTCATAGGTCATATCTTTTACATACTTTAAAACCTTTTGCTTTATTTCTTGGCGGACTTCGGAGTGCATCAGCCAAGGGCAGACTTTGGCTTGTTTTTAACTTTAGACATTCCAACCTTTTGTCATACTTCCCTTGTTTGTGCCATCTTTCCTAGGCTTTGTTTACTTGTTCTTTGACATACTTTCTTTTCATGCTTTGGTGGACTTGATTGCTTCCATGTCATGGCAGACTTTGAATACCTTTGGACATTAAACCTCATGTACCTAGCGGACCTTGAAGCTTGCTGGCCCCATGACTTAGGAGGGCGGAGTTTAAGTCTTGTTGGACATATCCATTTGCCATGTCAAAACTTCTTTCTTTTCCATTGTGTTAACTGCAGGTCGGAATTTGATTAACCTCTGCCATGTCTTTCTTAACTGCATGTAGGAGTTTAGGAATGTTTGGACAGTCAAACCCTTGGCTGAGTGGACTTCATGAAGTTTGTGCCATTTCCTTCATACTTTGGTGGACTTTGCTTGGTCTTTGCCATGCACATGCTAGGCAAGGTCGACTTGGATACCTTTTGGTCATGGAGAACTTTGATGGACAGCTAACTTTCTTTGCCTTGAGCGAATTTTGACCTTTATATTATGAATTTTGATCTTCCATGCCGGTGCTTTAACCTGCCATGTCCATCTTGGATCTTCCAAATCGATGATGTACCTTCTGGAACAAAACCCTAATTAGGGTTTTTACCCTGCTTTTTTACACAAAGGCAATTTTTTTCAATTTTGAGGAGACATGGACACTGATCATATGACTTGAGGAACAAAACCCTAATCTTGCTTTTAAAAAAGGCAAAAAAAAAGAGAAAAGCAAAAAGAAAGCCAAAAAAGCTGCTTCTTGGATTGGGCTCAAAGTGTCAAAACAAAACTTTCTAAGTTTAGAAAAAAGCAAAAAAAGCAAAAATTCCTAAAAAGTAGAAAGTTGTCAGAAATAACTCAAAGAGATTGCGATCCTCGTCCTTCAAACCTTCTAAGCACTTTGACAACGTTCAAACTGTTCTGAGCATGAACTCTCTACTTGGCTCGAGATGACTTCTCAAAAACTCTCAAAGAAGATGGATTTACAAAATTGTAGATCTAGGAAAAAAACCCTAGGTTGCCGGTTCGGGTTCAGGCACCGATTCGGGTTCGAAGAACCGGTACGCCGGTATGGCAAAATTTTGAAAAGGGGTTTGGGTTCGTTAGTACAAAAACATGTAAATTATATATATATGCAACCTATAAGCATGAATTAAGATTAGCATGTCACATAGCATCATATAAACAACAAAACCAACATAAACTTGTAATCATAGCATCATGATCATGCCATAACAACATCATATAACATCAAGTTTAATATCAAAATGATAAAATATTCAAGTATCATTGTTTCAACTTTCAACATTTTAAAGTTTGATCATCAAATGGATTCTCTAATTCGTCATCCTCATTCTCCTCCTCCTCATCATTGACATTGACGTTAGATGAATCAATGCCAATGCCAATGACACTTGCACTTGCACTTTAAGTTTGCTTGCTATCTGAGTCATCAAATGCAACAAGCTGAGAAGTGAAATCATCCAAATCGGTATGTTTTGGCTCCATATCCCACATCTTCGTTTCCCCTTGCTTGTAGTCATGTTGCTTGTATGAAATGAGCCAAGTTAATGTTTTAAAACTCACTTTTAGGTCATATTTTAATTTTTTATGTGGTGGAATTATTAAAAAATTAAATTTTGCAAAACAAAAATCCATTTTTGGGCTGTCAGACCCCTGGGTTCGACCTGGGTCCTCTTGGGTTCAACCCTGGGTCCTCTTGGGTTTGACCTGGGTCCTCTTGGGTTTGCCCTGGTTCGAACCAGGCTTGTGAATCACAAACCCTGTTTGAACCACAGGCGAACCAAACCCGAACCCCGAACCAGGTTCGGACCGGACTAGTACCAGAGGTCTAGGGGGTCGAACCCAGTAACTCAATAAAACTCTAAAAAGCAAAAACAACCAGGGGTCCCCATTTGCAATGGGGCGATGTGTGAAATAGGTCACAACAAGTTTCTCAAGGAACATGTTTTGGGTAGAAAGTTACTTGAGCTTTAATCCATAAATTTTGTGAAGATTAGTCATTTGGTTTCTTCAATGAATTACTACCAAACTTTAATAGACAAGAGATGCAACCGCTAGTCGCCCCATAAATCCAACATGTGAAAATGGAATGTGCGAATGTGTATACATCCCCTACATGCCCACAAGGTTTTGATTTACAACTTCTTCAAGAATTAATGCTTAAATTACTATTCCTTAGCAAAAGTCCATATATTGCATGGTTCATCATAACAATATGAAAGGAAATTAGTACAAATGGACACATAAGCAAGAATGCAATATTTACCCTAGGCAAACCAATCGAGAGAAAACCCCAACATGGGATGTGGTACCTCATGGGTTTTTGTATACAGCTTATTGAGCTCATTCCAAGCAGACTGAAAATAGTGATATATCCTATGTAAGTCCTATTAGAGTCACCAATGAACTCAATCCTCTAGGATCACCTGCAAAACCAAAAAATGCCTTCCACGTTAGAGCAACAACAGAAAAATCTTGCCTAATTATGGGCACAATGGATTAGATCGAATTTGATATTACATCACAATATGTGCATATGATTCCTTGCCCATAAAGACAAGGTCAGATAGGATTAGACAAGATTGTGACATATGTCTTAATCCTTTGTTATGAGACAACTAAAGTGAATTATTAAATGACCTAGGACTCGAGAATTAAATGTCAAAAGATAAGATAAGATCTTATGACAACTAACACCTTCTAGAAAAATTCCCTAGGACCTATGTTAACTTATGCATGTGAATAAGACCTACTAGTGAACTAGTTCTAAGGTAAAATATCTTATTCACACAAACACCCCCCATTAAGTGCAACTTAGGTAGTAGTAGATTATTGTGCAAATGATGCAAAGATTATGATTACGATTATGGATCTCGGCTACTAGGCCATGTTAGGTACCCATTTATAATGCAATCTCTCACAAAGAGAGAAATGGAGAAAACGCAATAGGACAGAACCCCTCTGCAAAAGAGAAGATACAAACTAGCGATGAAAGATGGAGGACTCAATGATACCCCCCCAAGGATTACATCCATCATGAAGATACAATAAATTATCCTTCCATAGGAAGGAAAGTGAGAGACTAGATAGCCCCCCCCACAATGAGATAACTTGCAGCAAAGAAACACTAGAAGTACACTGGGAGCAAACCATGGAACCTTAATTATAGCAACAAAGACAAGATGATTCTGATGTTGTAAAACAGTGAAAACTCATGATTTATAGAGCAATAATGGAATCGGATGAAGAAACTAAAAATGTTGACTGTCTGGCTGCCAAGGAACATTGGAAAAATCTCTATGGAGCAACCCTGCAATCTAATTGAAGCAACAAGAGATTGAAGTATGATCTAGAACTAAAATGAATTGATTTGATCAAAATGGCACCTTTGCAAATGTCAGCGTGTTCAAGTAATCCTCTAGGATACTCCTAAGAAAAGAATTGAAAGAAAATGTACCTGAGAATGAATATGAAAAAAGTGCACGGATGGCTTGAAAGAGTTCCTTGATACCTTTACAATGCCGCAAGAATTGCAAAATAGGATATTGTGGCAAAAAATTATGAGCTCAAAAGCCAAAAAAAGGTGATCTGGCTTCAAACAGCAATTACTAGCACCAGACAACAGAATTTGGAAAAACTACCTGCTCCACTGGAAAGTACACTAAACCAGCTTTCCAACAATATCTCATTTTCGAAAAATGGACACAATGGTGAAAAGTTATGATGATTTTCCCAATCTTGATAAAATTGTCAAAAAAAAGGGAAAAAAAATTAGCACCCAAGAGCTAAGCCCCTGGGCACCCATGTGATCATCAGCCAGTAGATTTGAAATAAAAGGTGCCCAACAAACCCACCGCCAATGGAGCAGCACACAGCTGGTGAGGTCAGTGGTGTCTAGCCAAGCGATCAACCAGTCAAACTTGGCATAGGAAGTGAACCATCATATATGTCCCTTCACTTGTAACACTCACCCCTAATTCTTTTTGAAAACTTACCAATCAATAGGTCACACGACAATGCAAAATACAGCTCTCTGCTGATGGACATCTCTGTTGTGAATTTATTCAATGTTTCTTGCAATTTGCTTTCAATGTTCATGAAGATTTTGACTTTTGAATAAAGTATAATAAATAATTTACAGCCATAAATGCATGAAAGTCTCTTCCTGTCATAAAGGACTGAAATTACAATTAATTGCTCATTACATTGCTGTCCATAAACCTCAGGTTAAATATCGATTTTAGCAAACTTAATGACATGAAGAAACATTCATATGATTTTCTCAACAAAGTACCTGATAACATGCAAGGCTATTTTAACACATTAAACTCAGTCACAAGTAGCTGCAGCTGAATCTTGTTCCCAGCTGTCCGATGGACTTCAAAACACTCGAAGAACCTTAAACCTGAGATCTGAGCAGAAATACAGTCATATACCTGCTGGAAATGGTGCTCAAGTACAGGGGTGAATACCATTACAATTCATATTAATTTCAGTTGAATTCGCCTTGTCTTGGGAACAACCATAAATGACTCTTGGGGTCTAGGCATCCAGTTTTGTGCCAAAAAGCTGAGACCAAAACCATGTAACATCCCTCCAAACTCAAATAACCAGTTGGAAAGTAGCATCCATCCAAACTCAAATTACAATTAATTGCTCATTACATTGCTGTCCATAAATCTCAGGTTAAATATCGATTTTAGCAAACTTAATGACACGAAGAAACATTCGTATGATTTTCTCAACAAAGTACCTGATAACATGCAAGGCTATTTTAAAACATTAAACTCAGTCACAAGTAGCTGCAACTGAATCTTGTTCCCAGCTGTCCGATGGACTTCAAAACACTCAAAGAACCTTAAACCTGAGATCTGAGCAGAGATTACAGTCATATACCTGCTGGAAATGGTGCTCAAGTACAGGCCATAACAATTCATATTAATTTCAGTTGAATTTGCCTTGTCTTGGGAGCAACCATAAATGACTCTTGGGGTCCAGGCATCCAATTTTGTGCCAAAAAACTGAGACCAAAACCATGTAACATCCCTCCAAACTCAAATAACCTGTTGGAAACTCATGTACAGCCTGCAAGAGGGGTGATTCTGCTCTAGAAAATTCAGATTAAAAAAACTTCTATTATACCTTCACAACTTGGTTGCCCAACTCCTAAAAACTGACTAGAACAATACCCACAAAAAAAAATCAAAGCCTTGGTCTCCATGAGCACTTTGAGACATTTTGAAGAGTTACAATCCAATTTGATATGCACAGAAAATGGCATCAAAAATCACCTTAAAACAACTCTACAAACCCTTCAAGAAATCAATAAAAGATGCCTCCAATCAGCTTTGAAAATACCATAATGATTTCCATACTCATGAAACCCCAAATCAAAAAAACTTCGTAAAAACCAATATATTTTCTAAATGAAAATACCAGACCAACTAGGCTGGGCCTCTTACCACTGAAACCAGTAAGATGAAGAGGGTTTTAATCCTCAACAACACCTGGAAGAACTCCTTTGTTCATTCCGAGAGCATCTCCTTAAGTGTGCAAACCCTCAATGAATGAAATGAGAGCCAAAAGTCCAATTTATGCAGTTTGGAGGGAATCTGGGCACTTTTAAATTCAAATATTTTATTTTCCCTCTAAAAGATCTCAATATGATTTAAAAACAACCCCACTGTTGGTCGTAAAATGGGCTTTGTACTACTTGTTAAGCTACGTTGGTTAAGTATGTTAGTGTCGTCGAGGGTAGTTGTCCGTTGCACGACGGTTCCCCACGGGTGGTAACCACAACCCTCGACCGTGTCTTTATATATGCTCTTGTACTTGTTGTTGGAGACACTAATGCAGAGAATGATTATTGTACTAGACATTTTGGCATTAATGAAAGCATTGCTCTGAGTTTCTGGTTAATAATAAAAGTTTTTTTGTTTTGTGTACATGGTATGTGCTTGCTATGTACAGAAGTGATTTATGCCCAATATACTAAATAAGGACAAAAATAAAAAGATACAAACTGACAAATGGGAAGTGGTACAAAGAGCGTTGAATCTCAGACAACAGATAGAACGAAGGCGTAGGCTAAGGCAGCTTGCCGAGGGACGATCGGCCGAGGGGTTGCTCGAAGGGAACCTAGGAGGTGTCACGGAGGTTGCGGAGGCAGAGATAGACGAAGAGAATTACACTCTCTACATTGTTGTAGGGTTGCCCGACGAAGGGAATCTAGGAGTCATGGAGGGTGCCGAAGGAGAACTCTACAGTTTGCTAGAATACCACCGTAGGGTAAGAAGTCGCGAAGAGTTGGTGGAACAAACAAGGCGAAGTCTAAACCTGATCGACGCTACCAGAGACCTACTAAAGAACTTGTCCATTTCCGACAAAGTATGCTCAGAAGCATAACTATACATGATGAACTCCTTGGTGTAGTTGGGACAAACCAAGACGGGTGCATGAGCAATTGCATCTTTGATATCATTGAATGCAGCTTTTCCTTCTGAATTCCAATGGAAAGCAGACTTTCCTTTCATCATATCCACAATATGACGAGTCTTTTCTGCAGAGTCAAGAATGAATCTTTGCAGAAAATTTACCTTACCAAAGAAGGAATGAACAGCGGTCTTGTTGGATGGCAAAGGGAGATTCTGAATAGATTTAACCCTCTCAGGATCAACTTTTATACCCTCCTTGGAAACAATATGACCAAGAAGTTTTCCCTCCGTCACCCCAAAAACCGACTTCTTGGGATTAAGGGAGATGTCGTGCTTGCGACATCTTTCAAGTAAATCTTGTAAGTGAAAAAGATGATTCTCACAATCTTTAGAAAAAACAGTAAGATCATCAAGATACACAACAATATACCTTCCCACAGTACCACGGAAAGCCAAGTCCATAGCTCATTGGAAAGTAGCCCCTGCATTGATCAACCCAAAAGGCATTTTGCGGTATGCAAATGTACCCTATGGAGTAGTAAATGCAGTCTTATGTTGATCAGGTTCACTAACCTCAATCAGATTGTATCCCAAAAATCCATCTAGCATAGATAGCATCTCGGAACCAATCACCGTTTGCAAAACTTGATCCATGATTGGCAATAGATAATTATCCTTGAGTGATAGCTGATTTAGATTTCTGAAATCAACACAGATACGTATTTCTCCATTCTTCTTACGCACCGGCACTATATTCGCCAACCATGTTGAATGATGGATGGGAAAGATAATCGGAGCATCAAGCATTTTTTGAACTTCAGAAAGAATGGTACCTGAAATCTTCGGATTATGTTGGCGTTGCTTCTGTTTGAAAGGTTCTGCACCAAGCTTGAGAGGAATGTCGTGCTGCACTTCCTTGGGTTGAAAGGATTTTAGATCATCATATGAATATGCCAAGACATCATGATATTGGCACAAAAGCTGAATAAACTGATCTCTCCCATCTGAAGTGCACTTATTGCCAATGTTGACAAACTTTGGATCTTCATCTGAACCAATATTGTATTTCTCATATCCCATAGGAGAATCAGCACTTTCTTGTTGTCGTCTCTTGATATAACGATCATGTTGATCGAAAAGTTTTTCAAGAGAAACCAACCCCTTGGGAATTTTATTTCCTTTCAGCTGAAGAATATTTTCATCTAATTTGGATGATGTTTCAGACATTGAATCTGATGACAAAAAAGTAGGAGAATTACTTCCTTCAAAATATAGGTTGTTGAAACCATCTTCTGCTTATAGGAAATTATTAATCTGTTTGTCATCATTGAAGATCTGCCAATGATCCCAATTGTCAGGCATACTAGGTCTGCAGATTATCTCAATAATATATTTATCTTGACCAAAGTCAAGATGGGGAATTAATGTGTTGGTTGAAAATTTTGTACACTTGGGGAAATATACAAAATTGTGGTTTCAACCATAGCACACGAGTAAAAACTCTCCTAATTAAGGGAAGGCTCCCCCTATCTAACTAAAACTGAAATAAAAACAGGATGGTACAGCAGTCTTCCTTCTTTCTTTAAGAAAGACAATATCCTTTTCTCTTCACAGAAAAGGATAGCGATTGAATATGAACAGTAATAGCCACTTTTAAGTAAAATGAGAGAAAGGAAATGAAGTTGTCATGTCCCCTCTTTAGTATGACATGACACTTTATGTGGATTTGCCTATTCCAGACTCTCGTAGGCAAATGGTTGTGATGAGAGAGTCATTTTGGCGTTTATTTGGTGATTGGATGGCTCATTATGATCTTGGAGACATTATATTTATTATTACTTTTTATTTGGGGCCAAAATGTTATTGAGGTGCACTTTTTATTTTATGAAGTAACTTTTTATCTAAAAAGTGCAATGAGGCTTCTAGAAGATTCTATTATGGATACTTCTAGAAAGTCATGGATACTTCTAGAAAGACTAAGAGGCTTCTAGAAGATTCTATTATGGATACTTCTAGAAAGTTATGGATACTTCTAGAAAGACTAAGAGGCTTCTAGAAGATTCTATTATGTGTATAAATAGACCCCATGGGTCTCTCATTTGGCATCGAAGTCTATTTTCTCTAGTGCATCTACTTGAGCATTTGTGGAGCTTGAAGGTCTGCAAATATCATTGATCTTTGGGAACGATAACTCCCTTAGATTAGCATAATTGAGCAAGTGAAATATCTTCTGAAGGGTTGCGTTATTGGAGATGGTACTCAGCCATTTCATGTTGGATTTCAATTGAAGGTTGATTTGAGGGCTTGTATTTGGTGAATAAGGGTTTTGAATTCATCCCAGCTCAAAATTTGGTACTGCAGCCGCACAGTACGACCCAGGTACGGCCTGCAGCAGGGACAGTACGATAGTGACAGCAGGGCATTCTTGGGACAGTCCAGTCCTCCTTTCATCAGCATTTCATAATCGGAGTTCAAGGAGCGATTTCCAAGTTCCATTGCATGGTTTTTGTTGTCAATTTTTATGATAGAAGTGCACAGTTGTAACAGTCATATATGTATTCAGAAAACAGTCCATTGTAATCAGACATTGCTATCTTGTAGTTGGATTGATATAGTAGAGAAGGTGCATTGCAAGGTCATTGTTCATGTGTGATAGTTTATACATTCTCTTGTCATAAATTCAGTGCTCATGTGTAAGGAAATTCATGATATATTAGCATTGAAGTCCTTGCATGAATATTTAGAGTTTCATTATTGTTTATTGTTTTACATTTCAATATTGGTATTGTTATCTCAATTGTACTTGATGCTCAAAACAACTATCATATTGAAACACTACATCACAAACAAAACAATTCAGTGCATGCCAAGTGTTTGACAAATTGTCTCAGTTCAGATTTGGGGTTTATTAGTGGCCTTTATAGTAAGGGTCATTACAGAAGTTTCCTGAAAGCGCAAAGACTTCCGTCACTTCCTTCGGGACGGGACAACAATATCAAGGTCAAAGACTTGATATTGGAAGTCCTATCTACCCTTTGCTATACTAAATTTTACAATGAATAAAAGACGACAGCACAAAGACTGGAATAATTTATTCTTTTAACACAAAGACAAGAACTAATGCAAGCTCAAAAACTTGCTGCTATTTCTTATCACACAATATTTTTTTCTCGAGAACAGAGACAAGCTCAAAGACTTGCTGCTCCTTCTAGAGATTTCCTATTTTAATTAATCTTCTCTACTTGCAGCTCAAAGACTTCAAATCAGATTGGACTAAGCTCCTTTAGAAACACTTTGCATAGAATAAATAAAAAGAATGAAACTCAAACTTGTAGCTCAAAGACTCAAAACTTGAGTAATCCTTCTTTACTATTCTTCAAAACCTTCAATTCACATACATAAGCTCAAAGACTTCTTGCTGTAAATTTGGCAAAGTTTTTACTTGCTTTCCCAAAAGATAAAGATTACAAAGGACCCTCTTTTCTATTTATAGGAGAGGAGCCTTGAGACAAAGGTGGGAGGATCCTAACTAACTTGAGAAATTCCTTCAACCACCAAGACCTATTCAACAACTAATTATGACTTCATTAACTAACTAAGACTTATTCTAACTATAGTCCTAATCGGACACAACTTGTAGTTGCCTTACTAGTAATTACAAAAATGCAAGTGATGACAACTAGCCGAAAGGAAAACTACAATTCTGAAATTACAATTTTAAAATTTTACAACAAGTGTTAAAAACACTTAAGTTGCAACTCTTGAAGATACGAACACATCGAACTTCTGAATAACTTTCTGCAATTCATCAGGATCTGGTTCATGAGTGTTCATAGCCACCACCCTAGTTTTTACGATGACATCATGGCATTGGCATAGCGTGGAATTCCCTTTTTCCAATGCTGACCGGATTTCCTGCAACTTAGTTTGATACTTAATCAATATTTGAATGGAAGCGACTGAGAATTGCTCACTTCTCCATTCATCATGAATCTTGAGTTGCAGGTCTGCAAGAACTTCTTCCTCAGGCAGCAGCTCATCATTCTGATTTAAAATGTCGCAGGATGCCTTTTTGCAATGGGAGGTTACATCTTGAAAGACTGCTTCACGCAACTTTAAGGTTTCATCAATTTCTTCAATGAGTGATTTGAGAACAAGAGATTTGTTCTCCAGAAGTTCCTCATATTCAATGTACGTGACTCTGGAAGGAATCACGTCATGCACCTGAAGAATGCCCAACTGATGTTGAGGCATCTTTCGCCAAGAAACTAAATTTCCCTCAACCTTCTCCAAATTTAGCTTGAAAGCACCCAAGATTTGATTCAACTTATCTTCAATGATCTCCAATTTAACCATCATTTCAAATACCTGTCTTATGACTTGTGAACATAAGTCATGCAGTTGATCAACCCAGGTGTCTACGGCTTGAGCCTTTTGGGCGGCTCTCTCGATACCTTGGATTGGTTCGCTGACCCTGGAAGAAATAGGTACTTGGCCTTCTCCACTTGAAGGTTGAGTAATACTTTGGATAGCTGCCATGAGTCTTTGATTCTCTACTTCCAGTTGATCTTTCTTGGTCAACACCTCATCATACCGTTGTACCAATGTAGCCACTATTTGTTGAGCATCGTGCTTGACAACCTCATGAGTCTGCTTACCTAGTTGAACTTTGGTGATCCAATAATCAGTTGCTTGCATTTCTTCAACTGGTTTATCTAATATTGGTTCAGCAATCTCTGCCACTCTCATCCGGTTTTCATCAACGATCACCCTTGAAACTGTCTTTGCCCTCTTAACAACTTTAGGTTTTGATTGTTTCAACTATTGGTAGTCGAAGGGATTAGGTGAGATCACTTGCTTCTTCCTCTTTGCAGTGAAGGAACTGAGCCATGGAGGTAAAGCCATTAACTCTGATTCTGGGATAGAGGGAGAAGCACTTTCTGTTTGAATAACAGTGGTGACCTTGGGAGAAGTGTCCGTCTGGATAGCCACCATAGTCTGTTGAGTGACGACAAGATGTGATGAAGATGTCATGAACTCATCAAAACAGGTCATAGAAGTATCAATATCAGACACGGGTACATATGAAGGATCTTCTGAAAAGATATTCAACAAATTTTCCTGAGGATGACCTTGAGATGGTTCTGCTGCTGAAAGTGGGAGGACGTTCTGCGAAGATTCTGAAACTGAAGGGGTAGATTGAGAGCTCACATCTATCACAGGAGGAAACATGGGTACCTCAATAGGAAGTGAAAAAAGAGAATTATGTGAAGATTCTGTAGAAAGTGACTGAGGAGCATTATCAGTTTGAGTTTCTTCCTCTGAAGCTTCAGGATCAATCACATGAATTTCCAACTGTGGCTTCTCCTTGCCTTGAACTATTATTTCGTAAGGAGGAAGCACCATTGCAGGGCTGACTCGCAATTTAATCCTCGTACTAGAAGAGGACGCACCTTCTTTGTTGTCTAGTTGAATTTCAGACTTCCGCCCAAGAGGACCTGTAGAATCATCTTCTTTCCCAACCTTAATCTTAATGAGCTTGACACCATTATTCTTTAGCCAGATATTGGTATTGGCAAGAACTGACTGAAATCTATCCAAGATAGAAGTGCTTTCCTTATGGGACCAGTGGATAGAAGGAAGCAGAGCCTCATCAACATTCTGATTGACAAACTCAGGATCAAGAACGTTACCATCATCAATCATACCTTGTGGCATGTTCACGAGGTTTAGATCCACAATCTGTTTTGCAGTGAGTCGGCAGTAATCCATCTTGCGAATCTCCTTTTCAGTACGAAGATCAGCCCAGATATCTTCTATCCGGTGTACATGGATGAAGGTCTTCTTGATCTTCTCCTTCATGCCTCGGTAATCGAAATCAGCTCTAGGTTTGAATCTTTTGAGTCTGATTTCCTGCAACTCAGTCTCCATAGTCCAATCTGATTTGAAGTCTTTGAGCTGCAAGTAGAGAAGATTAATTAAAATAGGAAATCTCTAGAAGGAGCAGCAAGTCTTTGAGCTTGTGTCTGTTCTCGAGAAAAAATTATTGCGTGATAAGAAATAGCAGCAAGTCTTTGAGCTTGCATTAGTTCTTGTCTTTGTGTTAAAAGAATAAATTATTCCAGTCTTTGTGCTGTCGTCTTTTATTCATTGTAAAATTTAGTATAGCAAAGGGTAGATAGGACTTCCAATATCAAGTCTTTGAGCTTGATATTGTTGTCCCGTCTCGAAGGAAGTGACGAAAGTCTTTGTGCTTTCAGGAAACTTCATTTCCTTTCTCTCATTTTACTTAAAAGTGGCTATTACTATTCATATTCAATCGCTATCCTTTTCTGTGAAGAGAAAAGGATATTGTCTTTCTTAAAGAAAGAAGGAAGACTGTTGTACCATCCTGTTTTTATTTCAGTTTTAGTTAGATAGGGGGAGCCTTTCCTTAATTAGGAGAGTTTTTACTCATGTGCTGTGGTTGAAACCACAATTTTGTATATTTCCCCAAGTGTACAAAATTTTCAACCAACAGTTTTTTGGCGACTCTGCTGGGGACACGGACGCATTCGGAAGCCTCACGCTTTCGTTTAAAGACTAGTGTCTTGTTGTTTTTGAAAGAAGAGCTTGGAAATTCTTTCATTTCTTTAAGCTGGAAAGTTTGCGTGTTTACGTTCGTCGGAAGAAAGGTGAATATTCAAAAGAAATATCTATTGCTGAAAGAGCTAGATCTTTTTTGCTCACTAGTACATCTTCCCTTTCACGAACCACAAGTTATCCTCCCTCAAGAAAGAAAAAATCTATCCCAAGTGAAAATTCCTCCTCCTTCAAACCACTGATACCATCATTACCCAATATGGCTAATCCACCTCCGCTTCCTCCTCCCAGTCCGTGGGGAGTAGCTTTTGGTCCTTTGGCATTAACCCCACCACTTCATCCGCTTCCACAAGGTTCACGCAAAAATCTTCCCAAATTTTATGGCGATGGAAAGCAACACCCAGATGAACATGTAAAATCTTTTTATATGGCGTGTGGTGTTCTTGGAGTTCAACATCAAGATGTTGTTGTTCAGTTGTTTATAGAGACTCTTCAAGGTATTGCAGCAGACTGGTTTTTCAATCTTACTGCTGGTTCAATTGTTTCATGGAACTCGTTGAGAGACAAGTTCGAGGAACGTTTCAAGCCTGCAGAAGATGAGCATGCCTTGTTGGCCCAGTTGACACAAATGAAGAAGGATATGCATGAAGGCATGCGCGAATTCATTGCTAAGTTTAACAAATTAGCAAATAGAATTCCTGTTAATTCTAAGCCTACTCCTGAGAACCTCAAGTGTTTTTTCATTAACAATCAGTTGCCCGAGGTCAGTTTCTTCTTAAGATGAGCATCTCCTGCTGATTTAGAAGTTGCTCAATCAATAGCTACTGAAATTGAGGACGATTTGATCCTAGCTAGTAAGATCAAAAAGGATTCTAATCGGTCCAAAGGAGGTTCACATATGGATGGTTCATTTTCTGGTTCTACCGATCCTATGGTACAGAAATTAGCAAATGAACTACTTGCTTTAAAGAAGCAAGTATCTCAGAATTCCTACCCCGCACGGTACAAGGATATCCCAAGAAGGACATATCCTAATACTGCTGCCAGTTATGCTGCCAAAAATCAACACAAGTTGCCTCCCCCTCCGGAGAGACTTGCGCTTGAGCCACCTCCTTCAAAGGCAGCAGTTGGCTATTATGAGGCTGATCAAAATGAGTCTTCTTATTTTGATTATCAGTCCGACGAAGTTGCTCTTCCTCAACAAGAAGAAGAAGAAGTGACTGGCGACTCTACTATACGTTACATGCACTATGATGACTCTGTTGCTACCGATAGAGCTCATAGCCAAGCATTTGCTATAACGACAAGATCCCAGACCTGGTTGGCCCAACAAGAAGAAGCTGCAAAGATCGCAAGTGATTTCCAACCACCTGTTATTATTGCTAAAAGAGGAACACCGCTGCCTTATATTCCAAAGGATGCAGCGAAAATCCAAGTAAATAACAAAAGTCCTCTTCTTGCTTCATTTGTTGATCCTAAGCCCAGTATGCCCAACCCCAAACCGTTATCGGACAATGTTAATCCTTTTCTAGCTGGTTCGTTTCAAGCCTTTGATATTATTGACCATGCTAGGAAAACTAAGATTCAAATGTCCGAAGTTGAGTATTTCCAAGCTAATCCTAATCAATTTGATAGATTAGCTGATTTTGTTAAAAGTAAGGAGACTTGTCCTATACTTGAAAACACTATCCCACAAGAACCCAAGAAGTTGCCCAATCATTTGGTAACCATTCCATCTACCACCCAAGGAAAGATAGAACCTTTTTACATTTCCTTGTTGATCAATGGTTTTCATTTAAGCAATTGTGTCTTGGATTCTGGTGCTTCTGATAATGTCATGCCCGCAAAAGTTGCTCAAGCTTTGGGGCTGACCTTGACCAAAACTTTTGGTCATTGTTATTCTATGGAGAATAAGCAAGTGCCTCTTATTGGGCAAATCAAGGATGTGCAATTTGCATTTGCTGCTTTTCCGGATAATAAAATAAAGATGACTGTCTTGGTGGCTAACGTTCCTGCATCATACGGAATGTTACTTGGCCCTAATTTTTGTAAGGATGTTGGAGGTGAACTCAACATGGACATGACGGAAGCAAGAATACTCGTCAAAGGTGTTGTGCAGAAGTTAATTCCTGAAAGAGAAACCAAGTACACAGTTGTCAAGACCAATGACCCTCATGCTCAGATTCTTTTTGAATCTACGGGTTTTGGGAATTATTATCTCCATATAGATGAAATTTCAGAATTTGCTGAAGATTATCCTTCTAGTAGCTCCAACATTTCACTACTTTCAGCAAATGAAAAGTTTGTTGATACTGATCAGGACCAAGCATCAGAAGATGGGTCATCCAGTTCATATGTTATGGTTGAAGAAGTCGCATCTTCACTTGCTGATGAAAGTATTCCATCACCTCGTCAACAAGATGAGTTTCATTCTTCGTCTATTCAAGAGGAAAGTTCATCCTCTCCTATGGAAGAAGATGACAACTTGTCTTTTCATAATGCGCCCATCTCGGATGAAGGCAGCTGTAATCATTCCAATGAAAACAACAGTTTAAATGATGTATGGACTCTTGAATTTGATGGCAGCTGTGCTACGAATGGATCCAGAGCTGGTGTAGTTCTTATATCTCCCAAGGGAGACTTCCCTTACTCTTTCAAGTTGCAATTTGCTAATACCAACAATACGGCTGAATATGAGTCGCATTTGTTAGGGATGAGTGTTGCATTGAAAAGAGGAATCAGAAACCTTCATGCCCAAGGCGATGCAAAATTAATTGTTTGTCAAGTGAGAAACATATATCAAACTAAGAATGACAGACTCAAGCATTACCGCAATTTGGTATGGGAGAATATTGAAGATTTTGATTCTTTCAATATCTCAGTTGTTCCTCGTGAATACAATGATAGAGCTGATTTTCTTGCTGTTTCAGCTACTTCATTAATTCCCCATCTTGACTTTGGTCAAGATAAATATATTATCGAGATAATCTGCAGACCTAGTGTACCTGACAATTGGGATCATTGGCAGATCTTCAATGATGACAAGCAGATTAATAATTTCTTGCAAGCTGAGGATGGTTTCAACAACCTGTATTTTGAAGGAAGTAATTCTCCTACTTCTTCGTCATCAGATTCAATGTTTGAAACATCATCCGAGTTGGATGAAAATATTATTCAGCTGAAAGGAAATAAAATTCCCAAGGGGTTGGTTTCTCTTGAAAAACTTTTTGATCAACATGATCGTTATATCAAGAGACGACAACAAGAAAGTGTTGATTCTCCTATGGGATTTGAGAAATATAATATTGGATCTGATGAAGATCCAAAGTTTGTCAATATTGGCAATAATTGCACTTCAGATGAGAGAGATCAGTTTATTTAGCTTTTGCACCAATACCATGATGTCTTGGCGTACTCATATGATGATCTGAAGTCCTTCCAACCCAAGGAAGTGCAGCATGACATTCCTCTCAAGCTTGGTGCGGAACCTTTTAGATAAAAGCAACGCCAGTATAATCCAAAGATTTCAGGTACCATTCTTTCTGAAGTTCAAAAGATGCTTGATGCTCGGATTATTTTTCCCATCCATCATTCAACATGGTTGGCAAACATAGTGCCGGTGCGTAAGAAGAATGGAGAAATACGTATCTGTGTTGATTTTAGAAATCTTAATCAGCTATCACTCAAGGACAATTATCCATTGCCAATCATGGATCAAGTTTTGCAAATGGTGACAGGTTCCGAGATGCTATCTATGCTAGATGGATTTTCGGGATACAATCAGATTGAGGTTAGTGAACCTGATCAACATAAGACTGCATTCACTACTCCATGGAATACATTTGCATACCGTAGAATGCCTTTCGGGTTTATCAATGCAGGGGCTACTTTCCAGCGAGCTATGGACTTGGCTTTTCGTGGTTTTGTGGGAAAGTATATTGTAGTATATCTTGATGATCTTACTGTTTTTTCTAAAGATCGTGAGAATCATCTTTTTCATCTACAAGATGTACTTGAAAGATGTCGCAAGCACGACATCTCCCTTAATCCCAAGAAGTCAGTTTTTGGGGTGACGGAGGGAAAACTTCTTGGTCACATTGTTTCCAAGGAAGGTATAAAAGTTGATCCTGAGAGGGTTAAATCTATTCAGAATCTCCCTTTGCCATCCAACAAGACTGCTGTTCATTCCTTTTTTGGTAAGGTTAATTTTCTGCGAAGATTCATTCCTGACTTTGCAAAGAAGACTCGTCATATTGTGGACATGATGAAAGGAAAGTCTTCTTTCCATTGGAATTTTGAAGGAAGGGCAGCATTCAATGAAATCAAAGATGCAATTGCTCATGCACCCATGTTGGTTTGTCCCAACTACACCAAGGAGTTCATCATGTATAGTTATGCTTCCAAGCATACTCTGTCGGCTATTCTGATGCAGAAAAATTCAGAAGGGATTGAAACTCCTATTGCTTTCATGAGTTGTCCTTTGAAGTCTCATGAACTCAAATATTCCTCTATTGAGAAGAATGCCTATGCGGTTGTTAAAGCAGTCAAAAACTTTCGTTTCTACATCTTGAATTCTCATACCGTTGTGTTAGTTCCTGATACATCAGTCAAATCTATCTTAACACAACAGGAGTTTGGTACAAAAAGAGGAAATTGGATTGCTAAAATCCAAGAGTATGACTTGGAGATTAAGCCTACAAAGCTTGTTCGAGGAAGAGGACTCTCTCAGTTGATGGCGGAAGGTATTCCAGAGGAGCAAGAATTGAATGATTGTGAAGATCTTCCCAAGGTATTGTTTGTCAGCACTACCGGTGAATGGTACTCTGATATAGCATTATTCTTGACTTATGGCAAATGTCCACAACATTTGTCATTTAAAGAAAAAAGAAGCATCAAGTTGAAAGCTACAAACTTCGTATTATGGGATATTGGTTTGTATAAGAGGGCGATTGATGGTACTTTCCTTCGTTGTGTTGACAAAGCACAACAAACTAAATTGCTGGAATCTTTCCATGACAAGGCTTGTGGAGGACATTTTTCCGCAGCAGTGACTGCTCACAAGATTTTGAGAGCAAAGTATTATTGGCCTACGCTGTTTCAAGATGGTTTCCGATGGGTGCGTAAGTGTGTACATTGTTAGCAGTTTGTAGGCAAACCAAAGCTTGCAGTGTTACCATTGAAGCCAGTTATCGTTGAAGAACCTTTCCGGCAATGGGGCATTGATTTCATTGGTGTGATTAATCCCTCTTCGAGTGCAGGTCATTCACATGTCCTTACAGCTACTGATTATTTCACCAAGTGGGTGGAAGCAATACCGGTAAAGAACGCTACTTCTGAAATAGTATGTAGATTCCTCAAGGAGAATATTATTTCCAGGTTTGGTGTTCCATTCAAGATCGTGACTGACAATGCAGCCACTTTTTCTTCCTCTGAAATTTCACAATTTTGCTTTGAATATAGTATCTTGTTAACTCATTCATCTGATTATTATCCCCAAGGTAATGGTCAGGCGGAATCTAGTAATAAGAATCTGATTACTATTATTCGCAAGCTTGTGGAGGAAAATCAAAGGTCCTGGCATAAGGCTCTTTTTGATGCCTTATGGGCAGACAGAATTACACCCAAAAGGGCTATTGGTATGTCGCCATTTCAGCTTCTTTATGGGATCAATGCAGAGATACCCATCACTTTGGAACTTCCCGCTCTCAAGTTGGCTAAAGCGATTGAAGATCAAACTTATGAGAATTGCTTTAGACAAAAGGATCATGTATCTTTCTCAACTAGAAGAACAAAGAACACAAGTGGTTGATCGGATTGCTCAGCATCAGCAACAAGTCAAAGTCCTTTATGATAAGAAAGCAAAGCAAAGAGGATTCCAAGTTGGTGATCGTGTTTTGCTTTGGGATAAGTGAAGGGAACCAGAGGGTTTACATGGAAAATTTGATTCTCTTTGGCGAGGACCCTTCACTATTCATCGAGTTGCTGGAGAAGATAGTTTTATCTTGGCTTATCATGATGGTACACCATTTGCGCTCCCTTATAATGGTCAGCATTTGAAGCATTACTTTGAATAAAGATTCGAGGTAACCTCTTGTAAATAATGTCCGGGTCTTTTTTGTGTCTTGTTATCTTTTTGGTTTTTTCTATGTTGTTTTGATTTGACTCTGTAGCCCAACGGAACGGAAGGCACTTAAAGATCTGGTTTCTACTCTTTCACTATCTTGAAGGATAAATGAAAGAATTCCCCAGTCAGAGCCAGTTGTTGTCCTCAATTTTTGATTTCAAAAATTGGACTATCACATGGAAATTTTTATTAAAAAATGAAAAATTTTACTCTATGGCACGCTTCCCAAGGTAGAAATTCGCCCCATCCTTGGACTGGATCGATTGTTGATCCATCCCCAAGCTACGTTTCGAATTTCGTCGCGTTTCGAGTCCGTTTGCTATGTTTTTGCTTCAATGTAGGGGAATTTTTCGATAATTACCAGTAACTGGTAATTTGTTTTTCAAAACCCCCTTTGGTCTTGTAGGGGAATTTTTCTCCAATTACAAGTTTTTGGAAACTGGTAAAAAGGGTTTTAAAACCCCCTTTACTAGTAGAATGACTTAAGTGTTTTGTAAAACTTGTAAATGGGTTTTTAAAACCCCTTTACATGTTTTTATGACTTAAAGTTATTTTTTATTTTTAAATAGAACTTGTAAATGGGATTTTAAAATCCCTTTACATGTTTTAAGTAAAATCACTTGTAAAGGGAATTCTATTTCCCTATTACAAGTAATTTAACTTGTATTTCATTTTCTAAAACCCGAAATTTGCCTTAGAGGCAAATATATGAACATTTTTAAAACTTGTATTTCCATTTCTAAAACCCGAAATTTCTCCCATGCCTTTGCAAACTGATTTGGGTTCGAATTTTTTGGAGGAAGGATAGGGATTCCTTCCAAATGCGGATTTGCTGCAACTTTGAAGGATTCAAACCCTTGTTCTACGCATCTATCAAACTGATTTTTGCCATTTGTCTTCTTCAACGTTTTTTTTTTCTGAATCATGCATTTGTGCCATTTGCCATGGTTTGGAGGTTCGAATCTACTCTTTCCTAAGGCGTTTTTGATTTAATCATAAATGTGTTGGATTTCAAGCTTCATTCAAACCGTTTTGTGCACATTTTGGGGAATTGATTTGCAAAAACGCCCTAAAAACCAGTCACGTTTTTTGCAAGTTTCACACCTTTCTCATTCAAGGTATGCTTTCAATTCTAAATAATTTTGCTTTCTCTTGTATTTAATGATGAATCAAATCATTTTCGAACTACTTCCTTGGCATTTTTCATGGCATTTTTATAGCGAATCGGTTTTTCTTTGGTCACCATGCATGGCTATGTTTCTTCCTTTGTTTAAATTCTATTTAAAGGGTTTCATCTTCCATGTTTGGTTGACTCTACAAGCTTGGATCTCTCCTCATCTTTTCAAGGTAATTTTTATTTTTGTATTTCTTTCTTCTTTCTTTCCTTGCATTTCCTTGTTTAAGTTTTGGTTTTGTTCATGTTCATATTGGGTTTATGAGAGGAAATTCCCCATTTTACAAAGAAATTTGTAAAGTAAAAGTTGTTCTTCCCCATTGAAAATTCTCCTTCTTTACTTGCATTCGGGTTTTAGAAACCTAATTGCAAGTAAGAGGAAAATATGTGTTCTTCCCTATTTTTGGACAAAGACTTAACCTTCTTTGATCCAAAAGATCAAGTTTCAAAACAAGAAAAATGTGTTCTTCCAAATATGTTCTTCCCAATTTGCAATCTTCCCAATTTGCAAAGAAATTTGCAAGTGTGAAAAGTTCTACCTCAAGATGCGTTCTTCCCTTTTTGGACAAAGATTTAACCTTCTCTAGTCCAAAAATCAAGTTTCCATGACGAAAAAATCAAGTTCTTCCCAATTTCGGGTTTTGAAATCCGGATTGCAAGTTGAAATTCCTTCCCATTTTGGCATGACAAAGTTCCAAGTGATCTTCCCGAAATTCATTTTTACCTATCGGCTTCCAATTCCCTCATCCGTACTTATCATCTTCGTCATTTCCCGCATGCCTAAATACCTTTTTCCGTCCATTCCTTCGATTTTCAGTTTGTAAATAAGTTTACATTTGGATTTAGAAAACCAATTGCAAATGTGTTCTTCCCAACTTCCAAACTGAAAATTTATTCTCCTTCCATTTATTCATGCTTCGTGTTTTGCAAGTATAATTGCATTCGGAATTTAAAACCCGATTGCACGTTTGTACTTCCCTCTTGTGTACTTGCAAAACATGTTTCAAAACCCGAAATAAGTCAAAAGCTTATTTTTCCACCTCTTATATCTCCTCTCACAAAACCAGAATACGAAAGTTGAACTTTCTCATTTGGAGGAGTGAAAATGCCTAAAGATACTGACTTTGATATTGCCTTGATACTCTTGGATTTACATTGCAGCATTCCCAGTTGTTTCCAAATGACAGATGTATCATCATCTCCCACTCCAAAAAAGATGAAATACAGGTATGATAAATACCAGAATGAAGTTCCGTAGTCACAGATCTCCTCAAGAATACTGAGATAGGGCATGTTGACATGTCCGAATTCATACAAAGGATTGAAGATCCGAAGGAGGGTGATATGCAACGGTTGCTAGACAGCCATATCCATCATGCCGCATCCTTTCCAGTTGCTGCCCTAGAACCAGAATTTATTCTAGCATGTGCTCATCATTTTGACAAAGAGACACGAGTCATTAGAAATGATGACGGGGAAGTGATCATTCGCCTGGATGCAGAAGCTATAGAGAGGGTTTTCAAAATACCTTCCGAAACCATTTATATAGAGATCTCCAAGCAAAGTGCAGCTGAATACTTTGCCAAAAGGGAGAAAGACTGTAAGCGTCATATCAACAAATGGATTCATGAACCTTGCACTGCGCTTACCAGATGGGCAAAGTTATATTGGTCTGATTTCAAGAATGAGATTGGTGATACTATTACTCTTCTTAGCCGTATGATGGGATTGGAGCATTCCAATGTTTTTGAACCTTGGATGTACCAATTTATTATGTTAATAAGGCAGTCTCAGCACATCTATTGGGGTGAAATCATCAGTGATGCTTTGTGTGAGCAACTTGCAGTCATCCCTACTACCTTCACCTTCTACATGAATTCATATCTCGTGTATATTGCTGCGTCACTTACACATTTCCCAGGTCTTTCCACCAAGGGTGACCGCATGCTTGTACTAGTTTGGGAATATTATGATCAGTTGCCTCTAAGATCAAGTAGGTCTCATTTTAGAAGGGTTCAGGATGCTTTCTTTGGTCATTATTTGTGTCAATTTGACAAGAACCTGAAGAACAAAAGAGTCTCAGATGAAGCATGGGAAAAGGTGAAAGAATATGGTTGTTTGTTTCTCCAATTTCCAACTTTTACCTACATGAGAGTTGGATGCTATGGGGGGCAGCCTTACATGCTCCCACGGTACCCAACAGATAAGATTATTCTCATGGAATTGGGAAGGTAGATCATGGCTGTGCATACACACCAGTCAGTTAAGCACAAGGTTGGCATGGGTATTTCTTCCAACAACCCATTGAAGATTGGTCAATATTCTCTAATGACTTCAATCAAGGCCAGGGCTATGGAGACTGAGTTGCAGGAAATTAGACTCAAAAGATTCAAACCTAGAGCTGATTTTGATTACTGAGGCATGAAGGAGAAGATCAAGAAGACCTTCATCCATGTACACCGGATAGAAGATATCTGGGCTGATCTTCATACTGAAAAGGAGATTTGCAAGATGGATTACTGCCGACTCACTGTAGAACAGATTGTGGATCTAAACCTCTTGAACATGCCACAAGGTATGATTGATGATGGTAACGTTCTTGATCCTGAGTTTGTCAAACAGAATGTTGATGAGGCTCCGCTTCCTTCTATCCACTGGTCCCACAAGGAAAGCACTTCTATCTTGGATAGATTTCAATCAGTTCTTGCCAATACCAATATCTAGCTAAAGAATAATGGTGTCAAGCTCATTAAGATTAAGGTTGGGAAAGAAGATGATTCTACAGGTCCTCTTGGGCGGAAGTCTGAAATTCAACTAGACAACAAAGAAGGTGCGTCCTCTTCTAGTACGAGGATTAAATTGCGAGTCAGCCCTGCAATGGTGCTTCCTCCTTACGAAATAATAGTTCAAGGCAAGGAGAAGCCACAGTTGGAAATTCATGTGATTGATCCTGAAGCTTCAGAGGAAAAAACTCAAACTGATAATGCTCCTCAGTCACTTTCTACAGAATCTTCACATAATTCTCTTTTTTCACTTCCTATTGAGGTACCCATGTTTCCTCCTGTGATAGATGTGAGCTCTCAATCTACCCCTTCAGTTTCAGAATCTTCGCAGAACGTCCTCCCACTTTCAGCAGCAGAACCATCTCAAGGTCATCCTCAGGAAAATTTGTTGAATATCTTTTCAGAAGATCCTTCATATGTACCCGTGTCTGATATTGATACTTCTATGACCTGTTTTGATGAGTTCATGACATCTTCATCACATCCTGTCGTCACTCAACAGACTATGGTGGCTATCCAGACGGACACTTCTCCCAAGGTCACCACTGTTATTCAAACAGAAAGTGCTTCTCCCTCTATCCCAGAATCAGAGTTAATGGCTTTACCTCCATGGCTCAGTTCCTTCACTGCAAAGAGGAAGAAGCAGGTGATCTCACCTGATCCCTCCGACTACCAACAGTTGAAAAAATCAAAACCTAACGCTGTTAAGAGTGCAAAGACAGTTTCAAGGGTGATCGTTGATGAAAACTGGATGAGAGTGGTAGAGATTGCTGAACCAATATTAGATAAACCAGTTGAAGAAATGCAAGTAGCTGATTATCGGATCACCAAAGTTCAACTGGGTAAGCAGACTCATGAGGTTGTCAAACACGATGCTCAACAAACAGTGGCTACATTGGTACAACGGTATGATGAGGTGTTGACAAAGAAAGATCAACTGGAAGTAGAGAATCAAAGACTCATGGCAGCTATCCAAAGTATTACTCAACCTTCAAGTGGAGAAGGCCAAGTACCTATTTCTTCCAGGGTCAGCGAACCAATCCAAGGTATCGAGAGAGCCGCCCAAAAGGTTCAAGCCTTAGACACCTGGGTTGATCAACTGCATGACTTATGTTCACAAGTCATAAGATAGGTATTTCAAAACGATGGTTAAATTGGAGATCATTGAAGATAAGTTGAATCAAATCTTGGGTGCTTTCAAGCTAAATTTGGAGAAGGTTGAGGGAAATTTAGTTTCTTGGCGAAAGATGCCTCAACATCAGTTGGGCGTTCTTCAGGTGCATGATGTGATTCCTTCCAGAGTCACGTACATTGAATATGAGGAACTTCTGGAGAACAAATCTCTTGTTCTCAAATCACTCATTGAAGAAATTGATGAAACCTTAAAGTTGCGTGAAGCAGTCTTTCAAGATGTAACCTCCCATTGCAAAAAGGCATCCTGCGACATTTTAAATCAGAATGATGAGCTGCTGCCCGAGGAAGAAGTTCTTGCAGACCTGCAACTCAAGATTCATGATGAATGGAGAAGTGAGCAATTCTCAGTCGCTTCCATTCAAATATTGATTAAGTATCAAACTGAGTTGCAGAAAATCCGGTCAGCATTGGGAAAAGGGAATTCCATGCTATGCCAATGCCATGATGTCATCGTAAAAACTAGGGTGGTGGCTATGAACACTCATGAACCAGATCCTAATGAATTGCAGAAAGTTATTCAGAAGTTCGAATTGTTCGTATCTTCAAGAGTTGCAACTTAAGTGTTTTTAACACTTGTTGTAAAATTTTAAAATTGTAATTTCAGAATTGTAGTTTTCCTTTCGGCAAGTTGTCATCACTTGCATTTTTGTAATTACTGGTAAGGCAACTACAAGTTGTGTTCGATTAGGATTATAGTTAGAATAAGTCTTAGTTAGTTAATGAAGTCATAATTAGTTGTTGAATAGGTCTTGGTGGTTGAGGGAATTTCATAAGTTAGTTAGGATCCTCCCACCTTTTTCTCAAGGCTCCTCTCCTATAAATAGAAGAGAGGGTCCTTTGTAATCTTTATCTTTTGGGAAAACAAGTAAAAACTCTGCCAAATTTACAGCAAGAAGTCTTTGAGCTTATGTATGTGAATTGAAGGTTTTGAAGAATAGTAAAGAAAGATTACTCAAGTTTTGAGTCTTTGAGCTAGAAGTTTGAGTTTCATTCTTTTTATTTATTCTATGCAAAGTGTTTCTAAAGGAGCTTAGTCCAATCTGATTTGAAGTCTTTGAGCTGCAAGTAGAGAAGATTAATTAAAATAGGAAATCTCTAGAAGGAGTAGCAAGTCTTTGAGCTTGCGTCTATTCTCGAGAAAAAATTATTGTGTGATAAGAAATAGCAGCAAGTCTTTGAGCTTGCATTAGTTCTTGTCTTTGTGTTAAAAGAATAAATTATTCCAGTCATTGTGCTGTCGTCTTTTATTCATTGTAAAATTTAGTATAGCAAAAGGTAGATAGGACTTCCAATATCAAATCTTTGAGCTTGATATTGTTGTCCCGTCCCGAAGGAAGTGACGGAAGTCTTTGCGCTTTCAAGAAACTTCATTTCCTTTCTCTCATTTTACTTAAAAGTGGCTATTACTGTTCATATTCAATCGCTATCCTTTTCTGTGAAGAGAAAAGAATATTGTCTTTCTTAAAGAAAGAAGGAAGACTGCTGTACCATCCTGTTTTTATTTCAGTTTTAGTTAGATAGGGGGAGCCTTCCCTTAATTAGGAGAGTTTTTACTCGTGTGCTGTGGTTGAAACCACAATTTTGTATATTTCCCCAAATGTACAAAATTTTCAACCAACATAATGAAGTAGCTGAAATAGCAAGAGAATCGGCCCTATCATTGTATTCACGAGGAACAACTGAGATATTAAAAGAATCAAAGTTTTCAATATTTTCCCATACCAAATTGCGGTAATGCTTGAGTCTATCATTCTTAGTTTGATATATATTCCTCTCTTGACAAACAATCAAGTCGGCATCACCCCGAGCATGAAGATTTTTGATTCCTCTTTTCAATGCAACGCTCATCCCTAACAAAACTGACTCATATTCAGCCGTATTGTTAGTATTAGCAAATTGCAACTTGAAAGAGTAAGGGAAGATCTCTCCCTTGGGAGATATAAGGACTGTATCGGCTCCGGATCCATTTGTAGCGCAGCTGTCATCAAATTCAAGAGTCCACACATCATTCGAACTGTTATTTTCATTGGAATGATTAGAGCTGCCTTCATTCGGAACGGATGCATTATGAAAAGAAAAGTTATCTTCTTCCATAGGAGAAGATGAACTCTCCTCTTGTGTAGGTGAAGAGTGAAACTCTTGTTGAGAAGGTAATGGAATACTTTCATCAGCAAGAGAAGATGCGACTTCCTCAACCATAACATATGAACTGGAAGACCCATTTTCCGATGCTTGATCCTGATCAGTATCAACAAACTTTTCATTTGTTGAAAGTAGTGAAATGTCGGAGCTGCTAGAAGGATAATCTTCAGCAAATTCTAAAATTTCATCTATATGAAGATAATAATTCCCAAAACCTGAAGATTCAAAAAGAATCTGAGCATGAGGATCATTAGACTTGACAACCGTATACTTGGTTTCTCTTTCAGGAATTAACTTCTGCACAACACCTTTGACAGGTATTCTTGCTTCCGTCATATCCATGTTGAGTTCGCCTCCAACATCCTTACAAAAATTACTGCCAGGTAACATTCCATGTGACGCAGGAACGTCAGCCACCAAGACAGTCATCTTTATTTTATTATCCGGAAAAGCAGCAAATGCAAATTGAGCATCCTTGATTTGCCCAATAAGAGGCACTTGTTTGTTCTCCATAGAATAACAATGACCAAAATTTTTGGTCAAGGTCAGCCCCAAAGCTTGAGCAACTTTTGCGGGCATGACGTTATCAGAAGCACCGGAATCCAAGACACAATTGCTCAATTGAAAACCATTGATCAACATGGAAATGTAAAAAGGTTCTATCTTTCCCTGGGTGGTAGATGGAATGGTCACCAAATGATTGGGCGAATTCTTGGGTTCTTGCGGGGTAGTATTTTCAAGTATAGGAGGAGTTTCCTTACTTTTAACAAAATCAGCTAATCTATCAAATTGATCAGGATTAGCTTGTAAATACTCAACTTCGGACATTTGAATCTTAGTCTTCCTAGCATGGTCAATGATATCAAAAGCTTGAAATGAACCAGCTAGAGAGGGATTAACATTGTCCAATAGTGGTTTGGTGTTAGGCATATTGGGCTTGGGATCAATAGATGAAGCAAAAGGAGGACTTTTGTTACTTACTTGAATTTTCGCTACATCCTTTGGAATATAGGGCAGCGGTGTTCCTCTTTTAGCAATAATAACAGGTGGTTGTAAATCACTTGCGATCTTTGCAGCTTCTTCTTGTCGAGCCAACCGGGTCTAGGATCTTGTCATTACAGCAAATGCTTGACTATGAGTCCTTTCGGCAGCAACAGAGTCATCATAGTGCATGTAACGTATAGTAGAGTCGCCAGTCACTTCGTCATCTTCTTCTTATTGAGGAAGAGCAACTTCGTCAGACTGATAATCAAAATAAGAAGACTCATTTTGATCAGTCTCATAATAGCCAACCGCTGCCTTTGAAGGGGGTGGTTCAAGCGCAAGTCTCTCCGGAGGAAGAGGTAACTTGGGTTGATTTTTAGCAGCGTAACTGGCAGCAGCATTAGGATACATCCTTCTTGGAATATCCTTGTATGGTGCGGAGTAGGAATTCTAAGATACTTGCTTCTTTAAAGCAAGAAGTTCATTTGCTAATTTCTATACCATAGGATCGATAGAACCAGAAAATGAACCATCCATATGCGAGCCTCCTTTGGACCGATTAGAATCCTTTTTTATTTTACCAGCTAGGATCAAATCGTCCTCAATTTCAGTAGCCATTGATTGAGCAACTTCTAAATCAGCAGGCGATGCTCGCCTTAAGAAGAAACTGACCTCGGGTAACTGAGTGTTAATGAAAAAGCACTTGAGGTTCTTAGGAGTAGGTTTAGAATTGACAGGAATTCTATTTGCTAATTTATTGAATTTAGCAATGAATTTACGCATGCCTTCATGCGTGTCCTTCTTCATTTGTGTCAACTGGGCCAACAAGGGGTGTTCATCTTCCGCAGGCTTAAAACGTTCCTCGAACTTGTCTCTCAACGAGATCCAAGACACAATCGAACAAGCAGTAAGATTGAAGAACCAATCTGCTGCAATACCTTGAAGAGTTTCTCTGAACAACCGAACAGCAACATCTTGACGTTCAACTCTAAGAACACCACATGCCATATAGAAAGACTTGACATGTTCGTCAGGATGTTGTTTTCCATCTCCATAGAACTTGGGAAGATCTTTACGAGAATCTTGTGGAAGTGGATGAAGAGGTGTGGTTAAAGCCAAAGGACCAAAAGCTACTCCCCACGGACCGGGAGGAGGAAGTGGAGGTGGATTAGCCATACTAGATAATGAAGATAATGAAGATATCAGTGGTTTGAAAAAGAAAGAGGAATTTTCACTTGGTATAGATTTCTTCTTCCTTGCAGGAAGATAACTTGTGGTTCGTGAAAGGGAAGATGTACTAGTGAGCAAATGGAATCTAGCTCGTTCAGCAGGAGAGATTTCTTTAGAATATTCACCTTTCTTCCGACGAACGTAAACACGCAAGCTTTCCAGCTTAGAGAAATGAAAGTATTTCCAAGCTCTTCTTTTTTTACCAGCAAGACACTAGTCTTCAAATGAAAGCGTGAGGCTTCCAAATGCGCCCGTGTCCCCAGCAGAGTTGCCAAAAAACTATTGGTTGAAAATTTTGTGCACTTGGAGAAATATACAAAATTGTGGTTTCAACCATAGCACACGAGTAAAAACTCTCCTAATTAAGGGAAGGCTCCCCCTATCTAACTACAACTTTGAAAATAAAATAGGATGGGACATCAATCTTTCTTCTTTTTTCAAGAAAGACAATATCATTTTCTCTTCACAGAAAAGGATAGCGACTGAATATGAACGGCAATAACCACTTTCAAGTGAAATGAGAGAAAGGAAATGAAGTGTCCTGAAAGCGCAAAGACTTCCGTCACTTCCTTCAGGATGGGACAGCAATATCAAGCTCAAAGACTTGACCATTGGAAGTCCTATCTACCCTTTGCTATACTAAATTTTACAATGAATAAAAGACAACAGCTCAAAGACTGGAATAATCTATTCTTTCAACACAAAGACAAGAACTAATGCAAGCTCAAAGACTTGCTGCTCCTTCTAGAGTTTTTCCTATTTTAATTAATCTTCTCTACTTGCAGCTCAAAGACTTCAAATCAGATTGGACTAAGCTCCTTTAGAAACACTTTGCATAGAAGAAATAAAAAGATTCAAACTCAAAAATGTAGCTCAAAGACTCAAAACTTGAGTAATCCTTCTTTATTATTCTTCAAAACCTTCAATTCACATACATAAGCTCAAAGACTTCTTGCTGTAAATTTGGTAGAGTTTTTGCTTGCTTTCCAAAAGATAAAAATTACAATAGACCCCTCCAGTATTTATAGAAGAGGAGCCTTGAGAAAAAGGTGGGAGGATCCTAACTAACTTGAGAGATTCTCTCAACCACCAAGACTCATTCAATACCTAACTAAGACTTCATTAACTAACTAAGACTTATTCCAACTACAGTCCTAATCAGACACAACTTGTAGTTGCCTTGCATGTAATTACAAAAGTGCAAGAAATGTGTAACTTGCTTTTTACAAGAAATACTTTTACATGTAACTTGTCAAAACTAAATTACAACTAAAGATTACAAAAGAGGGAAAATTCAACTAAGTGTTGAAAAACACTTAAGTTGTATTTTGTGAAGAAACAAATCCTTGAAATTTATGGATGCTCGCTTGTAGTTTATCGAGATTCGGTTCATGGGTGTTCTTGGCAACAACCATAGTCTTCACAATAGTGTCGTGACAGCGGAGGAGCGCAGAATTGTTTTTATCCAGGATAGACTGGATTTCATACAAAAAGGCTTGGTGTTTCATCAATGCTTGAATTGAAGCTGCCGAGATTTGTTTGCTCCTCCATTCATTATGAATCCTCATCTGTAAATCAGCAAGAACTTCTTCTTCTGGAATCAGCTCTCCATATTGACTTACTATGTTGCAAGAGGCCCTTTCACAATGCCAGACAATATCTCGAAAAACTTCACCCCGGAATCTCCTTGCATCACCGATCTCCTCGATGAGGGATTTAAGAACAAGGGTCTTGTTTTCCAAGAGTTCTTCAAATTCCAAGTACATGACCCGGGAAGAGATGATGGCGTGCTCCTGTAGAACACTCAACTGTTGTTGGGGCATGGTACGCCAGATTGTCAAACTTTCTTCAACACTTTCGAGATTCTTTTTGAAAGTATTAGAAGTTTGATCCAGTTTCTCCTCAACAGTCTCCAATTTAGACATTATCTGAAAAATGTCTTTCATTACCTGTACACATTGATCATGAAATTGATCAACCCAGGAATCCAATGCTTGTACTTTCTAAGCCTCCCTTTCCACTCCACAAATTGATTCTTGGGAACCAGAAGAACCTATGGAGTTACTCCCTTCAACAACAGGTTTTGTAATTTTATGAACGGCTGTCATAAGTTGTCGGTTTTCCTCTTCTAGCTTGTCTTTCTTTGCTAGAAGGTGTTGACGTGTCTGAAATCGCATTGCTGCAAACTTCATACGGCCAACGCAGAATAGAATAGCCGACTGATTATCCTACTCTCTCTTGAGATAAGGAAGTCTCTAATGCTGTTTTCTAAGTTTGATCAAAGGAGACTACCTCAAGGTTTCTTTTGTCAGGTCTTGACTGCGGGATCTCTCAGTGGCTTGATGTGTTTATGGTGGAAACACAAGGGGGACTTACGTTTAACTGGCAACAAGCTAGTCTGCTGTGATTCTCGAATTATGCAATAAAGAGCAAAAGGAAAGGGTTAGGAGATCTAAAACTAACAACACGGGTATGCGGGTAGACAGATTCAACATAACCAATTCCTACTTGGCCAGAATGGCTCACAACCTTGCAGGAACGGTGCAATCTTCAAAGGAACTTGGAAGATTTTCAGATTGGAGACGCACGGCTAAGCACCCAATTCTGGCGCAGCTCAGACGGACACCTGCAATTGAACTAAGCACAATCGAAGGCTCAGGTTAACCACACAAAAGGATATACAATCAGCATATCCTCAGTGGTATGAGCCCGAATCTATCAAATACCTGCACACCCAAAACATAAAGATCTATCTAAAATGCTGAAGGAAACCATACAAACAGGATGAAAACAAGACAATAAACACCAAATCAATGTTGATATATTGATCTCATCTGCCTATTACAACAATTTCTGCAGCATCTCTATGCTACTGCTAAGATCTAACCTATTCTAACTCTAAAATCTAACTATCTAGCAATTTCTAACCCTTTCTAACAATCTCTCAATCTCTAACAATCTCTAACCATCTAACCCTTTACAGAAGAAAGGCCTCTGCCTTTTATAGATATTACAATTTTGAATCAGAGGCCAGGATGGACTGCATCCAAGGGCCCTGATCTGTCTTCCAGAAGCTGGCAGCCTTGACCCATGCCTAATTAATTCTCAGTTATCCAACCAACAAATATCTCAACTACCAACCACTTTTGGCTTTAATTCAGGTCTATCTGGTCTTCTTGGTGGTTGGGAATAGTTATCCACAAAAATATCTTGCACGGGACCCATAGGCAGTTTACAATAAAGCAATTTCAGCCCTTTTAGGAATTGAATTCCTAGAATTAAATCCATCTGTGCACTTTCTGAGAATGCATAAACTTGCAGCATTCAGAGTGTTCTTTTGCCTTTTGCCTCCAATTTCGCCGGTGGACTTCATCTTTGTTCAACGGCACGGTTCCCAATGCTCGGTTGCTCTTGCGCTCCTGCATCTTTTCTTTTCCAATCTTCAGCGCCTGGCCTTGAATTGCGATCCTTCCTTGATTTGCATTTTCAGGTCTTTCTCCTGGTTCTTCGATGACGTCCTGCAATCAACCAACTTCATTTCATTAAATTAATTTGAAAAAAATTAAATAATTTAATTTTAACAAACATTAAATTTAGTTACGACGTCTGGCTTGAGAAGCTCTTTGCGGGATGTATCTTGAAAATGCTTCTCTTTCTCTTCGATTGTGAAATCCGATCCTTAGTTTTTTATTTCTACATATTTTACCTTTGGAGTCTTGGACGTTTTAAATGGGTTTATGGCGCGATTCTGGAGGTTTGAAGAACTTCTGCAGATTTTAAAACTCTAACTCTCATGCTTTTCTGGTAAATTTCGGAGAACGGAGGGCACCTTTTGAAAAATAAAAAAATTCGGACCCTTGCCATCCTTTTGCAAAATAAGTGAACTTCGGACCTAAACATGTTTACAAAATCGGAGTTTGAAGGCGTTTTACAAATTTCTGAGCTTTAAAATTTCGGGGCTGGGGTCCGAAAATGGGTGTCCAAGGCAAACTTCGGATCTGGAGGAGCTTTGTAGGATTTCGCACCTTTATACCTTTTTTTCGATTTCGCCCCATGGTTCCGAAAATGGACACTTTAAACGATTTTCGGGGCTTGAAGCGCTTTTGGTAAATTTCGGATCTAAAACGCGTTTTTTTTTTTTTTTTTTTGTGTTTCCTAAACTCGACGCACTTTCCATTTACCTCCGAGGGTCCGAAAATGAGGGCGCTTAAGTGGTTTTCGGACCTTGTAACATATTTCGCAAAATCGCGTTTTCACTTTTCGAACCTAAAAACGCGTTTGGAAATTTAGAAGAAACTTCGAATTTCGGCCCTAGGGTCCGAAATTGGTGCTTTAAGTGAAATTTGGACCTGAAGGCACGTTTGCAAGATTTCACTTTTTCGGACCTCCTGCCAGTTTTATCAAATTTTTCACTTTTTGGCCCAGGGTCCGAAATTGGACAACTTAAGTGATTTTCGGACCTCTGGGGCATTTTCGCAACTTTTGAACTTTTTCACATTTTGGCCCCAGGGTCCGAAATTGGGCATTTTGGGCGATTTTAAACGTTTCCTCAAGAAGTGCGAGCTTGGGCACTTGGGCAAGTTTGCCCAGATCTCCCCGGAGGATCATTTAATGGAATATAACATTTAAGTATAAGTGACATTTCCATATGTCTTTCTCCTTTCTTATACTTTAAGTTATATTCCATATATACTTTCAGGATGTTTGAGAGTGGTTTCGGCCCTCCAGGAGTTATATTGCAAATTCTAGTTTTTGGAGGTTTCCTCAGTTTTCAGAGTTAGCCGAATTTCAGGATCAGGGAATTCCAGACTTAGCCAAATTTCAGGATCAGGACAGAAAGGCACAAACTGGGGGTCCCTGTCCAAGACGGGGATGGGTGTGCGATTCGCACAATAGAAGGTCATCACACCTTTGCACCAGTGAAGCAACAGAAAACTGAGCATCATGTTTAATGACCTCAAGCGTTTGCTTGCCCAACTCTATCCTTGTAACCTTATAATTAGCAGCTAACATTTCATCAAGTGGCTTATCTGCAATAGGTTCCACAATTTCAGCTACCTTCATCTTGTTACTGTCAACAATTACTCTGGAGATAGTCTTGGCCTTCTTAGCAACTTTGGATCTGGACTGTTTGAGTTGCTGGTAATCAAAGGCATCAGGTGAGATTTCTTGCTTCTTCATTTTCAGGGTAACAGAACTAAGCCATGGAGGCAATGTCATCAACTCCCTTCCAATCATAGTCGTAGGCAAAGAAGAAGCAGTTTCTGTTTGAATCACCGTGGTCATCCTGGGAGGAATATCTGTTTGGACAGCGACCACGGTTTGCTCAATTACTAACGGGCATGAAGATTGCCGCATGAATTCTTCAAAACAAGAAGTAGAAGTATCAATTTCTGATAACTAAATGCAAGTAGGAATATTCTCAGGAACTTTCAACAAACTCTCTTGTTGATGATCAGGAGATGGCTCGTATGCTGAAATGGGAATTGCATTCTGAGGAGACTCTTCCACAAGCAAATCAGGAGGAGAAAGAGGCGTATCAATAGAAACTAGTGGAATGATCTCATGAGGTGAGTTTGAAACTAGAGATTTGGGAGCATCATCAGATTGCTGCCCATCTTCTGGATTATCCAGATCAATTACCTGTACATGGAATCGTGATTTTTCCTTCCCACGAACAATTGTCTCCTCAAGAGGAAGCACTACTGCACGACTAACACGCAACTTGATCCTTGTGCCCGAAGATGAAGCACCCTCCTTGTTGTCAATCTGAATCTTAGATTTCCGTCCAAGAGGCCCCGTAGAATCATCTTCTTTACCAACCTTGACTTTTATAAGTCTAACACCATTACTTTTCAGCCATGAGTTGGTGTTGGCCAAGATAGGCTGGAATCTGTCAAGGATGGATATGCACTCTTTGTGCGACCATTGGATCAAAGGAAGTGGAGCTTCCTCAACCCTCTGTGAAGTGTATTCAGGATCAAGTATATGCCCATCATCAATCATCCCTTGTGGGATATCCACCAAGTTCAAATCAACAATTTGCTCAACAGTGAGCCTGCAGTAATCCATCTTCAAAACTTCGGCTTCTGTGCGGAGATCTACCCAAATGTCTTCAATGCGATGAACATGTACAAAAGATTTCTTGATCTTCTCCTTCATACCCTTATAATCAAAATCAATTCTAGGTTTAAACCTTTTAAGCTTGATTTCCTGCAATTCAGTCTCCATGGCCTTAGCCTTCACAGATATGACAAGGGAGTACCGGCCAATTTTCAATGGGTTTGTGGTAGAGATCCCCATTCCAACCTTCTGCTTAGCAGACTGAAAAGTGTGAACAGCCATGATCTGTCTTCCCAACTCCATAAGAATGATCTTATCAGTTGGGTATCTGGGAAGCATGTATGGCTGACCATCATAGCATCCGATCCTCATATAGGTGAAGGTGGGAAACTGCAGAAACAAACATCCATACTCGCACACCTTATCCCATTCCTCATCTGATACTCTCTTGTTCTTGAGATTTCTATCAAACTAGCACATGAAATATCCGAAGAATGCATCTTGAACTCTTCTAAAATGCAATTTGTTGGGTCTCTATGGCAACTGGTCGTAATATTCCCAAACTGGTATAAGTGAGCGATCACCCTTGGTAGAAAGACCTAGAAAGTGTCTAAGTGATGCTGCTAAGTATACCAAATATGAATTCATGAAGAAGGTCATGGTGGTAGGTGTACGTTAGGAAATAGGGAATCATCACAAACAAGATCAATATTAATCATAATAGCTCAATCACAAAAACACTCATTGCAATGATCTATCCTAAACACACTATCAATAGAGACATGAAATACAAAACATTCAATGTTAAGATTATGCAAACCAGATGACGATTTGAATGCTCCTTCCATGCGGCTCCATTGTTCTTCTTTCCTCTTCAAATAGTTTGGTTGTGGATCTCACCTACAAGTGCACATACATAATTGAAAGCAAGTAGACAAGATTATTGATCAAGAGTAATGTGATTGACTAGAAATTCGATAGTCTGATTACCCAATTAGCTTTGATTGATGAAGATCATCCAATTTATAAAAGAATTAGAGAAATGACAAGATTAGCATGATGCAATTCAAATGGAAATTGCAAATCAACTATGTCAATTATGACAAATTTATGACAAATTATGCACTTTCTATGCACAATTTGTTGATTGATAATTTATGACAAATTATGACAACTTCTATGTCAAAATTGATTGATTGTCAATTATGACAAATTGACATGTCATTTCCATGAATTTAGGAGAGAAATAGGAGGAAATTGAAATTAGGAACTAGAAAATTGAGGAATTGATGAAAATTAGGAATTAGAAATTGATGGAAAATAAGAAATTAGGTAAATTAATTAATAATTTGTCATTTAGTAATTAATTCACAAAAAGAGGAATAATTAGCCAATTAAATGAACATTTAATTGTAATGAGAGGACTTTAGGATAAATAAATAATTTATTAATCCTAGAGGAAGAAATGACAAATTAGGTTAAATGAATGAATCATGAAACCCTAGAAAATGAATTAGCAATGCGAGAATGACAATTAGGTCTTGACAAACGATAGTTGATATCGATTCGATCATGATTTTGAATTGATAAATGACCAGTGTGATAAATGATTTGATTGAGAAAATGAGCCAATTGACGAGGAACAATGACAAATTGATCAAAATTGACACGATTGAGAAAGACGACGATCGATGACAAAAATCGATCGCAAAAATGACAAGATTGACAATATTGAAAATGACCACGATCGATGACAAATCGATCGCAAAATGACAAGATCGAACATGACAACGACCGATGACAAATCGATCGTTAAACGACAAGATTGAAAATGATAAAGATTGATGATAAATCGATTGCCAGATAACAAGATTGATAAAAGGACAACGATCGATGACAAATCGATCACAAGATTGACAGGAGGACAAAACCCTCAATTAGGATTGACGATGTCCAAAATAATGACAAATGAGCATGCACATTGATGCAATAGGATAAGATCGATCAAAATCATGACTGGATAGTGTTGTCGACAAGACCAAATTCGAAGGCGAGATGAATGAAGAATGTAGAAGAATGACTCGATGTTCGCAAATGATAAAGACCAAGTGCGAATCATAGGAGAAATGTTAATGTGACGCATAAACCTAAAATGAGGCAATGCGCAAATGTTAAAATATGACCTCGCAAGCGTTGACCATTTTTAGGTGTCTACAGTAGGAACTGCTGCAAGTTGTTCGCACAAGGCATCGCTGATGACTTCTCCCCATGAAATGTGATGAGACTGCCGTATGAACATGATAAACTGGTACATCCATGGCTCAAAGACATTGGAATGCTCAAGGCCCATCATCTTGCTGAGGAGGGTTATGGTGTCTCCAATCTCCCATTTGAAATCACAGCGGTACAACTTCACCCACCTTGAGAAGAAGGCTCGTGGCTCTTGGATCCACCTACAGATGTGTCGCTTGCAATCTTTTTCCCTCTTCACATAATACTCCGCTGCACTTTCTTTGGAGATTTCCATATAAACAGGTGCAGGAGGTACTCTGAAAACCTTCTCGATCATATCTGCATCAAGACGGATTATAGCTTCGCCATCATCATTTTTGATGACTCTTGACTCTTTGTCAAAATGATGGGCACATGCAAGAATGAACTCAGGTTCTAGGGCAGCCATCGGGAAAGATGATGCATGGTGAATATGGCTGTCCAACAGCCGCTGCAAGTTATTATCCTGTGGATCTTCTACCCTTTTGACGAATTCTGACATATCAACGTGCCCTATTTCTGTGTCTCTGATGCGATCCAAAGGAGAAGAAACCTGGGAAGGTGCAACCTCGTTCTGGTATTTGTCATATTTGTATTTCATCTTCTTTGGAGTTGGAGATGCCGACAAATCTGACATTGATTGTGAACCTGGGATACTGTGATGAAGACTTAAAAGAGTTAAGGCAACATCATAGTCAGCTGCAAATATCATTCTTCCTTCTCCAAATGGGTAAAACTTTGATTCTTGAACTTTACGATTTTGTGAGAGGAAGAGGGGAAATATGTAGAAATGGGAAAATCTTGACTTTGACCAATTTCGGATCTTGGGAGAATTTTCGCAAGTATACAAGTTGGAAAGGACATACATGCAATCGGGGTTTTAAAACCCAAATACAAGTACACTTGTAAATTCGCAAATGGAGAAATGGACGAAAAATGAGATTTTGACTTGTGGATAATGACGGGAATGGAAAGTACGGATATGGGGAACATGGATGGATAGAAATGGGAAAATCCAGGAAAGTCATTTTCATGAAAATGGGAAGAACTTTTCAACATGTAATCCGGTTTTCAAAACCCGAATTTGCAAGGGAGAGGTATTTTACACTTTTCAACTTGGAATTTCAACAAAAAATGGTTAAATTCCTTAACCGTAGGGGAAGAACAAGAATTTCCAGCGAACTTGTAATCAGGATTAAAAATCCCGAATACAAGTAAAGAGGGAATTTTGGGAAGAACAATGCAATTCGAAAATTGCATACCAAGGGGAAGATTTCTCTCACAAAAACCGATTTTTGGGGGAAGAACAACACATGCCAAAAATGCAACTAAGAAAGAAAACCAAGAGAGCAAGAAAATAACAAAAAGAAGGAAAGAAAGGAAAGAGAACATACCTTTCTTGAAAATGCAAATGCTTTTCCAAAAATGCAACCAATTTTTGGAAAGAAGAAGGAAAACCAATTAATAGAAGCAATCCGCAATGCCAAACCCTTAACACGTTTTTGCAAAAAATGCCCTAAATTGATAAATGTAGCAGCAATTCCAAACTTGTAGAACCAAAATGCCAATGAGAGAGCACACCCAAGAGGATTGGAACAAAATGCCTAAGGAGGAGTAGAAGAAATGGTGACAAGTGTTTGCAAAACGTAGCCAAAGGAATCACGTGGAGAAAAATGTGGCAACCATTTGCATCTTCAATGGCATCAATAAATAGCTCAAAAATCCTCCCAAACTCCACGCCTAGGTGAGAGAGGGCAAAACAATTTAGGAGATTGCAGCTTGTTGGAGATTTAATCAACCAAAATGTGGCATTAAAGAAAAACGTGATTGTTGATCTAGGGCGAAAAACTAGTCAATGCAACCTCCTTATGGCATGAAAGGTGTCTAAGAATGCATGAAAATAGGATGCAAGCCAAAACGCCTTCCTCCTCCAACAATTTCTCCACAAAAATTGCCTTGAAATGGTCAAAAACCGTTTTTCCCTGCATTTCGGGTTTCTTGGAATAAAAGACAAGTTCGATTTTGCATAAGGGAATGAAAATCGGGTTTTTGGGAGAGAAAAAGAAGTTTCAATTTCACTTTTTCCACTTACAAGGTAAAATCGGGATTTTTAAGACAAATAGCAAGTTTAAAATTCACTTTTTCACTTACCAAGCCAAAATCGAGATTTTTTAGAGAAATGACAAGTTTAAAATTGTCAAAAATGCACTTGCAAGGCAAAATCAAGTTTTTTAGAGAGGAATACAAGTTTTAATTACTTGTAAAAGGGAAATAAAATCCCTACAAGAAGTTTAGAAAAACTTGCACATATGTAATGGGGATTTAAAATCCCTATTACATGTAAAAACCATTAAAGTAGGGGTTTTTAGACCAAAGTGCAAGTTTACTTGTAATTGAGCCAAAAAATCCCTATTTTAACTAAACAAGACTAAAAACAATAAAAAAGACAAAAACAAGAAAGGGAAATTTAAAACAAATTGCAAGTAACATCTTTTAATAAAAGTGCACATGTAATAAGCTAAAAATTCCCCTACAACAACCAAACCAATGAATATCATTAAAACTTGCAGTTTGAAGAAAATTCTCCACCTGCACTCGGATTTTTAAAAACCGAAATTGAAGGAAAGACATAGCAAACCTAGAATTTGACTAAATTCTAAATGCAGTTCGAGGATGGACTGAGGATTAAGCCAGTCCAAGGATTAGTCGAAATTCTGCCTTGGGAAGCGTGTCATAGAGTAAAATTTTTCATTTTTTCAAAAAAATTTCATGTAGTGGTCCTTCATTTTTGGAAACAAAAAAGAGGACAACACATTGAATGGGCTCTTCCACTGGTAGATGGAGGATTACGAAATGTTCCAGAGGGAGGATTACGAAATGTTCTAGAACTACAAGCTCGAAGTAGAGGAACCAGAGCAAGTAATAGAGGAGGTGTCCCTGCTGGAATACAGAGAATATTGGAAGGGAGAAGCCCGTGTGAGTGACACCACCACACACCAGTTCCTGAAGGAAGAACCCATCAAGTATCAAGAGGTAAAATTGAAGGAGACAAACCTCGGTGACGTAGATAATCCCAAGATCATTCGTGTCGGCAACAATTGGAACCCTGTGTGGAAGGCCGCAGCCTTCAAAATCTTTATTCTTCTTCTTCTTCTTATGTACGGGAAGGAGACCGTGGTCCTGTTGTGACCATTTCACACATCGCCCCATCGCAAATGGGGACCCCCTCTTTTTGCTTGTTTTTTCGTTCGTTTTCGCTTTCGTTTTAGGGTTTTGTTAGTTAGTTGGTCGTCTGGATTTAGGGCCAAGCCTTAGGGTTTTAAATTTTGCCTTTTCAAGCCAAAATCCAGTCAATTTTGAGAGCTTCTGAGCTTCTTTTCTAGAGTGCAAATTTTTGAATGCAATGAATTCGCCAAAATGGTCTAATTTTTCAATTGGAATGTTCATGCAGAGCTTAAACTTGTCTAAGTGTTGACCGTCAATATGAATTTTTGTCTGATTGAATATTTTGACCAAATTTTGACTTTTTTGAAGTTTGATCCTGGGCATTGGAATTGATTTGTTTTCGCCTCGTGAAGTGTTAAAATGTGAACAATCTTGTTATTCTGGCCTGTAGGAGCAAAATCGCTCCTGTCCCTCAGTGAAGGACGGGAGCTCATTTCCAAATATCTCATTGTCCTTGCAGAGTCCAGACGAAGTTTACGTTTGAAGTGATGGAGAACGACAAGATCTTTCATTTGAATATAAATTGAAGATTTTCATGAGCACAGAAATGCCTCCAGGAGGAAAATCGCTCCTGTCCCTCAGTGAAGGACCGGAGCTACAATTCAAATTTCGCCTTGTCCGTGCAAGATTTTGATGACTTAGCAATTGGAGGACGTCCGAAGGAAGATACTTTGCCAAATGAATATAATTTGAGATGCAAAAAATGGAGAAAAATGACCTATATTGACCAAATCGCTCCTGTCCCTCTCCAAGGGACCAGGGCGAGGTACCTTGTAGCTCTCGTCCCTCTCCCAGGGACCAGAGCGATTTCCTCCATTTTGCAAAATCCAGACAAGGGTCAAGGCAAGTTTACGTTCAAAAACGAAGGAGAACATGAGATGAATGCATTGAATATAAATTGAAGATTTTTGGGACGTCCATACCAGTGCTAAATGCCTAGTTCGCTCCTGTCCCTCATGAAGGGACCAGAGCGATTTTTGATATAATTGCTCTTCTTGCAAAGTTACAAATGATGTCAAGGCATGAACGAATGGAGGGAAGAAGGACGACTCCGTTGAATATAAACTTAGAGCATGGCAAAGTAAGATGAAGGCCACAAAGGGAGGATCGCTCCTGTCCCTCTCCAAGGGACCAGGGCGATACAATGGTGAAGATACGTCCCTCTCAAGTTCAAGGTCGTCCCTCCAAGGTTCCAGACCGATCCAAGCCAGGACGAAGGGTGGCGAGGACATCTCAAGGCATTTCCATCAAACGCAACGTCGCAAGGGTCATCACATGGAAGGATTTGCACTCTATAACCCAGATCGCTCCTGTCCTTTGGCAAGGGACCAAAGCGATATTTACATAATGGCGTAAATTTCAAAAGGCAAACAAGTTTCAAGTTACCAAGAGGGTCGAAAGGACATCATTCCACGCAATGAAGATAATTGCGAGTTGGTACAAACAAGATCAAGCATGTTATGATGAACTTCGCTCCTGTCCCTCAGGAAGGGACTAGAGCGATATTGATATATTAGATTAATCCATGCGAGATTTACGTAAAGACAAGGGTACACAAGGTTACATATGCTCCAGGACATCGTTTGAAGATAATTTGCAAGAGTTTTGAACGTCCAAACATCGCCAAATGGTGTAAAGGCCCCACATCGCTCCTGTCCTTTGGACAAGGACCAGGGCGATCCTATCAAAAGCGCTCATATTCCTCCAAAATCGAAGCAAGGCGAAGTTAAGCAAGACAAAGGATGGCGTTTGGAAAGCATCACAATGAAGGATCGAAGGTCAAAAATACATATTGAACGTGAAAAAATCAAGATCGCTCCTGTCCTTTGGACAAGGACCAAGGCGATCCTATCAAAACACTCGCGTTCCTTCAAAGATCAAGGCGAAACAAGATTAGGAAGTGCGAAGGACAACGTTTGAAAGACATTGCAAAAGAGATCGAAGTTTAAAATCGCCAAGACCAAGGAAAACATGTAGATCGCTCCTGTCCCTCTCCAAGGGACAAGGGCGATGATCCTTATAACATCGAAGGTACCTTGCAAAAGCAAGTGGAAATAAGCGCAAAGGACACAAGCAATGATATTTCGAAGGTCAAAGGTGCAAGGTGAACGCAAAAACATGGAGATCGCTCCTGTCCCTCTCCAAGGGACCAGGGCGATAATGGTCATGGGACGCACTTGCTCGCACAAGAGAGGCATTCAAATTCGAAGGACCACCAGATGATCGATTTGGGACGTGAAAATGAAGGAGTTGAACGATAAAAACGCAAGAATCTAGACCAAAATCATGAATCGCTCCTGTCCCTCTCCAAGGGACCAGAGCGATGAGGTACGTCCCTTCATTTTCATATTTTTGGCGCCAAATTAAACAATTCGAATTTCCTTAAATGCTAAATCGATTTGAAAATTGAAAATCTTATTTAAATTGGCATTTAATATGGCGTTAATCTTTATTAATTATTTTTGCCTTTATTAAAATCGAAAATAAAAAACGCAAGGCATTAATAATCAATTATTTAATCAATAAAAAAATCAAATTCAAGCGCTCATATATGGAAGTCGGCCTTGTTATGTCATTGCAAATCATTTAAAAATCGTTTGAAATTGTTTTATTTCATCAAGTCGGCCAAAGAGATAAATCGATGAGAGCGCTATATATAGGGGGGTGAAAACTATTATTTTCACATCATTATTTTACCTCTCTACATGCGAATTAAGGAAGACGAAGGGAAGTGTTAAGTGTGTTCAAAGATAGTGCGAATATTATCCAAGGTGGTGCGAGTTTCATTCATCCAAGGGTGGCGCGCTTAGCTATCAAAGGTGGTGCGATTCCAAACCAAAGGTGGTGCGAGTTTGAAGGTTTATTTGAAACCACGTCCAAGGCGAACTTGAAGACCACGCCGAAGTACGAATTTGAAGATCCATCCAAGACCACGCCTAAGACGAACTTGCTAAAGACTTGGTGATTTATTAATGCGAAATTGAAAATCACATTCTCTCCAGAGGTGGCGAAGTCAATTTTGAGGGGATCATATTGAAGATTATCTTTATACCTCAATTTTGCCTAGGCGAATTTTGTTTTTTGCATTCTAGAGTTAGCTCTCTATCGAGGTATGGCGATTTATTGTTATTGTTTTATTCATTCATCGTCATATTTCAAATTTTGAAATTTTGATTCTTTAAATCTCTTAGCTCAATCGTTGTATTTTAGGACATGATAACTCTAGGGACTTATCATGAGGTTTCCTAAAATCTATCTCTCTTATTTACGTTATTTATTGCAAAATCTATTTCTTATAGTGAAATGTTGTGTAGGTATGGCGACCCCAAAGGCGGGAGCATCCACCAGTCGTTCGGCCCTCATGAAAGAAGATCAGAAGACCGAAGAAGTGGAGACCAAGATCGTGTCCAAGTGGAGCAACATTGGAGATACAAACTTGGGGAACTTTAGCACGAAGAAGTTCCGAGAGGTCCCTTACATCGGCAAGCCATCACCTGTCGCCCGGAGAATAATAGAAAGTGGCATCATTAAGGCGGCCGGTTTTCCTCCAGCCATTCAGTGTCACGAGTTGATGATCGAGTGTGCCCGTCATTACAATCCACAGTCCAGGACAATTGTGTCCAATGAGGGAAACATTTTGGCGTACCTTTCAGAGGAGGCCATAAGTGAAGCCTTCCATCTTCCAGAGCACAGGGACATGATATACAAGAGCATTGAAGGAGCCAGATCAGTGTACGATGATGATCCAGATGCTTGTCTAAGCATAATCAACAAGAATTGGCTACTCAAGAGTCGTCCCCGTCTGAGCAAAGTACCGAACACACCACACCGGATCGATTTCCAAGAGGAGTACAGAGATTTGATCACCATGCTCAACAGAGTTACAGGAGCACCTCATGCCTTCTATTTTGAGAAATGGATGTTTTACTTCATCCAGGTGATTGTTCAAGGGAAGGGTACAATACATTGGGCTAGGATAATTAGCCATTGCTTAGACGTACAGTTGAGAAGACTCAGGGCTACTAAGGCCTTCCACATGAGTTCATATGTCATCTATGCCTTAATCAGGAGCGTTGAGTACGCAGGACTACCTCACAGAGGAGTGATTGGAAGAGGACCCGGTGAGGTCAGAGTTTGTGAATCCTATACCTACTTGCATCATCCACCAGGGAAGAACTACAAGTTAATCAATGATACTTTCACGATGAACATCACAAGGACGTTGCAAGGAGGGATTCACAACAGATTATCTCAGGATGCCCAGGAATTCATCAAGAGGTACGGTGCTTGGTTCATTCAGTTTCCCAAGTTCACTTACATCAGAGTGTATGGATGTCCTTTACCTCCATACATGTTGCCAAGGTACCCGACAGATAGAATTGTGTTACTTGAAGTAACAAGGCAGTTGGCAGCATATGTGAAGGCATTCAGACACCGACATCAGAATGGAGTTCAGGTACCTATTATTTTGGGTAATTCGGTTGAGGTATGTCCCAATGTCTCAGCCATGGATGATGCAGAGAGGGAGTTAGCCTTGTATCCTTTTTCATCTTTTGCTTGGAGGAATAGTTTTGATCCTCATGGACATTTAGAGGAGACAGTCGGTAGAAGATTTAGACATGAGTACCAGATTGAAGATTTTATGATGAATCTCCTAGATGATCTCGAAGTGAAACGTAAGATACATTCTAGATTGCCTCTGGATTTCATCAGGAAATGTAAGATTTACAGAGTAGCCGACCAAGCTCAGGACAACGGCAGGCACATCCAATCTTCATATGATAGAGAAAGCAAGACAATAAGTTTGAATTGGAATGAGCCCGAGGCCGTGGATTTAGATGAATTGATGGCACCAGTCTTGTCTTGTACTCGCAGATGGGTAGATGTTCAGCATCAGAAGTTGAGAGAACAAGGCATAGCCATGTCTTTTACTTTGGAAGAAAAGCCAGCCGAAGGAGGAGCCAGTGTTAGTGAAGGCAATCCTAATCCTAGGAATTCAGGTGAAGGTAACCTTCGATGTGCCAGTGAGGGCAATCTCCATTCGAGAGGTTCAAAGAGAAAGGAAAGATCAGAAAAGAAAGAGCCTTCCAAGAAAAAGCAAGGTGCCAACAAAGATCAAACACCAGGTACTTCTTCCAGGCCAAAGGATAGAACAGTTCGAGTGGAAGAATCCATGGAATCGATGGTACAGAATGACAGACAGGAGGAAGAACAGGCACAGCATGTTTCATCCGATGGATCTCTCCAAGACTATGATTTAGAAGAAGATAATGAAGTAACATCTCCTCCCAGACAAGAAGAAGTAGTATACAAAGAAATTCAAGTTCAAGAGACAAGATCAAATATCCCAGATTGGTTGAAGGAAAGATTGACTAAGGTGATCGTAATTGAGGACGAGGACAGTGCAATCGATCTAGAGAGCCTTGTTGGACGTTCACATATGACAACAGAGAAGAAGAAGGCTACAAAGATGTCCAAGATGATTCGAGATGAGACTGGATCTAGAAAACTGCAGATAGCTACACCGGCAGCAGACAAATATGAGGGTGAGATCCTAGCAGAGGATTATCATATACAGACTATTGAGTTAGGACCATCCACAGCAGAGCAGACTTTAGATGATGCCACCGACACATTTGAGGCATTGAAGGATAAATTCAGAGAAGAAGTAGAAAAGAATAGAAAGCTTGAGAAAGAGGTCGGTGCATGGAGGACATATTTCAGTCACATCAATGAACCTTTGGGACGTCAGGATCCAGTTAGATCACCATTGCAGGCATTGCCCCTTCAATCAATCAATGAAGCAGAAAGATTCAGGAATATGGTCCAGCGTACATGTAATTGGATGGATAGATCTCACACGGTGGCCATTGAGTTTATTACAAGGATGTCGAAGATCACCCACCAGGCTATCCAAGTCCTTGAGATAATCCACAGACTGATGGCAACAGTAGCTGCATTTGCCCATACCAAGGACGTTGTCATTCCTGTCTTGAAAGTTATAAGACATACATCCAGAAGAATTTTAGCACAAGAGAAGATCTTGGAAGGCGATTCTCACAGTTTGTTTCAGTGGTCAACCTTACTCCATATAAAGAGTGTTCTCTTTGAGGACATCAGTATTAGATGTGGTCAAGTTGAGGAGGTGATCAATCCGATCCAGGACAGAGTATTTGAGGTACTTCGTACCATTCTTGGCAGAAGGATCGAGGTCGAGACAGATGTGGATATCCAGGAATTTGAGGATAGAATCAAGATCATCTTTCGCAAGGACGCAGATGTTACAGATGAGCAGTATGATCAGATGTATGCCACCATGCTCCTGATTGATAGAACGAAGGAACTTGAACCTACTTGGGACACAGCTCTTCTAGATGCATTTGATCAGGTTATCCACTTAGAAGAGAGTATCAAGAATCTTCCCGAGATTCCAATCACAGAAATCGAAGGGATCGTGACAAAATTCATTGCATATGCTAAGAAAGAGAATTGGAAAGGGAATAAGATTCTAGATGAAAGGTTGTTACAGATGACATGACATCTTATTTCTCATTGGCTGATACCTCCTAGATTTTTGTGCCAAATTTAATATTTGGCTATGCATTTAATATTGTTCAGTAAAAAGGAGGTCATTTGTAACAAACCCTAATTAGGGTTTAGGTGTCATGATCTTGTCCATTGATTTACTTTCAATCTGGACCTTTCATTGTAATTGGGGATGCTATTTATACCCCCATTTTTCATTTCATTTGTAATAGAATAGTCAATAGAAAAATAGAGAATAGAGTTGAAGTTGTAAGCAATTTTTATTTTGTAGCAAGATTGAGTCTTGAAGAGAGAAGTTCAAGCAATTGTTGTATATGATGACTTGGAAATCAATAAAATATTGAAGTTATGGTGTTTTGTTGCAAGTTTCTTGAGTTATCTTCATGGTTGTTGGATGTACTTGAATCACGCTCAATCAAAGTAGTTTGTTAATTTGAAAGGCTAAGTGTGAAGTTTGATATTTGGTAGGATTCACTATCCAAACCACTAGCTTCTTGCTGATTGTAGGAACGCCTTGCGTGGTCGACTGGAAAACGTTTTGAGTCCTTAACCTTCAAGCATTTTTGCATCTAGGATATGTACCTTCGTAGTAGTGTCCTTGATCTTTGATGCATTGAACACCATTATTACCCTAGAAGATCGCACTAATTTCAATTGAGTTGTTATCTTATGGCAAAATTGGAGTTAGTTGAGTCTTGCCAAATCTCATTCATGCTAAGTCGTTCATAGGGTTAGGCTAGATTAGACCTCTTAAGCCCTATCTTTTTCCCTTTTTTTTTTAAAGTTCCTTTTTAGTTTAGTGAAATCTTCGAGCCTTTGGAATCCGTAAGACGCCTTGAAGGAAACAGCAAATCACATCATACCACTAAAAAAGCTTGTCCACACGTGGAGACCCCACTAAAAGAACCTTGGAGTCCACCTAACTGATCCTTTTTGGCAGATCTTCAGCAGTTAGAGACTATTTTCTCAAGAGAGGATAAGATGCCTTTAGGTATTTTATTCTGTGTATGATTGTGTACAAAATACACGTCAACAGGTCCCTGTCGAATTTATGGTTCCAGGTCTTCGGATGGCCATTGAAAATAGACTTGCCATCAACGGGTCCAAATTGAAACCTTGCCACGAGAAGCACACAGGGGACTCGAGAGGCCGGAAGGACACCCGAGTGTCCGGAGGGGGACTCGAGAGGATGGAAGGGGAACCGAGAGGCCGAGCAGGCGACTCGAGAGGCACGAGACCAAAGCGGGAGACTCTCGGGAGAGGCAAACCGAGAAGGATGAAGGGCGATCCCAGAGGCACGGGACCTGAGCCGAAGACTCTCTGGACAATTAGATTAGGAAATTAAAAAAAGAAAAAAAAAATCGGTGGCCACGGTGGAACCGTCGTGTGGTGGGACCACCTTACGATGGAACCACCGTGCAATGGGACCACCGTCGGTGACCACCGTGCAGTGGAACCACTGTCGGGGGGGCCACCGTACGGTGGAACCACCACGGTGAGATCACCATGCGGTGGAACCACCACGGTGAGACCACCGTGCAGTGGAACCACCGTCGACGGAGGTCACCGGCGGTGGAATACCACCGTAGGCTTGAAGGAGCACGGCGACGGCGGCGGTGGTTTAAAAAAGGGTGAAAGGAAAAATACCACGGCACAGTAGGGATAAACGGTAATGATGGCCCATGAAAAGAAAAATGCGCCGACATTCAAACAAGCATGCATTTAATTTGGGCAAACAAAAAACCGACAACCAGATTGAAAAATCATTCAATGGAGTCGAGCCAGAACGCTGAAAAAATTAGAGTGAAGAAGAAGGTTTTTGGCATCTTAAAATATCACAAAAATGATGTGCGCCATGGACTTGTGCACTGAGGTGCTGCGCCAGACCCCGCGAGGGTGTTGCCCCTCGACCCCGCTAAGGCGTTGTCCCAGCCCCCAGGAGGGCGCTACCCTCGACCCCGCTGGGGGCACTACCCCCAAATTATTTTTGAGCTACAATACACTTTTGAGTTGGGCGAAGGCCATCAGAGAAGTCACGGTAAGTGTTGGGTTGTTTCGTACTGTGAGAAAGAAGCCTGAAGCTAAGCATTGGCGGGGAAGCCATAAGTCGTAGAGGGAGACAGATTTGGAGGTTGTGAACAAACAAAGTTTGAGGGAAGGCATTGCAAGCACGCGAAGTCGTACGGCACCAGGGAGTTATTCAGTTCAATTATCAGCCTTTGGGGAGTGTGATGGAGGATTTGCAGCGTCTCCTAGCCTTTGTGCCAGAGGGTTGTGGCCACTTCTAGGCATGAATGGTACGCTTTGAGGAACTCGGAGTATGTCTCAGCTAGACGTTAGGTTGCCTTGGTGGATGCACAAAGGGCTCGGGAGGAGCTGACCACCAGGTTGGAGGCAATAGTAGCGTGAGACTTAGCTCAGCGTACCTAGGAGTTGGATACCGAGAGGGCAGCGGGGTGGCTATTGAGGACAAATTGGGTAGGGAGACGGTATCATTTGAGTAGCAGTTGGTGGAGGCTGAGACTGAAAAGCGTGTTTTGCAGACAAGTTTGGTTTAGGCATAGGAGGACTGTGATGTCAAGGAAAAAAAGAACTCCTTGCGGAAGCAATAATGGTGAAATCCGCACTTGAGCATTGGATGGTAGTAGAAAAGGGTTTTCAGGGGAGGACGCAGTAGGTGTATGAGTTACGGGCTCGACTGGCGTCAGCAGTTCCTGCATCTTCTTCATCAACGGTGCAACTACCTCCTTCAGGGACGCCCCCTCAGCCCCTTCTTCTCAGTGATTTTCTTATTGTATACAGTGTACTTCATCCCCATTTTATTGTGTTAGTCCCGGATTTTTGTCCTTGTCGTCCGGAGACGACTTTTCTTAGGGGGGGGATGATGTTGGTCATAAAATGGGCTTTGTACTACTTGTTAAGCTACGTTGGTTAAGTATGCTAGTGTCATCGAGGGTTGTTGTCTGTTGCACGACGGTTCCCCACAAGTGGTAACCGCAACCCTTGACCATGTCTTTATATATGCTCTTGTACTTGTTGTTGGAGACACTGATGCAAAGAATGATTATTGTACTAGACATTTTGGCATTAATGAAAGCATTGCTCTGAGTTTTTGGTTACTATTCTATCCTATGGTTATCATCTGACTCTTGATATGCAATATTAATAACACACCCAACGGGGTAAACACCCACCACCCCACATCACCTAGGCATCCAACTTTGGGGGTCAAAACATAACACACTAATATTCAAACACTAAAGTGAATAATTAAATTTGACATAATTACTTTAATACAAATATTAAAATAATATCCATCACCTTACATAAATTTGCCAAGACACCAAAACCGAAAAGTTGATCATGTTGGAACATAACTAAAGTTATAAGATGATGACTGATGCCGACGCAAGCACTAACTATAAATAGCAATGTTCTCCAAGGATTGAAGTTTGAAGAGAACAAAACCAAAAATATTGGTACCAGACAAGCACTTTCTATAAATAGCAATGTTCTCCAAGAGCTGAAGAGAACAAATCTCGAAAAACCCCAAAAAATTAGTGCCAAACGAGCACTTACTATAAATAGCAATGTTCTCCAAGGCTTGAGGAGAGCAATCCCAAAAAAACCCAAAAATATACAAAAGAAAAACCCAAAACACTACAAAGAGTGTTGTCACCAATTAATGTACACATGGCTATCGAAATCTAAGAAACTACAACCCAAGGTCTCCAAGAACATTGGAACACTTCCCACACACGTGAGCTTAAGGAAAAGCCCGAAAATTGGCCATCACTAGCAGGACAAGATGGTATAAAAATGGGGACATTACATCACCTCTCAAGCACAACTTAGATTATTGTGCTTATAGTAGCAACTAAGTACATTGATATTTATAATGAGTTTCTTTATCTTGTTAAAGAATAACCTTTTTTAAGTATCCTACAATGAAGTCCCTCCAACTATCTTGCTATTGAATCTTAATAATCCAAAGCTATGTATATTTGATTATATTGATTAAATGGATTTTTCTTTGTATCTGAAATTTTCAAGGTAAATTACATGACAGCAATCTAATAGACCAGAATTATTATTGATCAAGCTTGTTAACTTCCAAGAAGTCCACTATTGGAGTGCTCTAAAGCAATATGTTATTAATTATTTTAACCAAAATAATGTATAAAATTGATCCATTTTGTATAACTTCTGTTAGCTTCACAATATATACCAATATGATGAAGGATAGTTATATGCATTACCTCAAAAAAATTGACAGGGTGACCTTTGATCCTCATACCCTTTCATCAAAATGAATGATGGGTTGAGTAGATTGTTTGGAAAAGCAAAACAACATAAAATTATATGTGGTCTTGCAATTACACCTAGGAACCCTGTATACATGAGTTTCATGCTTGAAAATGACACTCTAGTTATCTAGTATTACTCATCAAGAAAATATTTAATTTCAAATCTTGTTGCACATATACCAAGAAACCCCTGAACAAGCTATCAAAATGAATAAATCTTCCATTTTCTGATCCAATACTTCAAAATCAATGAAAAAGATCATAAGTAACTTTGGTTTCAATGAGGCTTTTCTATCAATTACTATCCCGATTATTCCATTACATAATGAACGGTGTCATCATACCTACAGGGTGCTAATTAGATCAAAACTCCAACATTGGACCAACAAGTGGCTCACTCTGGCAGGAAAACCACAATTCATCAAGTATTGCACAATTGCATCCTTTTCATAATTGTATGTTGCTAAAGGTAATATTATTTCAAATAATTAACAGCCACCATGAGGAGGTATCATGATTCCTATTTGCTACAATCTTTTAAAGTTGGGAAGTATTATTCATAAATCATAAGGAATTATTGTGTTGATCTTAGCCATCGGACATTCCCTATAAACTGGACATACATTAGAAGCTACTATGCAAACTTGCCATGGAGTTTGGAAGGTAATATATTATTGGTTTTGAGTTTGCTTTGACCATTGCAAACTTGAAAAATTGAAATTTTCTTATGGAGTGGGCCCCGCCATCTTTATTCCAACCAAGAAAGGAGATCACAGCTTTTTGGTAAATAAGATTTAGCTGTTGTTTAATATTATCTATAGCTGTATATTACAATTAGTATACAGCTGCAGCCTTAAAATGATTCATGGTTCGCTTCATTTTGTTTGTATTTGATATCTGATTGTAGAAATTAATCACAGCCTAGGAAAGTTTACTTGTACTTCTATTACCCTCATTTATATTCGCAAATTTGATACGTACTTGGAATCAGTATTTACAACTGAATATTATGTTGTTTATATCAGACTTTATAAGATGATTATCACCATTGAAGAGATACACACAATGTCCCTGCTTAGATTTAATACAAACACTTTTTAACAGATTTAAATATATATTATCAGACCTTAATTGAACCTAAATATTTCAATGCAGCTTCTTTGACTCGTGGGTAATTTTAGAGACTGGACCGAGTCTTTCAGTTTAACCAGGCAAAGATATTTGCAATAACCCCTCATTAAATATACTACTTCAATCAATTAATTAACCCTTGTCAGATTTTAGGGATGAAAAAACAAAATAATTTAGGGCTCAAATTTATGCTTGACCATAAAACCTAGATTTCCCTCTTTCATTCCTATGATAACCCTAACCCAAAATACGCATATAGTAAAATAACAGCAAAACCAATCATAAGTTCATATATCGACTAATTTAAGTACCCAAAATCACAACTATGATTTTGCATTCATTAATACTCATTTTACATTGATTTGCAACTTACAAAGCTAGTATGGGGTTGTTCTTACATTTACAAAAAACAAGAAATACATTACAAAAGCTGCTTTACCAGCTTTCATGGACTGAGGAGGTTAAGTCCACATTTACTGCCTTTTCCACTTCAATTTGGTTCGTTCCTATAGGTAAGAACCACCATGGATACCAATATAGTGGCCACTTCTACTACAAAAACTGCAAGTGACACTGTCTCGAATTCACCAATGTCAAACACAGTTAAAGCTCAACACAACCTGTAGGTCAAAATTTTCTCTTTGGCCAACACCGTTTTCATCTTCAGGCACTCAATTGTAATAGGTGCTAGAAAGTTGTCATTGATGTCACGATAAGGTGATCAGGTAAGAGATTAAGGAGAAAGACAAACTTTATAGGATTGATTGCTACATATGTTATAAATTTGTGGCTGACTTATTTGCTGAAGAATATAATTACTCATATTTAAGATGGCTGACTCATTGATCATATTTTGGCTGACTCATTGCTCATATTTTGGCCGACTCATATGCTTAAGATAAACATATATATTTGAAGGATATGCAGCAATTTTGTAGATGGTTAGTAATGATAGCATAAAGCAAAGGATAGCGATCAGTTCATATGCCAAGGAACTTAATAACAGCAGCAAACCAGGGACAGCAATCAATTCATATGCCAGGGAAAATAATAAAAACGACGACTTCATACAATATAGCTGGGTGATTCATCAAATGGTAATTAATACATAAAAGTGTGATTTCTGATATGTGTGATTAATGATATTAATATGCAGTGATCAAAGCATCTGATTACAGCGACTAATCAATACAAAAGATGCAATCCATGAAGTATCGTCCGACATTAAGGAGAATCAACTATAAAGAACCAATCACAAACTAACTATCAACAAGATAGTAAAAGGTACGACTGTTAACAAAAGGCATTAAAAAGTCTATAAAGGTGCAGTGATTCACAAAGGGAAAAGATAACATGCAGCGCTGATGTTATAAAGATTATTGTTTACAGTAAACAATAGAAAAAGCAAGTAAAATGTAGAGGTGCGATTAAAAAAGGAAAGAAGTAATTCATTATGATGAGATATGATTTTCTTGTAAAGTGGTGACTATTAACAATGGTGATGTCTCTTGAGAGATGTCTAAGTTAAAAAGGTATGTCCTTTGAATGCATATGGAAGATATATAAGACAGATCCAAATCAGTTTTGAAGCGTGTGTGTAGTGTAGTATGTGAAGTCAATGAAACAGATATACACACCAGATTTGAAGAGGTCTGTACATGAGGAAATTATCTCAGAATTCAGGGGAAGATTATAAGGAGTTTGTCACAGATTTTAAGAGAATAAAGAGATCAGTTTGTGGCATCTTTATGATCATCATTTTAGCAGAATGTATTGGTGAAGTTGGTGCTTCATATTTAGGAGGTTGGTGCCTCATTTCGGATGGAGTTGGTGCTTCATATTTAGGATATTGGTGCCTCATTTCGGGTCAAGTTGGTATTTCATCCTTTTGAAGTTGGTGCTTCATTTTTAGGGGTTGGTGCCTACAAACATTGTAAAATAAGATATACATATATAAGCATTTGTTGCCGCGGTTTTTGCCCTTAGTTTCCATGTAAACTTAGTGTTTTTGATGTTCTTATTTGTCTAGTAAGGGTTTGATGTCTGTGTTCGTTAAATCTTTTTCTTCACGGGCTTCCAACCCAAAAACCAACCACAAAGAGGTTACATGGAGATCGGCAGGTACCAAGGAGGTATGCAAATGGGTTTGCCATTACCAACCATCATTTTTTATTTTACTTTGAAATGTACCCAAATTTTGAATACATGTACACTAAGAGGTACTAGGAAGGTGTGGAAGAAGATAGCCGAAGCTACAACACCCACTTTTAATAATGGTGAAAAGAATTGAGGCCACAAACCTGAACTACCACATTAATTATGGCTAGGGTGATAAACACAATTCCAACAGCAAGAAATAGATGAAGAACCACGTCCTCTAATTAATTAATGTCACTAAGGAAACAAAAGCCTAGATGGAGCCATGTGTCAAGAATCAACATTATGGCATGCTAACAAGCAAAATGGTAGGAGCAATGTATAGTGCAAAGAGGCAGGAGTTTCAAACTGCACGGATTGAGGATGATGAGGGGACTCATACCTATATGGTAGGCAGATGAGAAGTCTATCTCCAATGAGACAAGAGTCACTATTGACAATATGATAAGACAAGGGGTACCCAGGGATGGGAAACTCGAACCAAGCAAAAAGGCAAGGAAGAGGATTACGAGATAGGTAACTCTGGTAGAATGCCAAAAAAATGACAAAGTTGGAGATGGGACATTAAATATGTCAATATGGTGAAGTCCAACATTTCAACCTACAAACACTTAGAAACCCAATTCAACCAAACACATAAAGACTTGGGCAACCTAAAAGGACACCAAAAGAGGAAGAGTAGAAAACATAGACAAACAATTCTTAATTAAGAGAGAAGAAAGGATTCTACAATAAGGCATTTTGACCCGTAACAACATAATTACAAAAAAGGGGCATGACAAGTCCCCCTACCAAAAATTGCTTGTCCTCAAGAAAGTTCAAATTAGGATGCTCCAATAGCTATGATCCTTTCTACATGGCAACTTCAACAAGTTCTTTCCATCAAAATAGGTACTTGATCATCTCTAAACCTCTTATCTTTCTTCCTCTCACATCCATAACTAAAATCAGTTTGCCTTCTTCGTCCAATGGAGGCAAATCAGTTGGAGTAACATGTTTTCCAAAGGCCCATTTGAGACAAGAAATGTGGAAAACATTATGAATTCTGCACTCTTCAGGCAGTTCCCAGTCATATGCCACTTCACCAATTTCTTAGATTAAATTGTCATTGATGTCAAAGGCAGAAATAATTAACATTTAGCAGAGATAATATTTAATGTAGCCACAATTATGGCAGAAGTATATATATATATACACATAGATACACACAAAATTTTTAAGTACACGGCCGACTGTTGTGCGTTGCACACGCTCCCTATCGCCGACAGGGTCCCCCTTTCCTGTTTTGAGTTTTCAATCGTTGTCTTGAGGATCCAAGCAGAGTTTCTCGTGTCTCTTCGAGCGAGTTCGTGACCAATCCGTAAACTGATTGACATTGGAGTAATGGACCAGTGAGTCCTCCTGACTGGTCCAGCTCTCAGGCGTGAATGCCAAGAGCTTTGTTCCAAAATTTTGAAGATTGCCTTGGATAGGCGTAAGATGGTAGGAACTAACAGACCCCGCCAAGCCAGAGCTATGAGGCCGATTGCATAAAGTTTGCTACCCGACCCTTGCAAGGTTTGGGCAAGAGATGATTTTCGCCTCCTAAAAGATTAAATTGCCCGGCCGAGTGCCTTAGTATTCTGATGCCTCCCAAGTCCAGATTCGTGGAGTCTGGCGAAGCTGGTGGGAGGTCCGACATTCTGTACAAGTTTCCAACATTATCTAAGGAGCAGATTCCGCCCCCCCCAAAATCACAAAAAACGATTTTCGGACCTCAAGTCCGAGTTTTTTAATGAAGGCGGAATGTTCTGAAAAGGACGCATTAGGTCCAAAAGTCCGAAAGTCAAATAAAAACCATTTTCGGACCCCCCAGGTCCGAAGTTTAAATCGTGCAATATTTTGAAACAAGATGGTGCTTTGCTCTGAAAAGCCACTTAAGCCCATTTTTGGACCCTTGAGTTTAAAGTAAATCACGAAACGTTTAAAACGGACCCCAGGTCCGAAGTTTAAAACTCAAAATCTTTATTTTCGGCCCCCCAAAGAAAGCTTAAGCAGAGGGCGAAAAGCAAAAAGGGACGTATAAGGTCCGAAAGCCCGAAAAGGCGCTTAGGTCCCAATTCTTGGACCCCAGGTTCGAAGTTAATGCGACGTCTTTTAGAAGCACCCAAAATCACTTAAGGAGCTCATTTTCGGACCCCAAGTCCGAAGTTCGTAAAACGCAAGGTGTTATTTTCGACCTCAGGTCCGAGGTTGCGAAAGGTGCGAAGTCTTTTAAACACGTTGAGGTCCGAAAGCCCGATGAGCATTTGAGTCCGAATTTCGGACCCTTTAGGAGAGATCAAGTAAAACGCGAAGCCAAAGTTTATAACACGAAGCTCATTTTCGGACCCCAGAGCCGAAGTTTATATCGCGAAGCCTATTTTCGGGCCCTAGGTCCGAAATCGCGAAGTTGAAGTGCGAAAAGCTTTTAGAACAAACCCCCGAAGTTTGAACGGGCATCCAGCATAGACGGCGAGTCCTCCGAGTTTTCCAATTCGCCAAAGCTTGAGCGGGCTCCGAAATCTCCAAGGTTTACCGAGGTTCGTTATCCACATTCCCAACTTCGAAAGCGTTCCCAGCTTCGAAAGTGTCTCCAGCCCGCCTAAACCCCAGGGACTTCCGAAATTCGCCAGCGGGTTGAGATCTCCAAGGTTGCAAATAGCGTCCAAAGCTCCGAATTTCGTGCAGGCCGAGTGAAGCCAAGTTAAATTCCGAAACCTCCAAATTTGTCAAAATCCAAAGTTGAAGAGAGAATGCAATTCAAAATTTGAAAGAGCTCTCCAAAATATGAAAACAAGGAGGTAAGACGCCGCATCACCCTCCCCGTCGACCATTTAGATTCAGATTGCCAAGGATAGAACCATTTAAAATTGATAAATTCCCTTTCATCCGCCAAACCGCGAAAATTTAAATCAAAAGGATAACCGTTGGGATTCAAACTTTGCAGGATCGTCCGTTCACTTCATGCGACGAGGTTGGGTAATCTCTCGCCATCCGCTCCCATCAGGTAAGTACGCTTTAACGCGTATGGTCATTTGAAAATGTGTAAATCAAATAGGCAAATGCACGAAATTTGATTGCAATGCTTGAATTCTTGAAGTCTACATCTCTTTTTCATAAAGCGTTATTCAAACATTCGAAATTTAGAATTCACTCCTGAGGTTTAGCCAGAAACTGCATCTCTTTTCAAATTCAAAAAATTCTCATGTTTTGCCTCTGTTGAAAATTAATCCAAAATCCGAAAGTGATAATGCGTAGTCGTAAATCTTCAGGAATATGATGCTGTTAAAGTTAATCAAGTTGTTAGCTAAAATGATATTTAAACTAATCCCGGCCTGCTGAAACACTTCTGTTGTTATCTAACCCGCATTATCGTTCTTGTATCACCTTGTAATCCGCGTCCGACTGTGCAGGATAGATGCCTAAATCGGTGGCGGAATCATCAAAAACACCCGCTGCAGCCGAAACTTCACGAGCATCCAAATCAGACATCCCGCAGAAAGTTGAAAGAATGAAGTATCAATATCAGAGGGGAGGATTAAGAGAGTCGAAGGTCCAGAGCGTCTGGGACAACATTGGTGACACCGACCTTGGCCACATTGGTATTCAGGACTTCAGGAATCGGGTCTTCTCACCCAACGCATATGGCAGGCCTAGGCAAATGGTGGAAAGTGGCATCGCCCAAGCAACAGGTTTTCCTCCAGCAATCCAGAACTATGAATTAGTAGTGGAGGCTGCTCGGCATTACGAACCAAAGTCCAGATTAGTGCTTCTGGAAAATATGACTATCGCCGACTTCTCCCCTGAGGCTATCGGTGATGCATTTGATATCCCCTTTCCAAATAATCCCATAGCTACAACAATGGACGAAGCACAAGGGGCATATGATATGAATCCGGCCTGATGCAGGGCATTGATTAACGAAGAATGGTTCAAGGAGAAAAGGCCTCCGAACACCAGGATTGTGAAAAAGACCCCCAGAAGTGACTTTCATAATGAACATGGGGATATGGTCACCTTACTCAGCCGAGTCATGGGACTTCCTAAGTCCAGCTACTTTGAAGAGTGGATGTTCTATTTTACAGAGCAGGTCTTTGCCGGAAAGTCTAAGTTTGACTGGGCCTAGATCATAAGCGATAACATCCACGTTCAGCTGATTGAGCTCGAAACAAAGAAGTACTTCACCATGACCTCCTATTTGGTCTATATGTTCGCAAAGAACCAGCCACTGCCAGGGTTAATAATGAAAGGTGAGATCGGGAATGGGCCTGGTCAGGTGAAGGTCTATGATTGCTACCCGCAGTTGCATTACCAGGATATAGCTCAAAGGGAAAAGAACAACCCGGCTTACATGGTTGGTCAGTACGAACGCGTCAACGACGCCTTCACAATGCGCCTGGTCAGGCTAATGCAGGGAGGGTTACACATAAGGCTCTCGGAGCAAGCTACCACTTTAGTGCAGAGGTATGGGGCCTGGTTCATTCAGTTCCCAAGGTTCTCCTACATCCGAATAGCTGGCTTCGATGGTGCCCCCCTTCGACTTCCGCGATACCCAACCGATAAAGCAATCCTCATGGAGGTGGCAAGGCAATCACGCCCCACCGGCATATTACGAGAGAGAGCAAGCAGGCTGGATTCACATTTCCTATGATCATAGGCAGCCATGATGTCCAATTGAGAACCCCCACCCTAGCAGAGGAGTCCCTTACAGAGCTAGACTCTTATGGCCTACAGGAACATTTCCCAAGGAAATGTTTTGATCATGACAATTTGGCAAAGAGAGCCTACGGTAGGCGCTACAGAGCAAAGGAGTCAATTGAAGACTATTGGAAAAATTGCTCCGATGACTACGAAGTCAGGCGACTGGAATATTCTAGGTTGAGTGTGCAGCAGATGCGACTCTTTGAATAACGTCAGGTCCCAGATCAGCTCACGGACTCAGGGAACTGCCTCCAAGTCCGAGAATTTGAGGCAGTAAGACACCTCTTGCCAGGCGTTGATTGGTCTCAAGACCCAATCACGGATTTCGAAGCAGTTATGGTAGCCCCAGCAAGATACACAGATCAATGGTTACATTACCAGATCGAGAGGCTAGTCCATGAGGGGGTCCAGTTCACTTACCATTTGATGGGCAGTCTCGACTCTCAGTCTTCCGAAGACGAAAGGACATCAGCTGAGAAACCAGAGAAAAGAAAGAAAGCTAAGGCCTGCAGAGGGACTCGGATGTCCAAAAGAACAAGAAGGGAGAAGATTCCCATAAGGAGGCCAGAGGCCACTTCATCTTCAAAGGACCCCAGTTCGTCCGACGACGCCATAGAATTGGATTGCGTACCTACTCCGCCTTCCCAGAGCGACATCGATGCATTCGAGGCCAATGATCCTCCTGCACCTGATATACCGGACACCGAGCCAAAAGGCCCCAAGTCGACCAAACTGGGTGACCAAATAAAGGAAGGAGAAATCCCATCCACCCAGGGGGTCGAAGTGCATGAAGCTACCCAGCAGAGCCGTCACGAATTGCTACTCCTCAATACAGCCAAGGACGACTCGACCGTCGAAGGGGAACAAAGAACAGACGAAATTCATGAGCTCGAGAGAACCAAGGAGCAACCTTCACAGGAGGATGTCAGACAATTGTTCAACGAAATAGGGGAGAACTCAGCTGCAAGCAAGAAGCTTCCTCCTTCTTTCACCCCTCCGATGGCGGGGCAGCTGCTAATTTGTGGTCAGCCGGTTGAGAGCATAGGAGAACAGGGTGCTAACTTGACCCTATCCTCAACCCAGACGATGCCTCAAGAGTGGCTGATCGCCAGAGCTCAGCGCAAGGCCGCCACCAAGGCACCCATCGATCTAGAGGATATCTTCTCACGAATGGATCAAGCAAAAACTAAAGGGAAGAAGAAACCAAGGGCATACTCTAAGGTAACCAGGGATGAGCAAAGGAACCGCACTCTTCATATTGCCACCCCGCCCGTGGACAAGCCAGCAGATCAAATAACACTGGCAGATTATAGCATTACGACTGTCCCCATCGGACGAGCTACAAAAGAGCAAGAAAAGGAGGAATTTAAGGACTCAGTGCAGAACATACTCAGACAGCTCGAGGAAATCACTACCGAAAAGGATATGTATCGGGCCCGTGCTGAACAAGCTGAGGGATACATCGATAAGCTCCTACGGCCATTACACAACCCCTCTGAATCCCATATTCCCCCAATAGCATTGGCACAAAGGACCACAACTGAATTTGAAGGAATTTGGGATACCGCAAAGGCCATCAAGGAATGGATGCAGGACATCAAGAAAAAGGGAGAACAGATCCTTAGGGAAGTGAAGGAAATGGCTCTCCATCGAGAGCTCACTCTAGTCAGGCTGTTGGAGGTAAAGAGGGAATCCCTTCACATGCACGAGGTAGCGGCCTCTACCCTTCCCCTCATAAGAGCTCTTTTCTGGACACATACACAGATTCCCACACTGCCTGACATCCTAGATCCCCATGGCATCAGTGTTCTCAAGGAATGGTACTAGACCGTCACCATGAAGAACGACGCCCAAGAAATTATTGACAAAGAAAATGACGCATGTGAGGTAATTCTGGGGAACATGCAAGAACTAGGCAAGACCATCCTCCAATCAATGGTTTCAGGGTGGATAAATGACCTATCCGACAGTGTAATCCGGCCGGACTGGGAAGAAAGGTTGGGAGCAGATAAGGTTTCTTATTCCGTTGGAGACTTGAGTTTTGCTGGTCAGTTCCATTCAGACATATTGTGCTTCGAGCGTAATCGCTCCAGCTGGAAGGACGGTTTAAGGCACGTAGACCAATATCTTGAGGGCATGCAGTTCAAAATTCGCCACCCTCCCATGCCACCTTTTAGCCTCCTCTTCCAGTTATGTATCAAATTTCAGGAATATGTTCGCAAGGAACGAGCGGCAAGTCGTGATTTATGGCGGGAATACCTGCATGACGAGGACCAGTTTCTAAAGAAAGAATGTGAAACCAAAATAGAGAAAGTAGTTTCACAAAAGTGCCTTTTTCCCTCCAAATCTTAAAAATGCACTTTTGTCCCAAAAGGGTGACAGTTGACTTCTGGTCAACAAATTGTAAAGCTTTTTATACACCTTTTTTTGGATTATTCCAATTGTTGTAATTATCCTTTTTTGGGTAGTTATTACTCCCTTTGGGGTGGTTGTTGATATTTGCCTCCCATTTATGGGTATGGGCAGCCCTGCTTTATGGATGAATCTGGGCCACTTATGAAGATTTAATTCAGGCCATTCATCTTTTTTGAGGCCTATTTAAGGGACTGGTTATCCCTCATTTTGTAAGAAGTTCTTGGATTGTTGCGAAAGCTCTGAAGGAATTTGCAGGAATTAATACAATGGATTAAAACTATTTTCAAGTTTCCTTGTGAGTGCATGGTCTCCTTCTTCACTTAATTTTGAAAGCTTTTAATTATGTCTATTCATTTTGCACAGCAGTTTTTTTAATCAAGCATCTGATAGAGCCTTCACAGTCCATACCATTAGAGGATAGCTGATTGCTTTTCCTTTCCGCATGGTTAATCTGGACCATTTTATGATTCAGTTCGATTATCAAATATATATATCATGAATGTAGAAGTTCTAATATCGTATTTGGTAATATAAAAATCTGGTTTCTCCTTTGAAGATTGCACTAAGTTTATGCAAGCATTGCATCTGAATGACTGATGATGCCTAATTTAGTTTCCTGGAGGTGTCTGTCTGTTTAATTGAATCTGCTGTCCTAGTTAGAATTTACAGTTCATCTCTCTCTCTCCCTATCCTTCCTTTCTTTTCTCCCTATTTTATCTTTTCGGAAAATCTGCAGTCCTGCTAAATCAGCTTCAAATTAACCAACATCACCTGAAGGAAAAAACCGTAAAAGGTCTCCGGGAATTTATACATAGAATTGCCAATTAAACGTAAGTCCCCTTGTGTTTCCAACATAAACACATCAAGCCACTGAGAAATCCCGCAGTCAAGACCTGACAAAAGAAACCTTGAGGTTATCCCCTTTGATCAAAAACGTAAAAAATAGCATTAGGGATTCCCTTATTTCAAGAGAGGGTAGGATACTCAGTGAGTTTATTCTATTCTGCGTTGGCCGTATGGAGTTTGCAGCGATGCGATTTCATCCACGTCAACACCGACCCATGTGTCTTTCATGAGCATTTTATTTATTTACTTTGACAATTATTTCTCCTAGGGTCGGCCATCATGAAAGACACGTGGATCAGCCATATACTTAAAAATATATATATATATATATATATATATATATATATATATATATATATATATATATATATATATATATATATATATATATATATATATATATATATATATATATACTTATACTTTTGCCATAATTACTTCTGTCATAATGGTGGCTACATCAAATATTCTCTGATATATATGTGTGTGTGCGTGCGTGCGTGCATGGGTGCAACATTTTTAAGTACATGGCGGACCCATGTGTCTTTCATGATGACCGACCCTAGGAGAAATACTTGTCAAAATAAGTAAATAAAATGTTTTTTTTATGCCTCCCAAAGAGGGCCAACCTCCTAGGCTTGTATGCCCACCCTTGAGAAATAAACTGGCCAGCCATTGTAAAGTGATATAAATCTAAAACAATAAAATATTAATTTGTTGCTGGCCGACCTAGTGAAAGGAGGTAACTGTTCTTTTTGAAGAGGCACTTCATGGGTATAAATGAAGGAGGTTTTGAGGTCATTCAATCAACCATTCATTGCATTTCTTTCTTATTTCAAGATCAGATATAGAGCGGAAAATGTAGCAGACTTATGAGTAACAATCAGACATTTGGAGGAGCAAATCTACAGCAGAAAACAGTAGAGTTATAAACAGAAATCAGACATATATCTTAAGCAGACTTAATGCAGATTTCTATGAGGATAAATTCCAGATTTGAGAGCATTTAGTGAAAAAACATTATTGCAGATCTGAGTGGACTTTTCAGAGGTTCAAAGCAGATTCATGAGAAGAAGTGGGCAGATTTGTCAAGTCCTTGAAGGGATCTAGGACAGATCCAACAACATTACAATCACTTTTCTTTTTGAATGTTGGTGCCTTCCACTTTGCAAGTTCAAGAGGTTGGAGCCTCTCACTCAAAGAGAAAAGTGTCTCTTATTGAGTTGGTGCTCAGTTGTGGGGATTTGTGTCCCCTATGGGTTGCTGCCTACAAAGTTGTAATAAGTTTCCTATTGCCATAGTTTTCTCCTTCAAGGGTTTCCATGTAAAATTGTGTGTGCATCTTGTGTCCTCTATTGTTAGATTTTAATTGTGTGGATGCTTTGATTATTGCTTTCTAATTGCTAAAATTATAAGTTGAAAAATTGATCTTATATTGATTCACACCCACCTCTCAATATAAGTGTGTGTTTTCTTCAATTGGTATCAATGCAGGCTCCTTCGAAAAAGATTAACTGCTTGAACGAAAGATCTCAAGAACACACATGGCAAGTCAAGAAGGGTTTACCTCAAACCAAGCTCCATAATTTGACTAAAGCAACTATGCATTTTGGAGCATAAGAGTTAAGGTTTGGATCAGATTAGATATGTAAACAGTTTTTTTTTTTTTTTAACTTAGTTCTTACAAAATTATATGTCAATGAACTCTTGAATGCAGGTTGCTGCACATATGAAGGGAACACAACTTAATGCATAATTTATATGAGAGTCTGCTGTATGAGGCAGATCGATATCTAAAAGGCTTGCACTTATAATTACTGTACTTACCTTATTAAACTCGAACTGCACCATATTATATACCTTACAGTATAGGCATGTCAATGGACAGACATGCCTCTATGTACGTGGAGACATGTCGATGAATAGACATGCCTCCACGTACGTGAAGACATGCCTCTTCATTGTGGTGTCTCTACAACTAAGGTTTGTGCAAGACAACGATATCTTAATCGTTATTTATTCGGTTAATATTCAAACATGATTTCTCTTATCGTTTAGTATTTAACGGTTCTTCAAATCGTTAATCATTATTGTTACGTGCAATAACGATTTCCATAATCGTCTTGAAAGAGATCAACTTAAGTCGATATGCACAACGATAAATATATATCGGATTTCTTTATGAGAAAAGTCGATTCATATTGATCAAATGAAATGATCAATATAATCGATACTTATGGATACGGTGCTCATATTCTGATTTGTATAGACAGTAATAAATATTCATTATGTATATATAGATATTCGTATATATAATAATAATAATAATGACACTTATTATAATTACATATATATATATATATATATATCAACGATAATATGCATTACTTATACATATGAGACTTCTCCAACCGAAGCTATAAAACATCAACACTCCCTCTTAGCTAGGGAGGAGGATTACAAGTTTTATATATATATAGGAAACTACACAGTATAGTAGAAATCATTATATGATATCAGGAGCAATGGTCTACAAGTATCAACACTTATGATACTTACCAGAACTCAACATGCCCAATATGGTATGTGCACTAGCATCAACCATATGATGCCTACCATAGGGATGTATGGGAATCATGGCATACTCACAGATATTAAGCACTTAATATCCACCATGATATATCTCAACAATTTTAGGATATCAACCTTATGATAAAATTGTTATAAGAATTATGCACTATCATGACATGTTCACAGATATCAACCATATGATATCTATCATGATAGATTGTAGAGTTATTGTAAAGTCGTCACCTTCCAATAACTACTGAAAATACAAGTGATTATCATTCAGAAGTCGTCACTTCTTAATGATGTACACAAGTGCCCAAAATGACAAAAAGAGTTTATATTAAACATCTTTTAGAATATATTAGTACAATAACAATGTTGAGGCTCAAAACTCAGAATTTTACATTTCAACCATACCAACCTTACCTCTGAAGTGTTCTGCCTTTGTCTTGGCTAGAGGCTTGGTGAGAATGTCTGTTGTTTGATCTTCAGTACTAATATATCTCAGCTGAATTACCTTTCTTTCCACCATGTCTCTAACATAGTGATAAGGTATTTCAATATGTTTGGACCTGTCATGAAATATTGGGTTTACCGAAAGCTTTATACAATTTTGGTTGTCACAGTGGATAATAGAAGGACTTAAGGATTGTCCAAACAATCCTACAAGGAGTTTTCTCAACCAAATTGCTTCTCGTGCTCCCATAGATGCTGCAATGTACTCTGCTTATGTGGAGCTTTGAGCAACTGAGGATTGCTTTCTACTAAACCAGGATATCATGGCTGATCCTAAACTGAAGCAACACCCGGATGTGCTTTTTCGATCTACCACAATTCCGGCCCAATCTAAGTCTGTATATCCGTATAAGTTTAGATCTACATTTTTATATTTTAAACCATATCCAATTGTCCCACGAAGATATCTCAAGGTGTGTTTTTCTGCAACTATATGTAACTGCTTTGGCTCACACATGAACTGACTGAGTGCATTCACAGCATAACAAATATCTAGTCTAGTATTGACCAAGTACATCAATGATACAATCATCTGCCGGTAGAGGGTGGAATCTGTTGGTTCAGAACTTGTAGCTGCTTCTCTTAATTTGTGTAAGTTTGTTTCCATGGGAGTGGACATAGGCTTACAATCCATCATTCCAAACCTTTTTAGAATGTCAATAGTGTATTTCCCTTGATTTAGAATGATCTCATCACTTTGCTGCCACACTTCTAAACCGAGGAAATAGTGTAGAGGCCCTAAGTCCTTCATATCAAATTCAGCTGCAAGTTCTTGTTTACATTTGATGATGAGATGCTCTTCGCCTGTTATTAACAAATCATCAACATAAAGGATAAGAATTAACATATCTCCATTCATTACCTTAAAATTAAGATTTGGATCTGCATCATTCTTTGAGAAGCCAAGTCCCGATTGATAGTGATCTATCCTTTCATACCACGCTCGAGGAGCCTGTTTGAGCCCATATAAGGCTTTCTTCAATTTGCAAACATGAGAAGGTTGTTCATGTACTACAAATCCTTCAGCTTGTTCCAAATAGACTTCCTCTTCTATCACACCATTAAGAAATGCGGTCTTTACATCCATTTGATGGATTTTCCATCCTTTAGATGTAGCAATAGCAATCATAGCTCTGACAAAAGTGTATCGAACAACAAGAGCAAAAGTTTCTTCATAATCAATTCCTCTTTTTGAGAGAAACCTCTAGCGACAAACCTTGCTTTGTATTTTTCAATATGTCCATCTGTAGCATGTTTGATTTTGAAAAGCCATTTAGAAGACACTACTGATTTGTTCTTAGGCCTAGGCACAATGTCCCAGACATCATTTTTGAGAATAGACTTATACTCTTCTGTCATGTCTCCTCCTTGATCCTTATATATATCAATCATTATTATTAATTAATATAATAATTATCTCCCAGTGACTATTTGAAATTTATTTATATATTAAATATTAATATTTATTACTAATAATATTCTTGAAATATTCAAATCAAAATAATTAATATTATATTATAAATATAATTATATATTATAAACTATAAACATAATTTACATATTATATCAATAAGACTAAAGGACGAAGACCCCATAGAGGAAATCGTCTTATTCATATAGAGAATTATAAAGTTTGTTATGGGAACTATTGTGAGAGAAGTATATTGAACTAGATAGTCTTTGGCTACATAAAAATATTTATTTGGAAGACTCTAAAAAAGAATTAACATTGGACGTCGATATTCTCAAACCAATTACAAGTCATATGATTATCATTGGCAAATACGCTTAATGAGTATTGTTAATAGCAAATAAAACATTGAAGGGTATCGACAATATAGTTTGTATGACAATTTTGGTGTGGGGATTCTAAGGTGTGCCAATATATAGTGATTATTGGCTATCGTGGTGACTAAGTAATGGGGGACTCAGCAAACAACTAAACTACCATTCCTCATTGTATCAAACTAACCCAGCAAATATCATTATTGCTGCCAAAAGGACAGTATAATAGGCTGCTAACTAATCATTGATTAGTTATCCAAGGAGATGCGGTGAAGAGTTTTATGTTTCGGATGCAATGGAGAGTTGTCATCCTTCTATTCTCCGAATATGATATTAAAGGGACATCGTCTGCAGTGGCATTGGATGGTAATTAAAAAGAAGGAATTCGCTCCAGGTAAGTGCCTAATGCCTCAGAAGGTTCATGATAATTATTGTATAAATTGGTATTAACAATACTACAGCCTCATCACAAATTACGTATTAATTTTTTGTTAGTGTCAGTGAATAATCTGCATTATAATATTCAGCATTACTTCAATACATCAGCACATATGTAAATTAACTGTGATATGAACCACAATCCAAAACAAATAGTGTCATATTAGAGCAATATTATGACATTGCTATAATAATAACAAATAATGCACAAGTAAGACGTAAGGTATAAACTGGTTAATTACTAATACAGTGAATATAAAATCTGAATTAAACCATTGGAAATGTTCAATATTAATTAGCAGTAAAGTAAGTTATACACTATAATACATAAGGCAGTCATACTTGGTCACATTCACATTCACAGTGGCAGACCAGATCTGATGCATGCCAGATCTGTCTGTTGTTGCAGCTACTAGATAACTAATAATTAGAGATTTAGCAATTGGCAGTGCTAATAATTTATATTGTAGAGAATATAATTTGATTATATATATGTGTGGGGGGGGGGGGGGGTTGATCAGCCCAATAACGATATGGTATAATCAGAAAAAACTTAATAATAATATAATAATAGAAAATAGTATAATATAATGATTATAATTATTATAATACTTTATAAGAACTGCTTTGTAGTCAAATGTATATTATAATATTATGTGAAAATAAATACAAATAGTAATTTGAATGAACAAGTAAATATAAGATTATAAGCCAAATTGAATTATTAATTCAATATTAAAAAGAAGATTATGTTTCAATGTTATGACTGTCGGTATCTAAGAAGTTGTAAAATGCAATGTTTAAGATAGTTTGTCTCCTAATCTATTTAGTTTAAGTCATAAGTATGTTGAGATGGATTAAATTATGGGGAAAATAAGGCTAGACCTAGTAGGGGACATTACAAGTGGTATCAGAGCATAATCTTGCCATCCTGTGGGACAAAACTACAACATTACTCTTGATATGTGTGTACTTTTCAAATGAATATTTCATTCCTTACAATGTATGCTTCCTACCTTGTGAATATTTGTGATTGCTAAATTTATAATGTTCCTTACCTAGTGGGTATTCACAGGTGTACAACTCATGTCATACATATATTAATACAGGTTTCATATGCTTCAAGTTCTATGTACCTATGTACACGCTTCCTTCTTTAAAGCATATTGGCATGAATGCTTATGTATGTGCTTAGTGCCCTACTCGTATTCATGTGCTTACATGTATACTTCACGCTACATGTATTCATTTGAAAGCTTCTTGTCCTAAGTAAATAATTGACAATGTAATTCAAATAGTGCGACATTAAATTGAATTCTTAACCTATAGTTTGCAGTGATCTGATTCTTCGCCTTTCTCTAATGCTAGCAAAGATAGGGAATGTGTGAAGGGGAAAGGCAAAGTAAATCGGACACATGGCAAAAATGTCCCAAGACGGGTAGAAAACCTTGAGGGAGCCACATGTAGACTGTGTCATGCACCCTTGGCACAGTAAATCTTCCATCTTGTAAGGTTTAGCAGAATAGGGAAGAGGTGTCTCATGTATCTATGGGAAGTAAATCACACAACAAATTAGCAATCTATTCATTGTGGTTCTACTTTTGGTTGACTTAGAATAGTCCCAAAGATATGAATTGATTGGCAAACATGGCTCAATCCAATGTGCTTTAAACTACATGCTTACTCTAAGTGTACTCCTCATATGTGTACTTGTGTTTGCCTCACACTTGTTTGCTCCATGAGGAAACTTCTCATGTATGCTTAATGCTTGATGATCTATATTAGAGTGTACTATTTTAGGCTTTGCATGCTTGATGTGCGTTAATTTCCTTATGCTTGACATATGTACTTCATGCCTTACATGCATTTATGATTCATGACTTGCAACTGTTCAATGAGCATTTGTTTCATATTCTTTAAAAATATGTGTATGACTTGAATGAAAGCTCATATATTTGTATGTATGCTTCATATCCTATATGCTTTATGCGTATTCATATGGGTGTTGCATACCTTATGTGTATTCATAAGTATGATTATAATTTAAGTGTTTTTATGTGTATGACTCAGATCATGTGTATATTCATGCCTTGCAATGCATATGTTTCATGTTCTACCATGTGTATGAATGCCTACGTATATGCCTAATGTCTTTCTCATATCTATGCACATATATAATTTATACTTCATGTGTTTCATGTGAATGCCACTTTATATTTTATGTGTGTACTTATTGCCTTAAGTGTATACTTCATGCTTTAAGTATATTCATGTACATTATGTATATGTTTCGTGTATATTTGTGGATGATTATGTGTTTTCTAGATTATTAATCATTATTCCATAGATTGTAGGGATTCAATTCTTCTTCTTTCTCTAATACTTACAGAGATAGGGAGTGTGTGGAGGGGAGAGGCAGAGTAAATCGGTCACATGACGATAATGTCCCAAATGGGTAGAAAACCTTGCGGGAGCCACATGTAGACTGTGTCATGTGCCTTTGGCACAATAAATCTACCATCTTGTAAGGTAGAGGAGAATGAGGAAGAGGAAACTCATGCAATCTATGAGAGCTAAGAAAACATCAGATTAACAACTATTCACCGTATTTGACAATATTTTAACATTTCATATGTATGTTTTGTATGAATGTTTATGAGATTGTTAAATGCTGTCATGTTTTTCAGCATGATTACATGATGCAACTTTCTAATGTGTGTTCCTCGTATTCTTGGTATATATATATATATTACGTGTGTTCATAGATTGCTTCATGTCTATTGTGTTTTTCAACATGTATACCTTGTGTCTTTATGTGTTGCTTCATGACTGATATGTTTTCAGCATGTATGCTTCAAGTACTCTTTGTTTATATACTATGCATATTGTGTGTTTGCTTCATGTCTGATACACTTTCAGCATGTATGCCTTGCATCTTTATGTATGCCTTATGACTGATGTTTCTTTAGAGTGTTCCATGAGTGCCTTTCTTATACATACTTGGTACTTGTGTGCATTGCTTCAAGTCTTATTTGTCTTCTGTGCATGCTTGTGCCTCAGTATATTGGTATATTACTTTGTATTACATGAGTGCTGCATCTATGCTCCATGCCTTATTTAAATTACTTCATGTTTACATGTGTGCTATTTCATACTTCGTGTATATACTTATGGATTTGTGCTATATGTCTGATGTGTATTTAAGTGAATTGTTTCATGCCTTAAGTGTATTCACGTGCCTTATGTATGTTTCTCTTAATGTATATATACACTTAATAATTTGTGGATATTTATGTGTCTTCAATATGTTTGTTCCATTGTATGTACATGTACATGTATACTTGTATTGTATGTATAATTATGGGATTGTTCCATGTTTGTCACATTTTCAGCATGACCGTGTCACACACCTCCCTAACGTATGCTTTATGTCTCGAATATGCTTCGTATCATGATTGATATGTTTTCAATGTGTTATTCCATGTGCATTTTATATGCCTTTCTCACTGATGTGTTTTCAGAATGCTGACCTCATGTGCATTCTCTAAGTATAGATATCATGTATGCTTTATACACCATTGCTTCCTAACTAGCATATGCTTGTTCTACATAAATGTCTTTCTCATAACCACATACACTCACATATATATTTTGTGACTTGAGAGAATTTATGTGTGTGCTTCATACTTTATGTGCTTCATAACTTATGTGAACTCCTGCTTATGCACTACATGATTCATGCATATGTTGCATGCCTTAATTGTATTCACTCTGTTTCGCACCTGATGTATATTCATGTGTATTCTCCATGTTTTGTGTAGATGCTATCTTGCCTTATAGGCTTTGGATTTACACCTTATGTGTATTTCTATGTGTGACTCATGTCTTATATATTCATGTGTATTACATGTATACGAGGTTTCATACCTCATGACCTCACATGTATTGTGTGTATACTTCATGTGTGCTTCGTGTCAATATATATATGTATACCTTGTGTTTTAGGAGATGACTCAGTTTGAGAAAATTGTCAATTGCTTGAGGACAAGCAATTTTGGGAAGGGCGGACTGTCATGTCTCCTCCTTGATCCTTATATATATCAATTATTATTATTAATTAATAAAATAATTATCACCCAGCAACTATTTCAAATTTATTTACTCATTAAATATTAATATTTAATTAATATTTATTACTAATAATATTCTTGAAATATTCAAATCAAAATAATTAAATATTATATTATAAATATAATTCTATATTATAAACTATAAACATAATTTACATATTATATCAATAAGACTAAAGGACGAAGACCTCATAGAGGAAAACGTCTTATTCATATAGAGAATTATAATGTTTGTTATGGGAACTATCGTGAGAGAAGTATATTGAACTAGATAGTCTTTGGCTACATAAAAATATTTATTTGGAAGACTCTAAAAAAGAATTAACATGGGACGTCGATATTCTCAGACCAATTACAAGTCATATGATTATCATTGGCAAATACGCCTAATGAGTATTGTTAATAGCAAATAAAACATTGAAGGGTATCGACGATATAGTTTGTATGACAATTTTGGTGTGGGGATTCTAAGGTGCACCAATATATAGTGATTATTGGCTATCATGGTGACTAAGTAATGGGGGACTCAGCAAACAACTAAACTACCATTCATCATTGTATCAAACTAACCCAGCAAATACCATTATCGCCGCCAAAAGGACAGTATAATAGGCTGCTAACTAATCATCGATTAGTTATCCAAGGAGATGCGGTGAAGAGTTTTATATTCCGGATGCAATGAAGAGTTGTCATCCGTCTATTCTTCAAATATGATATTACAGGGGCATCGTCTGCAGTGGCATTGGATGGTAATTAAAAAGAAGGAATTTGCTCCAGGTAAGTGCCTAATGCCTCAGAAGGTTCATGATAATTATTGTATAAATTGGTATTAACAATACTACAACCTCATCACAAATTACATATTATTTTTTTGTTACTGTGTCAGTGAATAATATGCATTATAATATTCAGCATTACTTCAATACATCAGCACATATGTAAATTAACTGTGATATGAACCACAATCCAAAACCGACAGTGTCATATTAGAGCAATATTATGACATTGCTATAATAATAACAAATAATCCACAAGTAAGACGTAAGGTATAAACTGGTTAATTACTAAAGCATTGAATATAAAATCTGAATTAAACCATTGGAAATGTTCAATATTAATTAACAGTAAAGTTATACACTATAATACATAAGGCAGTCATACTTGATCACATTCACAATGGCACACCAGATCTGATGCATGCCAGATCTCTGTTGTTGCAGCTACTAGATAACTAATAATTAGAGATTTAGCAATTGGCAATGCTAATAATTTATATTGTAGAGAGTATAATTTGATTATATATATATATATGTGTGGGGGAGGGAGGGGGGAGGGGGTTGATCAGCCCAATAACGATATGGTATAATCAGAAAAAACTTAATAATAATACAATAATAGAAAATAATATAATATAATTATTATAATTATTATAATACTTTATAAGAACTGCTTTGTAGTCAAATGTATATTATAATATTATCTGAAAATAAATACAAATAGTAATTTGAATGAACAAGTGAATATAAGATTATAAACCAAATTGAATTATTAATTCAATATTAGAAAGAAGATTATGTTTCAATGTTATGACTGTCGGTATCGAAGAAGTTGTAAAATGCGATATTTAAGATAGTTCGTCTCCTAATCTATTTAGTTTAAGTCATAAGTATGTTGAGATGGATTAAATTATGGGGAAAATAAGGCTAGACCTAATAGGGGACATTATATCTTCTGTCATGGCTTCTTTCCAGGCTTGATGTTGGAAGGCTTCCTCAACGGTAGAAGGTTCTGAATTAATGATTTCACTCATTAAAGCAATGTAGCTAGAGAATCTATTAGGTCTTTTACTTTCCCTGAAAGTTCCTTTTGGAGCTGCATAATTTTCAGCCTCCTCAATCATCTTCTTGGCCCATACTGGTCTTTTCTTTGTCACATTAGTGTCCCTAGGTTCAACCATATAGTCCATAGGTTCAATGTGAGTGTCGCCTTCAATTGGTTCGTGAGCCTCATTCTGAATCTCAGAGGAGTGATCCTTTTCACTGTATTGAGGGGATTCATCTTCTGTTTCATTAACATCCTTAGATCTTTTGAATGCAACATCTTCTTCAAATATTACATCCCTGCTTAGTTCAATTTGTTTTTGACCTGGAATATAGACCCTATATGCTTTAGAAGTTTCACTATACCCAACAAAGATTCCCTTTCTCCCAGAGGGTTCTAATTTAGATCTTTTCTCTTTAGGGATGTGAATGTAAACAGGATAGCCAAAAATTCTTAAGTGACCTATGTCAGGTTTTATTCCTGTGAATGCTTCTTCAGGAGTTTTGTTATCAAGAAAGGAATGTGAACATCTATTTTGGATATATACAGCAACAATAGAGGCTTCAGCCCAAAAAGAGGTGTGAAGGTTTTGGTCATGCATCATGGCTTTGGCTACTTCTACTATAGTTGCTTTTTTCCTTTCTGCAACCCCATTTTGTTGAGGGTTGTAAGGAACAGTGAACTCCCTCTTAATCCCAACATTATTCCAAAAAAATTTAAAGTTTTCAAAGATGTATTACCCCCCATTATCTGATCGAAGAGTTTTTATACTTCTACTTGAGGTGTTTTCTACTAAAGCTTTGAATTCCTTAAACCTTTTAAGGACTTCATCAAACTCTTTACACTTTAGAAAATATATCCATGTCTTACTAGAGTAATCATCTAATTCCTTGAATAAAAGATTCCCAAGAAGTAGGAAGTCCGTTGAGTGCTAGCATAGTCAACTCCTTGCTATCGAATGTGTGACCAATAGTAGATAATTGGTTTCTTAGTTCCGTTATCCTCATGAAATATGAAGTGATAGTTTCACTTTGGTTCATTTTGATGTGGTGTAGTTGCTGTTTTAGAGCAAGAACCCTGCTAGTATTATTTATCCCAAACATGTTCTCTAGTGTTGAAAACATTAGATAAGCAATATCTAATTTTGAGATAATTGGAACAATGTGATCTTTTACTCCATCCACCAATAGTTTCATAGCTTTATTATTATTTCTTGTCCATAGGAGTTTTTCGTCTTCTTCATCGAGCATGGGTAAGGCCTTTTCCACAAGAGTGTTTAATTCATGTTCCTCTAATGTGAGCATCATTCTAAACTTCCAAGATACAAAATTTGCAGCTCCTTCAAGTCGGTCCTCTAGCCTAACTCCACTCACCATTTTGACGAATATAGAAATCTAGAGATTTTAATGAAGTTTGGTTGTTTCCCTTTAATAAATCTAATCGGATCATTTCTTCAAACTAGATCAATACCAATGTTAAAGTTTGGATCAGATTAGATATGTAAACAGTTTTTTTTTTTAACTTAGTTCTTACTAAATTATATGTCAATAAACTCTTGAATGCAGGTTGCTGCACATATGAAGGGAACACAGCTTAATGCATAATTTATATGAGAGTCTGCTGTATGAGGCAGATCGATAACTAAAAGGCTTGCACTTATAATTACTGTACTTACTTTATTAAACTCGAACTGCACCATATTATATACCTTACGGTATAGGCATGTCAATGGACAGACATGCCTCTACGTACGTGGAGACATGTCGATGAATAGACATGCCTCCACATACGTGGAGACATGCCTCTTCATTGCGATGTCTCTACACCTAAGGTTTGTGCAAGACAACGATATCTTAATCGTTATTTATTCGGTTAATATTCAAACATGATTTCTCTTACCATTTAGTATTTAACGGTTCTTCAAATCGTTAATCATTATTGTTACGTGCAATAACGATTTCCATAATCGTCTTGAAAGAGATTGACTTAAGTCGATATGCACAACGATAAATATATATCGGATTTCTTTATGAGAAAAGTCGATTCATATTGATCAAATGAAATGATCAATATAATCGATACTTATGGATACAATGCTCATATTCTGATTTGTATAGACAGTAATAAATATTCATTATGTATATATATAGATATTCGTATATATAATAATAATGACACTTATTATTATTACATATATTAATATATATATATATATATATATATATATCAACGATAATATGCATTACTTATACATATGAGACTTCTCCAACCGAAGCTATAAAACATCAACAATAAGTAAGCGCACTTATTTAATGGCTCAAGGATTTGATATATGGTAATAAGTTGTAGACAGCTATGTAGCACCATCTACTCCACCTACAAATCAAGCTGAAAAAAAGGCAAGCGAGAACAATTAAAGGCTATGAAAGAAATTCTAAGTGATCTAGCCGAATCCGAATTTGTCGAAGTAATTGCATTGCACATCGACAAAGGATATGCAAGAAAAGCTTCGAAAGACTTATGAAGAAGATGACAAAATAAAGAAGGCTACGCTCCAAACCCACAAGAGACAATTCGAAAGCTTGAAGATGAAGGATGAAGAAAACGTTGCTGCCTATTTTCTCTGTGTGGATGAAATCATAAACACTTTTCGTGATCTTGGAGAAAAAATTGAGGATGATGTTATTGTGCAAAAAGTATTAAGATATCTTCCCATTAGAGTCGATGTGAAAGTTTCCGCCATTGAAGAAATGAAAGATTTAGACACCTTGATGACGGATGAGTTGCATGGCATTCTGCCAGTGTACGAAATGAGGACCGAGAATGGAAGAACATCAAAATTAGAAGCTGCCTTCAAAGATTCAAGAAGGATGAAGAACAAAGGTCTAATATCAAATAAAGGTTCAAGTGACGAGGAAAAAGCTAACTTTATGAAGAAATTTAATAAAGGATCGATCAAGAACAAAAGTAAGTATACTCTTCAATGTTTTAATTGTGGTAATATAAGTCATTTTGTTGGAAGTGAAAGCAATGAAAAGGAAGAAGTATATTATGACAAGAGAAACGACAAAGAAAAGTACACTAAAGAAAAATCCAAGAAGAAGAATTTTTTAATACACGAGAAGAGCCTATATACTCGACAAAGAAATAGCTCATCTAAAAGTGATGAAAGCTTTTTGGAAAGTGAAAGAGAAGAAATTGAGGTTTCATGTTAAATTTTATTCAAATGAGTGAGCATAGTTCGAGGAATAGAACCTTATGTTGCAACTAGGGTTTGGCGTGCATCCCAAAGGGCGGATCCCAAAGCTACAAGTGGGGGAGGCTAGGCCTCCTTTGCAAATTTGTATTAACTGTAAGCGTCCCTCTATCCCATTTTTACTTTTATTGTTTCTTTCCCTTCAGTTGTTCCACACATCGTGGCTTTACTTTGTATTTTCTTGGGTTGTCTCGGATCCCTTAAACATTTATGCAAAACCATACAATAGTCAGAATAGTACAAATGATTAAATGGAGGAGGGTTCAAACCCTCCCATGGGCCTTGCTAATCGGCAAGGTTCTGAAACCACACCTCATTTCCATTCTAAGTCTTTCAAAGAGGTAGTTTTTCGTGAAAAGATTCATATTTCTTCCATGGCCAAATTTTGTGTTCTTGGAGCAAGAGAAAGAAGGCGGCAAAGGGCAAGGTAAGTGTCCCTCAAACTCCATTAAAACCCTCTCCATTGTGCCTAAGCAGGAAATGAATGAGGCTATTCTAAATGAATCCAAAAGATTGAGGAATGTGGATGTTTTTCTTGCTGCCATTGATCCATCCAAGGTTCCTTCGTATAGGTATCTTGATGACATGATAGCGAATGTCTGGACAAAACGTCTAGGCATTCACGTAGTCTTTTGTAGGATGATGCAAAAGGGGTTGCTTGTGTTTTTCTTCAAAACCCATGATATGCAAAACAGTGTTGTGAGCGAACAATTTTGAACCATTGGCAAATGCTTTTTCCATGCCCTAGCCTGGACTCCGAAAGCCACTAGTAAGGAAATCCTTGCCTTGTCAAGCTCTAGGTGGCTTACAGTCAAAGATGTCCCACCTATTCTTTGGGCTTTCTTAAAACAGTGCGAGACACGCAATGGATTTCAAAGAATTGATTGAATAATAGAATGAGCAAGATGCTCATAAATAGTACAGCAGTATTTACAAGAATAGCAAGTTTCTAATAAGAAACTGCTGATAAGATCGTAGAAGATCTTACTAAAAAAGAATATACACTATTGAGCATTAATACTAAAATTAACAATATTTTACTATTCTAATACCCTCCCTTAATGCTCAATCTATTAACTACACCTATAGACCCCCTGAATTTTACAAATTTATCAGGACCAAGGGGCTTGGTGAAGATGTCTGTTGGCTGCTCCGAGGTAGGAACACACAGCAACTAGATGGATCCGTCTTCAACTAGCTGTCGAATATAGTGACAATGAGTTTCCACATGCTTGGTTCTTTCATGGAAGACTGGATTCTTGGCGAGTTTGAGCACTCCCTGATTATCACAGAACAAGGGAGTAGGACCTGCCTGGGAGACATACATATCCACAAGCATTCGTCGAAGCCAAACCGCCTCACAAGATGCCTTAATTGCTCCCCGATACTCTGCTTTTGTCGAGGAGAGAGCCACTGCCTGCTGCTTCTTACTAGTCCATGTGACAACACCAGATCCCAAACTAAACACATACCCTGCTATAGACTTATGATCATCAACCGAACCTGCCCAGTCAGAATCTGTGTAGCCACTGAGTGTAGGATCAGAACTCCGAGTGTACAAAAGTCCATAATCAGGAGTGCCACTCACATAACGCAGCACACGCTTCGCTGCTATCCAATGATCAGCCTTGGGAGCTGTCATGAAGCATGAAATGTAGCTCACTGCAAAACTGATGTCAGGTCTAGTGGCAGTAAGATAGATGAGACTGCCCACTAGTTGCCTGAACAAAGATTCATCCACAACTGGTGAAGATAACTGAGCTGAAAGTTTGAGCCTGGGTTCCATAGGAGTCGAGGCAGGTTTGCAATCCTGCATTCTGAACCTGTCCACAAGACTTCTGGCATACTTGGACTGAGAGAGAAAGATACTGTTCTCAGTCTGCCAAACTTCAACTCCTAAGCAGTAATGTAGAAGTCCCAGATCTGTCATATCAAAGGTGCGGCACAAATCCTATTTGATCCCAGTGATCAAATGTACTGAACTGCCAGTAATGATTAAGTCATCCACATAGACAACCACAAACAGAACATCATTACTAGTATGCTTGATATACAGGTTTGCATCAGATGGACTCCGCTGAAAACCATGATTTGTCAGGTACTTATCAATTTTCATGTACCAAGCCCGAGGAGCTTGTTTCAGACCATAGAGTGCGTTGACTAGTCTACAGACCTTCTGTTCTTGACCAGCAACCTTGAATCCTGGGGGTTGCGTCATGTAGACTTCTTCCTGTAAGTCACCATTCAAAAAAGCACTCTTGACGTCCATCTGATGGACTTTCCAACTGAACTGGGCTGCCAAGGCAAGAACGAGCCGTATGGTACTCATTTTGGCTATAGGAGCAAAAGTCTCCTCGTAGTCAATGCCTTCTTTCTGTGAGAACCCACGAGCAACAAGACGAGCCTTATACTTGTCTAGGGTTCCATCAGCTTTGTATTTTACTTTGTACACCCATTTGCAGCTAATGGGCTTCTTCCCTGAAGGAAGATCAGAAAGGGCCCAAGTGTGATTCTTCTAAAGACTCTGGAACTCGGCTTCCATAGCCTGTTCCCACTCAGGTATACCTTTAGCCTCTGAATATGTCTGAGGCTCAAAAACACTGTGTATGTTAGCCATGAGAGCAAAATTGACTATATGCTGCTGTTTGCTCTTATTACAGGAGGTTCTACCCTCAATGAGCTCAGTATCCCTGAGATCACCAATGGTCTTGGCCCACCATTTAGGCCGGAGAGTAGAAGTGCTAACATCTGGAGGAGCTGGAAGAGGCTTAGGAGCAAGAACAGGAGCAGCAGGAGGAGGATTATTCTCCGGAGGGAAGTCAGGTAGTGCATCATCGAAAATAGATTCTGCATCATCCCTCCCATCAGGTGAACCTAATGGAATAAAAACACGGTGAGGCTGATCCTCAAAACACTGCTCAGAAGACGGGGACTGAAAGAATCCTCTGTCTTCATCAAATACAACATCATGACTGAAGATAAGACGTTCAGTGTCTATATCGATCAGTCTATAGGCCTTATGGTGATCACTGTATCCTGTCATGAGTCTATATCGATCAGTCTATAGGCCTTATGAGTTTCTGACTTTTGGAATCCAACTTGGAGCGCTTAGCATCTGGAATCCAAACATAGGCAACAGAGCCAAAAACCTTCAGGTGGCTGATCTTAGGCTTCCGACCAGACCAAACCTCTTCTGGAGTCTTCCCCTTAACAGCCTGAGTAGGGGAACGGTTAAGGAGGTAGACAGCAGTAAACACTGCTTCAGCCCAATACTTATTCGGAACACTCCTGTGTTGTAACATAGAGCGAGCCATCTCAACAACCATACGATTGCGACGCTCGACAACACTGTTTTGCTGAGGAGTGTAGGGTGTAGCCAATTGGCGTTTGATGCCATGGGTATCACAGAAGTTGGAGAATGCAGAAGAACAAAATCCCCCCCCGTTATATGTCCTAAGAGTAATGATGCTACATCCAGACTCTTTTTCAACAAAGGACTTAAACTTTTGAAAGATACTAAATACATCTGATTTGTGTTTAAGAAAGTACACCCACATCTTTCTACTAAAATCATCTACAATAAGCAAAAAGTATTTGCAACCAGTAATAGAAGATGTATGCATAGGACCACAAATATCAACATGAAGTAATTGAAGTACCTTAGATGCGCGCCAAGACTTTCCATGTGTGAATGAAGTCCGATGTTGTTTGCCAGCTTGACAGGCGCCACATACTCCAAGATGCTAAGTCTGAATATCAGGTAACCCTGAAACAAGTCCCTCCCGAGATAGCTGAGAGAGATACTGAATGTTGAGATGTGCCAAAGCCACTTCAGGAGAATCACCAGTGTCAAGAAGCCTGTATAGGCCATGATCCTCTAGACCAACAGCAACAGTAAGATGAGTCTCCCGATCAATGACGGAACACTTGTGAGCACTGAATACCACATCTAGCTGAGGAGAATTCCTCATAATCTGACTGACAGAGAGCAGATTAAGTTCCATACCAGGAACATAGTACACATTCAGGAAAATGAGATTCCTGCCACCAGACTGTATCTGAACAGTGCCTCTGCCAACAACTGTATACTCCTCACCTCCGCCAAATACAACAGAATCACTGAATGATGAGAAGTCTGTAAAGCAGTCACGCCGATGAGAAAAGTGACGTGACGCACCAGAGTCGATGTACCAAGCAGAAGACCTGGCATGATCTGAAGACCTCTTAGCCATAAAGGCATAAAAGGCAGACTCCTTCTGCTCGGAATGTTCATCAACATGCGCCTTCTGGTGTGACCCTCCCTGCTTCTTTTGTTCAGAAGCGAGCCTCTGACGGCAATCTTTCTTCATATGGCCATACTTGTGACAATAATTGCACTGCACATTCTTCTTCTTAGCACCATCCTGTGTCTGAGAAGAGCCTTTCTACTGAGAAGACTGAGAGGACTGAAATTTGCCTTTATCCTTGTGAAAGGATTGGGCTGTGACGGCATTTTCCGAGGAGGCTGACGTAGTACCACTACCAAACTGTTGTTTCCAGCGATCCTGCTGTAGAAGTTTGGTGCACAATTCTGAAAACTTCAGGTCAACATTAGTTGAAGTAATATTGAGGGTCTCAATGAACTGTTCATACGATTTCGGAAGACTTTTTAGAGTGATTACTACCATGTCTTCTTCCTCCATAGTCCAACCAATAGCTTCGAGCTGATCTCGAACGTCCTTAATCCTCGTGAGGTGTTCCTGTAAGGACATGCGTTCGTCCATCATGATGGAGAACAGCTGATTCTTCAGAAAGAATGCACGGCTCTTGTCGGATGTCTCATGCAATTCCTTGAGATGCTTCTAGATGTCGGAAGCTGTCTTGCCGGAACGAATCTGCAGTAACTGATCATCAGTCACGGAGAGTTTGAGAAGCATAACTGCCTCCCGATTGCGTTCATCAAACTTATCTTGATCTGTACCAGGTGTACCAGGACTGAGCTCTTTTCCCAAAACAAGCTGGTCAAGATGCCTATATTCAAAAATGGTCAACATACACTGTTGCCAGATGTTGTAATTGTTGCCATTAAAGCGTTGACTACCTTCTAACATCAGATTGGTGAGAGAAGCCATTTGCACATTTCCCAATGTACTGAAAAATGACAAGAAGATATAGGTACAACAGCAATAGGCACGGATTTCAAGATGAGTCCCGACCGATGCAGAAAAACGGACAGGTGCCTGAAAGATGAGAGAAAACCCAAAAAGAATCTGAAAACCAAATTCAAATCCGTTGGCTCGAAAATCGAGGCACGAAAATCGAGGCACCCAGAAAAATCGAGCAACTACCCAGATTAGGTTTCAAAAAACCCACCAAGAATCTACAAGAAAAATGTATTTTTCGATGGAAACTTGAAGGTAAACACCTTAATTGAAAAACTCAGAGGGTCGTGGAAGCCATGATATGCCCAGAAAATCTGCAGATAGAAGAAACTTGGCACAGGGAAGAAAAACAGGAGTCGTGCCACCAGTAGAGATGTCCACACGAGGTTTTAGAACCCACAGTAACGAGACTGCAGGTCACGCACAGGGCCACGAACGCCGCCGAATAAAGGTCGCGACGAGTCTACAGGTCACGCACCAAGCCACGAACACCGTCGAACACAAGTCACGACGAATCTGCAGGTCGCGACGAGTCTGCAGGTACAAGGCGAGGAAACAAATCGCATCACCTGCACCCCGTGTTGCTGGCAGATAGCACTATGGAATGATCACAGGTCGCCAAAAAACGCGACTATACAAACCCGCGAAGTAGTCACAGGAGCTAGGAAACTGAAAAACCCTAGATGGATTTTTAAAAATGACTGGAATAATTTCGAAAATTTCCACTAATTGGAAATTAGAATTAAAAAAATTTCGAAAAAATTTCTCCTATAGCTCTGATACCATAAAACAGTGCGAGACACGCAATGGATTTCAAAGAATTGATTGAATAACAGAATGAGCAAGATGCTCATAAATAGTACAGGATTATTTACAAGAATAGCAAGTTTCTAATAAGAAACTGCTGATAAGATCGTAGAAGATCTTACTAAAAAAGAATATACACTATTGAGCATTAATACTAAAATTAACAATATTTTAATATTCTAATATTTCTTGCCCAAACTGCTTACTCCATTTGGTAGCATTGTGAGGATGGATGAGGTAAAAACCTCTCTCCCACACAAGGACGCGAGGGTTTTGATGTCTCTCTCCCCGAGTGTTGACATTCTTGATGCCCTAAATATAAACCTTGGCAACTCCTCACATTGTTCTATTATTGAATTGCTAAAAGGCTTAAATGTTTGCAATCTTTGTAGGAAGGAGAGGCATCCGAGAAGGATCTGCGCATTATTGTGGATCATAAGGTTAATAACACTAAAAATTATTTCTCCCGCCCCCAGTGATATAGCTAGTGACAATTCTACCAATGTGACTACCCATAGTGAATCTCTGGGTCTCAATGTCGATCCTAAGCCTACCCAGATGGTTGGGTCTAAGATTCCCATTGAGTCAAAGGCTAATGTGAACCCTCATTGTGATTCCTCCTTTGAGCTCCCCTCTCATGGGGATGAACTTGGTGTCCACCCACCTCCCTCTGTGGTTTTGTAAGTTGAACTTGTCTTTTCCTCTATTATTGAGCCCATTGAAAATAGAGTTTCGTTGTGCAATGCCATTATTCCCTTCCCAAACATTCAAATTTTCAATCCCTTTAGCACCCTATCTGATTCCATTATTGATCCCATGATGGAGTCTTCCTTTGCTATTGAACATGTCCCCCCCACCCTATGCTTCCTTAGTCTTCTAAATACCACCCTTGTTACTTCTACTTCCCAAGCCACATAGGGCAATAAGAATGCTCGGTAAATTGCTTTGGATAGAATTAAGAATAATATTGCTCATAATAGAATAAAAGAGATTAATAATGATGTTTGTGATGGTAAAGAGATTGTTTCAAATTATATTATTAAGGGCTTTAACAATAAAAAATGTGGTAATGGAATTCACACTGATCTTGGGAATAAGGCATCTCGTAACAATAAAGATGAAAACTCTTCTCTTGTTAAAAATATTTCTCTGAATTTGAGTCCAAAAAGCTCAATAATAGGGAAATGCTCGATATTAGTAAATTGACTAACACCACCCACCCCAGGATACAAAGACTATGCCATCCAAGTCAAAATTGATTACAAAATACAAATGAACACTACTATAAGTTCAATGACATTAATTATGTTGTGAACCCTAAAGAAAAGTTGGTGGGCATGCAATCTTATGATGCCCTAGACCCCTCTATTACTAAGGGGATGGTGGTAGTCAATCTTTTGATGCCCTAGATTCCTCTATTGCTAATACTAGTGGAAACACTAATAGGAGTCAACATGAAAGCTTGCCTAATCCTGAAGGCAATGAGACTCTTGACTTGAGTAATGTCAATAGAGATGAGGATGATTCCATATGTTCTGACTGCAAGGTCATGGATGTTTAGGGGTCTGATGATAACAAGGGAGATGAGGATGGAACTAATAGCACCAAGGATCTTGCAATAGGTAGTAGCATGTCTGCTAGTGAGGAAATAACTGATAGTCAGACTCTTCCCAGGTCAAGTTCTTCCCAAGGCCCTAAAGCCTCAAAAAAGGGAATGTTATCCCTTCAAGAAAAGGCAAGCTTGCCTTCCCCAAAAAGAACAAGAGAAAAAAGACAAGTTTAATTATTGTTGAGCCTAAATCCAAAAGAGCTGAAACAGATGATCAACTTCCTAAATGCTATAGCAGCTTTAGGAACATCGTAGATGCTACACTAGCCAATGATGACCATGCATCTTGAGTGCATTTTTTGTAATGTCAAGGGGTTGGAATCCCCCCACAAAAAACACATTGTAACGAGATTTGTCAACATGGAGAGGGCCAAAGATATTATTTTACTCCAAGAAGTTAAAGCCACTAACTTTGCACTTGAGACTAGTCTTAAATTTATTTGGAAAGATTCTGCCCAATTTGTAACCAGTCATGAGGGAGGCAAGGGGAGGCAGCCCTTCTACTTTCTAAGAAATGGGCTCACCATGTTTCCAATTTTGGTATATCTCCATGCAACAGGGCTGTTTGGGTCATCATTGATAAAGGAGAGGGAAGGTTTGGAATTTGCTCCAACTATACTCCCAATGATTATAAAGAAGAAGAAGTTAATGGCAATGGTTGTCTGGCTAACCTCAATCTATTTCACCCCGTTGAAGGCTAAAAGAAAGATAACTCTAATGTATGATTTACTTTGTGTAATGCTCAAAAAGGGGGGAAAAGAATCTATTGCAGATTAGACCGGTTCTATGCCAACAAGGACTTCTTCGGTTTTGAGCCAAATCAAAACAAATTGGCATAACAAATAACAATGAAGACTTATTGGCATAATAAATAACAATGAAGACTTATCATACCTGAAGGTAATTCCTATTGGCTACATCCTATCGACTAAGGCATTAGCAAATACATAGTTAGTGGCTGCGTCAGATCTGTCTGCCTTTGCAACAATTAATTATTATTAAATGCATTAATAGAGAGCAGCGGTCTCTATACCACAGGCAACAATCAAGACCAATTGCTACGATGTGTATATTTAACAAAGACAATTACATGAAGGGACAACGATTGTTATGTTAATCACATATTAGCATCGGTTATGAAAAGTATCCTGTGGCAGCAATTCACAAATAAAAATTGTATTTATCAAGGGACATTAACTTTTAGGGGGTTGTGTGGGTAGAAGAGACACAACTTTTCTATCGATGTGAGGACTATAAAATAGGTTTGGATGGGAAAAGTAAAAGGCATCGAAGGGATGGAGACTGATAAGATACAAGATATTAATACTCAGAAAGATTGATCAGATCAGATCAGATCAGAACTGTCAATAAGTTACAGGCAGTAACATCCTTGTTCTTGATGGTATGCATGGGATGTGCTTAATTTGTATGCTTAATATATGAAGTCTGATAGTGTTCCTATGCAGAATTTAGTAGTAATATTAATAATATTAATATAGACTGTAATATGTATGACAGTCATACTTAATTTCACATAAATTTATAATACATAAGAAATTAGTATACTTATAGTCTAAATCATATTATTACTGTCACTACTTAAGAAGATGGGAATGAGATGTTCCAAAGAGGGGCAGTCTAAATCCAAGCAATAGGTTAAGTCCCAAGATAGGGTGGGGATCAGCGACCTGTAAGCCTTGAGGGTATAGACCCAAGAGAGGTAAGCACTTGGATCTGTAAACTTTGAGGGAACCTATTGTAGTTGGTCTCTAAGCGCTTTGGTAACATACATATCCTCCTTCCTTAAAGCTGAAGTAGTAACAAAGGTTGGTACTTGCATTAAGAGTCATGGAAGACAAACTTAATTATCTAATATGGTTCATGAACAATTCACTTATTAATAATAAATTAATTGAAACATTGATAGCACAGATTTGATTCATGTTAAAACAGATTTGTCTCCTAGTTAATTTAGTTGAAGTCATGAGTCCATTGAAATAGATTAATTCTGTTAATCAGGTAGGAGATTTTACAATTTACTTCAATAAACACTGCTTGTGTCAAAGTTTTTCATCTATTAACTTTCTTTAAACAAGAGACATGAAAAAGTAAAAGTATATTTGTTTGTTAGAGGCAACTCTAGCTTGCACACCAAACTACCAATCTTCAACAAAATTTAATAAGGACCATAAAATATTTGGGATAGAGCATGTTATCCTTCTTTTGTTGTTTTGAGACATTTTCTTATATGGTTGCAACCTCAACACAAAAAAAATAAATTAATCTTCCACTCTAAAGTTCTTTTCACTCTAATGTCAGTCATCTTGTTTTTTAATTTGGTTTGATGACATGGCCAGATTTGCCTTGATACAAGAAAGTACTTGCTTTTGATGTTCAGTTTGAGTTTCCACCAAAATGAACTCTTTGTGCCGAAGGTGAAGTCTCTAGAAAGAATAATATTTTCTCAAAACTTATTGATAGTTCCTTAAGCACCTTTTACATTTGATAAGAAAATACAATTTGTGGATAGTTGCCATCAAATTTGTACATATATCCATATTTGGAAAGAAGTGCCTAGAGCTTGCACTAGAATTTATAAGGTGCTGATCTTGAGTTAGATTTGAATCAATGAAAAATCAAGCACCTCATTTTCCTTAGAAGATCCATTTGCTTACCAAGTCTTGTGATGGGAATCTCTTACCTCAAAATTCCTTTCACTCCAATGCTGGTCATCTTGTAGCTTCATTTGGTTTGGTGCCATGGAAAAATTCATGATGTGATCTTCCACTGTGCAAAGTCTTGGTGACAATGATGAAGTCTCAGAGAGTTCCCTTGTAGAATCCTATTTCTAAGCTAATAAATTTTCCCCACTTCTTGTTGAACGTTTCTTTACCAACTTTTGCATTAGATCTAGCTTGGAAGCTATTACTGAGAAAACATTCCTCTAAGAACTTGGTGTTTGATTAATTGCAAGTAACCTTAACATCTAGAGAAAAAGTTGTCTAAGGTGCAGGAAAAAGCTACAATTCTAAAAGTGGAAAAGCACAAAATTATGTAACATTAAAAACAATGTATCTACCATAGAAAGCAAGACTCATGCAAGCATGCATCTCTGTGAAAGTTTGTGTATGTATCAGAGAAAGAGGGAGAGTGCACACATGCATGTGTGTTAAAGTGTGTGTGTCTGTGTGTGTGTGTCTGTGTTGTGACCATTTCACACATCGCCCCATTAAAATGGGGACCCCTTCTTTTTGCTCGTTTTGCCTGTTCTTCTCTCTGCTTTTTTAGGGTTTTGGGTTAGTGAGTCAGTCGTCTGGACTAAGGTTAAGCCTTAGGGTTTCCGTTTTGATGATTTTAAGCTAGAGTCCAGTCCAATTTTGAATTGTAGAGCATCCTCGCATAGGTTGCAATTTTGAAATAAGGTGAATTCGTCGGAGGTCAAGTGAGTAGGTCTAGGTTCAGTCGGAATTTTGAATGCAAATCCAATTTTTGCCTAAGTGTTAATGATGGAATTTTGTCCGATTGATTGATTTTTGACCAAATTTCGGGAATTTTGATAATTGATCCCGGGCATTGGAAACAGCTTATTTTTGCCTTGTGAAGTGACTTAAGTCTTAAAATCATGATATTTTGGCCTGTGGAAGCAAGTTCGCTCCTGTCCCTCAGCCAGGCACCAGGGCGAAAATTATATTTTTATGTATCTTGATCATTAATTTGTTTCGTTTGTCTTGTGCAGGGTCGCTTGGAGATGCAGAGGAACGTGAATTGAAGGTTTAGATGATTTTTGAGACTTAAAGATGGCAAATTTTGGAAGTTTTAGGACAAATCGCTCCTGTCCCTCAGCCAGGGACCAGGGCGAAATGCCTTGCCTAGACCATTTTGACCTCATTTTGATCAAGTTGAAGCGTCAAGGACATAATGAAAGGTGGAATCAACATGATGGAACGCCAAGACTTAGTCGTTTGCGAAGAAAAGTTGAACATTTGCTCTCAGGGACAAAAATCGCTCCTATCCCTCACTGAAGGACCGTAGCTTGTTTCTCAAAATTTCACTGTCCTTGCAGGATTAAGACGATTTTCGAATTGGAAGAGATAAAGGAGGGCATGTTTTGTCTATTGAAAATAAATTGAAGAAATTTGCAAACAAGGAAATGTGCCAGGAACAAAAATCGCTCCTGTCCCTCACTGAAGGACCGGAGCTTGAAATCCGAAATTGCCTTGTCCTTGAAAGATTTGAACAATTTCGCGAATTGAGGAGATCAAAGGAGGTACATTTTATCAGTTGAATATAACTTGAAAGCGCAATCATAAGGAAAATTGGCCCTAGAAGCAAAATCGCTCCTGTCCCTCTGCCAGGGACCAGGGCGAAATTCAATGATAGCTCCCGTCCCTCTCCCAGGGACCAGAGCGATTTTCCTTATTAGACAAGTTTTGGGCAAAGATCAAGTGAGTGTTAAGTTTTAGGCAAGCAACGGAGGCGTAACGAATTCATTGAAGATAATTTGAATATTGCAAAACGCCAAATGAAGTCCATATTGTCCTAGGCGCTCCTGTCCCTCTCCAAGGGACCAGAGCAATTTCCTCCTAAGGCGAATTTTTCACAAGGTTGGAGCAAGTTTCATGTCAAAGATAAGTGAAAGGGAGCATGACGAGTCCGTTGAAGATAATTTTAAGTATTGGCAAAGTACGAATGAGCCTATAAATGTAAGTTCGCTCCTGTCCTTCAGGCAAGGACCAGAGCGATTTCAATAAGGACCATCATTTTCTTCCTAGATCACTTCAAAGCGAAGTTACACAAGATTGAATATGTCCTTGGAAGGATGATGGACAAGGAACCAAACGTCAAAAAGTGACTAAATTGAGCAAAGAAGCAAAATCGCTCCTGTCCTTCAGTCAAGGACCAGAGCGATATTCATTAAACTAGTCATTTCCTTCAAAAAACTTCGTCAAGGCAAGGCCACAAGGTTGAAAAACGTCATTTGAAAGGTGATTAACAAGGAGTTAACGTTAAAAGATGACAAATTTGAGCTAGAATTCAAAGTTCGCTCCAGTCCCTCACCAAGGGACCAGGGCGATAATGATCTTAAGATGCATTCATCTACAAAATTGAATGGATCAAGCTCAAGATTCCCAATGAAGATGCCAGTTTCAACGTAGAGGGAGTGGTTTTGAACATAAAAATCGAGACCAAAAAGCTAAGGCGCTCTTGTCCCTCTCCCAAAGACCAGAGCGATGTGGTTTGTATACCTTATACCTCCCATGTTTAGGCGCCAACATCATTTTCAAATTATATTAAATGCTAAATTCGATAAAAACCTTGAAATTTTTTAATTAAAATTGGCATTTAATGGGTGCGCACAAAGCATTTAATAGTTAATTTTGCCTTTAAAAAATTGAAAATATTAAAATACGAAGGCATTAACTTAATTAATTATTATTTTAATTAAATAAATTGGGGCGCTTGGGTTTTTATTTTCCATATTTTAACAAAGTCGGCCTTGACTTTTATTTAAATTTTGTTTTTAATTACCTTATTTCCAAAGGTCGGCCTAGAGGTGATTAAGGGGGTGAGCACCTATAAAGGAGAGGTGAGTTTTTTGCATTTTAATCATCATTTTATCATCTTTTCACATGCGATTTTGGAAGACAAGGAAAAGGTGCGAAGTTTCCATTCAAGGGAAGTGCGAATTTGGTTCAAGTGAAGCGAATTTGCCATCATCACATTGAAGACCCCAAGGTTGGCGAAGTTGATAAGGAAGACGCCTTTGCTAAAGGAAGACCACATTAATACTTCAAATTTCGATTTTTGCCTAGTCGAATTTCCTTATTTTGCTTTTTAGAATTAGCTCTCAAGTGAGGTATGGCGAAGTCTTCCCTTGGCTTGAATTTTGAATTTTGATCGTCATGGTCTTAATATTGAATCTTGAATTTTGAAATTTTGAATTTTAGTAAGCTCAATTGAATTTAGGAAATGATAACTCAAAGATTTATCATGAAGTTTCCTAAATTCAATCTTTAATCTAATCTATAGTTATACATTGCAAAATCTATTACTTATTATGAAATGTTGTGTAGGTGTTACAATGGCGACCCCGAAGGCAGGAGCATCCACAAGTCGTCCAGCTCTCATGAAGGAAGATCAAAAGAACGAAGAATTGGAGACCAAGATCGTGTCTAAGTGGAGCAACAATGGAGATACCAACTTGGGAAATTTCAGTACGAAGAAGTTTCGAGAGGTCCCTTACATTGGCAAGCTATCACCTATCGCCAGGAGGATAATCGAAAGTGGCATTATTAAGGCGGCCGGCTTCCCTCCAGCAGTCCAGTGTCATGAGTTGATGATTGAATGTGCTCGCCATTATGATCCACAGTCCAAAACGATCGTGTCCAAGGAGGGAAACACTTTAGCTTATCTTTCAGAGGAAGCTATAAGTGAGGCTTTCCATCTTCCAAAGCACAGAGAGATGATCTACAAAAGCAAAGAAGGAGCCAAATCCATGTACGAAGATGATCCAGACGCTTGACTAAGCATCATCAAAAAGAATTGGTTACTCAAGAGTCGTCCTCGCCTGAGCAAGGTTCCGAACACACCACATAGGATCGACTTCCAGGAGGAGTATAGAGATTTGATTACAATGCTCAACCGAGTCACAGGAGCCCCTCAAGCCTTTTATTTCGAGAAGTGGGTGTTCTATTTCATCCAAGTGATAGTTCAGGGAAAGGGAACAATTCATTGGGCTAGGATAATTAGCCATTGCCTGGACGTACAGTTAAGGAGATTGAAGGCTACCAAGTCTTTCCACATGAGTTCGTACATCATATATGCCTTGATCAGGAGCTTTGAGTACGCAGGACTACCTCACAGAGGAGTGATTGGAAGAGGACCCGGCGAGGTCAGAGTTTGTGATTCCTATGTTCACTTGCATCATCCGCCAGGAAGTGACTACAACTTAGTCAATGATACTTTCACGATGAACATCACCAGGACGTTGCAAGGCGGGATTCACAATCGATTATCTCAGGATGCACAAGAGCTAGTAAAGAGGTACGGTGCTTGGTTTATCCAGTTTCCGAAGTTTACATATATTAGAGTCCATAGATGTCCTTCACCTCCATACATGTTGCCGAGATATCCGACAGACAAAATTGTGTTACTTGAGGTAACTAGACAATTGGCAGCTTATGCGAAGGCATTCAGACATAGACATGGAAATGGAGTCGCTGTGCCTATCATATTAGGCAATTCAGTTGAGGTATGTCCTAATGTTCTACCCATGGATGATGCAGAGAAGGAGTTAGCTTCATATTCATTTTCATTCTTTGCCTTGAGAGAGAGCTTTGATCCTTATGGGTATATAGAGGAGACAGTCGGTAGGAAATATAAGCATGAATTTCAGATAGAAGACTTTGTAATGAATCTCTTAGATGATCTTGAAGTGAAAAGAAAGATGCATTCTAGATTGCCTTTGGATTTCATCAGGAATTGCAAGATTTACAGAGTGGCCGACCAAGCTCAGGACAGTGGTAGATATCTACAATCATCCTATGATCGAGAAAGCAAATCAGTGAGGCTAGATTGGAATGAACCCGATGTTGTGGATCTAGATACTTTGATGGCTCCAATCTTGTCTTGTACTCGCAAATGGGTTGATGTGCAGCATCAGAAGTTGAGAGAACAGGGCATAGCTATGACTTTCACCTTGGAGGAAAGACCAGCTGAAGGAGGGGCAAGTGTAAGTGAGAGTAATCCTAATCCCAGAAACACAAGCGAAGGCAACCTTCGAAGCGTAAGTGAAGGCAATCCCCATCCTAGAGGCTCAAAGAGGAAAGAGAGACCTGAGAAAAGAGAATCTTCAAAGAAGAAGCAAGAGGCTAACCGAGATCGTTCATCCGGCACATCTTCTCGACAAGAGAAGAGGACACTTGAAGTAGAAGAGTCTATGGAATCAATGGTACAGAACGATAAACAGGAAGAAGGACATGCACATCAAAGGTCACCAAGTGGATCTCTCCAAGATAATGAGCTACATGAAGACAAGAACAATGACGAGGTAACATCTCCTCTCAGAGAAGAAGAAACATTGCATAAGGAGATACAGGTTAGAGAAACAAGATCTGCCATTCCAGATTGGTTGAAGGAGAGACTAACAAGGGTGATTGTGATCGAAGACGAGGATAATGTGATTGATTTAGAAAGCCTTGTTAGAAATTCTCAGGAAGTAACAGAAAAGAGGAAGGCTACTAAGATGTCCAAGATGATCAGAGATGAGACAGGATCCAGGAAATTGCAGATTGCTACACCGGCAGTGGATAAGTATGAAGGCGAAATCCTCGCAGAGGAATATGATGTAGAGACATTTGAGCTTGGTCCACCCACAGCCGAACAGACACTGGATGAGGCCACCGATTCATTTGAGGCATTGAAAGACAAGCTTAGGGAAGAAATGGAGAAAAATAGGAAGCTTGAGAGAGAGGTCGGTGCCTGGAGAACATACTTCAGCCATCTTAATCAGCCTTTGGGACGTCAGGATCCAGCAAGATCTCCTGTACAGGCACTTCCCCTTCAATCAATTGGTGAGACAGAGAGATTCAAGAGTTTGGTCCAGCTTATGAGCTCTTGGATTGACAAATCCCATACAGTTGCTATTGAATTTGCAACAAGGATGATGCAGACCATTCACCGAGCCATCCAGGTTCTTGAGATCATCCACAACTTGATGATAACAGTAGCTGCCTTTGCTCATACTAAAGATGTTATCATTCCTGTCCTGCAAGTAATCAGACAAACATCAAGGAAGGTCCTAGCTCAAGAAAAGATAATGGATGGAGGACCTCATAGTTTACTTCAGTGGTCAACTTTACTCCAGATGAAGGAAGTTCTCTTCGAGGACATCAGTACTAGATGCAATCATGTTGAGGAGATTATCCACCCGATCTAGGACAGACTATTTGAGGTATTACATACTATTCTTGGCAGGAGGATCGAAGTTGAGACAGATGTGGATTTGCAGGAATTGGAAGAAAGGGTCAAGGTCATCTTTTGCAAAGATGCAAATGTTATTTCAGATGAGCAACGAGACCAGATGTTTGCTATCATGCTCCTGATTGAGAAGACCAAAGAACTTGAACCTGAATGGGATGCTACTCTTCTCAAGGCATTTGATCAGGTCATCCACTTAGAAGAACGAATGAGGAATCTTTTCGAGATTCCAATTGCTGAGATCGAAGGAATCGTCTCCAGATTCATTGCATATGCTAAAAAGGAGCATTGGAAAGGGAATAAGATTCTAGATGAGAGGTTGTTATAGATGACATGGCACCTTAATTGTCATTGGTCTATGTCTCCTAGATTTTTGTGCCGAATTTAATATTTGGCTATGCATTTAATATTGTTCAGTAAAAAGGGGGCTATTTGTAATAAACCCTAATTAGGGTTTAGGTGTCATAATCTTGGCCATTGATCTTCTTTTTGATCTGGACCGTTCATTGTAATTGAGGATGTTATTTATACCCTCATTTCTTTTCATTTTGTAATAGAGAAATTAGAAACTAGAAGATTATGTATTAGAGAGAGATTAGAGATTAGAAGCAAGTTATTTTGTAGCAAGATTGAGCTTTGAAGAAGGAATTTCAAACAATTGTTGTTCATGATGGCTTTGAGATCAATAAAATATTGAAGTTATGGTGTTTTGTTGCAATTCTTGTGGTTATTTTCATGGTTGTTCACTTTCTTGAATCATTCTCAATCAAAGTAGTATTTTAGTTTTGAAAGACAAAGTGTTGGACTTGATCGTCGGTGAGATTCACTTTCCAAACCACTAGCTTCTTGCTGATTGTAGGAACGCCTTGCGTGGTCAACTGGAGAAACTTGAATCGTTTAAACCTTCAATCGTTGTTGTATCTTGGATATGTGCCTTCGTGGTAGTGTCCTTGATCCTTGATGCATTGAAAAATCATTTGTTACCTTAGAATATCGCATCAATTTCAATTGAGTTGTTATTTCATGGCAATATTGAAGTTGGTAGAATCTTGCCAAGTCTCGTCCACATTGAGTCATTCTTAGGGTTAGATTAGACTAGATCTCTTGCAAGCCCTACTCTTTTGACCTTTTTGAGAACTTGTTAGTTTAGGAAATTCTTCGGAAACGTAAGTCCCCTTGATGACACAGCAATCACAACGACCACTGGTGCTTATCCACACGTAGAGACCCTACTAAAAAGAACATTGGAGTCACCCTAACTGATCCTTCTTGCGATATCTTCAGCAGTTAGAGACTTTATTCAAGAGAGGATAAGATGCCTTTGGGTATTTTATTCTGTGTATGATTGTGTACGAAATACACGTCAACAGAATTGGCGCTAGAAGGAGGGCCTTAGTATCCGAAATCCGAAGATTTTGAAGAAGAATACATTTCAAACGTGATCATGAATCACGATGGTGTTGCCACATGAGGGATTGAATCAAGTAGTACAACCTAATTTGCAGATAGGCAACATTCAAGAAGATATTGTTTCAGGATTGAATCATCTAGCGTGGGACGTAAGGAGAAGTGAAGCTGAGTATAACAGAGTAAGAATCATCTTGGAACAGGAGGAAGATTGGGCCGAAGAACATCAAAGAGTCGCAGCTAGAGAGCTTCGCAATCAAAGGAACCTACAATAATCTCCGCAAAAATTCACGCTGGAGCGCATTGGTTCTTTCTCGCCCGAGAAACATCAAAAGGTATTGAGGTCAACTCCAGGCATCAAGAATCTAAGTGAGCTTCAGTTTACTTCAAAGCGAAGCGAGTCAAAAGAGAAGATACTCCCAAGGAATTCGAGCTAAGATTGGAGGAATCTCCCGAGTCGTCACAAGTTCTTCAGGAACAAGTACAAGCGGCTATTCAATCAAGTATCCAGGCAATTTCTCAAACGAAAGGTCAGGCTAGTTCATCAAGCCCCTCGTCAAACTCTCAAGCCTCGAAGAGTACGATGGCTCACCAAGCTCCGCCTCCTCCTCCTCCTCCTCATGTACTTAATGGTGCTACTTGGTTAATCAACAACCCATCACCATTGGAATTTGCAATCTATCATGATATGCCAAAAAATCCAGAGCATTTCTGTTCCAAGTTCAATGTCAGTGATTTCAATCGCACAGCAGAGGATCATATCAAGATGTTCGAAGACCTTCTTCGTAACAGACGAATCGAATATGGAGATGTAGCATGTAGGCTCTTCCCCTACTCGTTGGGAGAAGAGGCATATTTCTGGTTTGTCCACTTGCCTACAGGGTCAATCAGGACTTGGGACGCGATGAAAGATGCATTCATTGCAAAGTTTGGTATACCAACCACACCAACTGAGTTGTATAGACAATTTGTTGAAGTCCGAAGGAGAGAACATGAGCCGATCACTTCTTTCAACAACAGGTTTCACCACGCATACACGATATTACGACATCCTTATCTCATCGCGGACCCAAGAGAAATCTACTATGGAGCTTTGGACCATCTCACTGCTATGTTTGTAAGGACACATCCTACTCCAAATGATCTAAACGTAGCATATGCAAAGGCTATTGAAGTTAGTAAGCACATGGGACAAAATATCACTGGGCCACTACTACACATGGGACCTGTCGCAGCACCAAATCAAATGCAGACAGTTGGAATGGCGTTGGCTAACCAGACTCCAGTCATGAATCCGATTCCGCAAGCAACATATCCGAGCGTACAGCTGACAAATCAGTTGGTCCTTCACCCTGGAGTTCCAATTTCACAAGCTCCACCAGCACAACCTGTGTACCTGCAAAACGCAACAAACTCATCAAGAACACAGGAAGAAAAGGATGAAATGAAAGAGTTGATTGAACAAGTCAAGAAATTGTCGACCGAAGTAACTCACCTAAGGAACCAGAATAATCAACTCCAAAGCATGCAAAGGGTCAACCATGGCCAACATACAAACAATCAAAATTTCCAAGGAAACAACAATCAAGGTTTCAGAGGTAATTATCAAGGAAACAATAACCAAGGCTTCCAGAGGAGACCATGGAATACAGCTCCCAATAATGGAAATGTGGTGACGCCACTAGATAACCCACCAAATTCTCAGAATCAAGAAAGTCCTTCTACCAGCAAAGTGTTTCTAGCAGAGGCGGCCTTGTCCAGTTGGTGCAGACTTCATAATACGAATCAACATTCTGAGTTACAGTGTCCTGAATTCAAGATCACGGCCGACATATTCCAACAAGAGATGCGTAGCACTGATCCACCTGAAAATCCGCCCACGACAGGATACGAAATGGTCCCAACCACGCGGTACGATCAAGCCATGATTGTTGAAAGTTGCAAGTATTCACAAGAAGAAGATAATCAAGCACAAAATGGGAGATTTCCACCAGAATCTGCTAATGGACCGATGGTACCACCAGGTTCCCAGTTCCCACCTGCATCTGCAAACGGACCCATTGAAGACTCAGAATATTATTTTCCACCTTTGAACAACAATGTCCTAGTTGAAGGGATAAAGGAGGTATTCCACCAATCTTCAGGAGGTGTGAACCAAAGGGTTTATCATAGAAATCAGAGAAATCAAGAACCTCTAACTACATCCATCCCTCCGAACAATTTCTCTACTCCGCCGGATCCACAAGCAAGTAACAATCCAGAATATCCCCAACATACGCAAGAATACAGACAAAGGAATATTGCACCCCCTGTGGGCAATGAAATGAAAGGACTAGCCACGTTGGTGTTAGAAGAACTTAAGAAAGTTAAGGTTAGTCTACCACTCTACGAGTTACTCAAAGTTTCAGAAATCAAAAATGCAGTGATCAATAGCTTGAGTGAGTACAGTGAGGTCAAATGTTCAGGACTCGGCCAACAAAGCTCAAGCTACCATCAATGTGACCCAAGAGGAAGCCGATGACAAAGGGCAATCTGAACAAAACGAATGCATGGTCCAGACCATAACCTTCCCAGCCAAAAAAGAAGACATGTTGGAGGGAAAGGTGTTACTCAAAAGAGGCGAAACTAAGAAAACTCAACCTACTATCAAAGAAGGCATCGCTACTAGCCAGATTCTTCCAGAAAAGGAAGATGCTATCAAAAAGGATACAGTTAAGAAAGGGAAATCTTCAAACAAGACAGAGCACTCAAAAGAAGAGAGTCTAGTAAAGGACGACCATCCAAAGGTTAATGAAGTGAAACATCAAGAACCCAGTAGGGATTCCTCAGGCCTTTCTCAAGGAAAAGATGAACCAGCCCCGTTCCTGCTGTCAGTTAGAATTTTTGGGAAATTATTACACAATTGCCTTTATGATTCAGGAGCTTCCAATAATGTGATGCCCCTGGCTGTCTGTCAAAGACTAGGAATAACTCCCGCTCCTACCAAAAGAAAGGTCACCCAGCTAGACAAGACAAAAGTTCCAGTCATGGGCGAGTTGAACAATATCCATATGCAGTTGGCTGCGGACCCGAGAGTTCAAAATTTCATAGACATATCAGTGGTGGATATCCCTGATTCATATGGGATGCTCCTGAGTAGAGATTGGTCACGAAAATTGAATGGGTATGTGTCGACTGATTTCGCGCATATGTGGCTACCATGGAGAGGAGTCCCAAATCAAATCAAGATCGATAGTACTCCAAGATTGAGACTTATGATAACTGAGTATGGGGAGGACAATGAAGTCCTGTTCTTAGAATCAGATCTAGGGACATACAAACCTAAAGTGGAGGAAATACTGATGATACAAAACATACAAGATAAAGATGGTCAGCAAGAAGTGATAGAATCTACAGAAATTGTTGTCGAAAGTGATCAAGGATCCGACCAAGAAGATGATGGTATGTTCGAAAATTTCAAGAAGTTCGTACATAGAAACATACAGCAAAGTGTGCAACTTGGTAATTTGGCATCCGTCCGAGATTTGCTTCTCCCAAATTGGTGTAGGATACACAATGCCATCCATTCAGAACTATCCTGTGCTTTATGTCAGACCGCATTAGAACAAGTATACAAAAGAGCCCCGCAGACATTGATTATAGAAGAGATTCAAGACTCAGAAGATGAAAGCTCTGCGGAAGATGAAACTCTGTCCGACACATCAACCGAAAGTCAGGAGGACCTGGAGACGGAAGATCAAGGAAATGCAATATGGACATTGAGGTTCGATGGATCTAAGTCTAAACAACGATCCGGAGCCGGCTACGAATTAATTAGTCCGACAGGAGAGACCTACCTTGCCGCTCACCGACTACAATTTCCTTGCACCAACAATGTAGCTGAATATGAGTCCTTGATTCATGGGTTATTGTTAGCCATCAAAAAGAAGGCAAAAATATTGCAAGTGTATGGAGACTCAGAAATAGCTATAAGGCAAATCAGGAAGCAGTATGTTTGCCATGATAAAAGATTAACTAAATACAGAAATCGAGTCTGGGATCTCATTGAGAGTTTTGAAGCTTTCAACATCAATTCTATATACAGACATCAGAATCAAGTGGCTAATTCCCTTGCGCAAGCCGCCAGCTCTTTGATACCATTAGCAATGGAAGGATTGAAGAAGTTCACAGTTGAGTTAATATCAGTCCCTTCAGTCCCAGATAACATCACCAATTTTCAAGTTTTCGAAGACGACAAGCACATCCTGGATTTCTTAACCAACACAGATGTCTTCCTAGCTCAAATCATTGATGAGGAAGAAGTGGGAGAAGCAGAATTTGATGCCGAAGGAGTCTTGAATTTAAAGACAAACACTATTCCAAAGGGAATGGTAGAATTAGAAAAAAATTTTGATCCTGACAAATTGAAAGAAAGGAAGAACCACAGCATGGAAGGAAACATGTGTGACACAATCAATTTAGGTGACGATGTACAAGCCAAGAATGTGTTTATTGGAAAATCTTGCACCGCAGCTGAAAGAAATGGAATCCTGAAAAACATGAAAGATTTCCCAGATGTCATTGCATGGAGTTATGAAGATCTCAAGACATATGACACTGCAATTATTACTCACACAATCCCTTTGAAGCCAGGAAGTAAGCCATTTAGGCAGAGACAAAGACCGGTTAATCCTTTATTGGAACCCCTGATATACCAAGAAGTTAAGAAGCTGCTCTCAGCCAAGATCATCTTCCCAGTAAGACATTCGACGTGGGTCGCCAACCTGGTACCTGTCAAAAAGAAAAGTGGAGAGATTAGATTGTGTGTTGATTTCAGAAATCTCAACCGGGCTTCAGAAAAGGACAATTATCCGCTACCATCACTAGATGAAGTGTTGCAGATTGTCAACGGGTCGCAGATGATGTCTTTTCTAGATGGATATTCAGGATATAACCAAGTTCTGGTCGAGCCCGAAGATCGATTAAAAACTGCGTTTACCACCAAGTGGGGAACATTTGCATACAAGAGAATGCCTTTTGGACTTATAAATGCCGGGGCCACATTCCATAGAGCCATGGATATCGCTTTCAGGGACTTAATTGGAAAATGCATTATTATATATATGGATGACATCACAGTTTTCTCCAGGGAAAGAGAAGATCATGTGGATGACTTAAGAAGAGTCTTCCAAAGGTGCAGAAGATATGGTGTCTCTCTCAATCCGAAGAAGTGTATATTTGGGGTAACAGAAGGAAAACTTTTAGGACATGTCATTTCAGAAAGAGGAATCTCTATCGATCCTGAAAGAGTAAAAGCTATATCCACTATCAATTTGCCGGCTAGTAAAAAAGAACTCAAATCATTTTTCGGCAAAATCAACTTTGTCAGAAAATTCATTACCGGATTTGCTGAGATAGTCAGACCTTTGAATGAAATGCTGAAGAAGGACGCAAAGATTGAATGGTCACCACAGGCCAAAAGGGCATTCGAGGAGATAAAAAAGGCAATCGCAGAAGCGCCAGTGTTAATCAGTCCTGATTACCTCAAGCCCTTCTATCTATATTCCTTCGCTTCTGACTACACTTGTGCCGCTATCCTTACCCAGAGAAGTGAAGAAAGGGATGAAAATCCCATTGCATTTATGAGTACCCCGCTGAAAGATGCAGAACTCAGATATCCCAACATTGAGAAACAAGCATACGCCCTAGTAAAGGCCGTTAAGAAATTCAGACATTACCTCTTGAGAGCCAAAATTTATGCAATAGTACCAGATGCAGCAGTCAAGACTCTCCTCATGCAAAATGAACTAGGAGAAAGAAGAGGCAAGTGGGTCGCCATTATCCAAGAATTTGATATCGAAATCCAGCCCATGAAACTCGTTCGAGGACAAGCTTTGGCGCAGACATTGGCAATTGATGGACCAGGATTAATCCAACAAATTTATGAATTAGAGGATGTTACCCCGGATGAATGGTACAAAGATATTGTGACATATCTGCTTAATCACAAATGTCCTGCTCGCATGACACCCACGCAGAAGAGAGCACTAAGAATAAAGTGTCAACATTACATGCTTCAAGGATCTGTTCTATATCGCAGAAATCATGAAGGAATATATCTGAGGTGTGTTGGCAAAGATGAGGCCAAACAGATAATTGAACATTTCCATTCCAAATTTGGGACCGGACATGGAGCCAACCTCGCTACAGCTCACCAGATCTTAAGGGCAGGATATTACTGGCTACGCTTTTCAAAGACACATTTAATCATATCAGGACTTGCCATACATGCCAAGTCACAGCCTTCAGAGAAAGAAATCCAGCTATGCCACTGAATCCAGTGATTGAAGCAAGACCATTCGCCAAATGGGGAATGGATTTTATTGGTGTTATCAACCCCGCATCCTCGGCACAACACAAGTATATCATCACAGCTACTGATTATTGTACCAGATGGTCAGAGGCACAGGCACTCAAAGTTTGCACCTCGGAAGCTGTAATCAAATTCCTGGAAGAAAATATTATCACAAGGTTTGGATGTCTATATGCGTTGGTTTGTGACAATGGCTCAGTATTCACATCATTGAGATTCTCGAATTGGGCTTTTGAATATGGAATAACCCTCAAATTTTCATCAAATTATTATCCTTAGGGTAATGGGTTAGCTGAGTCAACTAACAAGAACTTACTCAGCGTTATCAAGAAGTTGCTAGAAAGAAGTCCAAGAGAATGGCATACCCAATTGAGATTTGCTTTATGGGCAGACTGAATCAGGACCAAGAACGCATTAGGGATTTCACCTTATTTTCTGGTTTATGGTCAAGACCCAGTCTTCCCCATGCAACTCAGGATCCCGACATTAAGATTTATTCAGGAGTACATGGAAGACACTGACACTGTTCAAGCCCGATTAACACAGTTAATGAATCTGGAAGAAAAGAGAGATCAAGCATTGGAAAATTTTGCAAAACACCAAGGAGTGGTGAAAAGATGGTTTGATCGACAAGCTAGAGTCAAGGCGTTCCGGATCTCAGATCTCGTCTTGTACTGGGACAAAGCACACGAGAAAAGGGGAGAACATGACAAGTTTGATAGGCTTTGGAAAGGCCCTTATCAAATTTCAGAGATTTTGGGAAAAAATGCATTTAGGTTGAAGACTCTAACTGGAGAAGACATCCCATTGCCTGTCAATGGGAGGTATCTCAAACATTATTTCCAGTCTTGAAATGCCCAAGGCCTTCCCTTGTACATAGTTAGTTTAGTTTGCTTTCGTTTTTCGTTTGTTTGCTTTTCTTTCCTGTTTGTTTGCCTTTCGCTTTGTTTCGTTCTTAGTTTAGGTGTTTTGTCTTAGGTTAGTTGTTTTGCCCTGAGGGGTATCCATTTGAAATTGGGTGATTTTGTTATGTAACACTTTGACTTCCCGCTAGGTTGTTGGTTGCATTTGGACAATCATGAGGTCTTTTGGAATTACAAAGGGAGTTTCTTTTAATAAAGCTTTGAGTCAGGACGTATTTGCAATGAAGCAAGATTAGCTTATTGAACTCACGTATTTTTGTCCCCCAGTTATTATATCTTTTTCACACTTATAATCTCCGAGTCGTTATGGTTTCCAGGCGAAGCTGTGATCGGTGAAAAATCTAAAGTCTGACTTCAGCGCCACCGCAATCCTCAAACCCTAGTGAGCTTCACTGCTCACGAGCCAAAAGAATTGACGGAACTAAAAAGCAATATCAAAAGGAAAGATGAGAAAAAATGAAAAAATGAGAAAATCAAAAGAAAAGAAAATGAGTTGATAAAGAAATATCAAATTGGCTAAAGGGAATATACGAGTAACTCCATCGGGGCTATAGACGCCTGGCTGGCAATGGAGCAATGTTCGTGAGCTTGCGGCGATAACCTCATCGAGACTATGGACGTCTGACCGGCAGCGAGGCTCTATCAGGGATGCTTTTGAAGTTCAGATAAACTACGTAGCTTATCACAAGGGAACCTGAAGATCATGATTGTCTTGTTGAGGGGAAATAACGCATTTGCACACACATAGGTAACTGTGGACTTGGTACTTTCTCTCAATATGATGGTCTCTTCTTGTAAGTGTTTCTTAACTCCTGGTTTTCTTGAGGGAGGTTTTCTGAGTTTTTCTTCTAGAAAGATTGATTCCCAAATGTTTTCCAATATTTCTCAGTGGTGTCGCCAGATGTTCTGACCATTTCACACATCGCCCCATTAAAATGGCGACCCCTTCTTTTTGCTCGTTTTGCCTGTTCTTCTCTCTGCTTTTTTAGGGTTTTGGGTTAGTGAGTCAGTCGTCTAGACTAAGGTTAAGCCTTAGGGTTTCCGTTAAGCCTTAGGGTTTCCGTTTTGATGATTTTAAGCTAGAGTCCAGTCCAATTTTGAATTGTTGAGCATCCACACATAGGTTGCAATTTTGAAATAAGGTGAATTCATCAGAGGTCAAGTGAGTAGGTCTAGGTTCAGTTGGAATTTTGAATGCAAATCCAATTTTTGCCTAAGTGTTAATGATGGAATTTTGTCCGATTGATTGATTTTTGACCAAATTTTGGGAATTTTGATAATTGATCCCGGGCATTGGAAACAGCTTATTTTTGCCTTGTGAAGTGACTGAAGTCTTAAAATCAAGATATTTTGGCCTGTGGAAGCAAGTTCGCTCCTGTCCCTCAGCCAAGGACCAGGGCGAAAATTATATTTTTATGTATCTTGATCATTAATTTGTTTCGTTTGTCTTGTGCAGGGTCGCCTGGAGATGCAGAGGAACGTGAATTGAAGATTTAGATGATTTTTGAGACTTAAAGATGGCAAATTTTGGAAGTTTTAGGACAAATCGCTCCTGTCCCTCAGCCAGGGACCAGGGCGAAATGCCTTGCCTAGACCATTTTGACCTCATTTTGATCAAGTTGAAGCGTCAAGGACATAATGAAAGGTGGAATCAACATGATGGAACGCCAAGACTTAGTCGTTTGCGAAGAAAAGTTGAACATTTGCTCTCAGGGACAAAAATCGCTCCTGTCCCTCACTGAAGGACCGTAGCTTCTTTCTCAAAATTTCACTGTCCTTGCAGGATTAAGACGATTTTCGAATTGGAAGAGATAAAGGAGGGCATGTTTTGTCTATTGAATATAAATTGAAGAAATTTGCAAACAAGGAAATGTGCCAGGAACAAAAATCGCTCTTGTCCCTCACTGAAGGACCGGAGCTTGAAATCCGAAATTGCCTTGTCCTTGAAAGATTTGAACAATTTCACGAATTGAGGAGATCAAAGGAGGTACATTTTATCAGTTGAATATAACTTGAAAGCGCAATCATAAGGAAAATTGGCCCTAGAAGCAAAATCGCTCCTGTCCCTCTGCCAGGGACCAGGGCGAAATTCAATGATAGCTCCCGTCCCTCTCCCAGGGACCAGAGCGATTTTCCTTATTAGACAAGTTTTGGGCAAAGATCAAGTGAGTGTTAAGTTTTAGGCAAGCAAGGGAGGCGTAACGAATTCATTGAAGATAATTTGAAGATTGCAAAACGCCAAATGAAGTCCATATTGTCCTAGGCGCTCCTGTCCCTCTCCAAGGGACCAGAGCGATTTCCTCCTAAGGCGAATTTTTCACAAGGTTGGAGCAAGTTTCATGTCAATGATAAGTGAAAGGGAGCATGACGAGTCCGTTGAAGATAATTTTAAGTATTGGCAAAGTACGAATGAGCCTATAAATGTAAGTTCGCTCCTGTCCTTCAGGCAAGGACCAGAGCGATTTCAATAAGGACCATCATTTTCTTCCTAGATCACGTCAAAGCGAAGTTACACAAGATTGAATATGTCCTTGGAAGGATGATGGACAAGGAACCAAACGTCAAAAAGTGACTAAATTGAGCAAAGAAGCAAAATCGCTCCTGTCCTTCAGTCAAGGACCAGAGCGATATTCATTAAACTAGTCATTTCCTTCAAAAAACTTCGTCAAGGCAAGGCCACAAGGTTGAAAAACGTCATTTGAAAGGTGATGAACAAGGAGTAAGGTTAAAAGATGACAAATTTGAGCTAGAATTCAAAGTTCGCTCCTGTCCCTCACCAAGGGACCAGGGCGATAATGATCTTAAGATGCATTCATCTACAAAATTGAATGGATCAAGCTCAAGATTCCCAATGAAGATGCCAGTTTCAAAGTAGAGGGAGTGGTTTTGAACGTAAAAATCGAGACCAAAAAGCTAAGGCGCTCTTGTCCCTCTCCCAAGGACCAGAGCAATGTGGTTTGTATACCTTATACCTCCCATGTTTAGGCGCCAACATCATTTTCAAATTATATTAAATGCTAAATTCGATAAAAACCTTGAAATTTTTTAATTAAAATTGGCATTTAATGGGTGCGCACAAACCATTTAATAGTTAATTTTGCCTTTAAAAAATTGAAAATATTAAAATACGAAGGCATTAAATTAATTAATTATTATTTTAATTAAATAAATTGGGGCGCTTGGGTATTTATTTTCCATATTTTAACAAAGTCGGCCTTGATTTTTATTTAAATTTTGTTTTTAATTATCTTATTTCCAAAGGCCGGCCTAGAGGTGATTAAGGGGGTTAGCGCATATAAAGGAGAGGTGAGTTTTTTGCATTTTAATCATCATTTTATCATCTTTTCACATGCGATTTTGGAAGACAAGGAAAAGGTGCGAAGTTTCCATTCAAGGGAAGTGCAAATTTGGTTCAAGTGAAGCGAATTTGCCATCATCACATTGAAGACCCCAAGCTTGGCGAAGTTGATAAGGAAGATGCCTTTGCTAAAGGAAGACCACATTGATACTTCAAATTTCGACTTTTACCTAGGCGAATTTCCTTATTTTGCTTTTTAGAATTAGCTCTCAAGTGAGGTATGGCGAAGTCTTCCCTTGGCTTGAATTTTGAATTTTGATCGTCATGGTCTTAATATTGAATCTTGAATTTTGAAATTTTGAATTTCAGTAAGCTCAATTGAATTTAGGAAATGATAACTCAAAGATTTATCATGAAGTTTCCTCAATTCAATCCTTAATCTAATCTATAGTTATACATTGCAAAATCTATTACTTATTATAAAATGTTGTGTAGGTGTTACAATGGCGACCCCGAAGGCGGGAGCATCCACCAGTCGTCCAGCTCTCATGAAGGAAGATCAAAAGAACGAAGAATTGGAGACCAAGATCGTGTCTAAGTGGAGCAACATTGGAAATACCAACTTGGGAAATTTCAGTACGAAGAAGTTTCGAGAGGTCCCTTACATTGGCAAGCTATCACCTGTCGCCAAGAGGATAATCGAAAGTGGCATCATTAAGGCGGCCGGCTTCCCTCCAGCAGTCCAATGTCATGAGTTGATGATTGAATGTGCTCGCCATTATGATCCACAGTCCAGAACGATCGTGTCCAAGGAGGGAAACACTTTAGCTTATCTTTCAGAGGAAGCTATAAGTGAGGCTTTCCATCTTCCAGAGCACAGAGAGATGATCTACAAAAGCATAGAAGGAGCCAGATCCATGTACGAAGATGATCCAGACGCTTGCCTAAGCATCATCAAAAAGAATTGGTTACTCAAGAGTCGTCCTCGCCTGAGCAAGGTTCCGAACACACCACATAGGATCGACTTCCAGGAGTATAGAGATTTGATTACAATGCTCAACCGAGTCACAGGAGCCCCTCAAGCCTTTTATTTCGAGAAGTGGATGTTCTATTTCATCCAAGTGATAGTTCAGGGAAAGGGAACAATTCATTGGGCTAGGATAATTAGCCATTGCCTGGACGTACAGTTAAGGAGATTGAAGGCTACCAAGTCTTTCCACATGAGTTCGTACATCATATATGCCTTGATCAGGAGCTTTGAGTACGCAGGACTACCTCACAGAGGAGTGATTGGAAGAGGACCCGGCGAGGTCAGAGTTTGTGATTCCTATGTTCACTTGCATCATCCGCCAGGAAGTGACTACAAGTTAGTCAATGATACTTTCACGATGAACATCACCAGGACGTTGCAAGGCGGGATTCACAATCGATTATCCCAGGATGCACAAGAGCTAGTAAAGAGGTACGGTGCTTGGTTTATCCAGTTTCCGAAGTTTACATATATTAGAGTCCATGGATGTCCTTCACCTCTATATATGTTGCCCAGATATCCGACAGATAGAATTGTGTTACTTGAGGTAACTAGACAGTTGGCAGCTTATGCGAAGGCATTCAGACACAGACATGGAAATGGAGTCCCTGTGCCTATCATATTAGGCAATTCAGTTGAGGTATGTCCTAATGTTCTAACCATGGATGATGCAGAGAAGGAGTTAGCTTCATATTCATTTTCATTCTTTGCCTTGAGAGAGAGCTTTGATCCTTATGGGTATATAGAGGAGACAGTCGGTAGGAAATATAAGCATGAATTTCAGATAGAAGACTTTGTGATAAATCTCTTAGATGATCTTGAAGTGAAAAGAAAGATGCATTCTAGATTGCCTTTGGATTTCATCAGGAAATGCAAGATTTACAGAGTGGCTGACCAAGCTCAGGACAGTGGTAGATATCTCCAATCATCCTATGATCGAGAAAGCAAATCAGTGAGGCTAGATTGGAATGAACCCGATGTTGTGGATCTAGATACTTTGATGGCTCCAATCTTGTCTTGTACTCGCAGATGGGTTGATGTGCAGCATCAGAAGTTGAGAGAACAGGGCATAGCTATGACTTTCACCTTGGAGGAAATACCAGCTGAAGGAGGGGCAAGTGTAAGTGACGGTAATCCTAATCCCAGAAACACAAGCGAAGGCAACCTTCGAAGCGTAAGTGAAGGCAATCCCCATCCTAGAGGCTCGAAGAGGAAAGAGAGACCTGAGAAAAGAGAATCTTCCAAGAAGAAGCAAGAGGCTAACTGAGATCGTTCATCCGGCACATCTTCTCGACAAGAGAAGAGGACACTTGAAGTAGAAGAGTCTATGTAATCAATGGTACAGAACGATAAATAGGAAGAAGGACATGCACATCAAAGGTCACCAAGTGGATCTCTCCAAGATAATGAGCTACATGAAGACAAGAACAATGACGAGGTAACATCTCCTCTCAGAGAAGAAGAAACATTGCATAAGGAGATACAGGTTAGAGAAACAAGATCTGCCATTCCAGATTGGTTGAAGGAGAGACTAACAAGGGTGATTGTGATCGAAGACGAGGATAATGTGATTGATTTAGAAAGCCTTGTTAGAAATTCTCAGGAAGTAACAGAAAAGAGGAAGGCTACTAAGATGTCCAAGATGATTAGAGATGAGACAGGATCCAGGAAATTGCAGATTGCTACATCGGCAGTGGATAAGTATGAAGGCGAAATCCTCGCAGAGGAATATGATGTAGAGACATTTGAGCTTGGTCCACCCACAGCCGAACAGACACTGGATGAGGCCACCGATTCATTTGAGGCATTGAAAGACAAGCTTAGGGAAGAAATGGAGAAAAATAGGAAGCTTGAGAGAGAGGTCGGTGCCTGGAGAACATACTTCAGCCATCTTAATCAGCCTTTGGGACGTCAGGATCCAGCAAGATCTCCTGTACAGGCACTTCCCCTTCAATCAATCGGTGAGGCAGAGAGATTCAAGAGTTTGGTCCAGCTTATGAGCTCTTGGATTGACAAATCCCATACAGTCGCTATTGAATTTGCAACAAGGATGATGCAGACCATTCACCGAGCCATCCAGGTTCTTGAGATCATCCACAACTTGATGATAACAGTAGCTGCCTTTGCTCATACTAAAGATGTTATCATTCTTGTCCTGCAAGTAATCAGACAAACATCAAGGAAGGTCCTAGCTCAAGAAAAGATAATGGATGGAGGACCTCATAGTTTACTTCAGTGGTCAACTTTACTCCAGATGAAGGAAGTTCTCTTCGAAGACATCAGTACTAGATGCAATCATGTTGAGGAGGTTATCCACCTGATCCAGGACAGAGTATTTGAGGTATTACATACTATTCTTGGCAGGAGGATCGAAGTTGAGACAGATGTGGATTTGCAGGAATTGGAAGAAAGGGTCAAGGTCATCTTTTGCAAAGATGCAAATGTTATTTCAGATGAGCAACGGGACCAGATGTTTGCTATCATGCTCCTAATTGAGAAGACCAAAGAACTTGAACCTGAATTGGACGCTACTCTTCTCAAGGCATTTGATCAGGTCATCCACTTAGAAGAACGAATGAGGAATCTTCCCGAGATTCCAATTGCTGAGATCGAAGGAATCGTCTCCAGATTCATTGCATATGCTAAAAAGGAACATTGGAAAGGGAATAAGATTCTAGATGAGAGGTTGTTATAGATGACATGGCACCTTAATTGTCATTGGTCTATGTCTCCTAGATTTTTGTGCCGAATTTAATATTTGGCTATGCATTTAATATTGTTCAGTAAAAAGGGGGCTATTTGTAATAAACCCTAATTAGGGTTTAGGTGTCATAATCTTGGCCATTGATCTTCTTTTTGATCTGGACCGTTCATTGTAATTGAGGATGTTATTTATACCCTCATTTCTTTTCATTTTGTAATAGAGAAATTAGAAACTAGAAGATTATGTATTAGAGAGAGATTAGAGATTAGAAGCAAGTTATTTTGTAGCAAGATTGAGCTTTGAAGAAGGAATTTCAAACAATTGTTGTTCATGATGGCTTTGAGATCAATAAAATATTGAAGTTATGGTGTTTTGTTGCAATTCTTGTGGTTATCTTCATGGTTGTTCACTTTCTTGAATCATTCTCAATCAAAGTAGTGTTTTAGTTTTGAAAGACAAAGTGTTGGACTTGATCGTCGGTGAGATTCACTTTCCAAACCACTAGCTTCTTACTGATTGTAGGAACGCCTTGCGTGGTCAACTGGAGAAACTTGAATCGTTTAAACCTTCAATCGTTGTTGTATCTTGGATATGTGCCTTCGTGGTAGTGTCCTTGATCCTTGATGCATTGAAAAATCATTTGTTACCTTAGAAGATCGCATCAATTTCAATTGAGTTGTTATTTTATGGCAATATTGAAGTTGGTAGAATCTTGCCAAGTCTCGTCCACATTGAGTCATTCTTAGGGCTAGATTAGACTAGATCTCTTGCAAGCCCTACTCTTTTGACCTTTTTGAAAACTTGTTAGTTTAGGAAATTCTTCGGAAACGTAAGTCCCCTTGATGACACAGCAATCACAACGACCACTGGTGCTTATCCACACGTAGAGACCCTACTAAAAAGAACATTGGAGTCACCCTAACTGATCCTTCTTGCAATATCTTCAGCAGTTAGAGACTTTATTCAAGAGAGGATAAGATGCCTTTGGGTATTTTATTCTGTGTATGATTGTGCACGAAATACACGTCAACAGTCTGTGAGAGAGAGAGAGGGAGAGAGAGGTAGAGAGAGTGTACAAATGCATAATTGTGAGAGTGAATGTGTGTGTGTGTGTGTGTGTGTGTGTGTGTGTGTGTGTGAGAGAGAGAGAGAGAGAGAGAGAGAGAACCTGAATTATCATTTCTAGAGCTTGTTGCTAAATCTTTAGCTGAAACTTTTGAAGTGGTTTCTGTAGGTTGTCTATTTCTAGAGCCAAAGCTCCCATCCTGATTGTCTCCATCTATTATCAACTTCATGCGTGCTCTAACCAGGTCCATTGAAGGTCCTACAACAGTGATATGACCCATCTTTCGCTGCTTTCTCATTTCTGCATGATCCTAGGTATAAATGTCATGAATATATAAACGTAATAAACATAGAACATGTAGCATAAGGAATCCAACAGATCTAGAAAATGGTAAAGAAAGGTAAGATTTAAAACCAGAAAATGCATATTATAATTCTAACATACCAGGTTTCTCATACCAGTGAACACTTGCACCAGCAACTGATACTGCTCTTTTCATAAGTTGATGGGCTTTAATGAAGCCTTTCTCTCCCTATTAAATGACAACAGTCAGAATTCATATAACTCTGTTTCTCCTACACTAGTCTTGCATATCTCTTCACTATAGCAGATGTCTAAATAATAATTGAACTACACAAGCAAAAATATTCAGGGTTATTATCATGGATATCTAGCACTAACTTGTCTCTATCCAAACTGCATTAACCACAATTTTAGTGCTCAAGCAGCACAAGCATTACTTTTACTTGTATGTATTAACTTACTCGGCAGCAAGCTTCTTAACGAAGGACCTTATGTTGAACTAGAATAAAAATAGAAAAACCAATTTGTTTATTTTTCAAAGAGGATGAAACCAACGCAAAGGCAAAGCCCCAGAAAATAGATTACTCTGAAATAACAAAAGAATGATTCAATGCATTTTATTTGTCGCAATCCAAGTCCTTGCATAGTTATCGATTAAAATCCTTAATAAAACAAGGAAAACAAAAGCTTTGATGGATGCATTAAGGTTTGATGGCTTGTGCTTCATCTATTCAAACATAAGTTTTGGCATGTACAAACATAATATAAATTCGAATGTAGATCTTAGTATTGTTATCACTGAAAATACCACAAGAAGCTACGTTAGCAAGGAATGTCATAACTTTCCTAGCATGTGAAAATAAATTTTGACAATGTTAAGAACTGCCATAACAAACCCCTTCATCTTCTAGATGTGTGAATTGTCTTGAGTTGTTCAAAAATCTCCATTTCTTGTTTACTCTCAAATCATATGCAAATCAGGCCCACACCCTCTTATCATCTGTAGTTAGCATATCTCAACTTATTTAGCTTTTACTAATTTGGTCATCTCCGACAGGTATGTTAATGCTTTGTTTGCTTGTGGAAGTTAAGAGAAAAATAGTTTCTTGGTACTTGCTGATGGTTGTAATCACCTGACAACAATCAAAGAGGTTTATATAGATCTCTCATAGACAGCAAAGAGACCACATGTTGGTATCAGTCCCTTAACTAATATTTTGTATAAGAGCATACATGAAATGAATAAAAGCAATTGGTGATATTATTCTACAAATTGTAAAAATAGGAAAGGAACTGATTGATAGTATAAAGAATGTATGGTTTATTGAAGGCCTTATAACCTTATTTAAGAAAAAAATTAAGTGGTGCCACCCTCATCCTAAGCAAAAACATATCATAGGGAAATGGATATAGAAAGCAAAGAAAAAGAAAAATGGATGAAGATGGTAGTTTGGACAAGAGTAGTGGCAATGAATTAGTAACGAAAGAAGCAGCAAGGAACATGCTTCAACTAATGAGGGATTTGAAAGCAATGAAAAAAATCAGCAAATAAGCCAAAGAACTCTAGCGCATTGCTTGCCAAAGTGAAGCTCGTATCAAAAATAATTGTCCCACGAAATTGTTTTGTGAAATTTATCAAGATTTGGATCATTCAATACAAAAGTGCCCAAACAATCTAGAGTGTAGGAGCGCACAAGTGTTCTTTACAAAAGGAGAGCAATTCACTCCACCCAGCACACCACCAAAGCAGCAAAACAACAATAATGCTTCCCCAAGCAGCTTTCAAAGTCAAAGTGGCAATAACAATAAATTCAATGATAATAGTGGGAGAGATAAAAGCTGAATATAGTATGATTCCAAGGGATGCTCTATCATACAATGTCAACAATGTAACAAATGAGGATATCTCACAAGAGACTACCAAAACAAATTGCAAGTATTGAGCAAATGGTGTGAATCTAGAGAAATGTGGAAGCAAAAAACCAACCAATATGATCGATGTAGGGAGATATAACAAAATATTGGGTGTTACTCAAGCCCAAGCCAAGAAGGCAATGTACCCAAACCAACACATAGAAAATGAGTGACTTCATGAAGCAAGTAATGACAAAGGAATATCAGTGCTCCAATGAACATACAAGTACTTCTATGAGGAGGCCGGAGATAGATAAAAATAATGCATGACAAGTACTACGAACTACTATTCTTGTCAAGATGGAAAATTTATTACAAAGCATCCAAAAACTTAGGACTGCAATTGCCACCAAGACAATAGATTGTGGTACAAGAGAAGGAAGAGTGGTCCAAGAAGAAAATGAAGATTTAATAATAGAAACTCTAGTGCATGGTAATCAAGTGATAGACCTTATGTTGTTGACGATTAACTTGACAAAGAAATGAGTAATAATGCATATAGAGATACTCAAGAAGAATCTAACTAATAAAATCATCAATGGAGGATCAGGAGTAAAAATGCTTCTTGAAAATACCTAAAAGAGTCTGGCCAAGCCAACTATTTCGTCACTAGTTTTTTAATAATGGGTACAAATCATTAGGGAATCAAAGTACTAGGAATTTTAATGGCCCAAAAGGTACTGATCAGAACCCAATCATTTTTATTTAATTTAGTACTAATTTCCTTGCATAAGAAACAGTATGATGCACCCTAGCTTAAGGGTTCAGGGCCTCACCATGGTTTGGCAATCAAAATATGCCTCGTGAAGGTTAACACATCTAACACCCTATGCATTTTGTGTAGCTGAAAAAAAATAATGACAATATTTTTTCCTTGGCTCTCTAGTGAGACCCTCAAGTTTCAACTACAGTACACCTAGATGGCTTGAGATAGTTGCAAACAGTTATCACCTAAAAGATATGGCTGGCTGCTAATGATTTCCTTAGGAAGACAAGATGCAGAAACAAAATTTAGTTAGAATGTAATATCCCAGATTTTTATTTATTTTTTTTAGAACCAATAATAATCATCAACCAACAAATAACCCGTTAAGGTTAGAAAACATAAACTCAAAGCTTGCTGAAAATTACAACCCTTCCACTTTCTGATCACCAAGTGCCCAATATGGGAAGGTGAGAGCATACAGTGAATAGGGGATCGTTAGATCTCAAATCTGCAAAAAAGATGAAGTGAATACAATATTGGGCGGCAAGCCAGCCCCTTCCGCTTATCCAGCGAGAAAGCAAGAAACTTGGCGATGAACCAACCAAGAGAACCATACAGCAGACACAAATCACTCAACCGCGATATTTCAGTAGGAGGACTGAATTACAAACTCAACTCAACCGCTTATGTAGCGGGAGGACTGAATTACAATTTAACTGAAATAGGCGGCAAGCCAGCCTCTTCCACTTTTCAGCGAGATGAGAGTTTACAACCCAGAATGGTTAGTAGTACTACTACTTAACCTTACAATAACAGAGAGAGTGAGAGTAGAAGAGCAATGCTGAACATCCAAAATAAATAGCATGAAATTCTGCTAACATCAAATCTGCAGGCTGGAAATGTAAAACCAGCAGCCTATGAACTCACTATAACACTCATAACTCTCTCCTTACTCACCCAATTCACCCCAAATCAGTTCTAAACCAATACTATACCAGCAACAAAGAAAACAAACCCAAAGGAAGCTATCAAAACACTCTCATTTATTTAGCACGCATCCCAATGCACTCCCTAAACCCAATGCCTAACCAGAGAATTTCGATTTCCATTATAAAATTCCATACTCAATGCAAGGTACTAAAAAATTACAAGATGAATCGCCAGTGGCAGGAAAGATGGATAAGCCGGTACCCAGAATGATGGAATCATCTGGCCAAGAGGTATGAGCAAAATATAGTTTCAGCAGCTCCGCGACCAGCAACCAGAAAACACTCCAATCCCACACAAAACACTCCACAATCTGCAAACTCACTCACCAGCAGCATTGGAAATACAAGGACACAGCTAGGTACTATCTTCCAAGTATGAACGAAACAAAGACTTAGCTAGGAAGCCACACTTCGAAGCTCAGATTTTTCAATCGCCAATCCGGCAGCATAATGATGCAATTTCATAAGATAACCAAAATGGAAGCCCAAGGCTCTTATTTATAACTTCTAACTCCACCAAATCCAAATGCAAATGCTCACAAATGCGCCCAAATTCATCTTTCCCATTTGCATTTCATTTCTCCAAGTGGACCCAAGGATGGCGCGATACTTTACTGAAAAATCATGCCAAGCAAGCAAAGACCACGATTTGACTTAGCAAATGCTTTTGTTGAATAAAATAACATCTCCATTTTAATATTGGTGTCCCTTTCCAGACATAAACAATTCACCTAGCACTTAGAAGACATTATGCGCAATTTCCACAGTCATTAATCAATAGTAAAAATAATCAAATTAATTAAATATTAAACCTTAGGATAAGGAAATAATATTTAATTACATCACTTATGACTCCAATACTCATTATTAACAAAACCAGGATGAAGCTGAGCAAGGAAGACCACTGAACTGCTGCAGGATCAGGACCCTGTCCACTTGCCAAAAATAGAAACATTCCATAGTGCCACTTACTAAAAATAGTAAGTCATGAACTACTGCTCCGAAAGCATGATCTTCGCACCCAGTGACAGAGCATGGAGAGCTCAGTAGGACAGTATCACCAAAACAACCAACCCCTGACTTACTAAAAATAGTAAGTTCTTGCCTCATCAATGTTTGACCCTCATTCTTCATTCCACATAGCCTACGGGTCTCAGGAATAGGCCAATGGACCACTGGAAGTACATCAACGAGAAGGGGACATTACAGTCCGCCCTCCCAAAAATTGCTTGTCCTCAAGCAACTATAAGGCTGGATGCAGTAAAATCTCCTCATTTTCCCATGTAGCATCCTCTGCTGGTGAATCTTTCCATTTGATCAAGTATTCCTTGATCACCTTTCTGCTCAAAGAATGTTCCCTAAAATCAAGGATAGCTTCAGAAACCAAAACTAGCTCTCCCTCCTCATCAAGCAGAGGTAACTCAGCTGAAGCAACAACATTGTGTCCCAGAGCCTTCTTGAGGCATGACACATGAAATACATTATGAATCCTGCTGCTTGCCGGTAATTCCAGCTCATATGCCACTTCTCCAATTCTCTTGCTAACTCTGCAAGGCCTATAGAATCGTGGCTTCAATTTCTCAACCCCACTCTTCTTGAGAGTAGACTGTCTATAGGGTTGGAGCCTCAAGTAAACCATGTCGCCCACCTCAAAGGTGCGCTCAATTCGCTGCTGATCAGCATACAACATCTGCTGATTCTGTGCATGCTGGAGATTGTCTTTCAGAATCCTTAGAATATCCTGACTCTGTTGCATCATATCCTTCGCCTGAGAGGTTCTGCTATCACCAAATACTAAGTCAGCAAAGCTAGGAGCTTCATAACCATATAGTGCCATGAACGGTGACATCCAAATGGATATGTGGTAGGAAGAATTGTAGCAATACTCTCCCAGATGAAGCCATCTCACCCATGCATTATGCTGCTCCGAGACATAGTTTCTAAGATATCCTTCCAACCACTTATTCACTATCTCAGTCTGCCCATCAGTTTGTGGGTGATAACTTGTGCTTTGTAATATCCCTAGGCTAATCTGACCCTGTTTTGCTTATATGAACACCAAGGAATATTGTCAAACATTTGGCATACAATGTTTGAAGCCGCTGTAGTGAATTCTTTCTTTGTCTTCTTTGGGTTTGTAGGCTGCAAATGAAGTTATGGAAAGCTTCTAACAATGCAAAGTTGTTATAGAAATGATATACTGGCTGTTTTAGACCTTTCCACACATATGTAATGACTGAAATTAACTCGTACAGCTAGTTGACATTAAGACAAACACTTGTCATGCATCCCAAAGTACACCTACAGCCATTAGGCATTTAAGCAAACAATTGGAATGAAAGCTAAATGGCTGATCAATGTTGAATGTTACCATGAATGTGGAATATGCAAATTATATCTCCATTAAACATATGCAACCTCCAAATATTTCATGATATAATCATAATAGAAAATGATGCAATGAAGTAATGATTTTCTAATACAATGACCATAGATAGAAAACCTGGTATTTCAATGGCTGCCTTGATATATTGGTTTGATTCTCCTCATATGCAAATCCCTTGTCAAATATATATAGCTGTTCAACCTTTCTAAATCCCCTTCTATAGAACTCAAACTACTGTAGCGCACTGTTCACGGCACTGTAGCGCACTGTTCACGGCACTGTAGCGCACTATTCACGGCACTGTTCATGCGCACTGTTCACGGCACTGTAGCGCACTGTTCAGGGCACTGTAGCGCACTATTCACGACAGTGTTCATGCGCACTGTAGCAGCAAGAACAAACTTGCAATCTGCTCTTAAAACCTTAAATAATTTGTTGATAATCTCTCCCAACAAGAATGATATAACTCCATGTGCCAAAGAAGGATGATTCACAACCAATTATAAATGTTCTCCAACAATAAACTTCAAACCCTTGTAGAAAAACTTCATCAATTTGCACAAATGAAAGAACTGAAGTATTCTTTCCCACAACTGCAATAATTCAGGTGTTATTTCACACCTTCAAAATTGCTATCAATAGGAAGTTTTCGTTTCCTATGATCAAAGAAGAAAATTGCGAAAGCCCTAGGCTCCACAATAAAAATCAATCAAAATACTATTCATCAACTGGATGTCGAGAATGAACTCTTGCCTTTCCTTTTATTCTTTCCTTAAGAGAGCTCAAACACCTTCCTGGCCAATGTGGGATAAAAGATTTATTCCCACATTGAATTATTCACTTAATGCACTTTATTATATTAAAGTGACTTTATTATTATAAAGTTACTTTAGAACTTTATAATAATATTAAAATATTAAATAAATCACTTAAGTCACTTAAACTTTAATATCTCTTGATGCACTTGTCTGATTGCTAAGCCGTCTGAGCCAGGAGTCGACTCTCCCTATTCTCCATGTGATTGGATGCCTGTCTAAAAATAGAAACCTTGAATAGTGACTTACTATAAATAGTAAGTATGTGGAACTGAGTCTAGAAATAGCTGCAAAGGCCCAATCAAGGTTGACACTGCCAATAAGCTCTGCTCAGGTGTCTTTCTATTAATAGGAACCCTGACTCTCCCAAAATAGTAACTTACTATAAATAGTAAGTGTGCCAATCTGAGTCAAAAAAACCTGTGCAAAGGCCAAAACCTGAATCCAGCTGAAGAGTAATGTCTCTAATCACCAAGTAATTGCCACACGAGGCCCTCTATCAATAATTATTAGCCTACGAGGGTCAAATGATAGGCTAATTCTTACAAACTCTGATGCTCGCAAAATGGGGACATTACATGCTTGAAATGAGCATAGTACCACATAATCTGAAGATCTCCTGCCAAAAGGCACTTAGGAACTTGTTGTCCCTATCACTCACAATGTTCTTTGGTAACCCATGTAATTTGAACACATCCCAAAAGAACACTTCAGCAACCTGGGCTGCTGTAAAAGAGCTGGTGATGGCAAAAAAATGAGCAAACTTAGTTAGCTTGTCTACCACCACATAAATACTATCCTTCCCTTGAGCCCGTGGCAACCCAGTGATGAAGTCCATGGAAATACTTTCCCATTTTTGACCGCGAATAGGCAAGGGTTGTAACAAACTAGCTGGCAGAGTGTGCTCATCTTTGTTTCTCTGACATGTGTGACACTCCTTGATGTACTTCAAAACATCATTTTTAAGACCCTTCCAAGAAAATCTCTCTCGGATCTGCCTGTATGTTTTGAAGTAACCTTAGTGACCAGCAAGGGGGATATCATGGAAAGTCTTCAAAATCTTCTCCTTTAGCTTAGATTCAGCCACAATGAAGATCTTTCCTTTGTATAGTATCAACCCCTCAACCAATTTGTACCTTTCATCATGAAAAGTACCTTCTATAATGCTGGTTGCAAACTGATTTTTGGCATAATCAGCAAGCAACAACTCCCTCCAATCAGCAGTAAGCTCACATAGTGAGCTCAAATGGGGCCTTCTAGATAAGGCATCAGCCACAACATTATTCTTCCCCTTAACATACTCAATATAGAAATCGTAAGCCTGCAGCTTACTCACCCACTTCTGTTGTCTTTCATTCAAATCCTTCTGATGCATGAAGTGTTTAAGACTATTGTGATCAGTCTTAACAATTAACTTACTCCCCACTAGATACTGCCTGAACTTCGCAAGGGCATGCATTATGGCAAGCATTTCCTTGTCATAAATCGAATACAGCCTTACAGCTCCTCTCAACTTTCTACTCTCGAAGACTATAGGATGCTTATCCTGCATGAGGACTGCACCAACACCTTCTCCAGATGCATCACACTGCAGTTCAAAAGGTTTAGTGAAGTCAGGTAAAGCCAAAACAAGCCAGGAACTCATGATTCCTTTAAACTGCTCAAAAACTGTCTCTGCCTTTTCTGACCTTTCAAAAGCCCCTTTTTCTTGTAAGATCTGTGAGGGGGGCAGCCAACTGAGAATATCCCTTCACAAACCTCCGATAAAAACCACACAGACCCAAAAATCCCTTCAAATGTGTTATGTTTTCAAGAGGAGGCCAATCAATGATGGCTCTAATCTTTTCGGGGTCCACCTTCACACCACCTGCACTAATAATGTGACCAAGGTAGAGCAACTCTTCCATTCCAAACTCACATTTGGACTCCTTGGCAAACAAGGATTCGGTTTCTAGTATGCTTAGCACCTCATCCAAGTGTTGTAAATGCTCCTTCCAAGATTTGTTGAATATGAGTATGTCATCAAAGAATATCAGAACAAAACTTCCTCATCTGTTTCTCGAAGATTCTGTTCATACATTACTGAAATGTGACGGGTGCAATTGTCAAGCCAAAGGGCATGAATAGGAACTCAAAATGCCCAGAGTGCAATCTTAAGGCGGTCTTCTCCACATCTGAAGCTCTGATCCTAATCTGATGATACCCCGACCTGACGTCAATCTTAGAGAAGAACACTGCACCATGTAGCTCGTCAATGAACTCATCAATTCTTGGGATAGGATACCGATTCTTGATAGTTTTCTGATTCAAGGCCCTGTAATCCACGCACATGCGCATGGTCCCATCCATCAATCTCAACAAAACAACCACCGAAGCAAGGGGGCTTTTGCCAGGCCGTATGTAACCCATGTCAAGCAATTCCTTGATTACTTTCTAAATCTCATCCTTCTACTTCTTAGGGTACTGGTAAGAAGTAGTCATAACTAGCTTAACTCTTTCTTCAAGCTCAATGATGTGTTCGGCACCTCTCTCAAGGGGTCTGCCAAGAGGTGGGTTTTCAAACACCTTACTTCTCTTGGTTATCAAGACTTGAATGTCTTCAAGATAGTTTCGATTTTCTTTTAGTGGTTCTGAGGGCATGACCATGACCTTACTTCTATCCGTGATCATTGCTTGAATGTTTGTGGAATAGATGCCCTTATCTACCAATGGATTTGAAGGCATTATCAAACACTTTGCTGCCCTCTGTTGTCCTCATTTTTGTTTCCAAAAATGAAGGACCACTATATTAAAAATTTTGTGAAAAAATGAAAAATTTTACTCTATGGCACACTTCCCGAGGCGGAATTTTGACAAATCCTTGGACTAGCTTAATCCTCAGTCTATCCTTGAACTACGTTTCGAATTTCGTCAAATTCTGGATTCGTTTGCTATGTCTTTCCTTCAATTTCGGGTTTTAAAACCCCAACTGTAGGTGGAGAATTTTCTTCAAAGTGCAAGTTTTAATGATATTCATTGTTTTACTTCTTGTAGGGGAATTTTTAGCTTATTAAATGTGCATTTTTATTAAAAAATGTTACTTGCAATTTGTTTTAAATTTCCCTTTCTTGTTTTTGTCTTTTTTATTGTTTTTTGGTCTTGTGTAATTAAAATAGGGATTTTTTGGCTCAATTACAAGTAAACTTGCAGTTTGGTCAAAAAACCCCTACTTTAATAGTTTTTTTCATGTAATAGGGATTTTAAATCTCCATTACATATGTGCAAGTATTTCTAACTTGTAGGGATTTTATTTCCCTTTTACAAGTAATTAAAACTTGTCATTCTCTCCAAAAAACCCGATTTTGGCCTAGTAAGTGAAAAAGTGAAAAATAAAACTTGTCATTCACTCCAAAAAAACCCGATTTTGGCTTGTAAGTGGAAAAAGTGAAAATAAAACTTGTCATTCTCTTCAAAAAACCCGATTTGCATATCCTTATGCAAAATCGAACTTGTCTTTCATTCCAAGAAACCCGAAATGCAAGAAAAAACGGTTTTTGAAGAATTCAAAGCAATTTTTTGTGGAGATTTTCTAGGGAGGAAAGGCGTTTTTGCTTCTACCCTATTTTCATGCATTCATGGACATCTTTCACGCCAAATGGAGGTTGCATTGACTGGTTTTTTGCCCTAGATCAGCAAACACGTTTTTATTTAATGCCACGTTTTGGGGGATTAGAACTTATTGAAGCTGCAATCTCCTAAAACGTTTTGCCCTCTCTCACCTAGGCATGGAGTTTGGGAGGAGTTTTAAGCTATTAAATGATGCCATTAAAGATACAAATGATGGCCACGTTTTTTCCACGTGACTCCCTTTGGCTACGTTGTGCAACATTTGTCATCATTTCTTCTACTTCCTCCTTAGGCGTTTTGTTCTAATCCTCTTGGATGTGCTCTCTCATTGGCATTTTGGTCCTCCAAGTTTGGGATTGCTGCTACATTTATCAGTTTGGGGCATTTTTGCAAAAAAAACGTGATAAGGGTTTGGCATTACGGATTGCTCCTTTTTACCGGTTTTGCTTCTTCATTTCAAGAATTGTTGCATTATTGGAGAAGCATTTTGCATTTTCAAGAAAGGTATGTTCTCTTTCCTTTCTTTCCTTCTTTTTGTTATTTTCTTGTTTTTCTTTCTTAGTTGCATTTTTGTAAATATGTGTTGTTCTTCCCCCAAAAATCGGTTTTTGTCAAAGGATTTTTCCCTTGGTATGCAATTTTCGAATTGCATTGTTCTTCCCAAAATTCCCTCTTTATTTGTATTCGGGATTTTTAATCTCGATTACAAGTTCGCTGGAAATTCTTGTTCTTCCCCTACGGTTAAGGAATTTAACCATTTTTGGTTAAAATTCCAAGTTAAAAAGTGTGAAATACCCCTCCCTTGCAAATTCCGGTTTTGAAAACCGGATTACATGTTGAAGAGTTCTTCCCATTTTCATAAAAATGACTTTCCCGGATTTTCCCATTTCTATCCATTCATGTTCCCCATATCAGTACTTTCCATTTCCATCATTTCCCGCAAGTCAAAATCTCATTTTTCGTCCATTTCTCCATTTTCGAATTTACAAGTGTACTTGTATTCGGGTTTTAAAACCCCGATTGCATGTATGTCCTTTCCAACTTGTATACTTGCGAAAATTCTCCCAAGATTCAAAATTGGTCAAAGTCAAGATTTTCCCATTTCTACATATTTCCCCTCTTCCTCTCACAAAATCGTGAAATTCAAGAATCAAAGTTTTACCCATTTGGAGAAGGAAGAATGATATTTGCAGCTGACTATGATGTTGCCTTAACTCTTTTAAGTCTTCATCACAGCATTCCAGGTTCACAATCAATGTCAGATTTGTCGGCATCTCCAACTCCAAAGAAAATGAAATACAAATATGACAAATATCAGAATGAAGTTGCCCCTTCCTAGGTTTCTTCTCCTTTGGATCGCATCAAAGACATGGAGATAGGGCACGTTGATATGGCAGAATTCGTCAACAGGGTAGAAGATCCACATGATGATAACTTGCAGCGGCTGTTGGACAGCCATATTCATCATGCATCTTCCTTTCCAGTGGCTGCCCTAGAACCTGAGTTTGTTCTTGCATTCGCCCATCATTTTGACAAGGAATCAAGAGTCATCAAAAATGATGATGGTGAAGCTATAATTCGTCTCGATGCGGATACAATCGAGAAGGTCTTCAGAATACCTCCTGCACCTGTTTATATGAAAATCTCCAATGAAAGTGCAGCAGAGTATTATGTGAAAAGGGAAAAAGATTGCAAGCAACACATCAATAGGTGGATCCAAAAGCTTCGACCTTCCTTCTCAAGGTGGGCAAAGTTGTACCACTGTGATTTCAAATGGAAGATAGGAGATACCATCACTCTTCTCAACAGGATGATGGGCCTTGAGCATTCCAATGTCTTTGAGCCATGGATGTATTAGTTCATTATGTTCATACGACAGTCACATCACATTTCATGGGGAGAAGTCATCAGTGATGCCTTGTGCAAACAACTTGCAGCAGTTCCTGCCGCCATGACCTTCTTCATGAATTCGTATCTGGTATATTTGGCAGCATCACTCAGACACTTTCCAGGTCTTTCTACCAAGGGTGATCACTCACTTATACTAGTTTGGGAATATTATGACCAGTTGCCATTGAGACGTAGCAGACTGCATTTCAGAAGAGTCCAAGACGCATTCTTTGGATATTTCATGTGTCAATTTGACAGAAATCTCAAGAACAAAAGAGTATCAGATGAGGCATGGATCAAGGTGTCTGAGCATGGGTGTTTGTTTCTGCAATTTCCCACTTTCACCTATATGAGGATAGGATGCTATGATGGACAACCATACATGCTTCCTAGATACCCAACAGATAAGATAATTCTTATGGAGTTGGGAAGATAGATCATGGTCGTCCACACTTTTCAGTCTGCAAGACACAAGGTTGGAATGGGGATCTCTACCACAAACCCATTGAAAATTGGTCGATATTCCCTTGTCACATCTGTGAAGGGTAAGGCCATGGAAACTGAATTGCATGAAATCAAGCTTAAAAGGTTTAAACCTAGAGCTGATTTCGATTATAGGGGTATGAAGGAGAAGATCAAGAAATCCTTTGTGCATATTCATCGCATTGAAGACATCTGGGTAGATCTCTGCACAGAAGCCAAAGTCCTCAAGATGGATTACTGCAGGCTCACTGTTGAGCAAATTGTCGATTTGAACTTGGTGGATATCCCACAAGGGATGATTGATGACGGGCATATACTTGATCCTGAATACACTTCACGGAGAGTGGAGGAAGCTCCACTTCCTTTGATCCAATGGTCACACAAGGAGTGCATCTTCATCCTTGACAGATTTCAGCCTATTTTGGCCAACACCAACGCATGGCTGAAAAGTAATGCCGTCAGACTTATTAAAATCAAGGTTGGTAAAGAAGATGATTCTACTGGGCCTCTTGGACGAAAGTCTGAGATTCAGATTGACAATAAGGAGGGTGCTTCATCTTCAGGCGCAAGGATCAAGTTACGGGTCATTCGTGCAGTGGTGCTTCCTCCTGAGGAGACGACAGTTCGTGGGAAAGAAAAATCATGTTTCCATGTTCAGGTGATTGATCTGGATAATCCAGAAGAGGGGCAGCAATCTGATGATGCTCCCAAGTCTCCAGTTTCAGACTCGCCTCATGAGATCATTCCTCCAGTTTCCATTGAGACGCCTCTTTCTCCTCCTGATTTGCTTGGAGATGAGTCTCCTCAGAATGCAATTCCTATTTCAGCATATGAGCCATCTCCTGGTCATCAACAAGAGACTATGTTGGAAGTTCCTGAGGATAATCCTGCTTGCATTCAATTGTCAGAAATTGATATTTAAAACTTCTGGTTTTGAAGAGTTCATGAGGCAATCTTCATGTCCATTGGTAACTGAGCAAACCGTGGTCACTATTCAAACAAATGTTCCTCCCAGGATGACCATAGTAATTCAAACAAAAACTGCTTCTCCTTTGCCTGCGGCTGCTACTGGAAGAGACTTGATGACTTTGCCTCCATGGCTTAGTTCTTTCACCCCGAAAAGGAAGAAGCAAGAAATCTCACCTGATGCCTTTGACTACCAGCAACTCAAACAGTCCAAATCCAAAGTTGCTAAGAAGGCCAAGACTATCTCTAGGGTAACTGTTGATAGCAACCAGATGAAAGTAGCTAAAATTGTGGAACATATTGTAGATAAGCCACTTGATGAAATGTCAGCTGCTGATTATAAGGTTACGAGGATAGAGTTGGGCAAGCAAACGCATGAGGTCATTAAACATGATGCTCAGTTTTCTATTGCTTCATTGGTGCAAAGGTGTGATGATCTTCTAGCGAAGAAAGACAAGCTAGAAGAGGAAAACCGACAGCTTATGGCAGCCATTCATAAAATCACAAAACCTGCTGCTGAAGGGAGTAACTCCATAGGTTCTTCTAGTTCCCAAGAATCGATTCGTGGAGTGGAAAGGGCTGCTCAGAAAGTACAAGCACTGGATTCCTGGGTTGATTAGCTTCATGATCAACGTGTACAAGTAATGAAAGACATTTTTTAGATAATGTCTAAGTTGGAAACTATTGAGGAGAAACTGGATCAGACTTCTAATACTTTCAAAAAGAATTTGGAAAGTGTTGAAGAAAGTTTGACAATCTAGCGTGCCATGCCCCAACAACAGCTGAATGTCCTACAAGAGCACGCCACCATCTCTTCTAGGGTCGTGTACTTGGAATTTGAAGAACTCCTGGAAAACAAGACCCTTGTTCTTAAATCCCTCATTGAGGAGATCAGTGATGTAAAGAGATTTCGAGGCGAAGTTTACCGAGATATTGTCTCACATTGAGAAAGGGCCTCTTGCAACATAGTAAGTCAGGATGGAGAGCTGATTCTAGAAGAAGAAGTTCTTGCTGATTTACAGATGAGGATTCATAATGAATGGAGGAGCAAACAATTCTCGGCAGCTTCGATTCAAGCATTGATGAAACACCAAGCCTTTTTGCATGAAATCCAGTCTATCTTGGATAAAAACAATTATGCGCTCCTCTGCTATCACGACACTATTGTGAAGACTATGGTTGTTGCCAAGAACACCCATGAACCAAATCCTGAGGAACTACAAGCGAGCATCCGGAAATTTCAAGGATTTGTGTCTTCACAAAATGCAACTTAAGTGTTTTTCAACACTTAGTTTAAGTTTCCCTCTTTTGTAATTTTTAGTTGTAATTTAATTTTGACAATTTACATGTAAAAGTATTTTTTGTAAAAAGCAAGTTACACATTACTTGCACTTTTGTAATTACATGTAAGGCAACTACAAGTTGTGTCCGATTAAGACTGTAGTTGGAATAAGTCTTAGTTAGTTGTAGTAACTCTTAGTTACTTAATGAAATCTCAGTTAGTTATTGAATGAGTCTTGGTGGTTGAGAGAATCTCTCAAGTTAGTTAGGATCCTCCCACCTTTTTCTCAAGGCTCCTCTTCTATAAATACTTGAGGAGTTCATTGTAATTGATATCTTTTGGAAAGCAAGCAAAAACTCTGCCAAATTTACAGTAAGAAGTCTTTGAGCTTATGTATGTGAATTGAAGGTTTTGAAGAATAATAAAGAAGGATTACTCAAGTTTTGAGTCTTTGAGCTACATGTTTGAGTTTGAATCTTTTTATTTCTTTTATGCAAAGTGCTTCTAAAGGAGCTTAGTCCAATCTGATTTGAAGTCTTTGAGCTGCAAGTAGAGAAGATTAATTAAAATAGGTAAATCTCTAGAAGGAGCAGCAAGTCTTTGAGCTTGCGTCTATTCTTGAGGAAAAATTACTGTTTGATAAGAAATAGCAGCAAGTCTTTGAGCTTGCATTAGTTCTTGTCGTTATGTTGAAAGAATAGATTATTCCAGTCTTTGAGCTGTTATCTTTTATTCATTGTAAAAATTTAGTATAGCAAAGGGTAGATAGGACTTCCAATTGTCAAGTCTTTGAGCTTGATATTGCTGTCCCATCTCGAAGGAAGTGACGGAAGTCTTTGCGCTTTCAGGAAACTTCATTTCCTTTCTCTTATTTCACTTGAAAGTGGTTACTGCTATTATTCAATCGCTATCATTTTCTGTGAAGAGAAAAAGATATTGTCTTTCTTGAAAAAAGAAGAAAGATTGCTGTCCCATCCCATTTTATTTTCCAAGTTGTAGTTAGAAAGGGGGTGCCTTCCCTTAATTAGGAGAGTTTTTACTCATGTGCTGTGGTTGAAACCACAATTTTGTATATTTCCCCAAGTGTACAAAATTTTCAACCAACACACTCCACCTGGTTATGGCGGATCAGTCTTTCCATCCTTTTCAAAGATGCAACTTTAAGTCCACCATGCGACATTCCTCTCAATACTACCTTCTTCCCCTCACACATGAATTTCAGCTCCATGGTTTGCAAGTTTAGTGTGATCTCACCAAGAGATCTCAGCCATTGAATCCCAAGGACTGCATCATCAATCCCACCAATGCTAACCACAAAAAAATCATCTCTGATTTCATGATTTCCCAGCTTCAAAGACATGTTGGAAATCATCCGATTGCAAGATATAGTGGAGCCATCTGTTACCATGACTTTGAAGCCCTCAACTTAGTCTACCACTAGTCCCCTCTTAGCAACAATCCTTTCATCAATGAAATTGTGTGTCGCTCCTATGTCAATGAGAGCAATGACACGATACTCTCCAATCACACCCGGAACTCTAAAAGACTCATTCTTGTGAATGCTCGAGAGTTGAGCAACCACTCCTCTATCTTCTGACCCAATTTCAAGCCCTTCAAGAGCCTCTTCATACTCGCTGTCCTCAACTTCAATTTGCTGTTCTGAAATTTCAGAATCTGATCCATCCGCAGAATAGCACTCCATCTGATGCAAATTGCCCTTTCCATGACACTTATGTCTTGGGGCCCAAGGTTCTTTGCAAGAATAACAAAGATTCTTCCTTCGAAGCTCTTGACGGAGCTCATCATCCATTCACGAAGGGAACCTCTTGGTTTGATTTGTGAACTTCTTCTTATCCTTTCTGAAAGGGAAAGGCTTGGACTGAATTTTATTCCTTGGGGCAGCCAACTCCATGCTTCGAGATTTCTTAATAGCTTATGCCAAAGTGGGCGGATCAAATGCTTTAACCCAACCTTTCAAAGGTTCCTCAAGTCCTTCAGTGAAAAGGACAACTAACCGCTTCTCAAAGATGCTAATTACCATAACTGACAGATTTTGGAATTCAGTTACGTAAGTGTCCAATGAACCTTGCTGTTTGAGTTGAGCAAGTTCTCTAAATTTCACCTCTGGATCCTTGGTGTCGAATCTCTCAATCAGCTTGTTGGTGAAATCAGTATAAGTGGTGATTAAGTTGTGAGCAAGGGTGACCAACCAATGGTACCACCATTCGTGGGCCACTCCATCCAAGTGCAAGGTAGCAAACTTGATGGCATCTTCTTCCGGCATAGGCCTCAAAGATATGTAATTGTCCAACTTATGCACCCATGCTTTAGCTATCCTCTTAGTGCTTCCATCAAAGTGTGCTAAGGCACTCTTCCAAGAGCTTACTAAAAATCTCTTGGGGCAGCAAACCTATTGTCATCCCTCCTTCCTCTCTTCATTTTCTAATTCATAAACTGATCCAAAGTGAGGATATCTCGGATCTCACTAGGGAGAGAAGCATAGTCCATGTAACTGTTTCTTATTTCATCAGCTGTAGGTATCTCCGTTTCAACTTGTTGTACTTCTCTTGGCAGAAATACAGGTTGTAGAGGTCTTGGGGCTGAACCTCCACTATTGCTCCCGTTGTTACTCCCATTTCCATTGCCTCCAGGAGCATTAGAAGTGTTGGCTTCTGGTCCATTGTTGGGTTGGTTAGGGGTCCCAACAACGTTCTGGTTAAGTTTGGCCTGCAGTAGAGGCATCATGTCCATCATGGCATTGAATTGTCTCTCAGCCTTCTTATCAGGTGCCTCATTCTGTTATGTAGCCTTGTCTGCCATTGACTCCACTGAGTCTGAAGAATCCAATTCCTTCCCTTTGTTTCTCAGTACTTCTGAAAATGTATCCTCTTCCGGCACTACCGGAATCTGAAACTGTTGTCTCTTTTGTTCTCAGTTGTAGTATCTGACGTCTCTATCACTCATGGAGAATTCTGAACCCACTGAAACTCACAGGCTGGCAGGAAAACCAGCTCTGATACCACTGTAATATCCCAGATATTTTTTTTTTGTTTTTTAGGACCAATAATTATCATCAACCAACAAATAACCCGTTAAGGTTAGAAAACATAAACTCAAAGCTTGCTGAAAATTGCAACCCTTCCACTTTCTGATCACCAAGTGCCCAATATGGGAAGGTGAGAGCATACGGTGAATAGGGGATCATTACATCTCAAATCTGCTGAAAAGATGAAGGGAATACAATATTGAAAAGGGGGCCATTAATACAATTAATTATGGGGTCCATTATTAATTAAAAATTAAAAGATTTCCTAAGTATGAAATGAAATAACATTTTAAATGTTATTTAAATGCTTTTCCTTTGAAATCAAACTTATGAGTATATAAGTCTTCAAGCCAAAATTGATTTCATTCTATTGAGCCATTTTCTTCATTTCATGAATTGTGAGGGGAAGACAAGGGTTTCTATCTGCAATCAGCTATTGGAGAGCGAGAATTCTTCACTGTAGCAGCCATTTGAGGTGGTGAAATATCCATTGAGTTTGGCATACAGGAGAGCTTCATACAAAGGTTCTATTTGGGCAAATTGGAGGGTAATACAGAGAGTTTTTATCAGCAGATTGAAGAAGTTTAATAATCAGATTGGAGAGAAAGATTTGCACAGGCCTTTGCAAGGTGTTGACATTCCTTAACAGGCCGTACAGCTGTTGTATTTTCCAACCGTACCTCATGTGAGATATGTGCCCTGGGGTTAGTTCGATTTTGGCATTAGAGACCACCGAAATTTTTGAATAAATTAGAGAAGCGTTGCTGGGAGGTTGGGAGACTAGGCGCCTCATCATTGAAGACAAGAGCAAGGTCATTAAGAGGAATCAATCCACCTATGTAGGCTGCTGTCACTTCCAGGTTTTCATATTTGATGATTATGTTGTAATAGCTTCATGATTTCATGTTAGTATTGTCTGCTGTCTTAATCAGCAACATTAGCATTGTAAATGGAGGTAATCTGCATCATCCTTGTAATCAGTTTTAGGCATTAAAGTAGATTTATTATCAGCATAAGACTTGTATGCCAACTGTTTGATAAAATGCCCAATGGCTGTAGATGTATATTGGGAAGCATGACAAGTGTTTGTCTTTATGCCATCTAGCTGTACTAGTTAAATTCAGTGATTTACATGTATGTCAAAGATCTGAAACAGCTAGTCTATCATTTCTATAACAATCTTGCATTGTTAGAAGCATTCAACAACAACATTTGCAGCCTACGAACTCAAGAAGACAATCAGAAAACTTTTAACAGCAGCTCCAGATATTGTATGCCAAGTGTTTGATAATATTCCTTAAGCTTCATAACAGCAAACTGTGATCAGACTTTACAAGGGATACTACATAATTATCCACTCCTTTTTGAAGAGTTCAACATTTTTGAAGGAATTTGAATGGTCACAGCTAACATCAAAGCTAATATTAATAGATTTTGGAAGGTTGTGACTATTCTTCTTATGTTAACAGATTATGTGCAAGAAGTTCTAGCATTTAAAGAATGAGAATCTCAATGTAACTGTCTGTTTCTCAGCTGATATAGCTCTCTTGTTGTTTGGTGTAATATAAGATGCATGACTTCAGAAGAAAAAGGTAACTCATGCCATGATAGAATAAGAAAATCAATGAAAAGTAACACTAAAAATCACTAATGAAATATAGTAAGGTTTCTAAAATGAATATAATCACCTCATCTTCACCAAGCAAATTATACATGATTGCAGCAGGTACTTTCATAGATGCATCACCAAGAGGAAGACCAAGTATAGCTCGTAAATGCTGTTCAAACTGTGAGACATAGCATGCTTCAATTGTATGATGACCACTGTTGTGGGGCCTAGGGGCGACTTCATTCAGCAAAATCTGCAGAACATTAGTAAACCCACCATAAATTCATATTTATGTCTAAGGGTTTCGAGAATTACTGCTGTCAATTTTATAGCATCTCAGACCTATGAGTGTTTTATGCATGCACTGATGGAAAAGAATATAAAAGAATTCATATGTTCCATAACATAAATTAGAATCCAGAGGATCATAGAATCCAATGGTGCTCCGAAGGGTCCAAATACAGAAACCACACACCTGACCATCTCCAGTCAGAAACAGTTCAACAGCAAAGACTCCGGCACCTTCAAGTGAACTAACAGCTCTTTCAGCCACTTGAACAGCCATTTCTCTTATTTCTGTTGGAACATCTGCAGGTGCCTCCACCATATGGCAAATGCTATCCCTGTAAAATCAAAACACCAACATATATGATGAGAATCATATGAAGAAGTCTATATCTAGTGGGGATTGCTGTCTATTTTATCCCTTATTCCTCATTAATTGGATTCATCAATCACAAAAAACAATTAAAAATCCTTGTTCAAAATATTTAGTTCTGCTACACTCACATAAATGAAATAAAAGTTGAACATAAGAATATCATTTGAGCCTATATCTGGCTATCTTATCAGGTTTGTTAACCCAAACAAAATTACTTTTGGCCATCACATTCTAAAAGCACTGAGCAATAAGAGTCAGATTCTAATTATGAAGAGGAGACTGGCTATTGTGTCAGCTTGTCACAAAACAATCAACTTTTAAAAGAAATTTCAGCCTACACATGATTTCCTTTGGTTGTTAATTGTTCAGAAAGGATCCATTTCTTTGTCTTCGTTAGTTTGTCCATGGTGTACTAAATTTTAAGAGTCTTCTGAGCTTGACCTCAAAGAGATAATGCATTGACCTTTAAAATAGTTTTATAAATCGTAACTAATAATTGTCCTATTATATATCCTTTAATGATAGTTTCTGAAACTAATTATGATCCTGTTTGCTAAGAAATGTGTATAACAATTAAGAAGCACAAATAAGGTTTTCCTTTATTATATGACAGTCTATATCTGCCAAATCCATTATCAATTGCTACACCAGCACTCGAAACATGCATTGGGCAACTGTAGGATGTAAAATATGTCTTGAAGAATGAACACATATAATTAATGTAGTTCCATATTTAAAAGCCCCTTATGTAAACAGATTGTATTAAAGTTCATACCCCCACTTTATACATGACCATATGTGTTTGGACAGAAAAGAATATAATTTGCTACTTTAGGTTCATGCATAGATATTTATGTCTCAACTAATAGGATAATTAGTAGAGCGAATATTTAAAGGTGCTATTACATATTTTTAGGTGTAAAATCTAAAGTATTTAATTAATTCTCCAAAATTAATCTAGGCATCGCAAACTTAGGTCCTGAAGGCGTATTTGATTTTTCTTTAAACTAAATAATTCACAGAAGTCGTTAAAATATTCCCCAGAGTTCACTTTGTAGGCAACATTTACAACCTTGAATTCCTAGCCAGAATCATTGTAATTTTATTTTTCCTTTTCAAGCAAAATATTTACAAAATCTGTTTGCCAAGCTGTGGTATAGTTGCAACATGGAGAGTTTATAGTAGATATCAGGTTAAAATCCCTCTCATAATTATTCAGCATACTTTGCACTTAAATGAAAATATATTTAGGTCAGCATACACACTTCCTCAAGGCTTGTTTGGTGTAAGCATCTGAATAAAGGTTTGGACACTAATGTTTTCCTTTTCAAAATATAAAAATTTCTGCTACAATTTCATTGCTGTCACAAAAACAAGCCTAAATTCCTTCTTGCATGCCTTCTCCAGTTAGTCTGAAGATATCTTGTCAATTGATGGAACATTAGTGGATCAGTCAACAGCCACTTCTCTGAAAGAAGTTGGAAACAGACGCATTCACATGTTTTCATATTTCCAGTCCAAATGGTTACTCAGTTCTACAATGCTACACTTGATCTTAAAACACGTCAATAGTAAACCATTGGTAGCTTCTACTTCTCAAATTGGACTAGGTGATTAATTGACCGTGCTTGGTTGTTGGGCTTGACGCAACTTAGTTGATAGAATTCTCCTCCTCAAGAAGTTCTATCTTGGATACCCCTTTCCTCTCTTAGCATTGTTAGACACATTCAAATTCTAGAACTTTCTTTTGGCCTACATGATATATACACTGCTTACTCACCTCAACGTTTCCTTTGTTTGTAACTTAATCTAATGGTTTTCCAATTATCTATCATATTGCTTTTGGTTCAGTTTCATCCATAGTTCCACAGAGTTTCCCGACAGGGGGATGGGGGCGGGTTTCGCAAATGGGGGGACGCGAGGGCCTAAGTTTGGGAATGGCAAGGGAATGGTGGCAGTGGGCAGCAGGGAAGCATTGCGAATATATATAGTACTTGAAAATTAGTTATAAAAAGATGTATAAGGAATAAGTAAACACAATGCAATGATTGCATTGAACATTAAGTCATTAACATTTAACTAGTTTTTTTAATTTTATGTTAAGCTTTAACATTGAACATTGAATATGAATAGTTAAAATCAAAATATTGACATCAGAATGGGAATTTCCAAAATTCCATAATGATGATTCATGATTACAATCAACAATGTTTGAATTTCAAAAAAAATACTTAATAGTAATACTAATGACAAATGAATCAATGGCTCTAATGGCCCGATGCCTCTAATCATCCCCAAGCTCCTCGCCAAACTACTCATCATTAGAACTGCTAGACTCCACATGCTCAAACTCATCTACACCAATACCAACCAGCCTTGTACTTGACTCTCCTTGTACATAAGTGATTTGTAGTCAATGGGACGCAAGGCACTATGTATAGCCACAAGCTTCTTTGCCCTCCTAGAAGTAAGCATATTCCTCTTAATGGAGTGGATGAAGATATAAGTAAACCAGCTCTTCTTAGCAACAGAATAACTAGAAACTGAAATGGTAATTGCATAATTAAATCAGTGAAGTCGGAAGAATACATATAGGCAATTACAAAATGATGTTTGTAAAAGAAACAATCGTGAACAAACGACTAAAATAGAAACAAACTAAAACTAACTAAACATTATGTAATGACCATTAATAGTACAATAATTACTTTAATACCCTCCCTTAATGGTCATCCTATCAACTACACCAAGTTGCCCCCTAAATTTTACAAACTTGTTCGGGCTCAGAGACTTGGTAAGAATGTCTATAGTCTAGTTCACAATTGGAACATACTGCAAGACAGTAGTTCCATCTTCAACAAGTTGTCAGATGAAATGACAATGAAGCTCTACGTTTTTGGATCGCTTGTGGAAGACTAGATTCTTGGCAAGTTTCAACACCCCTTGATTGTCACAAAACAAGGGTGAAGGACTTGCTTGAGACATTTTCATGTCATAAAGCATCCTCCATAGCCATATTGCCTCACAAGCTGCCTTAACAATTCCCCAATACTCTGCTTCTATCTAGGAAAGAGCTACAGCCTATTGCTTCGTATTGGTCCATGCAACTACACCTATACCAAGACTGAATACATACCCAAAAGTAGACTTCCTGTCATCAACAAGAACCTATCTAATCTGAGTCTGTAAAACCAATCAATAGAGGATCTTTGCTTCTGCCATAGAGAATGCCAAAGTCACCTTCCAGAAACACCTTTGAATTTCTAATTGTGTTAGACCTTAGATTCTGCTTTGAAACCCTCCATTTTTCAAACCTTAGATAGAAACACGATTTTTTGTTTTAAAAATAAAAATAAAAAAAAGTTCTTAAAGAAAAATCTTAAAAGATAACCACAATTTTTTTTTTTAAAAAATCGCCAAAAAATTTTCACTAGCTCTGATACCATGAAATGGTAATTGCATAATTAAATTTATGAAGTCAGAAGAATACATATAGGCTATTACAAAACAATGTTTGTAAAAAAAACAATCGTGAAAAAACAACTAAAATAGAAACAAGCTAAAACTAACCAAAAATTACCTAATGACTATTAATAGTACAATAATTACTTTAATAGAAACCTAGGACAGCAAATGAATGGCTAGAGTAGTAGTCAAAGATCTAGGCCCATCCATAGTCCACCACAACTCGGGGTCCTCGTGTGCCATAGTCTCTAGATCTATCATGAACACCTCTAAATATCCCCAAAGAGCAGAAAATTTTGTCCACCTAGTACAAATCATGTTTGCTTCTATCAAATCATTAATTTTCTCAATGGAGTAAGCCTTCCACATCCTGTATAGGTGTAACTCCGTCGATCCTTTACACGTACCACTTCGGGTTCAAAGCATAGGAAGCCATGTGTAAGGGAGTGTTGAGTTTGTCCCATTTGCAATGAACAACTGGCTAAAATGCTCAATTTAGAATTGCAATGCAAGGTCCTTGTCTTGCACGATAGCCTTCATTTGATCAAGCGTAGAATCAATCCACTCACACACCTCTCCAATGAAAGGTGCATTAGTATCTGTAATGTCCCTCTTTGGGATTTTCCTTAATTTAAACCTGAGACAACAATTCCAACTTAAGGTGATAACTATAATATATATAAATATAATTTTATCAAATACGAGAACATTTTATTATAATATTTGACTTAAAATTTCTAAGAATAGTATGAAAGATAGAACTTATCTTTACAATCATTGCTATCAATCTACCAATCTGGTATAGGTTTGCAATACTACTCTCGTGAAGCTAGTATTTTCATCAGCAACACCCAGAACGATGGCCCAAAGGTATGATATGAGAAATGATAAACTTCTTCAACAACCCGACCTAGAAATGCTTTCATGGACTGATAATATTAATCACACTTAGGCATACAAAATCAATAACGAATGCTCTGTTTCGATAGTATAAAAAATGAAACACCACACACTACAATTAACATTTAGTCTCGCCAAGGAATGGCACAATTCACGACCCACACCAAATACGGCTCAGAAATGTATTACGACTTTAGAGGGAGACTTAACATCCAAGAATTGGAATGGTTTCTCCTCCCGACTTTGAATCGGGTATTCAAAAGTGCAGTTTTGTTCCAAGCAACCTGTCACCAAGGGAAGACACAAACTCATCGAATAGAGCTGCGCTTATGGATGAGAATGCAAAATACCAATCGCCTCAAGTAGTTGCAGATTACACAAGACACTCGAACAATATGAATATGAAAGTAATTCCTCCTTTCAAACAGATCTTCAAAAATCCCGATAACAATCCATCATCTTTCTCACAAATAAGAGAACTCATCGATGGTCAATGAAGAGGCTGTGTCTTGCAAAGAAGATGAAACGGCTCCTGCCTGAACAAGACTTAATTTTGGAACAGACCTTTCAAATATTGATGAAGGAATTCTAGCGGTGCCTAACAGTCTTGACTCTTCCTTGCATTGACTAGATTCCAAATCGCTTGACAGAGATGACCGATATTGCTTGCATGGGAAGGAGCAAGCAAAGCTTTAACAGACTTAATTTGTACTACAAAGACCCCCAACTCATACAACCTCTCGTGGCGATCTTGCCCTTATGGGCCTTCGCTCTGCCTCTAGCCGTACACGATTTAATGTCACAGTGGATCAATATTTTTCTACGTAGATATATGCAACTGGAAAATTAGATATCGTGTGCAAAAACCTTAGTCCATCAATACATTGCCCTTGCAATAATAAAATAATTTCATTCAATCACCGTTGAATATAGACAATAGTGAGCTTACATATGACGCATCATATATTCAATATGATGTCCCTTACTTGGTTCACCAATATTATGTCAACCTGAATGTGGTCGCTTAGGGGTGATTAATATTATAACTGGTTACTCGGTCAGGCTATTGACTCTCTAAATATGTTGTACGCAGTTGCCTGTGCAATTCGGTCAAGCTATTGACTCTCTATGTAAAGCATACCACCTAGAACAAAGATAGTACTGCCAGTATTTAATAACAGATCTGATCTGTTCTAAATCTGACACTGTATCTTCAATACACAGAACATTTATGCAGGAATATGCTAATCTTCTGGTGTACCTACTTATGTCTAAGACTGAAAATATATCCTTAAATACACAAAATACTAATACAGAGAATGGGCTAGTTCTCTGATATATACGCTATGTTCTGGGACTGAAATATATCCTTAATACGTAGAATATGTATACAGAGAATGGATGGTATTCTGATATCGATCTTCCTGAATCAGATTCCTTCTTCCGTTTGGGTATAATCTGGGCGTCATTTTTCCTTCTTTCCGAGTGTGTATTGCTAGAGGAAGGTGGTCAGGTTATTTAATTTTCTTGACAAGCCACGACCCTTCCTAAAGGATATGACTCCCCCTTGAGTTGTGCCTTCTCTAATTTAAATTTGTCATTATTAAACACAGCCCGATGCATTAATAATATGATCGGTGATTTTGTAATAAACAAGTTTTGATAGAGGTAATGCTCAATATTAATAAATTGTGAATAATTCTATTAATAATAAAATGTGATTCACATATTACTAAATAATTTGTGTATAATAATTTTCAATATTAATTTGTTAATAATAATAATAATATTTAATAATTAAATATTAATAATTTCAAATAATCATTTGTTTATAATAATAATTGTTTCATTTAGATTATAAATAACGATCAAGGAGGGGACATGACAGTCCGCCCTTCCCGAATTTGCTTGTCCTCAAGCAAATGTTTATTTTAATTTCCTCAACTAAGTCATCTACCAACATGAGTTTAAACAACACAAAGCATATACATGGGAAACACGAAGCATACACGTGGAAGGCACAGAGCATACACATGGAAAACACGAAGCATACATATATGCAAACACGGAGTATACATGTGAATACACACATTGTGAAATTTCTTTCTTGTTATGAGTAGAAACACAAATCAACACCAGCCTGATGCAAAAATATAAACATCCAATCTAGTTTGTGATGTCCCCACTTCGCAAATCTAAGGAAACATGTAAACAATAAATTTTAATGATTGATTAATTCATCTAGGGTGTAATTAGTCAAAATTCATTTGAGTTTATTTGTTATCAATAAGTCAATTCCATATTTAATTCCTAGTGGGATCAAGAGGATAAGCTACCTTAGGATGCCCGTAGCGCTTATCAGGCCCAAGGGCGGTACACTCCCCCTTGGCCCTCCTGTCAGAAGCCCTTTGTCAACTGCAGTGGGTGGCCTACCTGATAGAGGCCTAGTTCCTGCTATCCCTGTTGCCTAATTCCTCATTTATCTCACTGGGTTTGGATATGCAATTGCTTTATTCATTATCTTGGTAGTAACTTATATCATTCACCAATTGTAACCTCAGGTAGAGTATTTAAGAATTTCAATTGGAGTAAATGTAATGAGTCTGATTAGCCATATCGACAAAGAGGATAGATAGCACAATGTTTGGATACTTTCCTCAAGTATTCAATGGACTATGCTTAACTCCCTATTCGCCATTAATGAGAGAGAAAAGATTTAGACACAACGAGACGCCCGTAGCGCTTATCAGGCCCAAGAGCGGTACACTCCCCCTTGGCCCTCCTGTCAGAAACCCTTTGTCAACTGCAGTGGGTGGCCTACCTGACAGAGGCCTAGTTTCTGCTGACCTCATTGTTCTGTCTCTCTCCCACACTAGTGGTGAATGTGAAGTCTACATCTATTATTAGTCAATTTCTTTAAGATTATACTGTTATCAATGAGATAATTCCACTATTTTAATTTGAATTTCTCTGAAGTCATACCCATTCAATATCTATTTGGCTGATAATAATATATTTTAAATTCATCTTACGAGATAGAACCTTCGTTGCTTATCGGTCATGGTACTTGCCTCTGTTCATTGACTAGAATAATTCGTTGATTCAATCTTACCCTACAGGATGGCAAGAACCTGGCTCTGATACCATTTGTAATGTCCCTCTTTGGTATTTTCCTTAATTTAAACCTGAGACAACAATTCCAACTTAAGGTGATAACTATAATATATATAAATATAATTTTATCAAATACGAGAACATTTTATTATAATATTTGACTTAAAATTTCTAAGAATAGTATGAAAGATAGAACTTATCTTTACAATCATTGCTATCAATCTACCAATCTGGTATAGGTTTGCAATACTACTCTCGTGAAGCTAGTATTTTCATCAGCAACACCCAGAACGATGGCCCAAAGGTATGATATGAGAAATGATAAACTTCTTCAACAACCCGACCTAGAAATGCTTTCATGGACTGATAATATTAATCACACTTAGGCATACAAAATCAATAACGAATGCTCTGTTTCGATAGTATAAAAAATGAAACACCACACACTACAATTAACATTTAGTCTCGCCAAGGAATGGCACAATTCACGACCCACACCAAATACGGCTCAGAAATGTATTACGACTTTAGAGGGAGACTTAACATCCAAGAATTGGAATGGTTTCTCCTCCCGACTTTGAATCGGGTATTCAAAAGTGCAGTTTTGTTCCAAGCAACCTGTCACCAAGGGAAGACACAAACTCATCGAATAGAGCTGCGCTTATGGATGAGAATGCAAAATACCAATCGCCTCAAGTAGTTGCAGATTACACAAGACACTCGAACAATATGAATATGAAAGTAATTCCTCCTTTCAAACAGATCTTCAAAAATCCCGATAACAATCCATCATCTTTCTCACAAATAAGAGAACTCATCGATGGTCAATGAAGAGGCTGTGTCTTGCAAAGAAGATGAAACGGCTCCTGCCTGAACAAGACTTAATTTTGGAACAGACCTTTCAAATATTGATGAAGGAATTCTAGCGGTGCCTAACAGTCTTGACTCTTCCTTGCATTGACTAGATTCCAAATCGCTTGACAGAGATGACCGATATTGCTTGCATGGGAAGGAGCAAGCAAAGCTTTAACAGACTTAATTTGTACTACAAAGACCCCCAACTCATACAACCTCTCGTGGCGATCTTGCCCTTATGGGCCTTCGCTCTGCCTCTAGCCGTACACGATTTAATGTCACAGTGGATCAATATTTTTCTACGTAGATATATGCAACTGGAAAATTAGATATCGTGTGCAAAAACCTTAGTCCATCAATACATTGCCCTTGCAATAATAAAATAATTTCATTCAATCACCGTTGAATATAGACAATAGTGAGCTTACATATGACGCATCATATATTCAATATGATGTCCCTTACTTGGTTCATCAATATTATGTCAACCTGAATGTGGTCGCTTAGGGGTGATTAATATTATAACTGGTTACTCGGTCAGGCTATTGACTCTCTAAATATGTTGTACGCAGTTGCCTGTGCAATTCGGTCAAGCTATTGACTCTCTATGTAGAGCATACCACCTAGAACAAAGATAGTACTGCCAGTATTTAATAACAGATCTGATCTGTTCTAAATCTGACACTGTATCTTCAATACACAGAACATTTATGCAGGAATATGCTAATCTTCTGGTGTACCTACTTATGTCCAAGACTGAAAATATATCCTTAAATACACAAAATACTAATACAGAGAATGGGCTAGTTCTCTGATATATACGCTATGTTTTGGGACTGAAATATATCCTTAATACGTAGAATATGTATACAGAGAATGGATGGTATTCTGATATCGATCTTCCTGAATCAGATTCCTTCTTCCGTTTGGGTATAATCTAGGCGTCATTTTTCCTTCTTTCCGAGTGTGTATTGCTAGAGGAAGGTGGTCAGGTTATTTAATTTTCTTGACAAGCCACGACCCTTCCTAAAGGATATGACTCCCCCTTGAGTTGTGCCTTCTCTAATTTAAATTTGTCATTATTAAACACAGCCCGATGCATTAATAATATGATCGGTGATTTTGTAATAAACAAGTTTTGATAGAGGTAATGCTCAATATTAATAAATTGTGAATAATTCTATTAATAATAAAATGTGATTCACATATTACTAAATAATTTGTGTATAATAATTTTCAATATTAATTTGTTAATAATAATAATAATATTTAATAATTAAATATTAATAAATATTAATAATAATATTTAATAATTAAATATTAATAATTTCAAATAATCATTTGTTTATAATAATAATTGTTTCATTTAGATTATAAATGACGATCAAGGAGGGGACATGACAGTATCCCCATATCAGCCCAAAAGACATCACTTTTCACCACCTCCTTCACCCTCTTCCTCTGTTGTGTCTTTGACTCGAGCCACTAATTCCATTCTACTATCATAATCATTAGTTGCAAGGCCTCTTGCAAATCAAGCACCCTCTCCAAGAGAATAAAGTATGATGCATACTAAGTCTCTACAAGTTTTAAGAGTTCCTTCTTGGAGAAGGTGAAGATTGCATGTAAAGTGTAGTGGTTGCAGATAAGCATATGCACATCTCTAGCATCAATAACAATTGTTTTGATCCAATTGATTTTACCCATGTCCTTGAGAGCATTATTCATGTCATGCACACAAGGAGCCCACCAAATATGTCTAAATGCAGCCTCAATTAACTTTCCTGCAACTTCAGAGCGCTGCTGCAAAAGGAAAGAGATAGAGGAAAGGCTTCGTAAAAGCTTTGACAAATCTAGGAGTCCTATGAACACCTCTCTATGATAAATATTAATAATTTTTAACTGCACTTCTTGGAAAGTTAGGGAGCTTGAATCCCTTGATAGGAAATATATAGTAAGGAGATTTTTAAACCTAAATAAGCAAAAGGATGCAATCCTTCTACAAGAGGTAAAGGTTGTTTGCTTTGCTCTTGAGACAAGCCTCAAATTTATTTATAAGGACTCCTCCCATTACTTAACGAAGCATACAAAAGGTAAGGGAGGCTCAGCAATCCTTCTCCCTAAGAATTGATCCCAATATGTGACTGCTTCTAGAGCTTCTCCATGCAACAGAGTGATTTGGGTTATCATAAAAAAAGATAATATTAAATATGGTATATGCTCAATCTATGCCCCTAATGAGTATAGAGATAGAATTGACTTATGGAAGTGGATGAGCAACCTCCAAGATATTCCATGGAATGAGGGAGGGGATTCTAACATGGTTGAAAACAACGAGAACAAATCTAGAGGCATGGAATGGAGTGGAAAAGCAAAGAGAAGTATTTTTGGTACAAAATGAAGCACAAGCTCAACTTATTTGACCCCCTTGAAGGAATGAAAAAAGAAACTAAAAGTATCTAGAATACCTGTTGTAATTCCCAAAAAGGAAATAGAAGAATATACTACAAATGAGATAGGTTTTATGCCAATGGGGAGTTTCTCAATTTTGACCATTGTAGTAGGGTGTCTACCCCTACTCTTTATCCGATCATCATCCTATAAAGGCAAGTATATTATTGCTAAAGTGAAACCTAATGAGAACAAAGATAAAGGTAAATTCATCTTAAATACTAATCTCTTAGGGATGAAGACTATAATGAAGCTATCTAAATAGAATGATGCTAAGAGAAAAATCAACCATAGAGAAATGGGAAAATAATGTCAAAGGTTGAACAATTGTCTACCAAACTATTGGCAAGAAAAGGGCCATGGATAAAAGAAGAGCTGAAAACAGTCTTCAAAAGAGACCTCTAAAAGTTGAAACCAACCTGCAGAATGACCCCAAGAAAGTTGAGTTGCATGAGGAACTAACCCTTGTTAAAGACTCATTAAGAAATTGACAAGCTCATAGGACACAACGTCTTAGAGTAAGGGCAAAGATGAATTGATTAAGTAATGGAGATGAAGATTCAAAATTTTTCTTTAGATTTATCAAAGAGAAAGGAGTCAAGGAGCAAGTTGATAAGGTATATAGTTGGGAAATAATCTTATAAGTAGCCCAAATGATGTAAAAAGCCAATTCTTCTATTTTTATAAGAACCTATTCACATCTAAAGGGGATATGCTAGGAATTATTGTGAGAAGCTCATTCCAAAAAGAGTAACTAAAGAAAATGCAATCAGGTTGGATAGAGAGATTTCCCAAGATGAAATTAGAAAGGCAATTAAGGTTCTAAACAATGATAAATCACTGGAGGCTGATGGCTTGCCTATAGAATTTTATAAAAAGAATATAGAATGGGTGAATGAAGACCTAATCCAAGTTTACACGGGAACCATCAGAAAAAGCTCTCTAGGTAACAGCATTAACAAAGGTATTACCAAGTTATTACCTGAAAAAAGGGATAAGTCTCTAATTAAAAACTGGAGACCTATTACTTTACTCAATGTATCATACAAAATCATTGCTAAGATTTCAGCCTTGAGATTAGTAGATATTCTTCCTTCCTAAATCAGCAACACATAAATTGGGTTTATAAAAAGTAGGTATTTCTTGGAAAACCTCCTAACCAGTTGGGAGGCTATGGAGTGGGCAAGGTACTCCAATCAAAACTCTGCTATGTTCCTATTAGACTTTGAAAAAGCATATGACTAGGTAGAGTGGTCCTTCTTGAGAATGACCCTTGAGGCCTTCGGATTCCATGATAAATTTTGCCATATGGTAAACACTTTGTTGAAAGATGCAATAGTGCAAGTAGAGGTTAATTGTTCTCTCTCTAAGGTCTTCTCGTTGGAGAGGTCAATAAGACAGAGGTGTCCTCTTGCCCCTACCCTATTCATAATTTCTTTTATTTCCATCTTATACCTTTTGAGGGGCTCATCTTTGTTCCCTAAGACAAGGGGTCTATCTCTTCCTAATAATGAAGATCTCTTAAACATCCAATATGCAGATCACACTACTTTGTTTGTGGGGCTTGAAGAAGATAATGTGGATAATCTCCTTCAAAGATTGGATCTATTTTGCACTGCCTCAGATGAAAAATTATGTAATTCAAAATCTATAATGCTTAGTTGGAAGAATGCCCCTCTTGATTGGTTCACTAAATATGATTTCAATAGGGAGGGCCCAACAAACAAGTTCGGTATTTGGGGATGCATTTTGCAAAATATTCTTGCTTAAAGGATATGCGAACATGGATCAAAAGTAAGATTGATAAAAAGCTTCAAAGTTGGAACAAACAATATCTATTCTTGGTAGGTAGAATCCAAATTTGTCAAAAGCTCTAATCTTTTTACATTTTGTACTACTCCTCTATCTGGTTATTTAATAGTTATCAACTCAATGAGATTCAAAAGAAAATCAGGCAGTTTCTGTGGTCTGATGGAAAAGGAAAAAAGACAATGCACTCTGTCAAATGGGAATGGTGTTGTCATGACAAGACTCGAGGTGGAATAGGATTGAATTTGGGCCTCCCTAAGTTGCGAATATGACTTGCCTCCATCTAACTAGAGGACATACTCTACCCTCAAGGAGGCCCATAGAATCCTCCATCTTCCCATTTTGTGTATGATTGATATCAATATTTATGAATATTTTAAGTAGATTGATGGGTCTGTCTTGCAAAATGTGAAAACCAAAGATGTATATAAATCTTTAAATAGCTCTGAATGCAAAACTGATTACCTTAATAAAAGTTGGAATCTAAAATTAACTGATTACCTTCTGAAAAACCGCATAGACCCAAGAATCCTTTCAAATGAGTTATGTTCTCAGGTGGTGGCCAATCAAGGATAGCTCTAATCTTTTCGGGATCCACCAGCAACTCCCTCTTTCCAAACTCACACTTAGATTCTTTGGCAAACAATGATTCAGACTCTAGAATGCTAAGAATTTCATCTAAGTGTTGTAAGTGCTCCTTCCAAGACTTACTGAAGATGAGAATGTCATCGAAGAATATGTAATGTCCCCACTTTAGCACTTGACCAAGTGTATGTGCGTTAGCCTAGCTCTACATGGTCCCGAGGGCTAACAAAGGGTTTAAGGGGATCCTGGAGTGTTTTGGCCTAGTCATTTCCAATTTGGGGTAAAACGGAATTGATTTACTTAGTTTCAGGCATACTTACTATTTTTAGTAAGTCAGCAGGACACAACGAAGGCTAGCTTTGGTGATTGGATTAGATACTCCTCGGCGAAGAGCTTTCCGACGAGCTATCACTCGCGCTATTGGCTTCATTCGGGGGTGGACTATGAGAAGAAATTGATGTGTGAGTTGTAGATCCGTTCTTGGCATTAGGGGACGTCTATCCTCTCTTGTGACATTCTAGATGTCATTCCTTTGGGGTTTGGCCTTTGGAATCCATTGCTATCAGCTTCATTAGCAGGCAGATTGGGTGCATCTCCAGCTACAGGCAGATTTGGTGTTTTTGCTCATACCTTCTTCACTTCTTGTCCAATGCTTATGCCATTCTGAAGGGATGATTTTATGAAGATATTGAACTGATTGAAGACTAATTAATACTGTAGAAGCACTATAGCGCAGCACTATTCACGTTACTGTAGCACGACACTATTCACACCACTGTAGCGCGGCACTATTCATGTTACTGTAGCACGACACTATTCATGTTACTGTAGCAGCAAGATGGGAAGTCATTGTTGGAACATTATGTCAAAAATGCTGGAGTATTTAGTGAGTTGAAAAATCTGCTATGTATTTGATTTTATTAATTCTGGAAATAATATCATATCAGCAGTAGTTCAATCTTCATGTTGCATGTTATTGTAATTTCCTTCTAGTTCATGTTATGTGATTTCAAATCGATGCAAAGACTTAAAAACAAACAAACATTTCATTTCCAAAGCCATAAGGGGGTTTAAACATTAAACGGAGAAATAAGGAGTTGGATGCAAACTGTTTGACTAAATTCCTATCAGCAGTTGGTTTAGTTTTTGTAATTTCCTTCTAGTTCATGTTATGTGATTTCAAATCGATGCAAAGACTTAAAAACAAACAAACATTTCATTTCCGAAGCCATAAGGGGGTTTAAACATTAAACGGAGAAATAAGGAGTTGGATGCAAACTGTTTGACTAAATTCCTATCAGCAATTGGTTTAGTTTTGGGGCATTCTAGGGTGTCCATTACAGTGGTATCAGAGCTTGTTTTTCCTGCCATCCCGTGAGGGTTTCATGCGTCCAGCAAATCAATATTACTTGAGGAGAAACAGGTCAAAACCAAACTTACAGAATTCACCAGAGATTGAAGCGCAGGGTGACCCTTTTTCAGCACCAGCGATGGGTGACAGAGATGGGGAAAGGGGAGAACCTAGCACTAGGGAGATGCTTAGTGATCTTGGTAGGGGTTAGAGGGAGCTCCAGGCTACATTGCAGCAGATGGCTATAGCCATTACACAACATTTGACGAGAGCAAATCAAGGCAATAATGCCAACCAAGGTAATAATGGCAACCAAGGTAATAATACCAATTAGGGTAATAATGCTAACCAGGGAGGTGGACAGGGTAATGGAGGTAATGGAGACGCATCGGTTAACAGGGGAACCAGGACATATGCTAGAGCAGGTTCTTCTACTACGAGACCACTCATGCCACAGTTTCCTCTGAGACAAAATGACCAGAATGATGCTGGTCCTACACAGCAAGAGATTCAAGATATGATTATGAATGATTGGAGGAACTCTAGCCCTGAGTTACAAACTGAGATGACATTCAGGGAATATATGGATGTTAGACTCAAGAATATGCCCATGAGAGGAAACCGACAACAGAATTATGAGATGAGAAAGAAGTTGGGAATACTATGATGGTACAGGGAAGGCTTCAGCACGGACATGGGTACAAAAATTAGATACTTATTTCCAGCTTAATCCCATGCTTGAGGAGGATGCGATTAAGTATGTTGCATTGCACTTGGATGGGAGTGCACACGAGTGGTGGCACCATGGTATGGTCACATTGGGCCATAACCAGATAGACACATACGCAGAGTTCACTGAGAGGTTGATTGACAAGTTTGATACGAAGGATCCAGGACTCCATTTCAAGGAGTTAGCCCAGTTGAGACAGTGGGGTCCTATCGACAGTTACATCTCAAATTTCCAGAGTCTATTAGTGTTGGTTACAGACATTTCGGAGAGGAGGTTGATTGTATTGTTTGTGGATGGATTGTCAGAGCCTCTTCGTGGTTGGGTGAAGGGACATTATCCCCTCACATTGCAGGATGCCATTCGGAAGGCGAGAGATCTTGCACCTTCCGCTTCTAGGAGTAAGTTCACTCCTAAGGATCCACACTTCAAGAAGGATAAGGATAAGAAACCTCTACATAAGGATTCTTAGCCTCAGAAAAAAGAATCAAAGAGGTTAGACAATGAGACACTGAACGAGTTGAGGCGGAAAAACTATGTTTTTGGTGTAGGGAACCATTGGATTTATCTCACAAGTGTCCTCTGAAGGCTAAGGCCAACTAGATGGAGTACTTCTCTGCTGAGGAGTCACAGTCAGAGGATGAGGAGCAGCAGTCAGAGTCTGATGGTGAGAGCAGTGCCACTGAGGAGGGTTCAGGGAATGAGAAGTCCCTAGCTAGATTGACAGGTGCTCAAAAGGCAATTACTTTTAAGGTGCGTGGCACCATACAAGGACAGACGGTGGTTGCTTTGTTGGACACTGGGGCCACACATAATTTCATAGATTCACAGTTAGTGGCTAGGAGAGGGTGGCAAACTGAACAACATTCAGGATTCCGAGTCATGGTAGCTAGTGGTCACAAGTTACTATGCACACAGAAGATTACAAATCTTCGCATCAGATTGGGAGATGGTTATGAGTTCCAGGATGAGTTCTATGTTGTGGACATGGGTGATTATGACGTTATATTAGGGATGACTTGGATGGCATCGTTGAGAGAGTTTACTCTCAACATGGAGAGAGTAGAGATGAGGTTCCAGCATGAGGGCAGGACCATGGTACTCCGAGGATTATCAAATGGCAGTTGTAGGGTAGTTTCTTTGAGGAGGATGGAGAGGTTGTTCAGACATGATGATGTTGAGTGGGCAGTGGAGTGCTTGATTATGCCAGCATCACCAGAGCCACAGGTTAAGAGTCATCCGCCTAATATACAGGACATCCTTGATAGACATGCCAAGGTATTTGGCAGTATTCCACATGGCCTTCCTCCAAATAGGGGGATAGAGCACGTCATTGAGTTAGAAGAGGGGGCTAAGCCCATTATGATCATGCCCTATCGTCATCCAAAGAAACGCAAGGATGAGATAGAGAAAGGCATCAAGGAGTTGTTGGAGATGGGGCACATTAGGCCAAGCAAAAGCCCTTTTGCTTCAACAGTTGTTTTGGTTAAGAAGAAGGATGGAACAATGCGCATGTGCATTGACTACAGGGCCTTGAACAAGAAAACCATTAAGAACAGGTACCCCATTCCGAGGATAGATGAGTTAATAGATGAGCTACATGGGGCATGCTTCTTCACAAAGATAGATTTGAGATCAAGGTATCATCAGATCAGTATGAGGGCAGAGGACATTGAGAAGACAGCTTTTCGGTGTCGCTGTGGTCATTTCGAGTTTCTGGTTATGCCATTTGGGCTAACCAATGCTCCTGCTACTTTTCAGAGTTGCATGAACCAAGTGTTCATGGGGCAATTGAGGAGATTCGTTTTGATTTTCTTGGACGATATTTTGGTCTTTAGCTAGACATGGGAGGAGCATTTGCAGCATCTTGAGGAGGTGCTATCTATCTTGAAGAGAGAGTCACTGTATGCCAAGGAGTCTAAGTGTGAATTCGGGATGACAAAGCTTTTGTACCTTGGTCATATTATCAGTGCAAAGGGAGTTCGGGTGGATCCTGAAAAGATTAGAGCTATTGTTGATTGGCCCACGCCTACGAACCTTACTCAGCTTAAGGGGTTCTTTGGCTTATGTGGTTTTTATAGGAGGTTTGCTAAGGGGTTTTCTCAGACAATTGCTCCCTTGACAGATCTTACTAAGAAGGGGGCCTTCATGTGGACAAGGGCAGCACAAAGGTGTTTTGAGCATTTCAAGGAGGTGATGTCTTCATCTCTAGTCCTAGCTCTACCAGACTTCACGAAGCCTTTTGAGCTTCATTGTGATGCATTGGGTGATGGGGTTGGAGCAGTATTGATGCAGGGGAAGCACCCCATCGCTTTTGAGAGTAGGAAGCTTCGAGGTGTGGAGAGGAGCTATTCTATTTATGATCGTGAGATGTTGGCCATCATGCATGCCTTGGCCAAATTCCGATCCTACTTGGTTGGAGGGAAGTTTGTGATCAAGACGGATCACAACAGCATAAAGTATTTCATGAGCCAGCGAGACTTGAATGACAGGCAGCAAAAGTGGGTCACTAAATTGCAGGCTTATGACTTTGACATTGAGTTTGTGAAAGGGAAGAAGAATGTAGTAGCTGATGCCTTATCCAGAAGACCTCACATTTGTGCTCTTGCAGAGATTACAGGAGATTGGAGGGATAAGATTATAGCAGAATATGTTGGAGATACTTGGGCTTCTGGTTTGATTTCAGGTACTATACAGGATCATCACTATGAGGTGATAGATGGATTGATCAGATTTCAGGACAAGGTTTATTTGATTCCGTCATCACAGTTGAGAGAGGCAATACTAAGGGTATTTCACGATGCGCCTACAACTGGGCATCCGGGGGTCTTCAAGACCTACAGGCAGATCCGAGAGTGGTTCTCATGGAGAGGGCTCAAGGATGATGTTCAAAGGTATGTCAGGGAGTGTGCAGTTTGTCAGCAAAATAAGGGAGAGCACATGTTTCCTGACGTTTACTACAGCCCTTGCCCATTCTGGACAGGAAATGGGAAAGCATTTCTATGGACTTCATCACTGGTTTACCACGAGTGCAGAGAAGAGATGGCATTTATGTGGCCGTAGACAGATTGACGAAGTTTCCTCACTTCTTTGCTATTCCTTCTACTTACACAACAGCTCAAGTGGCAGATTTGTTCTTCAGAGAGATTTTTAGGTTGCATGGGCTACCAAGATTTATTGTTAGTGACAGGGATAGCAAGTTCATGAGCGCCTTTTGGCAGGAGTTGTTCAGGTTGTGCGGTACAGATCTTACACCTGGTACGAGCTACCATCCTCAGACAGATGGGCAAACGGAGATAGTAAATAAATGGGTGGAAGGTTATTTACGGAACTATGTGACTGCGCAGTAGAGAGCTCGGGTCAGCTGGTTACACATGGGGGAGTATTGTTACAATACCACATATCACATGACCATCAGGATGACTCCATTTATGGCATTGTATGGATATGAAGCACCAAGCTTCATGGATTTGGCTTTGGGGGACAGCAGAGTGCCCAAAGCCAAGGATCTATTGCAAGATAGTCAGGATATCCTGAGAGCGCTCAAGGAGAATATACAGCAGGCTCAAAATCAGCAGAAGTTGTATGCTGAACAACATAGGGTAGAGTGCAGTTTCGAGGTGGGGGACATGGTGTATTTGAGGCTACAGCCATATAGGCAGTCATCGCTCAAGAGGAACGGAGCAGAGAAGCTGAAGCCTAGATTTTATGGTCCATACAGGGCAAAGTGGGCGAAGTCGCCTATGAGCTTGAGCTTCCAGAGGGCAGTCGAGTACACAATGTATTTCATGTGTCTAGGCTTAAGAAAGCCATTGGTCAAAGTGTAGTACCTTCTGGTAACATTCAACATTGATCAGCCATGGAAATAAGTATCTAATTATCATATCTCCCTTCCCTTCTCTTCTTTTGATTCATGTATTGGTCAAGAGACATAGAATTTCAAATCTCTTGGGGAAATGCTGCATACTCCACAAAGCTGGCCCGAATCTCCTCAGCTACAAGGACTTCCACTTTAGGAGGCGGTGTTTCCTTTGGAAGGAAAAAAGGTTGCAATGGCCTAGTCACCAGTCCAACAGGCATTCCATTACCATGGCTGCCATTGTTACTGCCATTTCCATTACCATCGGAGTTGTTGGAAGAACTGCCATTATTACCACTTATATTCTGATTTGGATCTTGATTATGCCCTCCTTCAGCACTCTGCCTAAAGGTGGCTATCATCTGGGACATCATGTCCATCATAGTGTCAAATGTCTTCTCTATTTTCTCTACAGCCATAGTTGTTTCATTCTGACCAAATAGTCTTTCCCCCATTGGATCTGTTGAGTCCACCAAATCAACTTCCTTATCTTTGTTTCTCAAGACTTCTGAAAAAGTCTCTTCAAAAGGCACTGCAGGAATCTGATACTGCTGGCGTCTTTGTTCTCTGTTGTAGTAGCGGATGTCTCTGTCACTCATGGAGAACTCTGTTTACCCTGACTTCACAGGTTGGTAGGAAAAATCAGCTCTTATACCACTGTAATATTCACACTTATTTTTTCGGTTTTCAACCACAACAAATAGTACAATGCACCGGTTAAGGAAATATAATCCCAATGCTACTAAAAAGTAACCCTTTCCCTTTCTGATCACCAAGTGCCCAAAGTGGAAAGGTGAGAGCATACGGAGATAAGAGGTTCACTAGCTCACTAATCTGCTGAAATTACAATGCAAATACAATACCGAGCGGCAAGCCAGCCCCTTCCACTTTTCAGCGGGATGAAGAACAAGATCTTGGCGGTAAACCAGCCAAGGCAACAAGACCAAATCACTCTACCACTTATGCAGCAGGGGGACTTTTACATAAAACCATCACTCAACCGCATATCTCAGCAGGAGGACAATATCACTCAACCACTTGCTTAGTGGGAGGACAAAACTGAATTATAAAACATACAGGCAGCTAAGCCATCCTCTTCCACTTGTTCAGCGAGAAATGCAGCATAGAATGAATTGGTCAGTACTACTGAAGCAATTCTTACAATGATAGAGATGTGAAAGAAGATAGAATGAAGTACATATCTCAAAAATTCACTAACACACTCTAACCAAAAACACTACTTGCTGTTCTAAAATCAGATACAAGGAAAACGCAGAATCAGCCATCTCGAAACCCACTAAAACGCTTGTAACTCTCTCAAAACCCAATAGAATCATGCCAATCCAAAAGCTAATGAAGTGTATGACATAAGCAAACAAAACCATACCTTGAAACTGCAATTGGAGAGCATCAACAGCAATGCACGCAACCCAGGGCAATTCTGGAAATGGCATTTTGGCTGAATAGTTCGATCTGCAACTGTAAATTGCAGAGTTCTCCAATTGCCACACCAATGTAGGAGAATTATTGTCTCTCTGATATGCTTCCAACAAGCCCTCACCCAGAATGATGCACTCAACACACAGGTAGCTACAAGCAAAATACACTTCCAGCCGACACACACCAGCAACACCAAAAAAACCAGCAGCACACAACTCTTCACCAACACGCCCAAAAAGTCAGCAAATAGCTCACAACTACGAACCACAGCTAGGAGTGATATTTCACACTCGAAACCGAAAGGAAGGATCTAGGAGGTATTCGCCCTCGAAGAAGTCTGGAGTCATTCCGATAGCATAATGATATATTTTCTCTGGATGAACAAATGAGGAGCCAAACACCTGTTTATATAGCTTTTCCATTCTGAAATTCAAATGAAACTACCTCCAAATTCGCCTCAAAATTTCCAAGGAAATAATAATCAAGGTTTCAGGAATAATTATCAAGGAAATAACAACCAAGGCTTTCAGAGGAGACCATGGAATACTGGTCCTAATAATGGGAATGTAGTGATGCCACTTGATAACCCACCAAATTCTCAAAATCAAGAAAATCATCCTACCAGTAAAGTGCTTCTAGCAGAAGCGGCCTTGTCCAGTTGGTGTAGGCTCCACAATACAAACCAGCATTCTGAATTGTAGTGTCCTGAATTCAAGATCACAGCTGACATATTCCAGCAGGAGATGCGTAGCAACGATCCACATGATAATCCGCCCACGATAGGATATGAAATGGTCCCAACTACACGGTATGATCAAGCCATGATTGTGGAAAGTTGCAAGTATTCACAAGAAGAAGATAATCAGATTCGAAATGGGAGATTCCCACCAAAATCTGCTAATGGACCGATGGTACCTCCAGGTTCTCAGTTCCCAACTGCATCAGCAAATGAACCTGTTGAAGACTCAGAGTATTATTTTCCACCATTAAATAACAGTGTCCTAGTTGAAGGGATAAAGGAAGTATTCCACCAGTCCTCAGGAGGCGTGAATCAAAGGGTATATCATAGAAATCAGAGAAATCAGGAACCCTTGAGTACATCGATTCCTCCGAACAATTTCTCTACTCCTCCAAATCCACAAGCTAGTAATAATCCAGAATATCCTCAGCATACGCGAGAATATATGCAAAAGAATGTCGCACCTCCCAAGGACAATGAAATGAGGAGATTGGCCACATTGGTGCTGGAAGAACTCAAGAAGGTTAAAGTTAGCCTACCACTCTATGAGCTACTCAAAGTCTCAGAAATTAAAGATGCAGTGATTAATAGCTTAAGTGAGTCAAACACACTAAGGACGAATGTTCAGAACTCGGCCAACAAAACTCAAGCTACCATCAATATGACCCAAGAGGAAGCTGGTAACAAAGAGCAATCCGAACAAGACGAATGCATGGTTCAAACCATAGCCTTCCCAGCCAAAAAGGAAGATATGTTGGAAGGCAAAGTATTACTCAAAAGAGGCGAGACTAAGAAAACTCAACCCGCCATCAAAGAAAGCCCCACCACTAGTCAGATTCTTCCAGAAAAGGAGGTTGCCGTTAAGAAAGATATGGTCAAGAAAGGGAAATCTCCAAACAAGACGGATCACTCAAAAGAAGAGGGCCCATCAAAGAATAACAATCCGAAGGTGAATGAAGTGAAACATCAAGAACACAGTGGGGATTCCTCAGTCCTTTCTCAAGGGAAAGATGAACCGGCCCCATTCCTACTATCAGTCAGAATTTTTGGGAAATTGTTACACAATTGCCTCTATGATTCAGGAGCTTCAAGTAACGTGATGCCCCTGGCTGTCTATCAGAGACTAGGAATAACTCCTGCTCCTACCAAAAGAAAGGTCACTCAGCTTGACAAGACAAAAGTTCCAGTCATGGGAGAGCTGAACAATATCCACATGCAATTGGCTGCGGATCCAAGGGTTCAAAATTTCATAGACATATCAGTCATGGATATTCCTGATTCATATGGGATGCTCTTGAGTAGAGATTGGTCACGAAAATTGAATGGGTATGTGTCAACCGACTTTGCACATATGTGGTTACCCTGGAGAGGAGTCCCAAATCAAATCAAAATCGACAGCACTCCAAGATTGAGACTTATGATAACCGAGTATGGAGAAGACAATGAAGTCTTGTTCTTAGAATCGGATTTAGGGACATACAAACCTAAAGTGGGAGAGGTCCTGATGATACAAAACCAACAATATGGTCGACAAGAGGTGATGGAGTCCACAGAAATCGTCGTGGAGAGTGACCAAGGATCTGACCAAGAAGATGAAGGAATGTTTGAAAATTTCAGAAAGTTCGTACATAGAAACATACAGCAAAGTGTGCAACTCGGTAACATGGCATCTGTCCGAGATCTGCTCCTTCCTAACTGGTGTAGGATACATAATGCTGTCCATTCAAAACTATCCTGTGCTATGTGCTATGTGCCAAACTGCATTAGAACAAGTATACAAAAGAGTCCCGCAGACATTAATTATAGAAGAAATTCAAGATTCGAAAGTTGAAAGCTCCTCAAAAGATGAAACTCTATCCGACACATTAACCGAAAGCCAAAAGGACCAAGGGACAAAAGATCAAGGAAATGCAATATGGACATTAAGGTTTGATGGATCTAAGTCCAAACAAGGATCTGGAGCAAGCTACGAATTAATTAGCCCGACAGGAGAAACCTACCTTGCCGCTCATAGATTACAATTCCCTTGCACCAACAATGTAGCTGAATATGAATCCTTGATTCATGGATTATTGATGGCTATCGAAAAGAAAGCAAAAATACTGCAAGTGTATGGAGATTCAGAAATAGCTATAAGGCAAATTAGAAGGCAGTATGTTTGCCATGACAAAAGGTTGACCAGATACCGAAATCGAGTCTGGGACCTCATTGAAAGTTTTGAGGCCTTCAACATCAAGTCTATATATAGATATCAGAATCAAGTGGCTAATTCCCTTGCACAGGCCGCCAGAGCTTTGATACCATTAGCAATGGAAGGATTGAAGAAGTTCACAGTTGAATTAACCTCAGTTCCTTCAGTCCCTGATAACATCACCAATTTTCAAGTTTTTGAAGACGACAAGCACATATTGGATTTATTGACCAACACAGATGTCTTCCTAGCTCAGATCATTGATGAAGAAGAAGTGGAGGGAGCAGAATTGGATGCTGAAGGAATTTTGAATTTAAAAACAAACACTATTCCGAAAGGAATGGTGGAGTTAGAAAGAATTTTTGATCCTGACAAATTGAAAGAAATGAAAAACCACAGCATGGAAGGAAACATGTGTGACACAATCAACGTAGGTGATGACATACAAGTTAAGAATGTGTTTATTGGAAAGTCCTGCACCGCAGCTGAAAAAAATGGAATCTTGAAAAATATGAGAGATTTCCCAGATGTCATCGCGCGGAGTTATGAAGATCTCAAGACTTATGACACTGCAATTATCACTCACACAATCCCTTTGAAGACAGGAAGCAAACCATTTAGGCAGAGACAAAGACTGGTTAATCCTTTATTGGAGCCCCTGATATATCACGAAGTTAAGAAGCTGCTCTCAGCCAAAATCATCTTCCCAGTAAGACATTCGACGTGGGTCACCAACCTGGTTCCTGTCAAGAAAAAGAGTGGAGAGATCAGATTGTGTGTTGATTTCAGAAATCTCAACCGAGCTTCAGAAAAGGACAATTATCCGCTACCATCACTGGATGAAGTGTTGCAGATTGTCAATGGGTCGTAGATGATGTCTTTTCTAGATGGATATTCAGGTTATAATCAAGTTTTGGTCGAGCCTGAAGATCGACTGAAGACCGCTTTTACTACCAAGTGGGGAACATTTGCATACAAAAGAATGCCTTTTGGACTCATCAATGCCGGGGCCACATTCCAGAGAGCCATGGATATCGCCTTCAGAGACTTGATTGGAAAATGCATTATTATATACATGGACGACATCACAGTTTTCTCCAGAAAAAGAGAAGATCATGTGGATGACTTAAGAAGAGTCTTCCAAAGGTGCAAAAGATATGGTGTGTCTCTCAACCCAAAGAAGTGCATATTTGGGGTAACAGAAGGGAAGCTTTTAGGACATGTCATTTCAGAAAGAGGAATCTCCATCGATCCTGAAAGAGTAAAAGCTATATCTACTATCAATTTGCCCGCTAGCAAGAAAGAACTCAAATCATTCTTCGGCAAGATCAACTTTGTCAGAAAATTCATCACCAGATTTGCTAAGATAGTCAAACCTTTGAACGAGATGCTAAAGAAGGATGCAAAGATTGAATGGTCACCACAAGCCAAAAGGGCATTCGAGGAGATAAAGACGGCAATCGCAGAAGCACCAGTATTGATCAGTCCTGATTACCTCAAGCCCTTCTTCCTATATTCCTTCGCTTCTGACTACACTTGTGCTGCTATTCTTACCCAGAGAAGTGAAGAAAGGGACGAGAATCCAATTGCATTCATGAGCACCCCGCTGAAAGATGCAGAACTCAGGTATCCCAACATTGAAAAACAGGCATACGCACTGGTCAAAGCCATTAAAAAATTCAGACATTACCTCTTAAGGGCCAAAATTTATGCAATAGTACCAGATGCAGCAGTCAAGACCCTCCTCATGCAGAATGAACTAGGAGAAAGAAGAGGCAAGTGGGTCGCCATCATCCAAGAGTTTGATATTGAAATACAACCTATGAAACTTGTTCGAGGACAAGCTTTGGCACAGACATTGACAATTGATGGACCAGGATTAATCCAACAGGTTTATGAATTAGAGGATGTCACTCCTGATGAATGGTACAAAGAAATTGTGACATACCTACTCAACAACAAGTGTCCTGCTCGCATGACACCCACACAGAAAAGAGCATTAAGAATAAAGTGTCAACATTATATGCTTCAAGGATCCGTTCTATATCGCAGAAATCACGAAGGAATATATCTGAGATGTGTTGGCAAAGATGAGGCCAAACAAATAATTTAACATTTCCATTCCAAGTTTGGAACCGGACATGGGGCCAACCTCGCTACAACTCATCAGATCTTAAGAGCAAGATATTACTGGCCTACACTTTTCAAAGACACGTTTAATCATATCAGGACTTGCCACACATGCCAAGTTGCAGCTTTCAGAGAAAGAAATCCTGCCATGCCGCTGAATCCAGTGATTGAAGCAAGACCATTTGCCAAATGGGGGATGGATTTTATTGGTGTCATCAACGCCGCATCCGCGGCACAACACAGGTATATCATCACTGCTACTGATTATTGTACCAGATGGTCGGAGGCTCAAGCTCTCAAGGTATGCACTATCGAAATCGTAATTAAATTCCTGGAGGAAAATATTATCACAAGGTTTGGATGTCCTTATGCGTTGGTTTGCGACAATGGCTTAGCCTTCACATCATTAAGGTTTTCGAATTGGGCTTTCGAGTATGGAATAACCCTCAAATTTTCATCAAATTATTATCCTCAGGGTAACGGGTTAGCTGAGTCAACTAATAAGAACCTACTCAGTGTTATCAAGAAGCTACTGGAAAGAAGTCCAAGAGAATGGCATACCCACTTGAGATTTGTCCTCTGGGCAGACAGAATCAGGACCAAGAACGCATTAGGAATTTCACCTTATTTTTTGGTTTATGGCCAAGACCCAGTTTTCGCCATGCAACTCAGGATCCCGACCTTGAGATTTATTCAGGAATACATGGAAGACACTGATGCTATTCAAGGTAGATTAACACAGTTAATGAATCTTGAGGAAAAGAGAGATCAAGCGTTAGAAAATTTTGCAAAACATCAAGGAGTTGTGAAAAGATGGTTCGATCGACAAGCTAGAGTCAAGGCGTTCCGGATCTCAGATCTTGTCTTGTACTGGGATAAAGCACACGAGAAAACGGGAGAGCATGACAAGTTTGATAAGCTTTGGAAAGGCCCCTATCAAATTTCAGAGATTTTGGGAGAAAATGCATTCAGATTGAAGACTTTAACCGGAGAGGATATCCCATTGCCTGTCAATGGGAGGTACCTCAAACATTATTTCCAGTCTTAGGATGCCCAAGGCCTTCCCTTGTACATAGCTAGTTTAGTTTGCTTTTGTTTTTTTTTTAGGCGTCTTGTCTTAGGTTAGTTGTTTTGTCTTGAGGGGTATCTATTTAAAATTGGGCGATTTTGTCATGTAGCACTCTGACTTCTCACTAGGTTGTTGGTTGCATTCGGGCGATCATGAGGTCTTTTGGAAATACAAAGTGGTTTCTTTTAATAAAACTTTGAGTCAGGCCGTATTTGCAATGAAGCAAGATTATCTTATTGAGCTCAGATTTTTTTTGTCCTCCAGTTATTATATCTTTTCACACTTATAATCTCCGAGTCATTATGGTTTTCAAGTGAAGCTGTGATCAGTGAAAAATCTAAAATCTGACTTCAGCGCCACCGCAATCCTCAAACCCTAGTAAGCTTCACTGCTTACAAGCCAAAAGAATTGACGGAATCAAAAAGCAATATCAAAAGGAAAAAATGAGAAAGTGAAAATAAGAAAAAAATCAAAAGAAAAGAAAATGAGCTGAAAAGAAAATATCGAATTGGCTAAAGGGAATATACGAATAACTCCATCGGGGCTATAGACGCCTGGCTGGCAATGGAGCAATGTTCGTGAGCTTGCGGCGATAACCTCGTCGGGACTATGGATGTCTGACTGGCAGCGAGGCTCTATCCAGGATGCTTTTGGAGTGCAGATAAACTACGTAGCTTATCACAGGGGAACCTGGAGATCATGATTGTCTTGTCGAGGGGAATTAACTCATTTGCACACACATGGGTAACTGTGGACTTGATACTTTGTCTCAATATGAGGGTCTCTTCTTGTAAGTATTGCTTAACTCCTTGTTTTGTTGAGGGAGGTTTTCTGAGTTTTCTTCAAGAAAGATTGATTCCCGAATGTTTACCAACATTTCTCAGTCGTGTCGCCAGATGTTGTGACCATTTCACACATCGCCCCATTAGAATGGGGACCCCCTCTTTTTGCTTCTGTTTTGCTTGTTCTTCTCTCTGCTTTCTAGGATTTTGAGTGAGTTGTCTGTCTGGGCTAAGGCTAAACCGTGGGGGTTTCTTTTGAATGTGTTTTTAAGCCAAGTCCAGTCAAATTTTGAAAGTTATTGAGTATCCTCCCGAGGATTGGGATTGAGGCAGTGGGGTAAGCCTGTCAGGAAGGTCAGATAGATCTCAGGTTAGGTCTAATCAGGGTTTTTTGAGGTAAATTCAAATTTTGTTTAAGTGTTAGCATTTTGATGATGGAATTGTGTATTTTTGCCTAGGTAAGTTTTGATTAAAATTTTGGAGGCAAGATAATGCCTGAAACAGATAAATCGCCCCTGTCCTTCGCTCGAGGCTCAGGGCGAATTTCATTCTAAGTGCAATTTCTTGTTTTGGGAAGGCTTGCTAACAGGTTCCTGGCCTTGAAGATGACCTAACCCTGCATGATGAAGTGATTTGAAGATTTAAATTGTGGATATTTTAGCTTGAAAAAGTGAAATCACCCCTGTCCCTCTCCCAGGGACCAAGGCGAAAATGTTATTTAGTGCATATTTGTCTCTGACTTTTTCATTTGTTTTATGCAGGGTCTACAAGGGAGATAATTGGACGTGAATTGAAGATTTTGAAGATTTTGAAGACTTGAAAATGATGAAATTTGAAGGTTTAAGGCAAATTCGCTCCTGTGCTCCACTGAAGGACCAAGGCGAAATGGTTTACTTAGGTCATTCTTGGCCTCGATTGGTCAAATTGAAGCCTCAAGGGTACAATGAAGGATGAAATGAGCATAATAGAACATCCAGACTTAGTCAAAAGCAATGAGAAGTTGGACCTTTTGGTCTAGAAAGATAAATTCGCTCCTGTCCCTCACCAAAGGACCAGAGCGATTTTCTTCAAACACACCTTTTTGGACCTTTCACAGACTTGAGCTCTTGTTCTTAGCTTGTAAAAGGATGATATCTTCCCCAGCAAAGGAATTTCGATATAAAAAGTGAAACGATTTGGCCTAGAGGGCAAAAATCGCTCCTGTCCCTCACTGAAGGACCAGAGCTTGAATTCCAAATTTGCATTATCCTTGCGAGATTTAAGTGATTTTACGATTTGAAGAGGCCAAGGGAAGTGTGTTCTGTCCGTTGAATATAACTTGAGTGGGCCACAATGAAGAAAATCAAGCTAAGTGACAATAGGCGCTCCTGTCCTTCCCTAAGGAACCAGAGCGATTTTCAAAGGGTGCTCTTGTCCTTCACCAAGGAACCAGAGCAATTTTCTCACAAGGCCAATTTTTTGCAAAGGCAAAGCAAGTTTCATGTTTGATATGAATAAAAGGGGGCGTGATTGGTACAATGAAGATAATTTCGAAGGCCAGCAAAGCACAAGTGAGCTTATGATTGCAAAATCGCTCCTGTCCCTCACCAAGGGACCAGGGCGAAAAACCTAAAAGACTACCTCTCCTTCCCAAATTGGACGAATCCAGACCAAGGCACGAGATTGGAATGTTATTTAAGTGCTTCAAGAAGGAATGGAGTTGCAAAGACCACAGATTTCGATAAAAATTGGTTAGAGCGCTCCTGTCCCTCACCAAGGGACCAAAGCGAAATCTTCAAATATGCCTAATTGCCTAACATTTTGAAATGCTACATTTGTTTCCAAGACTCAAGATGGAATAAGGAATGATGTTTTATGCCTTGAAGGTAATTAGATATTGATGTGGTTAAGAATTTGTGCTATGAACTAAAAATCGCTCCTGTCCTTCATTGGAGGACCAGGGCGATTTCTATAAAATCAACAATTTTCCTCCAAAGCCACGCCAAGACAAGGTGATACAAGATGGGAAATGTCTTTCGAAAAATGATGGACAAAGAATTGACCCCAAGAATCAACAATCCTAGGCTCAAATACAAAAATTGCTCCTGTCCCTCACCAAGGGACCAAGGCGAAAATCTCCTAAGGTACGCTCCTCCAAAAGATCAAGTGAATTGAACTCAAAGTTCCAGATAAAAATAACATGTTGGACGTAAAGGATGAGGTTTTGAACGTGAGAACAAAGAATGCCAGGCTAAGATGAAAAGGCGCTCCTGTCCCTCTCCAAGGGACCAGAGCGAGGCTATTGACATCCACTATTTTCACCATGCTTGGGCGCCAATATCCTCCAAATCGCCTTAGATGCCAAGTTCGCTAAAACTTCAAAATATTTTGGAAATTTTTTTTAATTAAATTGGCATTTAATAAGGGTGCGTTGGTATTTAATAATTAATTTAAGCCTTAGAAAATCGTTTTTTATTATTATTAAGGCTATTTGAAATTAATTATTATTGATTCAAAATTAAAAAATAGAACGCTTGAGGTATTATTTTAATATTTTTGCAAAGTCGGCCTCTTCTTTTATTAATTTTTGTTTATTTTGAGGCCTATTTTACCAAGTCGGCCTATGGGAAGATGAGGTGGTGAGCGCCTATATAATATTGGTGTTTTGAATCATTTTATTCAATCATTCAATCATTCATTCAAGTGCGATTTGGAGAAGCAAGGAAGAAGTGCGAAATTGGGTCTAATTGGAGCGAATTTTGTTGAAGACTAGAGGTGGTGGAATTGATAAAGGAAGTGCATTTTGCCAAGGGGAGGACTTCGATCTACCTTTTGCCTAGCAACTTTTTCCTAATTTTGCATCATTTCTTAGAATTAATTCTCAAGTGGAGGTATGATGTGAATCTTCCTAGTCCAATGTTGAAATTTTGAATTTTGAACTTCAAATTGCGTAGTTAAATTAGGAAATGATAACTCAAAGATTTATCATGAAGTTTCCTAGATTAAAAGCTTCAATCTTCCTTTCTACTCTATATTTCTACGTTGCAAAATGTATTGCTCATTATGAAATGTTGTGTAGGTGTCAAGATGGCGACCCCAAAGGCAGGAGCATCCACCAGTCGTCCAGCTCTCATGAAGGAAGATCAAAGGAATGAAGAATTGGAGACCAAGATCGTGTCAAAGTGGAGCAACATTGGAGATACCAACTTGGGAAACTTCAGTATGAAGAAGTTTCGAGAGGTCCCTTACATTGGAAAGCCATCACCTGTCGCAAAGAGAATAATTGAAAGTGGTATCATCAAGGCGGCCGGTTTCCCTCCAGCAGTCAAGTGTCATGAGCTGATGATCGAGTGTGCTCGCCATTATGACCCACAATCAAGATCGATTGTGTCCAAGGAAGGGTACACTCTGGCTTACCTTTCAGAGGAGGCTATAAGGGAGGCTCTTCATCTTCCAGAGCATAGAGATATGATTTACAAAAGCTTAGAAGGAGCCAGGTCCATGTACGAAGATGATCCAGACACTTGCTTGAGCATCATCAATAAGAATTGGTTACTCAAAAGTCGTCCTCGCTTGAGCAAGATTCCCAACACACCACATAGGATCGACTTCCAGGAGGAGTACAGAGATTTGATAACTTTGCTCAATCAAGTTACAGGGGCTTCCCAAGCCTTCTATTTTGAGAAGTGGATGTTCTACTTCATCCAAGTGATAGTTCAAGGAAAAGGAACAATTCATTGGGCTAGAATTATTAGCCATTGCTTGGACGTGCAATTGAGAAGACTAAAGGCTACCAAGTCATTCCACATGAGCTCGTACATCATATATGCCTTGATCATGAGTTTCGAATATGCAGGATTACCTCACAGAGGAGTGATCGGAAGAGGACCCGGGGAAGTCAGAGTTTGTGACTCTTATGTCCATTTGCATCATCCACCTGGAAGTGACTACAAGTTAGTCAATGATACCTTTACGATGAACATCACCAGAACATTGCAAGGCGGGATTCACAATCGGCTATCTCAAAATGCACAAGAGCTTATAAAGAGGTATGGTGCTTGGTTCATCCAATTCCAAAAATTTACATATATTAGAGTTCATGGGTGTCCTTCACCTCCCTATATGTTGCCGAGATATCCAACAGACAGGATAGTGCTACTTGAGGTGACTAGGCAGTTGGCAGCTTATGCAAAGGCATTTAGACACAGGCATGGAAATGGAATTCCTGTGCCTATCATACTAGGAAATTCAGTTGAGGTATGTCCTAATGCTCTAGCCTTAGATGATGCAGAGAGGGAGTTGGCCTTATATTCATTTTCATTCTTTGCCTTGAGAGAGAATTTTGATCCTTATGGGTATATAGAAGAGACAGTTGGTAGGAAGTACAAACATGAATTTCAGGTAGAAGACTTTTGGATGAATCTTTCAGATGATTTTGAAGTAAAAAGAAAGATGCATTCCAGATTGCCTTTAGATTTCATCAGGAGATGCAAAGTTTACAGAGTGGCCGATCAAGCTCAGGACAGTGGAGACATCTCCAATCATCTTATGACCGAGAAGACAAAGTAGTGAGGATAGATTGGAACGAGCCTGAGGTTTTGGACCTAGATGCTTTGATGGCTCCAGTCTTGTCGTGTACTCGCAGATGGATAGATGTGCAACATCAAAAGTTGAGAGAACAGAACATACCTATGACTTTTACTTTGGAAGAAAGACCAGGGGAAGGAGGAGCAAGCGTAAGTGAAGGCCATCCTCATCCTAGAAGCACAAGCGAAGGCAATCTTCGAAGCGCAAGTGAAGGCAATCCTCATCCTAGAGGCTCGAAGAGGAAACAGAGACCTGAGAAAAGGGAACCCTCCAAGAAGAAGCAAGAGGCCAATCGAGATCGCTCATCCGTCACATCTTCTCGACATGAAAAAAGGACAAGTCAAGTTGTAAGACAAGAGAAGAGGGCGATTGAAGTTGAGGAATCTATGGAATCTATGGTATAGAATGATAAACACGAAGAAAGGCAAGCACCTCAACGTTCATCAAGTCAATCTCCCCAAGTCAATGAGCTACATGAAGACAAGAATGATGATGAAGTGACATCTCCTCTCCGAGAAGAAGAACCATTGCCTACAAAGATACAAGTTAGAGAGACGAGATCTGCCATTCCAGATTGGCTAAAAGAGAGACTAACAAGGGTGATTGTGATCGAGGATGAAGATAATGTGATTGACTTAGAGAGCCTTGTAGGGAATTCTCAGGAAGTAACGGAGAAAAAGAAGGCCACTAAGATGTCCAAGATGATCAGAGATGAGACAGGATCCAGGAAATTGCAGATAGCTACACTAGCAGTAGACAAGTATGAAGGTGAAATCCTTGCAGAGGAGTATGATGTAGAGACATTTGAACTTGGTCCACTCACTGCTGAGCAGACACTGGATGAGGCAACCGATTCATTTGAGGCACTTAAAGACAAACTTAAAGAAGAAATGGAGAAAAATAGAAAGCTTGAGAGAGAGGTCGGTGCTTGGAGAGGCTACTTTAGCCATCTCAATCAGCCTTTGGGACGTCAGGATCCAGCAGTGTCTCCTGTGCAGGCACTTCCCCTTGAATCAGTTAGCGAGGTAGAGAGAGTCAAGAGCTTGGTCCAGCTCATGAGCTCTTGGATTGACAAATCCCACACGGTTGCCATTGAATTTGCAACAAGAATGATGCAGACCATCCACCGAGCTATCCAGGTTCTTGAGATCATACACAACCTAAGTATAACTGTAGCTGCTTTCGCTCATACTAGAGATGTTATCATTCCTGTCCTACAAGTAATCAGGCAAACACCAAGGAAGATCCTAGCACAAGAAAAGATAATGGATGGAGGAGCTCATAATTTACTCCAGTGGTCAACTCTACTCCAGATGAAGGAAGTTTTTTTCGAAGACATCAGCACCAAATGCAATCAAGTTGAAGAAGTCATCCATCCGATTCAAGACAAGGTGTTTGAAGTATTATGTACTATTCTTGGCAGGAGGATCGAAGTTGAGACAGATGTGGATCTTCAAGAGTTAGAAGAAAGAGTCAAGGTCATCTTTTGCAAAGATGAGAATGTTATCACAGATAAGCAACGGGATCAAATGTTCGCCACTATGCTTCTAATTGAGAAAATCAAGGAACTCGAACCTGAATGGGATGCGGCTCTTCTCAAGGCTTTCGATCAGGTTATCCACTTGGAGGAACGAATGAGGAATCTTCCCGAGATTCCTATTGCTGAGATTGAAGGAATTGTGTCTAGATTCATTGCATATGCTAAGAAAGGGCATTGGAAAGGAAATAAGGTTCTAGAAGAGAGGTTGTTATAGATGATGTGGCACCTTAATTATCATTGGTCTATGTTTCCTAGATTTTTGTGCCAATTAAATATTTGGCTATGCATTTAATATTGTTCAATAAAAAGGGGACTTTTCGTAATAAACCCTAATTAGGGTTTAGGTGTCAAAATCTCAGCCATTGATCTTCTTTTGATCTAGGCCGTTCATTGTAATTGAGGATGCTATATATACCCTCACTCATTTTCATTTTAAAAATAAGAAATTAGATAGTCAGATAGTTAGAAGTTGGAAGATTAGAGTTTTTAGAGAGAAGAAAGTTATTTTGTAGCAAGATTGAGCATGAAGAAAGAATTTCAAGCAATTATTGTCTATTTTGGCTTTGAGATCAATAAAATATTGAAGTTATGGTGTTTTATTGCAATTCTTATGGCTATCTTCATGGTTGTTTACTTTCTTGAATCATTCTCAGTCGAAGTAGTATCTTAAGTTTGAAGGACTAAGTGTTGAGCCTGATCTTTGGTGAGATTCACATTCCAAACCACTAGATTCTTACTGATTGTAAGGACGCCTTGCGTGGTCAACTGGAAGTATTTGGATTGCTTGAACCTTCAATCATTTTTGAGCTATTGATATGTACCTTCATGGTAGTGTCTATGATTCTTGATGATTTGAAAATCACTAATCACCTTAGAAGATCGCATCAGTTTCAGTGGAGTTGTAATTCCTTGGCAATACTGAAATTGGTAGAATCTTACCAAGTCTAGCCTACATTGAGTCATTCTTAGGATTAGATTAGAATCTATCTCTTGCAAACCCTTACCTTTTGAGCTTTTTTTTGGGAATTTATTAGTATTAGGAAAATCCTGTTCCTGCAGTCAAACAAGAGCAACACAGATCAGCTTTCTCAGAAAGTGCATAAGACCCCTTGAAGAAACAGCATTCACAATGACCACTGGTGCTTATCCACACGTAGAGACCCTACATCAAAGAACCTTGGAGTCATCCTGATTGATCCTTTTTCGCGACATCTTCAGCAATCAAAGGCTTTATTCAAGAGAGGATAAGGTACCCTTGGGTATTTTATTCTGTGTTAGGCTGTGTACAAAATACACGTCAACACATCCCGACAGCCAAACCCTAACTTACCAAAAATAGTAAGTTCACATTCCACCCCTGACAAGTCTGGTCGGAACTCCAAGGAACATGGGAACCCTTAATTCACCTTTCCACATAGCCTACGGGTCTCCGGAATAGGCCAATGGACCACTGAATGCAACATCACAAGGAAGGGGATATTACACCCACCAAGTATTTTCTGAACTTGGCCAATGCATGCATGATTGCAAGCATTTCCTTGTCATAGATAGAGTAAGACTTCTCAGCTCCACATAACTCCCTACTCCCAAACGCTATTGGATGCTTCTCTTGCATCAAAACAACACCAACTCCTTCTCCTCATGCATCACAATGCAATTCAAAGGGCTTGGAGAAGTCGGGTATAGCCAAAACAAGGCACGAACTCATAATCTCCTTAAACTTGTCAAACACTCCTTTTGTCTTTTTTGACCAACTAAAAGCTCCCTTTTTAGTGAGATCAGTAAGGGGGGCAGCAAGCTGCGAGTATCCCTTCACAAGTCTCCTGTAGAAACCGCATAGGCCCAAGAACCCATTCAGATGCATCAAGTTCTCAAGCGAGGGCCAATCAACAATTGCCTTGATCTTCTCAGGATCCACCTTAACTCCCTCTGCAATGATGATGTGACCAAGGAAAAGTATCTTAGCAAACAGTGATTCTAACTCCAGTATGTTGAGCACTTCATCTAAGTGTTGCAAGTGCTCTTCCGAAGTCTTGCTAAAGATGAGGATGTCATCAAAAATATCAGCACAAACTTCCTTAACTGCTTCTGAAAGATCTTATTCATGCAAGATTGGAATGTTGCGGGAGCGTTAGTCAAACCAAAGGGCATGACTAGAAATTCAAAATGCCCAAAGTGGCACCTGAATGCAATTTTCTCAATATCAGACTCCTTCATGCGAATTTAATGGTACTCTGATCAGAGATCAATTTTTGAAAAGAAGACAGCCCCATGTAGTTCATAATTGAGCTCATCAATCCTGGGAATGGGGTACCGATTTTTTATAGTCTTCTGATTTAGTGCACGACATCCACACACATTCACATGGTCCCATCTTTCTTTTATCTAGAACCACCGCTGAAGCAAATGGGCTCTTACTTGGACGGATGAAACCCATGTCCAAGAGTTCCTTGATTGCTTTCTCTATTTCATCTTTCTGTGTTAGGATACCATTAAGGAGTGGTAATAACCGGTTTTGCTCCCTCCTCCAACTCAATGATGTGTTCAGATCCCCTATCAGGAGGTCTCCTAGGTGGTAAGTCCTCAAAGACTTTGCTTCTTTTTGTGATTAGCTCCTGATTATCTAAAGGATATTGTCTCTTCACTTCCACAAGGTCAGATGGCATAATCACACACTCTACTGCCCACTCAACTTGTCCATGGCGAATCATCTTTTCCATCATTTTTAGTGACACAATACGGGGGCCTCCATTTGATATCCCTCTCAATACTACCTTCTTTCCTTCAGACGTGAATTTTAACTCCATGGTTTGCAAGTTAAGAGTGATCTCTCCAAGAGAACGCAGCCACTGTATGCCAAGGACCACGTCATATGTTCCTCCAATGTTAACAACATAGAAGTCATCCTTGACTTCGTAGTTACCTAGCCTCATAGACATATTGGAAACCATCTGTTAGCAACAAATAGTTGACCCATCAGCCACCATGACCTTAAAGTCTTCAACTTCATCAGTGACAACTGACAAGGCCTCTCTTTGCAACAATTCTAGCATCAATGAAGTTGTGAGTTGCTCCGGTATCAATTAGAGCAATAAGTCGATGCTCTCCCAATGCTCCTCGAACTCTAAATGATTCATTCTTGTGAAAGCTTGAGAGTTGGGCAACTATACCCCCATTATCTTGATCACTTTCAGGCCCTTCTGGAACCTCTTCATACTCACTCTCCTCCATGTCAGTCTGCTGTTCTGACATTTCAGAATCTGATCCATTAGCAGAATAGGCTTCCAGTTGACGTGCACTGCCCTTTCCATGACAACTATGACCTAGGGCCCATGGTTCTTTGTATGAGTAACATAAATTCTTCCTTTTGGGCTCTTGGCGGAGCTCATCATCCATTCGACGAGGAAACTTTTTGGACTGATTGGAAAATTTCTTCTTGTCCTTTCAATAGGGGAAAGGCTTGGACTGGAATTTAGACTTCGGGGCAGCCAACTCCATGCTACTAGATGTCCTGATTGCTTCAGCCAAGCTGGGCAGATCAAAGGCTTTAACCCATCCTTTCAAGGGTTCTTCAAGTCCTTCAATGAATAGGACCACTAACCTCTTCTCAAAAATACTGCTAACCATAACTGAAAGGCTTTGAAACTCGGTTATGTAAGTGTCTAAAGAGCCCTGCTGCTTGAGTTGTGCAAGCTCTCAAAATTTCACCTCGGGATCCTTAGTATCAAATCTTTCAATGAGCTTGTTGGTGAACTCAGTATAGGTATTAATCAAACTATGGCCAAGGGTGACCAACCCATGATACCACCACTCGTGAGCAGCTGCATCCAAGTGCAAGGTAGAAAACTTGATGGCATCTTCTTCTAGCATTGGCCTCAAGGACAAATAGTTGTCCAACTTCTGAACCCATGCTCTAACCGAACACTTAATGTTCCCATCAAAATGAGCTAGAGTCACCTTTCCAAGAACTTGTTGATAGTCTCTCGGAGCGGAATAACGGTTGTCATATCTCCCATCCCTTCTCTTCTTTTGGTTCATGTATTTGTCAAGGGTAAGGATGTTTCAAATCTCCTCTAGAAGAGAGGCATACTCCATGTAGCTAGCCCTTATCTCATCGACCATTGGAACCTCCACTTCAGGTGGCGATGCTTCCTTTGGAAGGAAGACGAATTGCAAAGGTCTTGAAACAGACCCACCGGGAGTTCCACCATTGTTGCTACTCTAGTTGCTTCCATTCCTATTTCCTCCAGAGTTATTAGAGGAGCTGGCATTAGTTCCATTAGTGTTTTGATTAGGAATCTGTTGATGTGTTTTTTATGCACATGTGAACACAGAATAAAATACTGAAGTATCTTATCCTCTCTTGAACAAAGTTCCCGACTGCTGAAGATCTCGCTGAAGGATCAGTCGGAGTAACTCCAAGTTTCTGTTATGTAGGATCTCTACGTGTGGATAAGCTCTTTGTGGTATGATGTGATTTTGCTGGAATCACAAGGGGACTTACACTTGACGACCTAAACATCTAATTTGCTGGAATCACAGGTCCTATTAACTAACTGGAAGACAAACAAATGACAAAAGATGCAAGGTTCGGGAAGTCTACTCTACTACCTAGAATGCGAGAAGATGGATGAACGACTAGGTGGAGTCCTACTGGGCTGGGTCTCACCATCAAGTTGAACAATTCAACACCAACTCAGTGCGATCTTCTAGGGTAATTCATTAGGACCATGATCAATCCAGATGCAAGTTGTTTTCCCAAAATCCCCATAATCAAAATCATAATAACTTTCAAGGCTAGGATTAAGGAAAGAGGCAACTTGGCATATTTCAGGCTCAGATGGCACTGCATTGTCGGAAGCGAGGTCATCAGCTGCTTCAGGAGGTCGCCATTGATGATGAACCATTCCACGAGCATTTGCAGTATGTTGGTCTTGATTTGGAAGTTCTTGAAACAAGCTCAGCACCCCTTTGAATAGCTCAACATTCTCTGTTTTCACTGAGATATCTTGCATAAACCAAGCATCTTCATGAAACATTGTAAGCATGTCTTCAAAAATGAGAGCTTCCTTGAGTGATTGAGCTTCAAACATCTCCTCTAGTTGATCAAATGTAATCTCTAGTGGCCTTTCTTCTTCAAGCTTAGTCTCAAGAGGTCGGAGCTGATGATGAACCACCTCACTCACCATAACTTGTTTGTCTTGAAAAAATTTTGGCAGTGATTCCACTTGTACTTCTTCTATAAAATCCTTCAGCGCTCCCTCAAATATCATGATGGTGATGAAATCTTTAAGCGCCCCTTTGAATTGTTCTTCATACCTGGGCTCACTTATGATGATGTGTATTTCCTTGTTCAACATCTCAACTTGATTGTCTTCTTCAATGATGCTATTTGAAACCTCCTGCAATTGAATCTCAAGGATCTCCTTTCGTAGCATAAGCGAGAATTCTTCAAGGAATGAGTCATCTTCTCCTTTAATTACTTGTTCAACTCATGGATCTTCCTTTATCACTGTTTGAGTATTCTCAACTGATTCTTCAACTTTTGTTTCATGGTATTCCTTTTCAAGTGCAAGGCATAGCGGGCTATCCACTGTAATACATTGTTCCTTGGGTGCATTTGTATCGTCAACGTACAACTAATCCTTCTCACAATCAGATGCTAGAACGATGTCTTGTTCATAGGTCCTCCTGAATTCAGCTGCAAGATGTGCACCCCAAGATCTGTTCATGATGCATTCTTCCTCGAACAAAGTTGGCATTCCAAACTGGTTTCTGACTTGATTGATAGGCATTTCACATACTGAGCAAGTAAATTCAGAGTGAGGTGAGTTGTGAATTCTACACCACAATGGTAGTAATGTGTTCTCCAAACGCATTTCACCATTCAAAATGAGCTGACTCTCGATCATCCACAAGAAGCTTAGAAGAGGATCCTTGCTTTCTGGGACACTAAAGCTGCCTTCTTCTGTTTCTGGCCTGGGGACATCCCAAAAGAAGATTTTTCCCTGTGCTACTGATTCCATCCTCGATAAGTACTTCAAGCAATGCATTTCATCATGCTCCTCTGCCTCATGGACTTGACACTGCCCTGGTCTTGCAAACTCGGACAATCTGCGTGGATAAAGCTGTGTATCTAATCTCCACCAAAGTTCAGGAAAATCAACTTGTTGCTCATCGTGAAACTATTGTTGCTCCATGAGAAATCTTTTCTTTTTGATTTTTTGATTTTTAACTTTTTTTGGATTTTCTATTTTTCACTATTTTTTGGATTTTCTGGAATAAGAGAGATCTTCAATATCTCAGATTCAACTTGAACGTTCAACTAGTTCCAACTTGCTTCCTTGTTTTCGCAAGTCCAACTGACAACCCAGCAATCACCTTCCTTCTTTGTATCACTTCCGTCGAGTGTTTGAAAAAAGGCTTTCCACTGATCTTCCTTGGATTCAAGAGTTCGTATTCGCTCACCTTTCTTCTGCTTCAATTTTGTCGAGTGTGGAGGGTAAAAAAGTCTTTAAGATTATTTCTTCAAATGTGATGTGACTTGTCAAGATCCGACGTTCAAATGCTCAGCCCCCCTTCTAGCGCCAATTCTGCTCCTTCCACTTCCTCTTCATCAATGATTTGGGCTAAGAAGACATCCATGTTGGTCAAGAAATCCAATATGTGCTTGTCGTCTTCGAAAACCTGAAAGTTGGTGATGTTGTCTAGGACTAAAGGCACTGGGGTCAGCTCTACTGTGAACTTCTTCAATCCTTCCATAGCTAATGGTACCAAAGAGCTAGCGGCCTGTGCAAGAGAATTAGCCACTTGATTCTGATGTCTGTATATGGACTTGATATTGAAGGCCTCAAAACTTTCAATGAGATCCCAAACTTTCCTTCCTTAGTGTTCAAATCTCATTTCAATCTTCTATAAGTTGAAGAGAACTCTACAAGTGATAACATCCATGTCATACCAAAAATAACATCATTGTCCCCCATATCAACCACATAGAATTCATCTTTCAACTCAAAGTCATCCAACTGTACACTCGAATTAGACATCTTACGATTACAAGGAAACTTATACATGTTAGCTACCATCACCTTCAATCCATCATGCTCTTCAATTTGCAATCCCCTCTTAGCTTCAAATCTGTCATCAATAAAATTATGCGTAGCCCCTATATCGATCAAAGCAACTACTCGTTGCCCCTATATTACACCTCACCTTGAATGTGATTGTCTTTTGAGCACTAGTAAGTTATGGAATGGTCCTATCATCCTTGGACTCTTCTTCTAATGCGCTTTCCTCTTCAATACTCTCTGAATCAAACTGTTGATCTAATTTTTTTGATCCAAATTCCACAGCAGAAAAATACTTCAACTGTTTAGCCTTTGCTTTCATACTTCACTTATGTGAGGGGTCTTAAGATTCTCTGCAATTGAAGCACAATTTGCTACTTTTGAGGTCATTCAGCTGCTCACTATCCAGCCTGCTTGAATTAATCCATGGCTGATATGATTCCCTTTGGAATTGTTTTTTGTCCTTGTCCTTATGAGGGAATCTCTTAGACTGAAATTTGCTTCTAGAAGTAGAAGCCTCCATGTCTCGAGCTTTTTTGATGAACTCTTGTAAGGTAGGTGGATCGAGAACCTTAATCCAACCTCTCAATGGATCTATCAACCCATCCATGAAAAGAACCATTAGTCTTCTCTCTAAAATATCAATGACTAACACTTCAAGTCTTTGAAAATCTGCAATATATGTATCAACTGAACCCCATTGCTTCAATTGTGCAACTCTTTAAAATGCAGCTCCGGATCCTCCTTATCAAATCTCTCAATTAACCTCTCTATAATGTATCCTATCATGTCCATGGTGATCATCCCATGATGCCACCACTCATGTGCAATTCCATCAAGATATATTGTTGCATACTTAATGGCCTGTTCTTCTGACATAAAATTGAGCTAGAAATAGGTGTCTACATTCTAAACCCAAGCTCTAGCTGAAGTCTACCGTGAACTATCGTAATAAGGAAGAGTCAATTTCCCCACCTTCTGCAAATCATAGTTTTGTGCTCTATCACGAGTGCGGAGTCTATACTTCATTCTAACATCCATATAATCCCTCGATGATATAGCTGCCTAGAACTCAGGACCTCCACTCTCCTAATCATGTCTAAATTGATCCTACAAATCAGTTCTCTAAGGTTCATTATCTAATGGTGTCGGTATCTGTTGTGTGTTGCACATGCTCCCTGTCGCCAACAGGGTCCCCCTTCCTGTTTTGAGCCTTTCGTCTTTGTCCTGCTAAGTTTCGCGCAGAGTGTCTCGCGTCTTTTTGTGCGAGTCCACAACTGGTCCATAAAGTGATGATGTCAGAGAAATGAGCCAATGAATCCTCCCGACTAGTCTAGCCCTCGGGCATGAGTGCTGAGAGTCTGTTCGAAGTTTTAAAAATCGCCTTGGATAGGCGTAAGGTAGTAGGAATTGGCGAAGCCCGCCAAGCAAGAGCAGTGCGCCTAAAGGTCGCACGAGGACCAAAGTCGCCGTTTTTCGCACAAGAGCTATGAAGTAGATTGCGCAAGGTTTATCCCCCCGAATGTTTGTAGGATTTGAATGAAGGATGATTTTCACCTGCTGATGAAGGATCAAACTCCCTGACCAAAATGCTGAAGTCGCGAAACTTGCCTAAATGCCTTAGGAGTCTGAAGCCTCCAAAATCCAAATTTGTGGAATCGAGCGAACGCTGGTCTGAGGTCCGATGTTTTACGTAAGTTTTCAAAATTGCCTATGGGGCCAAATTTCGGACCTAGAGGCCCAAAGGGTTAAAATTTCACTAAGTTAAAAGTTGCCAGAATCGCCCAGGGGGCCGAATTTCGGACCCTGGGGCGAAAATTTCAAAATTTGATGTTTCCCATTTGGTCTGAAAATGATGTGAAATGCTTTTAAATGTTGCAAAAGGTAGCTCCAGGTCCGAAAATCACTAAAAAATGCCCAAATTCGGACCCTGGGGCGAAAACTGGAGAGTGTGAAAACGCAAAGTATTCCCAAACGACCTTCAAGGTCTGAAAAACGCCCTGAAGCCCCAAATTCGGACTTTACCTCCGAAATTTAAAAAATGGCAAATCGCAAAAGGGGCGTTGAAGCTCCAAAATTTGTAAAAAAAAGCGTTTAGGTCCGAAACCCGCCATGAGCCTCATTTTCGGACCCTAGAGAGGTAAGTGAAAGTGTATCGAATTTTATAAAAGAAGACGCTAAGGTCCGAAAAGCATGTAAAACCTCAATTTCGGACCCCCCAGCTCCGAAATTTCGAAAAATGGTAAAGCGCAAAAATGCTTCAAACTCCGAAATCACTTAAGGTTCTCATCTTCGGACCCTGGGGCGATTTTGGAAAAATATATAAAGTGCGAAATCTTGCAAAAGGTGGGCCAAGCCCCGAAAATCGCTTAAGGTTCTTATTTTCGGACCATGGGGCGAAATTGAAAGAATGTAAAAGGTGCGAAATCTTGCAAAAACTCCTCCAAGTCCGAAGTTCGCCTTAGACACCCATTTTCGGACCCCAACCCCGAAATTTTAAAACTCATCAAATTTTGGAAAGAAGATATAAAGGTCCAAAGTTCTCCACGAGGCATTGAGCTCCGAAGTTTGTTTAAGTTTGCAAAATGCGCTTCAAGCACCCAAAGCTCTATAGCGTTAAAATCACGAAGTATACCTCAGGCCCGAAAACTCCAAAAATCCCCAAAATCGCGAAAGGTTGAAGGCGATGAAATTGGCAGAAACGTCCAATAGCTCCGAAATAAGCAAAATCGTTCCCTAGGTCCGAAATTGCGATAAATGCAAAACGCTTAAAGCTCCGAAGTCTGTTTCCAAGTCGCAAAATGCACTTCAAATGCCCAAATCCCCAGCAGGTTAAAATCGCGAAAAATGGCAAATCACAAAAGAAGAGGTGTTAGAGCTCCGAAGTTTTCTCCAAGGCGGTGAGCTCCGAAATTCGTCAGAAGCCTACAAATCACGAAGTGTGAAACACGAAATTTGCAAAAGAAGAAAACGTTACTAATCCGAAGTTTGCCCTTAGGATTGAATAGAGGGCAAAATTTAAATTTCAAAGGGGTCTCCAAAAGGTCCGAAGTTGAAAGGTGAAATCATTCGAAATTTTTAAATCCTCCATTTCTCCAAAATCGCTGCGCGCAGGCCCAGATTGGGAAATTCAAAGTCTGATAAACCCTCCCTCAACGTTGTTGCATTTTGTGCAAAGAAAGATAACGACAGATTTGAAAGACAAAGCCAATTTCATAAATCATATTCAAGGTAAAGCATTGTGTAAACTTTTCCAAAGCATTCAAATTTAAATTGCCAATTGCCCAGGGTAAAAAACCATTTAAAATGATAAATTCTCTCTCGTCCAACAACCGCGAAAAGTTTAAATCAAGAAGATAACCATTGGAATTCGAAACTTTGCAAAATCGTCCGTTCATTTCACGCGGCAAGGTCGGGCAATCTCTCACCATCCGCTCTCATCAGGTAAGTACGCTTTGTCTCGTATGATCATCTGAAAATGCTTAAATCAAATAGACAAATGCGTGAAATTTGATCAAAATGCCTGAATTTTTTAAATCTGCATCTCTTTCGCTTATAAAACGTTGTTCAAAGCACTCAAAATCTAGAATTCACTCCTAAGGCTTCACCAAAAATTGCATCTTTTTTTCAAACTTAGGAGAACTTTTCATGCTTTGCCTCTATTGAAATTGATTCAAAATCCAAAAAGCGTTAAGTATAAATTCGCAATCAAAAATCTTCATGAATGCTGTGATTAAAACTGATCAAGCCCTTTTTTACCTAGAAATGTCGCTCCATGTCCAATCTAAATTTTAAATTAATCCTGGCATGCTGGAGTATTTTTCTATCTAACCCACCTTGCTTTTCTTGTATCACCTCGTAATCCACGTCCGACTGTGCAGGATAAATGCCTAAATCGGCGGTAGAATCATCAAAAACGCCCGCTGCAGCCGAGACCTCACAAGCATCCAAATCAGATATCCCACGTAAGGTTGAAAGGATGAAGTATCAATATCAGAGGGGAGGATTGAGGGAGTCGAAGGTTCAAAGCGTCTGGGACAATATTGGTGATACCGACCTTGGCCATATTGATATTCAAGACTTCAGGAATCGGGTCTTCTCACCCAACGCATATGGCAGGCCTAGGCAGATGGTGGAAAGTGGCATCGCCCAAGCGGCGGGATTTCCTCCAACAATACAGAACTATGAATTAGTAGTAGAGGCTGCCCAACATTATGAACCGAATTCTAGACTAGTGCTCCTCGAGAATATGACTATCGCCGACTTCTCTCCTGAGGCCATTGGTGATGCATTTGACATCCCCTTTCCAAACAATCCCACAGCTACAACCATAGATGAAGCACAAGGAGCATATGATATGAATCCGGCCCGATGCAAGGCACTAATCAACGAAGAATGGTTCAAGGAGAAAAGGCCTTCAAATGCCAGAATTGTGAAAAAGACCCCCAGGAGTGGTTTTCATAATGAACATGGGGATATGGTCACATTGCTCAGCCGAGTCATGGGACTTCCTAAGTCCAACTACTTTGAAGAGTGGATGTTCTATTTTACAGAGCAGATCTTCGCCGGGAAGTCTAAGTTTGACTGGGCCCAGATCATAAGCGATAACATCCACACTCAGCTAATTGAGCTTGAAACAAAGTACTTCACCATGACCTCTTATTTGGTCTATATGTTCGCCAAGAACCAGCCCCTGCCAGGATTGATAATGAAAGGTGAAACCGGGAATGGGCCCGGTCAGGTGAAAGTCTATGATTGTTACCCGCAGCTGCACTACCAAGATATAGCTCAGAGGGAAAAGAGCAGCCCGGCTTATGCAGTTGGTCAGTATGAACGCATCAATGACGCCTTCACAATGCGCCTGGTCAGGCTAATGCAAAGAGGACTACACATAAGGCTCTCAGAGCAAGCTACTACTCTAGTACGGAGGTATGGAGCCTGGTTCATTCAGTTCTCAAGGTTTTCCTACATCCGAATAGCTGGCTTCGATGGTGCTCCCCTCTGACTTCCACGGTATCCAACCAACAAAGTAATCCTTATGGAGGTTGCAAGGCAGTCACGCCCGGCCGGCATCTTACTCCGAGAAAGCAAGCAGGCTGGATTCACATTTCCTATGATCATAGGCAACCATGATGTCCACTTGAAGACCCCTACCCTAGCAGAGGAGTCCCTTGTAGAGCTGGCCTCTTATGGCCTACAGGACCATTTTCCAAGAAAATATTTCGATCATGATAATCTGGCAAAAAGAGCCTATGGTAGAAGATACACAGCAAAGGAATCAGTTGAAGACTATTGGAAGAATTGCTCTGATGACTACGAGGTCAGGCGACGGGAATATTCTAGACTGAGTGTGCAGCAGATGCGACTCTTTGAATACCGTCGGGTCCCAGATTAGCTCACAGATTCAGGGAATTGCCTCCAGGTCCGAGAATTTGAAGCAGTAAGGCATCTCTTGCCAGGCGCTAATTGGTCCCAGGACCCAATCACTGATTTCGAGGAAATCATGGCAGCCCCAGCGAGGTACACAGATCAATGGTTACATCAGCAGATCGAAAGGCTAATCCATGAGGGAGTCCAGTTCACTTACCACTTAATGGGCAGCCTCGATTCTCAACCTTCATAAGATGAAGGAACGTCTAGTGCACCCCGGGAAGGAACTGAGAAACCGGAGAAAAGAAAGAAGGCTAAGGCTTGCAGAGGGACTTGCACATCCAAAAGAACAAGAAGGGAAAAGATTCCTATAAAGAGGCCAGAGGTCACTTCATCTTCAAAAGACCCCAGTTCGTCCGACGATGCAGTAGAATTGGATTGTATACCTGCTCTACCTTCCCAGAGTGACATCGATGCATTTGAAGCCAACGATCCTCCTGCGCCCAATGTGCTAGACACTGAGCTAAAAGCCCTTGAATTGACCGGACTGGGTAACCAAATAGAAGAAGGAGAAATTCCATCCACCCAGGGGGTCAAAGTGCATGAGCCTACTCAACAGAGCCGTCACGAGTTGCTGCTCCACAATACAGCCAAAGATGACTCCACCGTCGAAGGAGAGCAAAGGGTAGATGAGACTCATGAGCTCGAAAGAACTGAAGAACAACCATCACATGAAGATGTCAGGCAGTTGTTTCAGCAAAATAGGGGAGAATTCAGCTGCGAGCAAAGAGCTTCACACCTCTTTCACTCCTCCGGTGGCAGGGCAGCTGCGAATCTGTGGTCAGTCGATTGAGAACATTAGAGAACAGAATGTAGACTTAACCTTATCATCAACCCAAACAGTGCCTCAAGAGTGGTTGATTGCCAAAGCCCAGCATAAGGCCGACACCAAACCACCCACTGATCTAGAGGATATCTTTTCGCATATAGATCAAGCAAAAGCTAAGGGGAAGAAAAAGCCCAGGGCATATTCTAGAGTGACCAAAGACGAGCAAAGGAACTGCACTCTTCACATTGCCACCCCGCCTATAGACAAGCCAGCAGATCAAATTACGCTGGCAGATTATAGCATTACAACTGTTCCCATCGGACGAGCTACTAAAGAGCAAGAAAAAGAAGAATTTAAGGATTCAGTATAGAATATACTCAGGCAACTCGAAGAGATCACAGCTGAAAAGGACATGTATCGGGCTCGTGCTTAGCAAGCCGAGGGATACATCGATCAACTCCTAAGGCCATCGCACAATGCCTCCAAATCCCATATTCCCCCGACAGCATTGGCACAAAGGACCACAGCTGAATTTGAAGGAGTACGGGACACTGCAAAGGTCGTCAAGGAATGGATGCAGGACATCAAGGAAAAGGGAGAGCAGATCCTTAAGGAAGTAAAAGAAATGGCCCTCCATCGAGAGCTCACTCTAGTCAACTTATTGGAGGTAAAGAAGGAATCCCTTCACATGCACGAAGTGGCAGCAACTACCCTTCCCCTCATGAGAGCTCTTTTCTAGACACATGTGCAAATTCCTACATTGTCCGCCATCCTAGATCCTCATAGCATCAGTGTTCTTAAGGAGTGGTACTGGACTATCACCATGAAGAACGACACCAAAGAAATTATTGACAAGGAAAGTGATGCATGTGAAGTGATTCTGGGAAACATGCAAGAACCAGGTAAGACCATCCTCCGATCAATGGTTTCAGGATGGATAAACGACTTGTCCGATAATGCAATCCAGCCGGACTGGGAAGAAAGATTGGGGACAAATAAGATTTCCTATTCCACTAAGGACTTGAGTTTTGCTGGTCAATTCCATTCAGACATATTATGCTTTGAGCGTAATCGCTCTAGCTGGAAGGAGGGTTTAAAGCACGTGGACCAGTATCTCGAGGGCATGTAATACAAAATTCGCCATCCTCCCATGCCTCCATTCAGTCTACTCTTCCAGTTATGTATCAGGTTCTAGGAATACGTTCGCGAGGAACGGGCAGCAGGTCGTGATTTATGGCGGGAATACCTGCATGACGAGGATCAATTTCTAGAAAAGGAGTGTGAGATTCAAATAGAGAAAGTAATTTCTCAAAAGTGTTTTTTTCCCTTTAAATCTTAAAAGTGCACTTTTGCACAAAAGGGTGACAATTGACTTTTGGTCAACAAATGTAAAGCTTTATTTGATGCATCTTTTTGGATTATTTCAAATTGCTATAATTATCCATTTTTGGGTGGTTATTGCCCATTTTGGGGTGGTTGTTGATATTTGCCTCCCATTTATGGGTATGGGCAGCCATGCTTTATGGATGAATCTGGGCCACTTGTTTAGATTAAATCTAGGCCATTCATCCTTTTTGAAGCCTATTTAAGGGACTAGTTTTCCCTCTTTTTGTAAGAAGTTCTTGGATTGTTGCGAAAGCTCTAGAGAAATTTACAGGAATTAATGCAAAGAATTAAGACTGTTTTCAAGTTTCCTTGTGAGTGCATGGTCTCCTTCTTCACTTAATTTAGAAATCTTTTAGTTATGTCTATTTATTTTGCATAGCGTTTTTCAATCAAGCATCTGATAGAATCCTTGCAGTCCACACCATTATGGAACGGCTGATTGCCTTTCTTTCTACATGGTTAATCTAGACCTTTCATGCTTAGTTCGGTTATCAAACACATACTATGAATGTAAAAGTTCTAATACTGTACTTGATAACATGAAAATCTTATTTCTCCTTTGAAGATTGCACTGGATTTATGCAAACATTGTGCTTGAGCAGCTGGTGATGTTTAATCTAGTTTCCTGGAGGTGTCTGTCTGCTTGATTGAATTTGCTATCTTAGTTAGAATTTACATTTCTCTCTCTCTCTCTCTATCCTTCCCTCCTTTTTCCCCTTTTTTATTCAAAAAATCTGCAGTCCCATTAAAATAGTATCAAATTAACCGAAATTACCTGATAGAAAGATTATAAAAGTTCCAGGGAACTTATCTATAAATTACCAGTTCAACTTAAGTCCCCTTTGTGTTTCCAGCATAAACACATCAAGCCACTGAAAAATCCCACAGTCAAGACCTAACAAAAGAAACCTTGAGGTAGTCTCCTTTGATCAAACTTAGAAAACAGCATTAGAGACTTCCTTATCTCAAGAGAGAGTAGGATAATCAGTTGGCTATTCTATTCTGCGTTGGCCGTAGGGAGTTTGCAGCAATGCGATTTCAAACACATCAACAGTATCCTAAGTGGAAAGGTAGGCATAAGAGGCCTCGAGTAGATGGTTCTAGTTTGCTGATTTGGATTACCACCATGAACTGAGTTCTCTCCTTGGCCATTATTACCTCCATTGTTGCCTCCATTATTGTCATTGTTTGCACCAATATTTATCCCCATTTGTCGAGCCGTAATTTCCATTAATAACTCCAAATGCTAATTTTGTTGGTGTGCCCTTTGTTCTGCAGGTTGTTGCCCTCTAACCAAGGCATCAAACAAATTTGGAAATCTTTCCTCTCCTAGATCTTCAGCGTTCCTATCACCCATATTTTTTGTATTGTGTCTATCTAAATCCCTTTGTTCCTCTGCAATTAAATTCGAAGCAGACCTAATTCTACAATAATGCAATGGATGGCAAGATACACTGCTCTAATACCACAGAAATATGCTGCCCCATTTTGCCTTTGATTTTTTTTTGTTTTGAAAAGTGTTTTTGCTATAGTTTTGGATTAATAAATAAAGTGCAGATAATAGAAGTAATTGCAGAAAACTAATAACTCAAAAATTTCACAAAACTCAGAAATACATAAAGCTGAAAATTAAAAGTTTTATTTCAGATTTGAATAGACAATATTTCTCAAAACTATGTGCAACCGAAATCATTAAATGACATTACATATATATTTCAAACATACCTAGAAAATGTAGCAATGATATAGTTTGAGTTGTTCACAAAATATGCAATCTAGATGTGCCAAAAGTGGATGCCACTCTCCAAAAAACTCCACCAAACCCCACTGAAAGGTTAAGCAAGGTAAAACAGATCCAAATCGCCTCCAAACAATAGCTCTTAACTCCTCAAAACTCTAACCGCCCAACAAATAAAAAGTATGGCCAATCACAAAGAGGTATGGCCAGCATATGAGAGTATGGCCAGCTCAAAAGAAAACAAAAACAGCAGCTCCTCAATATCAATCTCTCACAATCAGATTTTGCAATGAAACTCCAATAAAACTTAATAGAATTCTCATTCAGCTTAATTGTGTTTCCTAAATGAAAACACCAAGAAATTATCCAGATTATGTCTCTCAGTAATGTGGAGACTATCGCTTGAAAGAAGTTCCGTCCTCACAAACTAAAAAAGAGCAATTTTCTCCAAAAGAAATGACAATATCAAATATGAAACTCAACATGAGAAATGAGCTCCCAAAAACTGCTTTTCTAGCTCTCCCAAGAAAATCGACCCTCTTCACTTTTGCTTTTAAATTAATAAAAGTCACTTTTTAATCTTCCAATGTAGCATCTAAATATAAAAAGGCCCCCTTCATTTAAAATAAATCATCTTTCACTTAATAACTGGCCCCTATAGTCCCTTTATTATATAAATTAAAATAATGATAATGTTAAATATTTAATTTAACTTTATCAATTAATAACTCATCGTTATTTTATTTAAAACCACTGGACCATCTAAAATGCTGAGATAATATCAAAATTGAATCCACTAACAATACTAAAAATAGTAACCCTACAAAATGGCTCAGTCAGTGCTTGAAATTGACTTACTAAAAATTGTAAGTATTGGAAGACTAACCAAAAATCACTCCAAAAAAGGGCAATACGCTCCTAACAACGGTGGAAGCTCTAAAGAGCACTCAAATATACTGAGAGGGGGGGGGGGGGGGGTGAATCAGTATATTATATAATTTTACCCCTTTTTAAAAACAAACTGAAATAATGCTGGAACTTTAATGAATTACACACAAAGAACACAATACTTTTCTTGTGGAAACCCAATTAGGGAGAAAACCACGGCAATAAATTCTTTAATATAATTCTTCTATTACAATATTCGTAGGCACCAACCTACTATAGGCACCAACCCCTAAGTTTGTTTGTGAGCACCAACCCACTGGAAGTACCAACTCCCAAAACTAATTTGTGAGCACCAACCCACAGGAAGCACCAACTCCCCAACTGATTTAGTGAGTACCTACTCACAAGGACAAAGCATCAACTTCACCCAATTGAAGCACCAACTTCACACTTTAAGAAGCACCAACTTCTGCTCATAACCTGACAATACAAAATTAATTAATAGATCTGCTGGGAATGTCGAAGAACTGTAGCATCAATCAGATCACAATCTTTTCTCCAGGATGAACAATAATACTGCTCAAATGATGATCACAGCAGGGCTGCACACAAACATTCTCCTTCTCACAAAGATTTGTCTTTTCTTTATAAACCTTGTCTGTACTTATCTCTGAATTATAATTCTAGAATTATGTTCTTTTATTTTGATCTCCACACCACACGTACATGCTATTCTTCTTTCAGTATTAATCACGTACTCCACACTGCACACATATCACACACCTTTTGATTTGGTGCATATATTAACCGATGTATTATCTTACTACAACCGCACAGAAAAATTGATTTTCAATGTATCTTTATATGCCTTCATCTTTACCTCTTCGTGAGGAGACACATCCATTGATCTTGTCTTTATGTAGAAGGAATAATTCATTAAAGTAAATATGATTAATTTAATCATTGATGATTCTATATTGGTCAACACTTCATCGGTAGTTTTATATTGACCACCAATTATGTTGCAAATAGTTTTAAGATTATAAGTATCGGTTTATTATAAACTTTGATGCTGGTAAGTGTTGTTCGATTTAACTTATATGGCTGAAAAATAGTACCGCTGTCTTGCATTTAAAACCAATCAATACATATCGAATGATACATTTTATAATATATGAACTTCCCCCGTATTACACACAGTAATACGATATCTTCGCCACATGTTATATTGACTGCATAATGAGACTGCCGTAGAATACCCAACAGCATTGTAAGTCTGCATAAAATAATATTTACATTATCTTTTAATATGTGTAGGCCATTCTAATCACACTGCAGTGTATAATATGTTGTTCAAATTGATGCCTTATCCTTTTGCGTGTTTCAATGAAGTCGTCTTGCAACATGGAGTCACCGTGTATGCTGATTAATGTAGTCGATTTGTGGATAAAGTCTGCCATTTTAAATGTCTGGATATGCACAATCATTGTTACTGCTGTGCAACAATATTTTATATGCTGCCAATATAATTATATCATATATATATATAGTGTTGGTATTTATTTATGCAATTTGATACTGTATAATGAGACAGTCTGGAACTGTTGAATGTGATTTAGCTACCAGCAAGACATATATATATAGTGCTGTGTACATACTGAATATATGTATAATCTGCTATAGTTCATTTGTTGCTAGTATATGTATAGACTGCTGTAGGTGTATACACTATACATATGCACTGCTGTAGTATATGCATTCAAAAATACTGTGTGACCATCATCATCAACTCTCTATATATCAACTATATACATATACATACATACCATCAACTGTATAGGCAATCACATAAATTACTTTGACATCAATGACAATCAATTTTTCCATCAAGCTGAACTAAACATCAAATACTATTAAACTGCTGGACAAACTGCCTCCAAAGTTCCCTAACCCTCACTCATTAGCCTACGGGAACCAAACTCAATAGGCTAATGGTCCACCAACTCAACTAGTTAGGAAGGGGCCATTACATTTGAGGCTTATCACATTGTGTGGCCTAGCATTGGATGCTCATGTCAGTAGGGCTTCTTGTTGTTATATGCTTAGAGGTGTGGTGAATGTTGCAACAATATAATGGTTGTGTTATTGCTATTTTAATGGTAGGCCATGGCACTTGGTCCTCCCACAATTGGCTCTATACAGGTGGCATCTCTAATCATCATTTGAGAAAGATATTTAATCACCCTAGTTTCATCCTTGCTAAGTGTTGTGAAATCCATCCTACAATAGAATGTTGTGGTTTACAACTAAAATTCTTGCAGATTTCCACGAGAAGTTGGATGTTGCAACGATAAATGAAGAGGTTCTTATAAGTATAGAAAATCATTTGGTTGGTTCAAAGGATGACCAGTTGGAGGGTTCTACAAACAAGAAGCATCAATTGCTCTTGAGGTTGACGCCTACGAGGGATGAAATTCTATCCCTAAATCATGATGTAAGTTCTCTAATTGATTTTTCATGGGATTTGTGTTTGGTTATAAGGCACCTTTTAGAGATGGTAAATGAGCTCTCTCCCCCTAGTCTTGAGAATGATGTTCTACAATGGTCCGTGTATCATGGGGAGACTATCAAAGGGGTGCAATTTGATGGCCTAGAAGATTCATCTAGGCAGGTTTAAGTCAGATTGTGGTCATTTCCAGCTCAGGTGTTTATAACAAATCTTATAATTGTGGGTGCTTAGTCCCAAGTGGTTCTCGAATAAGCACACAGGGTGTGTATATTAGAACATGTGGTGTAGTGCTCCATGCTTGGTTTGTTGGCTAAGGTTTTATGTTGTTATTTGATGTTCCATGTAATTTTTTATTCGGCTATATGCCTTGTTTGTCTCACTAATGCCGGTTTGTCTCCCTCTTTTCTAATATTTTAGCTTGCTCTTTACATTTGTTGCTCAGTTTCTATGCTTATAATATTGCTTATTCCTCCTTTTTTGGGTTGTTCAAACAAGCATCTTGTTTGTTGTACTTTATGTTTCTTACGGTTGGGGCCCCTTAATGGGTTTCCAAAATTTAATAAAAAAATCCTATGTTTCCTCAAGTTTCTGGGACGGCAAATTTTTTTGCCAAATTTGGGGGCAGTGGGGGGGAGGGGGGGACGACAAAGGGGACGACTAATAGAAATATAGGGAAATTTTGAAATATATACGAAAAATTTAAATGCTCATATGAAAACATGGATAAAGCATGCTTATATACATTCTATTCATATGAAAACATGAAATATAGCATGTGTATGATACTATGAAAACATTTTAGAACATACAACATTGTCAATACTCAATATGCATTCATAATTCAAAATTTCAATTCATCCACATTGTCAATATGCATATGATAATAGATATTAAAGAAATAACATACAAAATGCCCAAAGGCTACACTACTGCCATATAGTTTCATTGTCAATTATGATATGAAAATCAAAATACTAAAATAGTAAATTATAAATAAATAAATAGAAGTACAATGCTGCCCCTACTCTGCATCTCCTAACATTCCATCAAAATCAGAGTCCTCTGAGTCTCTGCCACTATCATGGTCCATCCACGTCTACCTCATCCAACGGAATCCCAACCAATCCCTCTGGTGTCTCCTCACCAACCTGCGCCACATCTTCGAGATCAACATCACATCGTAAAGCTAGAGTCTATCAATACTCTAGAGTCTAACAATCCTGAAGTCAAAGAGCACTATTCACAACCAATAGCTTCCCTGAGTGTCTAGAGGTAAGTCTATTCCTCTTGATAGAGTGGATAAAGCCATATGTGGACCAATTCCTCTCTGCATTAGAGGAACTAGCAACCTGTGAAAGGCGAGTGGCAAGAAACTTCAATTGTCATGTATCCCTCCCATGCCATGTCCACCATCCAATAGGGTCTCTTTGGGCTAATATAGCTATGTCCAACCTCGCCCGTGGTTTACTCAATGTAGGACCACGAAGATTTGTGAAGTCAAGGAATTGTGTGCGAAGTATGGAAGCCTCCTCTGTATATATCTTATCAATGGCCCACGTGAACCCATCTAAAACCTCATCATCATCACCTGGAGGCACCCTTCCATCCCTTGGTGCATACCATTTGGGATTCACTGCAGAGGCTGCCATATGAAGCGGGGTGTTCATTATGTTCCACCTCTATGTCACAATGGGCCTAATAAGTTGCTCATAGAACCTCGAAGTTGGATCCTTAGCCAAAACTATTTGCTTAATCTTCACAAGCATACTGTCAAATGTCTCATATATCTCTCCAAGACCAGGAGAGTTTGTATCAGCATATCTGATGACATCTACAATAGGTGAGATGATAGAGCAAACATATCTGCAAGTACAAAGTTCAAAATATTAAAATCAGAATAAAAGTCAGCAATCTAATATTTAATTTTTAAAACAATCAGCAACTTAATAATAAAATTAGTGATGTCTTACGTCACAGTGGACCACCAATTGTCATCAAGGATCTTTTGTTTGGCAGATTTTCGTTCAATAGAGTTTAATTCCCGCAATCTAACCCACTCAAGATTCACCACCATCAACTGTAGAGGATCATGCACCTCAAGCATCCTCTCCAACAAGATGAAGTGACATACCTACATTAATTAAAATAATATAAAAATTGTGGCATATCTATATTCAAAGTTCATTAAAATAAAAAATTGGAAGTTTGATACAAAATTAAATGGCATTAGCATACCTTGTTTCAACGGGTTTGAGAAACTCCTTTGAAAATGATCTAAAGAGAGCAAGTGAGGTGTGGTGGTTGCAAATGAACATTTGAATGTCTCTAGCTTCTGCCACCACTTGCTTCACCCAATCTAGTTTTTCTATGTCTTTCAATACATTGTTCAATGCATGAACACGACATGGGGTCCAAAAGATGTGCTTGTAAACACCCTCCACCATCAAACCTGTTGATTTGCACAGATGTGTTGAATCATTGATCACTTGTACAACATTAGCAGCCCCAACCTCCTCTATGGCATCTCTCAAAATGTTAAACTGGAACTCTACAGCCTTGCGCTTCCCTAAACAGTCCACGGCTTTCAGAAAATAAAAACCAGCAGGGCATGTGACAATGATATTGATGAGTGATCGATGTCTAACATCAGTCCACCCACAATATCATTGAAAATTTTGTACACTTGGGGAAATATACAAAATTGTGGTTTCAACCACAGCATGTGAGTAAAACTCTCCTAATTAAGGGAAGGCTCCCCCTATCTAACTACAACTTTGAAAATAAAATAGAATGGGACAGCAATCTTTCTTCTTCTTTCAAGAAAGACAATATCCTTTTCTTTTCACAGAAAAGGATAGCGATTTGATATAAACTGTAGTAACCACTTTGAAAATGAAATGAGAGAAAGGAAATGAAGTTTCCTAAAAGCGCAAAGACTTCCGTCACTTCCTTCGGGATGGGACAGCAATATCAAGCTCAAAGACTTGATTATGTGAAGTCCTATCTACCCTTTTCTACACTAATGCTATAAACAACAAATTATAACAGCTCAAAGACTGGAATATCTTATTCTTTTCTACTTAAAACAATGGGAAGTAGTATAAGCTCAAAGACTCACAACTATTTCTCACAAAATCTACTCCTAAATTCTCCTAAGAACAAGTGAAAGCACAAAGACTTACAGCTTCTCTCAACAAAATATTTATTTTAATCTATATTAACCTCAACTAGTTGCAGCACAAAGACTGCAAATCAGATGTGATTAAGCTCTTTAAAAAACACTTGCAAGAAAGATAATATAGAACACAAACTCAAATATGTATCACAAAGGCTCAAAGCTTGAGCAATTTCCTTCTATTCATTTCAATTCTTGAATTTACACATGAAAGCTCAAAGACTTCTTTGCTGTAAATTTGACAGAGTGTTTGCTTGTTTTTCAAAAGATAAAAATTACAATAGACCCCTCAAATAATTATAGAGGAGGAGTCTTAAGAAAAAGGTGGGAGGATCCTAACTAACTTGGGAGATTCTCTCAACCACCAAGACTTATTCAATAACTAACTAAGACTTAAATAACTAACTAAGACTTATTCCAACTACAATCCTAATTGAACACAACTTGTAGTTGCTTTACATGTAATTACAAAAGTGCAAGTAATGAGTTAACTTGCATTTTACAAAAAGGCTTTTACATGTAACTTGTCAAAAGAAAAACTACAACTAAAGATTACAAAAGTGAAAAAAATACAACTAAGTGTTGAAAAACACTTAAGTTGCAACACGTGAAGAGATGAATCCTTCAAACTTTTGGATGATCATTTGTAGTTCACCAGGATCCGGTTCATGGGTGTTCTTGGCAACAACCACGATCTTCACAATGGTATCATGGCATCGGAGGAGCGCAGAGCTGTTTTTCTCCAGTATGGACTGGATTTCATGCAAAAAGATTTGGTGTTTCATCAACATTTGAATTGAAGCAACTGAGAATTGTTCGCTTCTCCATTCATTATGAATCCTCATCTGTAAATCAGCAAGAACTTCTTCTGGAATCAGCTCTCCATCCTGACTTGTTATGTTGCAAGAGGCCTTTTCACAATGAGAGACAATATCTTGGAAAACTTTACCCCGTAATCTCATTGTATCACCAATCTCCTCAATGAGGGATTTAAGAACAAGGGCCTTATTTTCCAAGAGCTCTTCAAATTCCAAGTACATAACTCTGGAAGAGATGATGGCATGTTCCTGTAGAACACTCAACTGTTGTTGGGGCATGGTACGCCAAATTGTCAAACTATCTTCAACACTTTCTAGATTCTTTTTCAAAGTATCAGAAGTCTGATCCAGTTTCTCTTCAACGGTTTCTAACTTAAACATCATCTGAAAAATGTCTTTCATCACTTATGCACATAGATCATGAAGCTGATCAACCCAGGAAGCCAATGCTTGTACCTTTTGAGCAGCCCTTTCCACTCCATGAATTGATTCTTGGGAACCGGAAGAACCTATGGAGTTACTCCCTTCAGTAGTAGGTTTTGTGATTTTACGAACAGCTGCCATAAGTTGTCGGTTTTCCTCTTCTAGCTTGTCTTTTTTTGCTAGAAGTTCATCACACTGTTGTACCAATGAAGCTACAGAAAATTGAGCATCATGTTTAATCACCTCATGTGTTTGTTTACCCAATTCTAACCTTGTAACTTTGTAATCAGCAGCTGACATTTCTTCAAGTGGCTTATCTACACTGGGTTCAACAATTTCAACTACCTTCATCTTGTTGCTGTCAATAATTACTCTAGAGATAGTCTTGGCCTTTTTAGCAACCTTGGATCTAGACTGTTTTAGTTGCTAATAATCAAAGGCATCAGGTGAGATTTCTTGCTTCTTCCTTTTTGGAGTAAAAGAACTAAGCCATGGAGGTAAAGCCATCAACTCTCCTTCAGTAGCAGTTGTAGGCAAAGGAGAAGCAGTTTCTGTTTGAATAACCGTGGTAATCCTGGGAGGAATATTTGTTTGGATGGCGACCACGGTTTTCTCAGTAACCAATGGGCATGAAGATTGCCTCATGAATTCTTCATAACCAGAAGTGGAGGTATCAATCTCTGACAACTGGATACAAGCAGGAGTATCCTCAGGAACTTCCAACACACTCTCTTGTTGATGATCAAGAGGTGGCTTGTATGTCGAAATAGGAATGGCATTTTGAGGAGATTCATCCACAAGCAAGTCAGGAGGAGAAAGGGGCATCTCAATGGAAACTGGGGGAACGATCACATGAGGCGAGTCCGATGCTAGAGACTTGGGAGCATCATCAGATTGCTGCCCTTCTTCTGGATTGTCAAGATCAATCACCTGAACATGAAACCATGACTTTTCCTTCCCACGAACTGTCGTTTTCTCAGGAGGAAGCACTATTGCCCAACTAACTCGCAATTTGATCCTTGTGCCCGAAGATGATGCGCCTTCCTTGTTGTCAACCTGAATCTCAGACTTACGTCCAAGAGGCCCCGTAGAATCATCTTCTTTTCCAATCTTGATTCTTATGAGTCTAACAACATTACTTTTCAGCCAAGCATTGGTGTTAGCCAAGATAGGTTGAAATCTCTCAAGAATGGATATGCACTCCTTGTGTGACCATTGGATTAAAGGAAGTGGAACTTCCTCAACCCTTCGTGAAATATATTCAGGTTCAAGTACGTGCCCATCGTCAATCATCCCTTGTGGAATATCCACCAAGTTCAAATCAACAACTTGCTCAACAGTGAGCCTGCAGTAATCCATCTTCAAAACCTCGACCTCTGTATGGAGATCTACCCAGATATCCTCAATGCGATGCACATGCATGAAGGATTTTTTGATCTTCTCCTTCATACCCCGGTAATCAAAATCAGCTATGGACTTAAACCTTTTGAGCTTAATTTCCTGCATTTCAGTCTCCATGGCCTTGGCTTTAACGGATGTGACAAGAGAATACCGACCAATTTTTAATGGGTTTGTTGTAGAGATCCCCATTCCAACTTTATGTCTGGCGGACTGATGAGTGTGGACAGCCATGGTGTGATGTCCCCTTCTAGCTAGAGACATCACTCTAGCTTGTGATTAGCCTATCAAAGACCCTCGTAGGCTAGTAGGATTGGATAGAGGGTCACCTTGGCATGGAGATCTTCCGGGGACAGAGCAGAGTACACTTCTGGGTTGCCAGAGTTTGTTTATGATGAGTTTTGCTTTGAGTTTGGCTTGGCCAGGCTATTTTTTGCAGTTGGAGATGGACCCCTGCTATATTTAGCAGACATCACGGTCATATGGGTGGTCAACTGGTGAGCTCCAGTTTCAGACGGCATAGCTAAATTCAAAATATTCGTGGAGTTAGACAAGTTTGAATAACTTAGCATTTATTATTAAGTGATTTAATAATAAAGTTATAAAGTGACTTTATATTATAATCACTTAACTTGAGGGTCAACTCATCATTAGACGGGGCCATGTTTTTAATTAAATTATCTGAGCCAGACTATTGAAATATTAAAATTAAATGCCCATTTAATGATTAAAATCATTTTGACACCCAAAGTGAAATTAAATGAAACTACAAGAAAAATTGTAGTTAAGAGGATTAGGGTACGATTTGCAAAAAAAAAGATATATAGCGTTGAGTTTGGAAAGAAGAGGATGGCTATTTTTATTTTGACATTGTGAAATTGAAAGGGTTTTTCTCTGGAGACTAGGGTTTTCAGCCACCATTGGAGGACGTAGTTGCTTCAATGTTCACCATCTGAGCTGATGAAATATTCAGTGATATTTGGTTTCAGGAAGACTTCATTCAGAGGTCTTATTCGCATCTAATTGCGCAGAATTGAAGAATAAATTCATGAGAAATTATTGCAGATTTATTGAAGAAACTTTGGTGATTAACAAGTACGGTACGGACTGCTACAATACCGCCGTACGGACTGCTACAGTGCCGCGTGAACAGTGTTGCCGTAATCCCCATTCCAACTTTATGTCTCGTGGATTGATGAGTGTGGACAGCCATGGTTTGTCTTCCCAACTCCATAAGAATGATCTCATCAGTTGGGTATCTAGGAAGCATGTATGGCTGCCCACTATAGCATCCGATTCTCATATAGGTGAAGGTCGGGAACTGTAGAAACAAGAATCCATACTCGCTCACCCTTTCCCATGCCTCATCTGATACCCTTTTGTTCTTCAAAGTTTTGTCAAACTGACACATGAAGTAACCGAAGAATGCATCTTGGACTCTTCTGAAATGCAATCTGCTGGGTCTCAAAGGCAACTGATCATAATATTCCCATACTGGTATAAGCGAGTGATCACCCTTGGTAGAAAGACCTGGAAAATGCCTAAGTGATGCTGCCAATGTAATGACCCCTTCTCAAACCTGATCCTTTCTGCAACCGTTGGTCTCTTTCTAGGAAGCTCGGAGGCCAGTCGGAGGGTAAAATTAGGGTTTCCTATTTTTGAGGAGGTCTTTTTGGATGGGTTCATCGTCGGCTTTTTCTGATGGTTCAGAGGGCTTCGCAACGATGTCTTCATCTCAGTTTTTGGAGCAGTTTTCAGAATTTACTATTTTTAGTAAGTTCTATTTTTGGCAGGGCTCGCGTGGCATCGGGCAATCTCTACATCCTGTTCAGTTAACTCCAGGAGCATGGTCAGGTTCTAGCTTCAGATTTTGGAGTTGTGTGGTCAAGTAACTTTATTTTAATTAAATAATCATTATAATTATAAAGTTGCTTATCCCCCCTTGGCCTAGTCCAACAACTTAAAAACATCACTTAAAAGGGGGGCTTTATGGGTGGCGCCCTCATGGAGGATTTAATTAATATTTTATCCTTGGCCAAAGTCAAAACATGGCGAAACTTACCAAGGTGATATTTTTATATTATTTCATTGACTTTTTGGCTAGGTGTGATGGCGCCATGTTGAGGAGGGGATTAGGGTTTGCCTTGGAAATCGAATTAGGGTTTTGAGGAGGCAAGTGAAGCTATTTATTGGAGTCTTGGGAGGATTGAAGGGATCTTTTGGCAGAATTTGTATTTGGGCAGCCGTCTGGCTCTGGACATGCTTCAAGGAATGGAAGCCTTCTAGCATAGGCATCTCTTCTTGCTTGAAAGATAGCAACTAGGGTGTTTATATTCTCTATGTAATTGCATTTAGCCGTAGTTTATCATCAGAGTTTTCATTGTAATCATTTAGGCTTATAGTTCATTCATTTTTTTGCATCTAGAATTCCCGCGACTAATTTCATGTTTTGTTCACAACCAGAAAATACAAAAAAATTGCATTGTGGGTATTAGTTCTTTGCATTTGCCTCACCTAGGCGTTGCATTTCCTAGGGTTTCAGCAAGTTTGGTTCATGCATTTATTTTTAATGACAAATCGTATTTTGCAGCCAGCCGTACCATTTTAAATGCATTAGAAATCGTGCCATTTTCCATTGTGAGGGTTTTGCAGTGTTGTTTGAGTCTTTCGCAGGTTTCCACGTCACCAAGGCATTTTGCAACTAGTTTCCGGAGGAAAGAAGATTGTACGAGGAAGAAATGAGCTGTTGGCAGTGATCCATGGGTTCGCGGTTGAATGTGCAGATTTATGTTGAATCAGAAACTCTCTTCTTAAAGGGGAGTTGTGAAAGAATTTCTTTTGATTGTAATCTGACCAGTAGTACTGGCAGTCTTGAACTGTGATCTTGGTTGTAATTGTCAAGCTAACCAAACTTATCTTATCTACCTCCATCCTATGGTAGCTCCTCTCCCTGTTGGGATTGAAAGCACATCCTGGATGTCGAGTGTCTTTTCAGTTTCTGCAATCAATTAAATTCAAGCATTTAAGTTTCACTCCGTCATATGGTAGCCCCTATCCGTCTGGAGTGGGTAGCACATACTTGGCGTTGAGTTCCTTCCAGTTCTAGATTTCAGGGACCCTCTGACCAATGCTCGCCATCCCGGCGCCATACTGGTTAGAGTTCTTTGCATAAGCAACTAAGATCCTCTGACCAATGCTCATCCACACGGTGCCATTCTGGTTAGGGTTGCTTCAGCAAATCAAATACTTTTTCTCAGAACTAATTGATCACTCATATAGTTGTTGTAATTAAGTTGATCAAAAATTTCAAAAAAATTGGCTAGGGATATTCCAGCCAAGTACACCAAATATGAGTTCATGTAGAAAGTCATGGTGGAAGAGACCGCTGAAAGTTGTTCACAAGGCATCGCTGATGACTTCTCCCCATGATATATGATGGGACTGCCTTATGAACATGATGAACTGGTACATCCAAGGCTCAAAAACATTAGAATGTTCAAAGCCCATTATCCTGCTGAGGAGGGTTACAATGTCTCCTATTTCCCATTTGAAGTCACAGCGGTACAACTTAGCCCACCTTGAGAACGCGGCTCGTGGCTCATGGATCCACCAGTTGATATGTAGTTTATAGTCTTTTTCCCTTTTCACATAATACTCAATTGCACTCTCTTTGGAGATTTCCATGTAAACAGGTGCGAGAGGTATTCTGAAGACATTCTCAATTGTGTCTGCATCAAGGTGGATTATTGCTTCGCCATCATCATTTTTAATGATTCTTGTCTCCTTGTCAAAGTGTTGGGCGCAAGCAAGAACAAATTCAGGTTCTAGGGCAGCCACCGGAAAGAAGATGCGTGATGGATATGGCTGTCCAACAGCCACTGCATATTGCTATCTTGTGGATCCTCAACCCTCTTGACAAATTCCGACATGTCTACATGCCCTATCTCTGTATCTCTAATACGATCCAAAGGAGAGGAAACTTGGGAAGGTGCAACTTCGTTTCGGTACTTGTCATATTTGTATTTCATCTTTTTTGGAATTGATGATGACGACAAATCTGACATTGATGGACAACCTGGAATACTGTGATGAAGACTTAAAAGCGTTAAGGCAACATCATATTCAGCTGCAAATAACATTTTTCCTTCTTCAAATGGGAAAAACTTCGACTCTTGAACTTCACGACTTTGTGAGAGAAAGAGGGTAAATAGATGGAAATGGGGGAATCTTGACTTTGACCAATTTCGGATCTTGGGGAAATTTTCGCAAGTATACAAGTTGGAGAAGGCATACATGCAATCGAATTTTTAAAACCCGAATGCAAGTACACTTGTAAATTTGCAAATGGAGAAATGGATGGAAAATGAGAATTAGACTTGTGGAAAATGACAAAAATGGAAAGTACGGATATGGGTGACATGAATGGATAAAAACGGGAAGATCCAGGAATGTCATTTTCATGAAAATGGGAAGAACTTTTCAACATGCAACCCGGTTCTTAAAACCCGATTTTGAAAGGAAGGGTATTTCACATCTTTTCAACTTGGAATTTTAACCAAAAATGGTTAAATTCTTTAACCATAAGGGAAGAACAAAGATTTCCAGCCAACTTGTAATTGGGATTTAAAATGCCAAATACAAGTAAAGAGAGAAAATGGGGAAGATCAATGCAATTCAAAAATTGCATATCAAGGGGGAAAAACACTCTGACAAAACCAATTTTTGGGGCAAGAACAACATATTTACAAATTTACAACTAGAAAGGAAAACAAAGAAAACAAGAAAATAAGAAAATGAAACAAGAAAAGAAAAGAAATCATAACTCGTTTCAAACTGAAAATGCCTCTCCAAAAGATGCAACAATCTTGGAATGAAGAAGACAATCCAATAAATAAAGACAATCCGCAATGCCAAACCCTTGCCACGTTTTTACAAAAATGCCATTTGAATAAAAAAGTGGTGACCAATGCAAATAAAATGGCACGAAAAGTGGCCAAATCTCCCTCTAACTCCAATGCATAAGCAAGAGATGCAAAAACGACTTGGGAGATTGCTGCTTCGTGGAGTAAAGATCCCTCAAAAAGTGGATTCAAGGAATCACGTGGTAGATTTTGAAGGAGAAAAAACAGCAATCTAAAACCCCCAAATGGCATGAAAGATGTCTAAAAATGCATGAGACTAGGAAGGAATCCTAAACGCCTTCTACCTCCAAAAATTTCTCCACAAAAACTCGCTTAAAATCCTCAAAAAACGTTTTTCCTTGCTGATCGGGTTTTTGGGAGAGAATATCAAGTTCGAAATAGCATGAATTGGAGAAAATCGAGTTTTTGGGATGCAATAACAAGTTTAAAATTGCACTTTTTCATCAATAAGACAAAAATCGGGTTTTTTTTTTTTAAATGCAATTACATGTTTAAAATCCTCAAAAATGCACTTTATAGAGAAAATCAGGATTTTTGGGCAAAATAACAAGTTTTAAATGCACTTTTCTCATTCCTAGGCAAAATCAGGCTTTGGAGAGAGATGTGCAAGTTTAAAATCACTTGTAAAGGGAAAATAAAATCCCTACAACAAATTATAATTCACTTGCACACATGTAATAGGGGTTTAAAATCCCCATTACAAGCAAAAACCATTAAAGTAGGGGTTTTAGAAAAGAATTACAAGTTTACTTGTAACTTAACCAAAAAATCCCTATTTTAACTGAAAAAGCCAAAAAGCATCAAGGGGGAAATAAAAAGCAGATTACAAGATTTTATTTTTCAATAAAGTGCACTTGTAATTAGCCAAAAATTTCCCTACAAAGACCAAAACAATGGAAATCATTAAAACTTGCAGTTCAAGGAAAATTCTCCACCTGCAGTCAGGGAGAAAAACCCGAAATTGAAGGAAAGACATAGCAAACGAATCCAGAATGTGACGAAATTCGAAACGTAGTTCGAAGATGGACTGAGGATTAAGCCAGTCCGAGGATTAGTCAAAATTCTGCCTCGGCAAGCATGCCATAGAGTAAAATTTTCATTTTTTCACAAAAATTTGATGTAATGGTCCTTCATTTTTTAAAACAAAAATGAGGACAACAAATGAGTGGTCGATGTCTAACATCAGTCCACCCATCCATCACAATAGAGCAACCAGTCCTCATCCAAGTTCGTTTCATATCCTCCATTAGCACATTAATGATGCAGAGGACTCAAGGGTGGATGGAAAGTCAGACAAAACACACTTCAACATGGACAAGTAACTCAAACTTACAATGGACTTTCATGGCCAACTTCTTATGCATCATGGGAACATGACAACTATGCCACAAGGGTCAATAAGAGGATCCACCAACACACACAAGGAACTCACTATCTTTAGAGCATTATGAGCATCAAAGATCATCATAAAACCTGTCCTAACACTTGGCATTAATTAGAAACCACCAACAAGGGTACCTCCTTCACACAAGGCTTCTAGGCCTACTAGGCCTCCCTGTCTGGTTTTTTGACTTTAACTTCCCAACCCTTGACCATGGGCACAAATCAAAAACATTTTAAGATATCCTTTTCAGAGATACACAACATATGTAGAAACCCCTATAAGTTACTTTGAGACATTAGGGTCAAATTCGGACTGTTGCAGGTTTGAGGGATCACAATTAGCCCTATTTTACAAAGCCACTACCTCTCAAATGCACACAAATCCTCAACCAATGGTTCTAACATGTGTCATGCATCACCAAACCACCAAATCAACTAGTTTTGGGCACCCAAACTCGCTGATCTGCAACAGGTTCACACATTACTTCACTTTATCACTATTTTCTAAGCCTGTCACATAGAGATGCCAGGCTAGGCCTTCTTCAAACTTGCACCATACCTGATCTCCTACCTTGAAACCAAAAGGAACCTTGAAAGGACATCTAAACCCACCATTCCACCAGGTATCAGAAAATTCCCACGGTGGAATGGAGAGTTATTAGCATTTTTGTGTCAAAGCCCTGGATTGTGAGGGTTTTTGGACAGTTTTTGAAAAAACCTCTACAAAATGCTCAAAACTTTATGGAATTGAATGAAATCAGTGCCAAATGAAAGGTAATTCACCCCTCTTTCAAATGAGTCTGATCTTGATCCTTAAATCTTCCGTACCAATTCAGAATAAAAGCTGCAACAGGACTGGTATTGTAAAAATCTGGAGATTGCAGTCATTAAAATGATCATAACTACTTCAAATCTAAATGAAATTTAATGCCACAAAAGCCAAAATGAAGGTAGTTCACTACTCTAACACATCGAATTAGTTTCCAATCAAAACATGATGAATTTCATACTGAAAAATGAAGAGAACCAGACTGCTATGCCCAGAACTGCATAAAAACTCCAACTTTCATTAGCAAAATTTCCAAAATTCCACCAACCAACCTTGGATGGCGTGCCAAGGGTCTATATATATACCCAACCAAGTGGGTTACATCCTCAAACAGCCATAAACTAACTTTCAACCACATTTCAAAAAGTTGCAAAAATTGTCATAACAATGACAACTTTTGCAGCTTTTACATTTTAAACCATATGGACCCCAAACTTTCCAAATTGGGTCTCAATAAATCAAAATGCCCTCCAATGGCCTTATTTGCATAAAAGAACACAAAACAAACATAAAATTCAAATTTTCACCTTTTCGACCAAAACTGGGTCCTGTTGATGTGTATTTTGTACACAACCAAACACAGAATAAAATACCTAAGTATCTTATCCTCTCTTGAACAAAGTTCCCGACTGCTGAAGATCTCGCTGAAGGATCAATCGGAGTAACTCCAAGGTTCTGTTATGTACGATCTCTACGTGTGGATAAGCTCTCTGTGGTATGATGTGATTTTGCTGGGATCACAAGGGGACTTACACTATATGACCTGAACATTTGATTTGCTGGAATCACAAGTCCTATCTACTGGTTGAGATATAAAGAAATATCAAAAGATGAAAGGTTCAGAAAGCCTACTCTAAGACCTAGAATGCGAGAAGATGGATGAACGACTAGGTGGAATCCTACTGGGTTGGGTCTCACCATCAGGCTTGAACAATTCGATACCAACTCAGTGCGATCTTCTAAGGGATGCTTCCAAATATGTCCAAATCGTATACCATCAGATACCGATCACCATTCAAGATAATGCGGGAACAACAAAGGTGCTATGACTCGGAATTAAGCTCGTTTTATGCCAGTTGACCACGCAAGGCGCTCTTACAGTCATCAAAAGGCTAGTGGTGTGGATTAGACGGATTCCACACAAGTGCATTCAACAACTTCTTTCATTCAATCTAACTATTTACCATCTACAATGAACATTCAACAAGAGACCATGCATATTGCAACGAAACGACATATTTCACCATATCTTCAATGAAAAAGAAGTTTGTTTACAATCACTGGCAACAATTTCTTGCCTTGTCCTCCTAATTTATTCTAATTGCTATTCTATCAGTTGACTATTCACAATTAGCTAACTATTCACCCACTATCAACTATTGACTAACTATTATCTATTCTCTGACTACTAACTTTTACAAATGAAGAGCTAGGGCTTTATATAGAGAGCCCTTTACATTTCAATGGCTTAGATTGATTTAGGATGAATGGCTAGGATTACAAGATGAAAACCCTAATTAGGGTTTGTTACAACAAAACCTTTTAGCCAATGAGAAAATTACATTCAATGCATGAGAACCAATAGAAAACAGGGGTAGGTGCCTCGAAGTTTGTGTTATCACTAATGAGTCAGGTACATTGAATCTGGACATGCTGATGTGGACCTATCTGACTGGAGGAAAAGTGACTGGGATGCCACCTTGTCTGGTACTTCCTCTGTGATGACTTTTGTCGATCCTCCATCGTCCTTGATATACTTGATGAACAATGTACCCTTCCTTGGCTCTCTTGTGTTTGCCTATGAGATCCTCTTGAAGAGGTCTTCCTTTGACCTTGATGTTGAAATATTCTTCTTGAGATCCTTGTTCCGATCTTCCTCCAACCTAGTCTTTCTGATTTCTTTCATTTCCTTCTGCAAAACAAACAAATGAACATCAAACACATGATATATAGCTTATACAATCTCTGATTTTATGCATCAAACACATGATATATAGCTTATACAATCTCTGATTTTATGTGATTTGCAGGCCTGATAGGTGCAGGTTTAGGGGAGATTGTCCTTTTCTTGAGCAAATTTGCTCTTGCTATGATGAATTCAGTCCTTCCTTTATTGAATTTTGCTGTTGTTAGGATGTATTCTGCGCCTTAAAGTGACTGATCTCTATAAGACCTGAAATTTGCCTCCTCAATCACCAATCTGTCTAATGAAATCTGCTTTTGAAATTCGCCTTGATGAATTCAGTTGCTCCTCAAATTCGCTCTTGTCGAATTCGGCTTGTGAAGATTGTTGACAAATCTGGAATTTGCTTCTTAACTGCTGAAGGATTTCGCTCTTTGAAGAAGAATGTTTGAAATGAATGATGAATAATGTAAGAATCAACCTCCCTTATATAGGCGCCTTTATGGGAGAATGCACTTCTTTGATGAAAGCCGACTTTGTTTGGATGAATAAATCAATTGTATTTCCCTTTAGCTGGCCAACTTCTCTTTAAAAAATTCGAATTTGCTTTTGCCGCCAAAGTGAGATTGGTTTATTAATGCATCAAATGTTTCTAGGTTGACTTGCACTTAGTCTTCTCCTGATCTTTTCGGTTTTTTACCATTATGCAATTGCCTTTAATAGAATTTCGCCTTGGTACCTTAGAGAGGGACATAAGCGAGCTAGGATATAAGTCAAATTTTCATCAATATTTGATGAAGGCAAGCTTAGTTCTCACGATCTGCATGAAGTTTAGGATGCTTGAACACTTGAAACCACCATGAAGAAGACTTACAACACACCATCATTAGCATATTACTCATCCTCAATGCATTTCGCTCCTGTACCTTTGGAAGGTACCTGAGCGAACTAAGGGCTGATCTTAGTTTTCTCACTCACATACTCAATTTTCATTATCATTAAAAGGCTCATGCTGCAACAAAGGCTTAAATTACCTTCAAGAAGGCTTGTCTTGATATCTTGATTAACTAAACATTCTTCTTCAAGAGATTTCGCTCCTGTACCTTTGGAAGGTACATGAGCGAGTTTCTTCCTCTTGACTCAATTCACGCTTCATTCCTATCACTTTGCCTTAGACTTGATTTTTGAAATTCTCTTCTCATCGTGCTCAAGTCAATCTGCTCCCAACTTTTCTTAAAACAAGATCTTCTTAGTGTTTTAGGTGAGATAGGAGGTCCTTCCAAGAGATTTCGCTTGTGTACCTTAGAGAGGACCCTTAGGAAAATTCGCTCCTGTACCTTTGGAAGGGTCAGGAGCGAATTTTGCTTGATAGCTCAAATCCTTAACCTTTTGCCATTCAACTTCATTTCAATGTACTTCAAAGGCATAAAAGAATCATCTCCCCTTCACTCAAGGCCTAAAAGCAAAGCATGAATTTGATCCAAATGAGAAGGAAGAGGGGAGCTCTAGTGAAAGGGTCAGGAGCGAAATTGACAATGCTGCTCAAATTCTCCATACTTCATCATTCAACTTGGTTTGAATTCTCTTTTAAAGGCACGCATAACTCAAGTTTCTTTCAATCAAGCCTTGAAGGCATGAGTTTGGATCCAAGTAAGGAGCAAGAAGGTGTTTTTAAGAAAATTCGCTCTTGTACCTTTGGAAGGGTCAGGAGCGAATTTTATGCTTGTCTTAGCTTCTTCTCCAAATTTCTAAGTTCAAGCTTGTTTAAATTCGTCCCCAAAGGTAAGTTCAATTTGATTCCTCTCCAATCAACACTCTAAAGTGAGATTTCCATCCAAAATAGAAGCACAAAGAGAGCCTAAGAAGAATTCGCTCCTGTACCTTTAGAAGGGTCAGGAGCGAATTTGATGCTCTAGCTCAAATTCTCATCTCTTTCTTCAAATCTTCACGTCTAAACCTCATGACCTTGCTCCTCAAAGGGAAATGAATGGAATTTGTATCAAACAAAGCCTTAAAGTGAAGTCTTCGATCCAAATAGGGGGGCAAAGGGAGCCTAAAGAGAATTCGCTCCTGTACCCTTGGCGAAATTTGATAATCTAGCCCAGGGTCTCCAATTTTCTCCAATTTTACACGCTCAAGTCTCAGGAAAACCGGTGATTTTGTCCTCATTTGCCCAAGCAATTGTGCTTAATGAAATTGTCCTAGATTGTGTTGAATTCACTTCTTCCTTGTAAAATTCAGGTTTCCTTTTCCCATAAATCTATCACTTTTAGATTGATGAAATCCAACCTGAATCTAATATGGACCACGTCTGTAGAAATACCCCCAATCTGCTCTTCGTTATTCAAATTAAGATCCTTCTGCCTCAACCTTGAATTAAGCACAGAACTAGACTTCAAACAAGTTGCTTTTGCTTCATCTCAAGCAGAAATTGACCTCAAATCAGGTCTGATTGTAAATTTAGTGTTGGATGATTATGATGGCTTGCATCTAATTAGGTCTGCTCCTTTTGAATCCTGCTTCCTGAATTGATTTAGGTCTGATCTGCTCTGATTTTCCCGAGTCTTTTATTTTTTCACCTGAAAGTAAAAAAAAAAAAAGACAATTTCAATTAAGAAGAATCAAACAAAACTTAACAACATTATTAGCTTTATCAATCTGGAAATGAATTCTCTCTCGGTACTACTGTCTTGAAATCTAATATTCTTCACCTTCCATCAGATTGGACCCTGAAAGATGACACTTGGTGAAATTCGCATCAACATGATTGAGATTACCTTCAAAATAAGTCTGATTCACCTTTCCCCCATGCTGGAAGTTAACTACCTTTATCTCTGCCTTGTTCAAATTGAGAGTTTTATGCTCTTCTGCAGTAGATCATATTCGGGCCTGCCCTGCTCTTCTTATGATTTGATTTTGAATTTAAATCCCCCCCAATGTTTTGTTTATGTGACACATCTTCAACTTCAGAGGCCAGCTTGTTTATTTCCTAAGTTCCACACCTTACATTGTGTTTCATAGTGGCATGTGTTGGGAATATTAGGAGCCAAATAAAATGATGAGGTGGCTGCTTTACTTTTAAACAAATAAAAAATAAAAAATGTCTCAAAAACTTTTTCCTTTACCTTAGAGTTTGGTGGGGCCCAATCAAGGCTACGGTGGTAAAGGAAGTCAAAGGAAATACTATGCCTTAAAACAAGCTTTTAGATTCTCCATTTAAGATTTGTGGGGCCCAAGCAATATGTGGCATGGTAATTAAAAACACTTAAAATCTCCAGGCTAAAGCTCAGTGGGTCCCAACAAGAGTCTTTAATAAAAAGTTAATTCAATTCTCCATTTTGAGTTTAAAGTGGGGCCCAAAAAGGCGATGAGAGGAATGTGAGGGAAGTGGTAAGGGAAGCTGCTACGTGGAGAAAGAGGGGAAATGGGATGTTGGAGGAAAGGGGGACATAAGGGATATAAATAATGGAAGTAGGAGAAGCGTCGGGTTAGGAGGTATAAGAGGTAGTGGATGGAGTTAGGGAAGGTTAGGGAGTAAAATGTAATGGGAGGTATGAGGGGGTAATGAAAGGGTAGAGGGGTGTGGGTTATAATGGGATGAGGTTTAGACTAGGGGAAGGAAAGGTGGGATAGATGGGTAAGAAGGTTAGGGGTAGGGGGAGAGGTAAGATTAGGGAAATAAAGGAAGTGAGACTTATGGGATGTGGGTTAGAATAGGTGATTTTAGGGGAATAAAGGGGGAAAGGAAGTTAGTGTGGATGGTAGGTTAAAGGGAGTGTGAGATAGAAGGTATGAGGGGAAGAGAGATGTTAGGATAGAATAGGGATAGGGGTAAGGTGGAAAGGAAGTTAGTGAAGGGAGGTGAGGGTGTAAGATGGAAGGGTAGGTTTAAGTTAAGTGAAGAGAGGTGAGGGTGTAGTGGTAGGACTAAATGTAGGTGAAGGGTAGTAGATGAGTATGTTAGGTGAAGGTGATAAAAGATAAAGAGAGATAGAAGGTAAGGGATATGGAAGTGGAAAGGGTAGGGTGAAATGGTGATGGTAGGAAAGGGGAAGTGGAAAGCCGTTAAGATGGAGGGTTATGGAATGAAGAGAGACGAAAGGATGAAAGGGTGAAATGGTGATGGCAAAGGAGAGGAATGGAAATGAGAGTCATCAGGCCTGGGCACCCAAGGGCAGTGTTGGGAGAAGTGGAAGTGATAAAATCTTGGCTGGGTAAAGGAAGTGTCGAACCTCGGTTCATCTTAAAGAGACAAACTTGATCTACTTCTGACCTCTTGACCCACTATACCTCTTCAATGCAAACGTTCATAGCGAAAGACTCAACACTAACCTAGAACTAAGCTAAGAGGACTAATCCTAGAAAGCGAAAAGCAGGGGTCCCCATTCGCAATGGGGCGATGTGTGAATACGTCACAACAGGTCCCTAGAGTGCTCCAGCACCATAGTTATGATAATTTTTGCAAGTTTTACATTTTAAACCATACGGACCCCAAACTTTCCAAATTGGGTCTCAATACATCAAAATGGCCTCAAATGGCTTTATTTGCATAAAAGAACACAAAACAAACATAACATTCAAATTTTGACCTTTTGGACCAAAACTAGGTCCCTAGGGTGCTCCTACACCAATTAACCTTGAAATACTCTTTGTTTAAGAGAGTAGTATGTAGCTTATGATCTCCAGGGGATGTGAATGTGGGACCAAAAGTAGCTAAATCTTTGACCATTTGTTTAAAGTAAGAGGAATGTGCCACATGAAATGGGATGGCGTTAGCGAAAAAGAATCTACCAATGGATGACTCTATAGCTTCACGTCCTTGTGTATTAAACAAAGCTTCTACTGACCCTCCCTTCTCACTACCCACCTTCCTCTTTCCTGAACCTCTTGTCTCAATTTGACTACTACTACCAATAATGGATGTGATAGGCCCAGATGTTTGTGAACATACAAAAGAGGTCGGTATTGCCAAAACTTGTTTCACCATTTCTGTCTCCATATGCAATCTATGACACTCTATCCTCTCCTCATCTTTTAGTTTTGGACAAGCTTTGACCCCATGGCCTGGAACATCCAAAAAATGGGATTTTACCCTTGTGTAGCTGCCCCTAAAATCTATCAAACAAACATGACAATCCCACACCCTGCTCCCTCCCGAATTTCCTTTCCTTTCACCCCTGAGCCTAGGTGTAACATATTGGAGAAGAGATTTGTTTTTATTAAAAGGGCCCTTTGCATATATTTCCATAATTTTTAAAGGACATTTAAATATGCTAGGTTGCTGCCCACTACTTCTCTTAGCACTTCCACTTGCCTTTCCACCAACCACTTCCACTTCATTGTCACTACTACTGTCACCCCCACTCATTTTTTTGAGTTTGATTCTTTGAATGAAGGTTTTAAATCAGACATTTCTCCATTTCATTCTTCAAATGACAAATTTAAAAATTTTGAAAACCAAAAATATTAATGAAAAAAAATATAGAAAATATGGGACCTTAACCTTGAATTGCAGAACAAATAATGCCTGGCAGCCTGGGTTATCAGTTGTATGATGTATCAAATGCTTAATGGTGAATTTGTATCAATTGCTAATTGCTTAATGCTTACGCCTTAGACTGAAATGAGAAATCAAAACCATCCCACATTCACACCATGACCACATGACCACGATACTCACTCCACTCTCCAGTCAAAGCCACACAAGTCGCAACCCAAGCAATATGTGAGAATCCCCACGCAGCCAAAATATTATCAAATCCCTCTCCAAAGCCCGATTTTTATTATTTCTTTCCTATAATCCGGAATCCCCAGTATGCGCTGAAGCCAAACAACGAAAGTTGAAAGTGGAAACAAAAAATCCAAAATGTCTCTGCCTCCTTTGATTTTCGTCGAACCTGGTCAAACAAGAATTATCGCTGCTGCCCTTAATAATTCACACAATACTGCATAGAAAGAGGAATGTCATGCTATGAAAAAAAACATTCGTTCATTAACTTAATAATAATAAATATTTTGTTATTATTGTAAAGCCGATTTAGGGTTTTTTTTATAGGACCCACTTTAGGCCAAAAAAATTTAAAAATACGTTAACTTCTATTTTTTTTAACTTGTGAAAAAAGGCCTCAATCGTGGGGGCGTTTGGCCATCCCCAAGATGATTAGGGAACGTCCCAACCATCCCCCTCCGTCCCCAAGACGTACGGACGTCCCCACGGCTAGGGCCAAAGTCTCCGTTTCCAGGACGTCCCCTAGGAATTTTGAAAAATTAAGGACAGGGGGGGAACATTCCCCAGCCGTCCCCAAGTCCTCGGAACATCCCCAGGACCAGGACGGGGGATTTTAGGCCAGGGACGCGTCCCCGGGTTACACAGAAAAAAACAGCTAAACTGGCTAAAGAATAACAATGGAGTTCATATGTGATGTAAAACTCAGTATAACACCACAAAAACTTGACTCTCCTTATTATCCTAGAGAGAAGAGTCCTCAATCACTTGGTAAGAGTATAGTGACTGTTTATAACAAAAAAGGAAAACCTGCTGACTTTGTCAATGCTATAATCATGTAGATAATCCCTATCTGTTTTGGTTCTGTTAGTAACATGAAATGTGACAACTTCAAGAGAGAAAGAAATATGAGGTGGTCAACCCTCTATATAAGACAACAAAATGGACAATAAAATAATAGTCCACTAAAGTTTAAAGAGCTGAACTTAATATATTCCTTTAAAGAGTTGAACAAAAGAAATGAATTCCTTTTCTATGAATCTAAAAAGGAAAAAGAAAAATAAGCAATAGCTATATTTAATGATGATACCAATTTGGTTTGTCAATTTAGAAAACGATTTAATTCACTTTGTCAAAAGAGATTTCTACAGCATGAGAGTAACAGAATAACAGCATTCATTGAATATGGAATAAGTGTAGAGATTTATCATGTTTACTACACAGTGGCACCTTTAGAAAAGGGTCATAGCTTAATTCCACATACTTGTGGGTGGTTTCCACCACTGGAAAGCAGCAAGCAGCACCATGTCTTCCTCTTGCCACAATGACAGCTAGCTCCTGAATTATTGAGAACTCTCCTTCACAATGTTTACAAAGCAAAAAAATTCTAGGACTCAGAAAATACAAATCATGAAAATGCAATCTAGTTTTCCTTCAGTGGTTATGTTCATCACTGTTGGTATAAGTAACCTTGATAAATGGTGCCCATTTCTCTGCATACAACCCACGCTCAAAACCTCCTAATGCTGCAACCAAAAACATAGAAGAAAAAAAGGGAGTCATCCGATGTATTAAAAAGGATAATAGAAAGCACTAACAATTTACCATCCAATGACAAAGTTCATCTCCAAAAAACAAAGAGGCCAGTATGATGAAGTAATGAATTGCCTAAATCATTATAAGATTTTTAAATCAATAACAAGGATTGTTTCTGTTTTAGATTAAACAATCACTAAAAAATCAATAAGTGGAATAACTGTACAAAAGTTTGACTAGCTGGTGCATAATAACAGAAATAAAGATTGATTTTGATAATACAACGCTATTTTGAAAAAATGTAGGTTATATGATAAAAATGAACATAATCAACAAAAATGTGGTACTTGATGAGGAGATCAAAGAATTCCAAGATGATAAAATTAATATTGAAGCTTGGAGGAGAATATGAAAGAAACAAGATCTTTAAATTCCCACATGGCAGAAAAGAGCCAAAATAAAGTCATCGCACATTGGTAGATGCAAAGTAAGATAAGTTACCACAAATAGACAAAGTGATTACTATTCTATCAAAAAAATTCAAAATATGATGTTCCTAGTGGGAACATGGAATGGATGAGCAAGACTGCTCACAAGTATCAATAGATTAGAAGAAGCTCAACGATAGTAAATTTGCAAAAACCTAATGCAAGTCAAATATGAGAGTAGATACTCCAACCCATCTCCATTAGACCTAGTTTCCCTCTCCCACACCCTCAAAGATGTCCCTCTTTCTCACATGGACACACAACAAGAAAGTGCATAAAATTAGGACCTTGTGTAATGAAGAGCAAAGGCCCACAATCAAAGAGTAGCATTCTTTGTTTCACAATCAAGTTAAAATCATGGTTGCAATACCACCATTTTGATAGTGAATTTTAACAATGAATTCTATATGCAATTTGACTTCGACTCTCAATTTAACACAAATTTGGCATAAGAATTCTGCTAGTTCTTATATGTTAAGGTTCTATAATGTATATGTGCATGCTTTATCCATGTTTTCATATGAATATTTTAAATTTCCCTATATATTTTAATTTTCCCTATTTTAATATAGTTGTCCCCTTTGCCGTCCCCTAGCCATCCCCAAAATTCGCAAAAAAAATCACCGTCCCGGAAATGCATACCCTTGTCCCTTGCCGTCCCCGTCCCCGTCCCGGAAACTAGGAGTAACAAAGATCCTATTTGGCCCATAAGAAGAAACAATCCACTGAATTTTCATAATGGTGAACTAAGCCACATATTAAATTTCTATCAAGCCAATGAGGAGGACAAAAAATGAGAAGATACCATCTATAACTCAAATCTTATTGACCTTGTAAGAACAAATGCAAAACTTAATCCAGTTTTACTCAAACACAAAAAGAAAAACTAATAAAGAAAACACTTCCAAAAAAGCTCATGATTGTAAGGAAGTCATGGAAATGTTGTCATTGATGTCAAAGGAATTAGATGTCTTTGATGTCAAAGATATAAGAAGATAATTAGTCCTGTCAAAGGTGATGATTAAGGAATTGGATAGCTGTGATTTATATGAAGAAGACATGAAACCATTAATAATGAGAAATGGGGGCATCTCCATGATCAGATTAGTGATCAGTATTGAAGATGAACTCCATATACAAGATGAGGGTATACAGTGATCAATGCAACGACCTGTTTACAAAGACAATGAACCACTAAGCAACAAACTGATATATATATTGTCTCAAGTTTCAACAAATGGTTACAGAATACATATATAAAGTGTGTGTATATATATACACAGTATATATAAAAAGATGACAACATACAGAAGACTGTAGTATATACAGTACCAGTATTAATTGTTCCAGAATTATATATAATATATATACTGAAGTATATTCAGTATTGACCTATATACAGAACATAGCAATATACAGTACCAGTAAAAATACAAAATACACATCAATAAAAGGTTTCAAATAGTGTATTCCCAGAACGACAGTAATTTGCATATACCATACTGTGGACATATATCATGCAGATTGGTACACGTAGCATTATGAGTAGATAGACTGTGGACGATACAGCAGACTGAGGACTAATAAAGACACAGATATACATAGATACAGTCACAAACTGGTTTAACCCGATATCAAAGTTCATATGCATTATACGTAGCAAATCCTTAACAGCTGCTTACGGTGGTCAAACAAATATTTATATTTTTTGGAATGATGTAAGGAAGACGTTGAAAGAATAGAATCAGTGACTCTTAGACATCAGCGATTCTCCGAACAAGTGATTGAATCCTTGTAATTTATATGATCGCATAAGACAGTTGGGATGACAGCGATAATGATTATGTGAGAACAGCAATGAATGAATTTGGAGTGTAAGTACCATTTAATTTAAATATGAACAGCGATTGAATATGTCTCAATAAACAGGTGCTATTTGATTAGTGTATGAGAAGGTGAAAGGACAAAATCAATTCCATATTTAAAAGAAGCAATACATCAAGCAAACAGCGATGGCATTAGAATTGGAGTAGTTATTCTAAAGTAGCAGCGACTCTGTTTTGACAACAGATCCGACAGAAAGACAGTGATCGAACGTTATAGCAGATTACAAGGGTTCATAACAGAGATCGAACACTACAGCAGATAGAATTTTTTTTTTTATTTTACTGACATGATTAATAAGAACTGAAATAAAAAATCATTTGCAGCGACGGCTAAAGACTCGTGAAAGAAAACAAAAGTATTTACCAAATGAGTTAGAAGACAAAAATTGCTGTGTCTTATTCACAGAAAAAGACAAACCCACAAAAAGACAAACATCAGAAAAGGACAAAAATGAACAAAGACAAAATTATAAAGCAACGGAATGATTGGGATTTATCTATACCAATCAATGACCATAAAAGATTGTCTTCTAATAAAGTAAGCAGTGCTTAAGAAAATGATTAGCTTAACGATTATAGAAAAAAAAAAAGAAACGAACTTGTTTGAATATAAAAGACAAAAGTCTTAAGACAAAAAGAAACGAACTTGTGAAGAAGACGTGAATATTCATAAAGCAAGTTTATTAAGGTGGAACAAATGGGTGAAAGATACGATTAGTATTAAAAAAAGAAGAGGTTTGTTTAAGCAATAAATTAATAAAAGATGTATTTTGTTTTGAAGAAAATGTTTGTTTCAAGTGGTGCGCTTAAGTATAGAAGGGATATGATTTATACAAGGGACGTATCTCTTAAATGAAACAACTTTCAAAGGGTATAACTCTTAGTAAGATATAAATAAAAATTGTAATGGAAATTGATTGTGAGTGGAATATGTGTGGAGTACGTGATTAATACTGAAAGGAGAATAGCACATACGTGTGAATGTGTGTGAATATAGTGCTGAAAAAGTGAGTGAAAATATATAACATCCACAGTAATGTTTAATACGATGAGAGTGTGAATAAAGTAGGTGTGGAATAAGAGAGTGGAGTATAATGCTGAATATATAATTCTGTGTGTAAGAAATAGAGATTGCGTGGGTAAAGAGTATGGAGTGAATAATGCTGTGAATACGTGTTGAATATAAAATAAAAATTCTCTCTGAGAAACGAGTGATGTGAGTGGTGTATCGTGTAGAAAATACACATACATATTTTATATCAGATCCTAAAAAAGCAAAGACTGAATGAAGAATTTTAAACAGTGAACTGCAAAGTAATTCTTGAAAGGATTAAATGCAGATTTGAAAGAAGAGTATGAAGAGGTTATTTTTGGTATTTAAGCAGGTTAATTGAAGATAGTATTCAGACTTGCACAACAGAAGACGGTGACCATTTTGGTGGCAGAATTTTTATCAGATTATAGCAGATTTGTGAAGCAAATTCAAGCAGATTTATGAAGCAGACTTAGAGCAGATTATAGATAGATGTATGCTCACTTAATGGGCAGATTATAGATAGATTTGTGAAAGGTTTATAAACTGATTTGTATCACAGATTGATAAGGAAAGTGTGGCCCAGGTTTATATAACTGGTTAGTAATTGTTGATGTGTCTTTTGTACATGACCAAACACAGAATAAAATACCCAGAGGTATCTTATCCTCTCTTAAATAAAGTTCCCGAATGCTGAAGATATCGCAGAAGGATCAACCGGAAAAACTTCAAGGTTCTGTTATGTAGGTTCTCTACTCGTGGATAAGCACCAGTGGTCGTTGTGTTTGCTGTTTTACAAGGGGCCTTACGTACTTTCTGGGAAAGCTTGTTCTTGCAACTACTTTTCAATGAGGAATACTGAATTCTCCTAATACTAACTGATGTTTCAAAAAAAGGGGGCAAAAGATAATGGTTTTAAGGAGATGAGACTAAACTAATCCTAAGAATGACTCAATGAGGATTGGTCTTGAAAAAACTCTACCAATTTCAGTATTGCCAAAAGATTACAACTCTATTGTGATTGGTGCGATCTTCTAAGGGGATTTAATGATTTTCTAATCATCAATGGGATAGATACTATCACTAAGATACATATCAGTATCTCCAACAATGATTGAACTCTTAAACAATCTTAATGTCTCAAGTTGACCATGTTAAGGCCCAAAAGTGCACCCGAAAACTAAGCTATTAAAACCTAGCACTTTGGGATAACATGGGAACAATCATGAGTCTATGGGTGAACTATGATTATGATTGAACCTCCGGATAGGCCAGTTCCTGATTATGATGGATCACTTACTCTAACCAGACCTTAAGGAGAAAAAAAACTTTGGGGAAAAGGGAAAGGGAATAAATAAGGATGAAAGGAGAACTAACTACCTAAATAGGGTGATACACCATACGATCTGAAAAATGACAGAAAAACTCTTCTAAATCCACCTGTTTTACACTTATAACATCTCTGAATTCATATCACAAAAGTGTTTCATGCAAAGGATCATTTGCTCAGAAAAATTGAAAGAAAATGACTTTCACAAACAATTAAATTGATAAACCACAATACATGACCTGTGATTCATGCATGAGACAGAAAATTTAAGAAAGGTTATTTGATAAATAACACAAAAATGAAATTTACTCTCAATCACACAATGAAAAATAACTCCAAAATGAGAAGGCATAAACTGATATCTTTATTAAAATTTTCTGTCAGAACTGCAAAAGGGTTACAAGATACAAAAAACTCAGCTAAGCTTGAGAAAAAAAATCCAGAACCCCCTCAAACTGAAATCCTTCTTTTTTTATGCAAAAAGTCTTCCAAAGGCAAGGATAAGATGACTGGTGCTCAATTGAAAGTCTCCTTGAGTGATCTCCAAGTCAAAAAAATATCTTCAAATTCAAGTAGGGAAAGAAACCCCCACAAAAAGGCTTCAAACTCTCATAATTGTGTGAAATCAGGTGTAAACTCTTGGTCAATTGAAGGTTGACCCATGAAATACTCAAAATCAGGCTCTAACTACTGGAGAACTAGCTCAAACCCATGACTAACTGCATTTCAAGCTCAAATTCGACCCCAAATTCTTGAGATATCTTCACCTCTTTAGGATTCAATATTTTCCCTCCATATGCATATTGGGAATAATTTTAAAGACACAATTATAATAAATATTAATTGGATTTATAACTTATCCAGTTAAAATATTCATTTTACATTATTCATATGTCTATGGATGAAAGGTATTCAATCCTAGAGTTTAGAAAGATGCACAAAATTTCAATTTTCTTTTAGGAATATTGCTAGGAAACTAAGTTGCAGGGTTCGCCCCTGGGAAGCCCTGGTACGGGTCCGGGTTCGACCGGGTCCGTGGTACGGGTCCGGTTCGACCCGGGTTCGACCAGGGTTCGTAAAACCCAGGGTGGGTTCGACCCGGGTCGAACCCAGTCGAACCCGGGGTCGAACCCAGTCGAACCCGGGCGGACCCAGTCGAACCCGCGTGGCTGGGCGGCCCAATAAGTTAAAAAACAAACCAAATTTTATTTTTTTTTCAATTCCGCCTTTAAAAAAGCGAAAATTATAACCTAAAAAACACTTCTAAAACATCTTATTGACACATTTCACCTCATTTGTGTTGCAAACAAATTTTTTATGAGAGCAGGTTGAAGAGAGGTTGAACAAAATTTGGCTTCCAAGATCAAAGAGGAGGAGTTGAAGACTGATTTTAGAAGCTTCAACAAGTGTTGCAGCATCATTTCCATACATTTTCAAGCTTCCATTGGCAGCAAGAGGTAGGTTTTTAAACATTTTTTTCCAACTATTTTTGTTTCACAAATTGTCAAACATGAAACTTGAATTTTTTTTCATTATTTAGTTTTTGTTTTTGAATATGTTTATTTTATTTCTTGCCATAGGAACTAGAATGGCATCTACATCTTCCTCCATTGGCAATGAACAAGTAATTGCAAAACAAAGAAATGATCCAAATTCTCCCTTATGGAAATATGTGGACATTATAAAACAACTTCCGGGAGGTGGGGGATTCCGTTGGAAATGCCATGGATGTGATATTGAACGTAATAGTTCATATTATCGAGTGGTAGGCCATTTGTGTGGAATAAAAGGAAGAGGCATCAAAAAATGCCCTGGCAAAAATGGTAAACCTATACCAGATGAGATAGTGATGAAATATATTAGGGAGCATGAGGCAGCAGAAGAGAGGGAAGCCCGTAGATTGAACCAAACCGCATCAAAGAAAACAAGGGGAATGCAAGGCCCTTCTAATCCCAATATTGTAGTAGAAGACCACCCCTTCTTTGCCACAAATGAACCTCAAAGTGAACCACCCTTGACACGTAAAAGAACAAAAGGGCCTTTAGAAACCGCATTCCAAAATGAGAGTAGAGACAATGCTGATCAAGATATAGTAAGGTGCATTTATGCAAATGGTTTGTCATTCAATGTTGTTCGCTCCCCATATTGGAAGCAAATGATAAAAAGTGTTAATGAGGCACCAAGAGGGTATAAGGGCCCCGGTTATGAGAAGGTACGTGGAACATTATTGGAGAAAGAGGTGAAGAGGGTTGAAGATGCATTGAAACCCATAAGGGATTCGTGGGTTGAGACAGGTGTAACAATTGTTTCAGATGGGTGGAAAGATGCTAAAAACCATCCCTTGATCAATGTCATAGCAGTGTCCCCTAAAGGGGCAATGTTTTTGAGAGCTGTGGATTGTGAGGGCCAAATAAAAGATGGCGAATTTATTGCAGAAATTCTCATCTCTGCCATTGAGTCTGTGGGACCCCGCAATGTTGTCCAAGTCATAACGGACAATGCAAAAAATTGTAGAGATGCTGGTTTGTTGGTTGAGCAACGCTATGATCACATCTTTTGGACACCTTGTGCGGTACATTCACTCAATCTTATGCTACAAAGGATTGGGCAAAAAATAAAATGGATCAGAGATGTGTATGCAGAGGCTGAGGACATCCAGATGTTCATCACAAACCACCACATGTCTCAAGGGATTTTTAGAACCTATTCGAATTTGGAGCTATTGAAGGTAAGTGAAATAGTAATTTAATTTTACATTTTCTGATTTTTTTGAATTTTCAATGTTAATAATATCATTGTGTAAGCTATATTGTGTATTCTTCTTTAAAGTTTGGCTTTATTTTTTAATAATTTGGCATTAATTTGTGTTATAGGTTGCTGAGACCCGTTTTGCATCAAACACAATCGTCTTAAGACGACTTGTGAAAGTTAGAGTGGCACTATGCAATATGGTGATCAGCACCAATTGGACTGTATGGAAGCAAAGTAGCACTGAGAGGGCAGGAAAAATTAGGGATAGAATATTGGATGAGAAATGGTGGGATCTTGTTACATATCTCCTAAGTATCACTGAGCCCATCATGAGCATGATTCGCTATACAGACATGGATAGGCCTTGCATAGGTGAGATTTATGATGGCATTGATTCAATGCTTGAAAAAATAAACTTCACTATAAATGAAAAAGAGAATGATCCTCAGGAGAAATTCTTCAAAGAACTGGAATTAATTATTGTAGAGAGGTGGAATAAGATGACCACTCCTTTGCACCTTCTTGCCTATGCCTTGACACCTAAGTACTATAGCAATCAGTTTCTTGATAAACCAGGAAGGATTCCACCATGGAGAGATCTAGAAGTATCTGATGGGTATAAGGCAGCATTTCTTAGACTATATCCCGATGATGATTTGCGAGATGTTGTTACAAATGAGTTCATAGAATTCGCAAATGGGAATGGTCTAAGTGTTGATGCACTTCGTCATAGATCCAAGAAAGATGCTCATAGCTGGTGGTACTTCCATGGCACATGCTTCCAACACCTACAACCCCTCGCTATAAAAGTTTTATCACAAGTAAGTTTAATTAATTAAAATTTTTAATTTACAAGTTTTAGTTTATTTATAGTTTACTTTGTCTTCATAGGTTGCTAGTAATTTTATTTTTATTAATGTATAACTTTAATTGTTTACTTTGTCTTCATAGGTTGCTAGTTCATCTGCTTCAGAAAGAAATTGGAGCACATACTCTTTCATCCACTCAGTAAAGCGCAATAGGCTGCTATCAAAAAGAGCGGAGAATTTAGTATATGTGCATTCCAACCTACGTCTTCTTTCACACAAACAACATGACTACACACAAGGGGAAACAAAGATGTGGGATATAGAGCTAGAGCATACTGATTTGGATGCTCCTGCTTCTCAGCTTCTTGCATTGACACTTGATGACTCGGAAATTGAGCCAACTTATAGTGCAAGTGCAAGTGGCATTGGCTCATGTAATGTCAATGTCAATGAGGATGAGGAGGAGGAGGAGGAGGAGGATGAAGAATTAGATGATCCATTTGATGATTAAACTTTTAAGTTTATATTTTTGAAAGTTGAAACAATGATACTTGAATATTTTGTCATTTTGATATTAAACTTGATGTATATGATGCTATTATCAATTATGGTATGATCATGATGCTATGATTACAAGTTTATGTTTGTTTTGTTGTTCATATGATGCTATGTGACATGCATATTTTAATTCATGCTTATAGGCTTTGATATATATATATATAATATATATATATATATATAAATTTACATGTTTTTGTACTAACGAACCCAAACGAACCCAAACCCCTTTTCAAAATTTTGCCATACCGGCGTACCGGGTTCTTCGAACCCGAACCGGAACCCGAACCCGAACCGGCAACTTAGCTAGGAAATTTTACCACAAAAATAATTAATTGAATATTTATTAATTATATAAATGTTGCTGGAAAATACCAATTTTTTACAACATTGATATAATTAATAAATATAAAATTAATTTACATCTTTTAAAATTGATAAGTCTTAGAAAGACTTGGGGGTTTTAAAGCCTTCCCACGGCTAGGCAAAGTTATTATCTAACATATGAGTGGGAGTTTACAACTTGACCACCATATATTAATCTCCTTGTTTTACAAAATGCAATCCCATTAAAATGGGAAAAAGAGAGATTAAGAAAGAATAAAGCGATGAAAACCTAAAAAATAATCTTCATTTTGCATTGTAACTTCGCTTTTTTCATCGCTAAAGAGGTAAATGGGCCGAGCTGCTAGGGTTTGAAATGAAGATGGAAACAGTTTTGTGCGTTGACTCCTTCTATGCATCCGTTATCTGGGACTTAACTAGTATGCTCCTGCATTGGAAATCATAGGGGTTTTTCCTTAAAACCACGGCATCACTCCATTTTTGCAAAAGATGAGAGGTATTTTCGAAGTTTCAAATGCAAAAATGAATAATTTTGTTTTTTCCAACTGCAAACTCGGCAAATATGTTTGTCACGGCTCTACTAGCGATATTTTATGTTTCGTTTTCCCTTATTTTGGAAAAAATTGCATTATCAAAGGAAGCTTTTCTGTATTTTCCGAAGGAACCTGTGTGATGACCTTTGCCGTTTCATCATTGTCTGCTCTGCACATCTGGATTCGATGAGACTCTGAAATTCCATTATATTTTATGACGAACAGAATCTGTAGTTTTCATGAATATTTCCTATGAAGAAAAACTCTGATTTATCTCTGAATAAACTCTGTTATTTCTGCACGAAATTTATGCAAAACTTCATAACACAACGTAAATGGTTTTCTGTTATTTCTGCACTCTTCTAAAAAGAATTTTGTGATTTCATGTTTTGGGTTTTCTAGCATTTGACAAAAGAAAAACTTTCTGCAACTCTTTACGCACAGAATTTCTTGCAAATTTAAGAGGCACAAAAACGTTGATGGTTTTTATTTCCTGTTCTTTTTGAACTTTTCTGAAAATGAAATTCTACAAATTTCTCTGTATCTCTGCTTTTTTAAAGGAAAATTGGGGCTTTTTGTTGAAGAAGTCAATGGAATAATACTTGGTTTTACTATACAGAACTTTTGCAATTTCGTACGAAACCCTCTATGCAAATTTGTTTTTTCTCTATGCACAGGCAGATATTATGGGTTTTCCATGTTCTTTGAAAACGGTTGCAATTTGTTCTTAGTCGAATTTTCTATAGCTGAAACAGGTATAGATTGATTTTTTGAACTTACTATATTCTGCAAATACTCGAGGCACAATAATAATCCAATTTTCATTTAGGGATTTCTTTATTGTAAAAAGAACAAACCCCAAAACTTCTGATATCTCTTTTCCCTAGAAGTTTTGTTCTTCTTCCGTTTGATTCTCCTGTGAGAAAACATGAGTAACAAGACTGAATTATTCATTTCCTTCCAAAGGAATCTGGTTGTAAATGCAGTAGCCTGGTAAATGATTTCTTTAAATTCACCGTTGTATGTATTCTGAAAATCCACTGTTGATGAAGTAGTAGCTGAAAGTCAATCACCTCATTAATAAAGATGGTCTTCCCAGCCCCCCTTCAGACTAAGCATATCAAAACTCTCACCTTTGAACAGTCATACTTTATATGAGTTGGGCTCAACCCTTGTGGGAGCCTCATTTAACCCCACTCATAATAAAACCTTTGAAATTTGCAATTCTTTACCTGTCTCTGCACATTAAACAAACAGTTAGAAAACACTAATTCTCCAAGCAATTTGTCTTCCAAGATGTTTATTTTTCTGTCAAGGGGATCTTGATTAAATGATGCAAATGTATAGGTAAGATCAGTAGGCATTTAGTCATTGCTTGGATCTTTTGATCTAACCTATTTCACTTTTGACTTTTTCAGGACAAGGAAGAGACTGGAAGAGAAAAGATGTCGGAAATACAGACCTACGACTTCGGGAGCAGACTTATGCCAGCCATATACCCCCAGGCAATGGCTGGTTCCTTTCTTATCTTATCTATGCATTTGCTTTGTTTAATTCAGTTCTTCACCTTTGCATAGGAAAATAAGGATCACTCTCACGGTCTTGTGTGAGAGGAAAATTATTCTGTAGATTACTTCTCGTAATCCTTTCAACTGTATAAAATATAATGAATTAAATAACAATTGAAAGATTTCACTTATGTGACTGTGATCTTTGCCTAGGTACTCAAATTTTCCATTGAATTGTAAATATCATGAAAATTTCAGTAACAGACCACACAAGGTGTACTTACATTCAGTAAGGAGCTAGTAGTTTGGAATATGAGTCTTACCAAAGATCAAGCACAACATTTGTCCTTCAATCTTAAAACTTAAATACTATCTCTACTAAGAGTGATTCAAGAAGATAAACAACCATGAAAATAGCCACAAGGATTGCAATAAAACATCATAACTTCAATATTTCATTGATCTCATAGCCAAATAAAACAACAATTGTTCAACTTTCTCTCTTCACTACTTATTTCTCTGCTGCTAACAATCTTAATCTTATTTCTCTTTTCTCTGATTCTCTAACTCTCTAACTCTTTAAAATGAATTGAGTGAGGGCTTATATAGCACTCTCAAATACAATGAATGGCTTGGATCTAAAGAAGATCAACAGCTGAGATTTTGACACCTAAACCCTAATTAGGGTTTGTTACAAAAAAGACCCCATTTAGATAAACATTATCAATCCATAGCCAATAGAAAATGGCACAAATAACGAGGAAATATAGCCCAATGGGGATAAAGTTTTGGCATACAAGGCACGGGGTGGAGGCTACTATCCGTCGTAAGTGTACGGCGTAAGAAAACCCTGGAAGAGCCAACGTGTGATACCGTACAGCATACAGCATTACTGTACGAACATAGCCTAAAGTAGAGGAACATCTTCACCGTACGGTGTACGGTCCACGCCCACCAGCACGTGCAGAAGCATTTGCACAAGACAGAATCCGTACGGCGGCAGACAGAGAAGCGTACAGAGTACGGCGGCAACACCATATCCATACAACAGGTACTTGACAGGCCAATCAAAGAGGCAGTACACAAGTATAAAAGGCAAAGGGCGGGTCTGGCATAACACAAGCAAGTAGCCGTACAACAAGGAAACTGAGCGGGATACAATGGGTCGTACAAACTGGCGAGACAATCTGTCAGACAGTTATAATAACGACTCAGGAAGGTGTATGGGAAGAAAAACAGAGAAAGGCAGTTGCAGTGCAGCCACAGCCATGACTGCCACAGAGCCCGCCAGTAGCAAAAAAACCAAGAGCAGATCGAAGGCGGCAAAGGACTCAGAGGGACTCACGGCAACAAATGTAGCATTCAAGAGTGTGACTGGCAGTGAATGTCGTACCTGGTGGGACGAAAACCATCTAGACCATGTGACAAAGGAATCTCTCAAGAGGGTACAGGTTGACCACGCTGTGCAGATGCCCACATTCAACATTAAAGAGTTCGAGCCAGTCCTGCGAACCATGGTATCAGGCTATAATCCACACGAACGAGCTTCTGTCATCCAGTTTCAAGGGCACATAGTGCGGGTTTCATTCAAACCTGAGGATTTCAAGCGAGTATTTGGCATACCAGAGAAAGGAGCATATGCTACCAAGCCAACCACCAGAGAAAAGAAATGGTTGATGGATTTGGTGTGCAGAGACGACCTCACAGAAAAGCAGTGGAAGAGCGCCTGAGCCGACAGCAAAGGAATGAAGCGTACCTTTATCGCACCTGGGGAATGGAGGATGTTAATGGACCTAGTCAAAAGCCACCTGACGGGGGCCAGCCGCGCCTCTGACATAGCTATATGGATGATAGGATTAATGAACGAGATCATATGTGGGAAGGTGTACAATTGGAGCCAACTCCTGGCAGAAGGCATCCACGACTTCCTGAGACTAGAACACAAAACGTTCTACATGTGTCATCATGCTATCAGCTTGTTCCTAGACGTTGTATGCCTACAGGTGCCACCAGAGGAATGGGAGACATTTGAACCAAGGGGAAGGGTAGAACCAAGTAAACCCACCATGTACTACTATATCCACCTAGACATCCTTGGCGACACGGCGCAGCCTACAAGGAAGAGGAGGAAACTAAACACTTCTATAGAGATTAAAAAGGTGAGCAGCGTAGAGGACTCAGAGGAGGTGGAAGAAACAGATAGCGGTGATGAGGGATCCCATCTGGCAGGTCACGCAGCTGTAGAAGAGGAAGAGGAAACAAAGTCATGGCAGCAGGAGGAAGAGGAAGGGGAGGAGCAACAGGGAGGATTGCGGGCGCAATGGAAAAGTACAAGGGTAAAATTTACACCCTCGAAACTATCCTCGGCACACCTGGTACCTCAAGAGGCGCTTGCAGTAGCTAGCCCAGTGGGAGATGTACAACCAGTGGGGGTGCTGTTCCAAAAGATTGGAGAGGGGGAACTGCCGGCACAGCGACGAGTATCGTTGCCACAGATCAACTTGGTCGTACTTGCAGTAGAAACAAAAACTAGTACGGCAACAACAGAAACTGGTATAGTGTCAACAGAAACTGGTACGATGGTAGCAGAAACTGGTACGATGGCAGCAAGAACCGATACGGTGTCAGCAGGAACCGGTACAGTGTCAGCTAACTTAGAGGCGGCCTTGGACACTCTGACAGATGAAGATATAAACGCCTCGCTAGACGGATGGCTAGGGCAGTTCGCACTCGCTCCACACCTTCCCCCTTCCCCTACACCAGATAACATGGCCATCGGGCCAAGCATGACTACAAATAGAGACCTCTGTCCCAGACCTGGCAGGAGAGAAATCCACTGATCCTGAACGGCAGGAAAGGGACAAGCAGAGTAGTGGACTAGCAGGAGCCCTCACAAGACTCCATATCACACCACCTGACCCGGATGACCCAGCAAGCTCACTCGGACAATTCCTAGAGGAGCTACAAGGGCTCTCTGATGTTGCACGCAACATGGCTCAGCTTACTGGGCAGATGGAAGCCGGCAATTCAATTGACGCTACACAGCTGTGTCACTTCAAGACCGAGGGGTGCAAGGATGAGTTCACACAACACTTTGAGCAACAGGGGTGGCTAGGCCATAGTATCCCTGAGATGATTCAGAACTGGACCCATAGGCACCTGACAGGAAGTACAGGCACATTGGGCACTACCTTCCGCAGCATGGAGGGGGCCTTCTGAGAGGTGTACTTACAGATGCGGCAACATCAGATGGAAAAAGAAGCTCAGCAGATGTACTTGGAAAAGGAGGGTGAGAAGCAGGCAGAGTTGGCCACAATAGAGAGGAGCTTGAGGAAGGAGATGGAAATGAAGATGGCTACCTGTGAGGCCCGCTGCAGCATACAGGAGAAGGAGGCACAAGCATTAGCAACCCAGGTGGCAGCGCTCACTTCACAGTTGGAACAAAAAGATAAAAAACTACTGGAAGCTGCTCACATGGTAAAGAAAGCTCGGGAACGGCAATTAATGGCAGAAAAGAACCTGAAACTCCAGGTCGGACAGCAGCCTCCTACCACGACCACTACAGGGACGCCTCCTCCCTCTTCTCGGTCTTAGCTATGTTTTTCATTTCAGTTTCTCTTGTCTGAGTCCTATGGAAGACGACTACGTTTTTTGGGGGAGCTAATGTTAGGGGTAAAAACGTATGTTAGTATGAATAATAATTATAAGTGTGTTATGTGTATTTATGTTTTGTTGTTGCCGAGAGGTTCCCGTCGGGTAGTTGGGAGTTGGTGACGGTTGGCAACCGGGTCTATATATTGTTTGGTTGGAAACTCGGCAGGGGGATTATGTATGGACAATTCTGGATATTGGAATAAAGACATAACTTTCTAGTCTAATCATTATCATTTGTCATTTATGTTATGATGCACAATTGTTCTGTTTCATGAATGCTTGGTACAAGTGGGAAATACTGTGTTATCTGACCATTCGCCAACTATACATGTAGGACTAAACACCTATCTCAGTTTTGTATGAGAGCATTGAATGAATAAAGAAAGCAAGTGTTATATCTCTTGAATTACTATGCTATTCTTGATTGATAATTATATGTCTATAAACTAATTTTTTGTGCTTTGAATAGTTGTATAATCCATTTAGCAAGTAAACAAGATTTTTAGTATGATTGCAATATTCCCACTCAACTTAAGATTATGGACTTCAATTTTAAAGTGAAAACAAACTAAAGATAATGCCAGCAAACTAAATTGACAATCAAAGCAAAGCCCAAGCAATTCAAAAACAGATATTTCTTCAAAAAAGCAGATGTTTTCGGGAAAAAGCCTCAAGATACAAATCCTATGACTTTGCACATCAAAATGCCAGAGACCACCAAGCTGTGAGCTTCATCCTAATTAATATCATCTCAACTTTTATAATACCCAAGAAAACACATTGGCCCCAACTTTTCCTAATGAATACATGTCCCTTGAATTGAAAACCTCCTATGCAGTGGACATCCACTACTTAATCACTCACAAGTGAGAAGAAAAGCAACTCACAGAGCATCAAATGCATAGGTGGCAAGATACACAGCAGGATTAATAAATAATATCAACTGTGAAATCTGGGGGCAAAGGGATATGGAATGTACAACTCAATTCCTCAAATAAGATAAAATAGAATATCAAGTAGAAAATCAATTGTAAAAATGGCCACCAAGCTAAATGGTACACAACCATATTGAAATCTGCAGGATATTGTTAATGTATTGACAATAAGAATATAGCACGACATAGAATAGAGATCAATGAGCCATGGACTCAATTGTATGATAGTAGATGCAATGAATTTCTTTGTATTATGCATGGCCAAGACAATAACTGATTAATATATAATAATACACCTTACCAGAAACAGCTGCACTTATATCCTCTTCACAGCTTGCAACAGCATTGCCTCGGCCATCATAAGCAAGGCGTCTACTTTTTATCATCAGTGGATAAGAAAACAAATCACCTGCTAATTTTGCACTTTCAAAGCAGTCAATCTGCAACCAAGTGCATTATCAATTTAACAAAGTTTTCAAGAGCTACAAAACCTAATAGAACAAAAGTTAATATCCCCTAACCTTAACACTAAATGATATGAAAAACTAATAATCGTACCTGCATAAAATCTGGGAGGGGGACATCATGTTCACGAAAATGAATCTTCTGCAAATATTTGTCCTATAAACAAAATAATAATCAACTGTTTGGAACACAGATTTGATGTCTATATCATAGTTCAAACACTTGAACTCAACTAAAACTTGGAGTTGCAAATACCTCATTCGGAGTCAAACTCAGCAAATAAAATAGATTATGTAAATATGCAAAAAAAAAAATTGCACAAGGAATGAATTTAGAGAACACATTCATCTATTTTGATTATCAGTTTGGCATGCATCAATTATTACATGTGTCAAATAACTCAAAGGCTCAAAATTCAAATTTTCAAATATTGCACTACTGCAGTAATATTCAACCTCAAACTACAAGGTAAATCAAAACCATTCTCCAAAGGGATTATTAAGTATGTCATCTTCTAGTGTTTTTGCTTCCAACCTTGCTGTTTCTCTCTCCATTTCAGCAAGATCTTAGTCATTGAACATTACATCGACATCTTTAGCAATCAAATATGAATATGGATCAACGTCATTAAAGTAGATGGCATTATGAGAATCCTTCCTCTCCATCTTTTTTGTGTGAAGGTGAACATTATATTGGACAAAACCAAGGTCGGTAGAAGGCACTTGGGTTAACTTGTTTCTCTTCTTTCTGTAAATGCTCTCAAATGGGCTCTAGTTGCACTCACACCTAAAGCACTACAAGGATAACACAAAACAAATAACTTGCTCTTGAAGATTTGTTGTTCAAGCACCATAATCTTCCCACCATAAATATACAAATAAAACAACAAAAAAATTATATGTATTAAGTAAACTTTGTAGGATTAATTTAAAATTGCATTTATCAAAGAAGTGTATAATTTGAGAACTCGGTTTCTTTTATCTCTCCTTTGAATGCATTGAAAATCACTATGTTACCCCGAGTTTCCAGAACGGGGAACGGGGGGACAGGGAAACGGGTTTCCAGGGTGGATTTTTTTTCCCACAGCAGGGGACAGCAGGGGACAGCAGGGGACAGCAGGGGATGGCAGTGGGGACAGGTACATAAAAAATAGGAAAAATTTAATATATATAGGGAAATTTTAAATATTCGTATAAAACATGGATAAAGCATGCTTATATACATTATAAAACCTTAACATATAACGTTTGTGTTAAATAATTTAAATTGAGAGTTTGCATGAGAGTGGAAGTCAAACAAATAATCAAAATTCAATCATTAATTTTATGGGACAGCCAGAGTATGGGTTTCCGAAAGTTCCAAGTTTCCAGGACATCCCCGTTTCCATGACAAGTCAAATTATGCCGGAAACGCATCCCCGGGTAACACTGGAAAATCAAGATAAAGAAAAGAACCTCCCTTCCATAGACTGTAGACCTGCAACTCATCTAAAATTGTGTACCAAGGCTTTCAAGTGTCATTCTCTCTATGCATGAGGTAAGACCCACGATAACCACCTCATCCACCTTATAGGAATTAGAGAGGACAATTTTAAGCATAAGTACCCTATGGCATGTTGGCTGGTGGGCTTCTTTGGTTCATCTGCAATCAAAAATTTGCCAAATGGATTCATATTTTCTAATGTTTCCACTATAATAATACAATATGGCCTTTGTGGCCAAATCAAGATAACTCATCAGCATTTTATTTTCATAGACCTTGACCAGAGGCTTTGTCACCCAAAACCAACAAATTAAAACTTCATAAACCATAAGTTTATAAGTCACCTTCAATATCTCTTTTGCACTCTTGGGGAACAATGCCATTGAGTGTATGTGACCTTTTTCGCTTTGCCTTTTGCAATATCTACACTCCAGACACCAATTGCTTAAAAGTGTATGCTTGAGAGAAGATAATACCTTATAATGCTTTGCAAAGTGATGAAGTTTGTTGGAAATTGTGTAGACTTGATCACACAGGTTTTCTTCCTTTCATATGCTAAGCACCCATGTATGGTTGTAGATAAATGTTGTGGTGTTCCTAACATCTTCAACCACACTATTGACCAACCAAATCTTCCCAATGTCCTCAAACATTAATTTAATAACATGAGCAATGCAAGCCCTCCGAAACAATAGTGGCATGCACTAGTAGTGACAAATTGAACAACATTCTTCACTCCCACCTCTTGCACTACTACCTTCAACAAAATGCACAAATTCTTTGCATTCTTGACTATGTGAAGTATCTATGGACTTCAAAAACATAACTATGCCATTGTGATCCACTGGAAAGTTGATTGGGATCCTATTTATATCATCTCTCCATCCATCTGACAAAATCCTAAACCCTTTTTCTAACATATTGTCTTTTGGTCTTTACTATTAGGTGTGTATTTTTTCGGCTTTTAGAGCTTCTCTTAGTTCTTAGTAATATCTTCAAGTGAAGATTGTGCACCTAGAACATTGTGAATATTGAAGAAGCTAGAAAAATTAATAAAGCTTGAACTTCCTTACATATGATTGAAGGAACATCAAATCCATGGACCATCAAAAGAGTATCCCAATGTATCAAGGTACCTTGTAATTCATTGCTAATGCAACTGCTTCCCTCATCCTCTTTCTTCCAATTTTCTTCTCATCATAGATTTAAAGTAGTGCATTCATTTTTCATTGCACTTCTTCCTCCACTTGGACACACAACTTAACATCTCAACCAACCATTTGAGCAAGCTAGTATTTGAGGCAATTAATACCTCCTCTCATATTATAATTAAACCCATTATAATTACAACTTGCCTTACCATTTCTGGCACCCAATTAGTGATGTTTTCATGCAAGGTCTTTGTCATCTTGCATAATCCCTTACCTTGAACACAATAGAGAATCTAGATTCTAGACATTAAAAGGAAAAAGTAAGCAACAAGATCTTAAAATATGAAAGGAAAAAGAAATTAAAACCAAAGTAAACGCTTGTTAAATCACATTCCACCCATTTATAAATCCTCCCAATCACCCAACAGTCACTTCACATGGTTCAAATTCAAATTTTTGAAGACACAAATACAATGAAAGTAAAAATTTCAGGTTTTGCGTAGGTTTTTTTGTTTCCAAATCTTCTTGTTAGACTAGATAGGTCTAAGTGAATCCCAACAAGAAAATCATACAATAATTTGTAATTTTTTCCATTCAAATAGGTCATAAGTCATAGGCAAGTTACTCACCCTATTGTAAAATTCAAAGTAATCACAATCTAACAAATTTTAGATCTATGGTCTATATATTATTGTTTATGAAGAGAAAAACCAAGACGACAATATTTTTTTCAAATTTCCAGGTGAAAATTTTGTAAACACCCTTCAACTAGTTTGAGATGTGTTGTACCCATATGAATTTTTTCATACTTAGTCATTCTTCATCTAAAAACATTGATCCTCTTCTTCAAATCCTCATGCATTGTGCTTTGTTTTGTGTATTTTTTAACTCTAACCAATTTTCTCTCAAAGCCAACAATAAGATCTCTTAAACGTTCAGGCAAGGCAATAAAAGAGTTTGAACAAAGATATGGTTGAGGGGAGAAAAGTGATAGAAGAGGCTAAAATGTGTGATTTCTAACTAAGTGTCAAAAGGGGTAGGAACTGCTATTTAAGTGAGTTTTGTGCTGATCATTGGAGCATGATGGAGTGATTTTAGAAACTTTTCACAAGTTGTGACACTATCAGGACAAAACCCTGATTGTTGCAAGAAGGTTAGATGAACCCTAACCTACCTTATTCCATTTTCACTCCCAAATCAGCAATTTCCTTATTTTATTGCATTCCTGCACAGGTCTGGGGGATTTTGGGCAGATTTTGAGCCACATCAAGGGCAGATCTGGAGTGCTGTGGTGAAGGACTGCTGTGAAGACTCATCTGAAGGTTCAGGAAACCCTAGGCACACTAAATTCATCTGAGTTTTCCAAGCCAAGAGCAGATTGTGATGGAGTTCAGCCAGATCTTAGGATAATTGCTGGGCTATATCAGGCTAAGCATGGGCAAACAAGGCACAGATCTGAGTACCTGGGAGTTAGTTATCTGTGGATTTGTCCAATTGAGGGTATCACACCTGAATCTAGGGCAAATGTGAAGTGTGAACCCTGCCTCCTAGGAGAGTTATGCTGGTGTTATAGATCAGAACTCAGAAATCAGGCTTAATCTGGTCAACGTATTTCACTATCAGCAGCAAGTGATTCTGTACTTTCATGGCTCCGACCTCTGGTTATTTCTGGGACAATTTTGTCAACATTTTTCTTGCAAATATAAGCGGGGATTGGTGATATTGTTTCCTTGTATGAAGTTGAAAAAAAAAGACAAGTAGTCATTGATTTCTTTCAACCTTGGTGTTCAGTTTCATGTCTTAATTCCATATTTACAAAGCTACTTCTGAGTTATACCTTACCAGATCTGATTGCAATAATATTTGTAAACCCTAGGATCTTTACATATTTTCCAATATGTAAAATCCCAATGGCAAGCTATGCAAATCCACTCAATATGGATTTGTAGCCTATCAAAAAAGATTCAGAGAATGTGTTTATTTATTGTTCCAAACTCTTTTTTTCTACCACAGGCCATATATTATCAAATGTTTGTCACTAATTCACACACTAAGAGCACCAAAAAACTAGCCAACTCTATAAATCAAAGTCAACAAAAAGTATACAATCAGAGTTTCAGGTTTACAAGAGAAGGAAAGTTCAAGAAGAAAAAAAAAGTCTAGCATAAAGAGGGAACACGGCCATTTTAGCAAATTCATCATAACCACATCAATGTATGTTATGTCCCATTTTCCAAGTTTAGCTAGTCGGAAAACCCTTAGCTTAATATTTTATTTCCCATAGGCTATTTGGGTGATATAAGGGAAATAATTTAATAATTTATCTCAAGTTGTCCAAAATGTAGCTTTTAAGTTATATTCATACAAAATCATCTTACATTTTATTATTAAAAAAGTTGTTTTAAAAGAGAAACCAAAAAGTGTCCCCAAGCATGGGGAACAAAGTGATGTTATTTTTTAAAGTTTTCCTAGACCTTTTTTGGAAAGAAAAGGGAAAAAATTAAAAAAATTAATTAATATTTTATTTCTTCAAAAGTGCCTAAAAAAGAAGGGTTTGGGCAAGGGAGAAAGTATTCCAATTTTCATCAAATCCAATTCTTTAAGATTGAACTTAGTTCATTCATTCTATTCTAAGATGAAAAACCTTTTGGCAAAATGGAATCCAGGACAAAAATCCTCCTATTTTTCTGAGCAATTCCATCCATGGATAACTTGTGCATTGCAATTTGAAAACAAAAGCCCTCGTCTGCGTGAGTAATTCCACTTACAGATTAACAATGTCTTGATCAATTGAAAAAGATCTTTCCAGTTTGAGCAGTTGCATGTTAGCATCTAGCAATTGTATTTAAGTGATCAAAAGTGGCATGTCAATGTTCAACAATTGCATGTCATATTCAGCAGTTGCATATCAATGTTCAATAGTTGCACATTGTGGTTTCCACAGTGATTTCTCATTCAGAGGTTTCATTGTATGACAACCATATCATTTGATTTGATGCTGATGGGGTAGTATCATTTATTTGATGCTGATTGAGTATCCACTTTGATGGGTCAGTGTTTTGCTGACGTCTTAGTAAGATGCGGATGTGGGTACACATGTTTTGACATGTTTTCAATATTTCTATAGTGATATCTGGACAGTTTGGTATCGCACGTAGTGATAAGTTACAAAGGAGCTAACTAAGGCATTATCAATTTATCTTCTAGGCAGAAACACAGTATTTTGGTCCACATTCTTCGGAATAGCAAGATATTGTTTTGCGGCTCAGAAGTTAAGTTTGTAGAGCTGAAAGGATGCTATATCCAAAGTTTTAAGTTACCACTCCTTCTGCAAAGAAAGTTAGAGATAACAATGTGCCGGACTGTACTAAGGCAAAGTAGAGGATCTCAGCGGGCAAGTTGGAATGCTCCACATTTTACCACACTGAACAATATGGTCAAGCAGTTTTAAAGACACGAAGAGATGTCTAAGGTATATTCTATTCAAGTTCCAGATAATTTGGTGCAAAGCAAGTTCAGTTTTCAAAGTGTCAAAGTGATACAATTGAACTGGTATACTTTGTCTTCACCTGTACAAGTGGTTGTGTGCTTGCACCAATAGAAGGTTGTGCATTTCTACTATGTGTGCCTATGTGGATATCTCATAAGTGCTCAAGGTTTGAAGCACATGAATTTTCTCCATGATTCTGGCACTGCAAGAAGCTTAGAGTTAATTACACTATGTCAGTAATGATTAATAGACCGACAAGACATGGTTTTCATACTTGCGCCATGTTTCTTTGTGTTCACGCCACTTTGAGAGGTTGTATTTAGATGTCTTTGGGCCAAGTTGAACCTTGTTTTGAACTGCAACGTGTTGTCTCTCTTGACATATGTGTTTTGTGGCCGACTGGTAAAACATTACATGTTTCATTTACAACTGACCTAATTGATGTTTCGGAAACTTGTAGAGGGTATATCATGTGGCTGACTGGTAAAACAATATATGTCTCATCCACACATTATCTTGAAGCCGACCTAGTTGATGTTTCGAATATTGCGGAGTATATATATCTATAAAAGATCAAGCTTGTTCAAAAAGTAAAATAGAGGATGAAAAAGGTGTGAATGCTGAAGGTAGTGAGCTGGAAGCAGCTAATGATGCAGAGAAGATATATTGTTGACTGACAAGTGGAATAGAGCCATCAAAATCAATCATTCTTTTGTACTACCAATTGTATTTCAGGGAGTTGTAGCTTCCTTGGGTTGGTGCCCTAAAAGTTGTAATCTTATTTTATATTATTGTGAGACTAGATTTGAACAGTAGATCCAAGAAGCTTTCTCACAGTGATTTTCCCTTGTTGGGTTTTCCACGTAAATCTAGTATTATGGTTGTGTGCTTCTGTGTTTCTCTTCTTGTAGTTAGATAATTGCATTTGATGAATTGCTGATCTAATTGACGAAATTGTTTAAGTACTGATTCATTCACCCCCTCTCAGTATGTTGGAAACTTGAGTTGTGTTTTGTTGTCATTGATGTCAACATGTCCTGTGTTGTCATTGATGTCAACATGTCCTGTGTTGTCATTGATGTCAACCTATCTTGTGTTATCATGTGAGTTTTTTGGTATTGTTGAGTTGTCTAGTGAAAATGTTTAAAAAATGGTGTAATGGAAGTTTCAATATGCAGGAAAGAGCATTTATGTGTTCTCGTATTGTGGAGATGTTGAAGTGTTTCCAAAAGGAAGATATAGTAGAAGTTTCAATATGCAAGAAACAATATTTAAGCAAGAAAGAGTTTTTAAAGTCCCAATGGAAGAATGTCTTGCATTCCTCCTGTATGTGAAGATTATGTGTTATGATTCTGAATATAATGTCTATGTTCTGTATATATTGCACCATCAAATTTGCAAGTCCTCTATTGCTTAAATGGTAGAGTTGGTTGTTTTTTCTAACAATAAGGTTGTTTGTCCGAACATGTCTAGAGAATGCCTAGTAGCTTATGAAATATGTGGATTCAAGTGTTGCGGTTTGGAGGACATGTTCGTGTGGTTTGTGCAGTGTTCTAGTTCAGTTTTCAAGTGATGATTTGATTGGCAAGTGGAGTTATGATGCTCCGAGTTTGTGTTATCAACTAGTCTGATTTTCGGTTGACCATGGTATTGTATCCTACTTGGATCATATTCTTTTGAACTGGGTTTGCTTTGAAGGATGAGTTTGATTATTGTTTTGGATTTCACCATGGCGTGTGTAGATCCGCATTGTGGAATTTGCATTGGAGATTTGTTTTGGGGCTGACTAGTTAATGTGCTTTAATGTTTATCTACACATTTCATTTGATGTTGGCTTTAGAAGATGTATTAGCGTGTGCGGTTCACTGGAATCATTTGAAAGGGATGTACTATGATGTTTTTGGGTTCTCTTTATCTCCTAGAGTGGAACACAATGGTTGTTATTGGTCCAAGTGGCCAAATTTATGTAATATTGTTCATTTTATCTATGACCAACCTAGTTAAGGGTTTTAATGATTAATCTTGTATATAAAGGAGTGTGAATGTATGAGTGATGGTATGGAAGGAGTGTGAATTGGCAAGCAGCAAATATTGGTGGTTTGCAAGTAGATTTGATATTGAGGTTACGTGAAAGTCAGTTGTGAAAAGCTTTGATGATAATATCTTCTGTATGACAGAGTTTTGAGATAGAGTTTGAAGACAGATATGTTCACCATGATCTTGGTCACTTGACACAATGGTTCAAGGACAATTTCATGATCAAGAGATCTTGTTATTTCAATTCAACTATTCCTTTCTTTGTCAGAAAGCAATGAGTCTCTTAGCAGCTTTTTGTATCTTGCCTTGAGATAGTGTGTTTCAGCTCTACAAGTCACTTGTATCTTGCCCTAAGGTTGTGTCCCTTAGTTCTGCAAGTCCACCCAAGAGCAATGAGCTTCGGAGGCAACAATGTAATAAATTATATTCATATTGTGAGCCTGATTCTCATTGTGGTTTTTCCCTGCTTGGGTTTTCCATGTAAATTTGGTGTTCATGTGTTTGTTGTGCTTTATGCTTTCATGATTTATTACTGTTGTGACTATATGGTTGTGGTTTAAAGTTTGAAGATCATAAATTAGGTACTTTTGAGGCCCAAACCGATTCACCCCCCCTTAGCCCTCTGGTGTGTTCAACAAACATTGATCTCATGAACACGTGAACACTTTCCCCAAAGCTATTTCATCTCCAACTTCTAGATCCACTTCCTAGCATTCATCCCATGTACTTTCTCATGTCCACACCTTGCCTAAGTATGACCGTCCTCAAAAAACTAGAATACCCAAATCTAAAAAAGCCCCACAGGCCAACCCAAATCTCCTTAGAATCCATCATGAAATTGAAGAAGCCTTCACAATCAAAGTAAATATATAATGGAAGCACACGCTTATAACCCCTTCATGGAAACAACCTTGCTTAGGCATCTTCATGTTGTTGTCAAACAAGGGAGAATTGACTCCTGAGGTATTGCATTGTAGATTCAATGCGATTATAGAAAATAATGATCATACTCTTCAAGCACTTAATTCCTTGTTTCTCTCATAAAATGCTAGTTGGAAGAAGATGACAAACTCGTTGAGGGAAGTGTTCTAACAACAATGTCATGTGAGGAGCCATCCAGCAAGCAGATTTAGTCCAACCATCTATGACTATCAGCCCATGGCAAGTAGTGCACGACAATGACTGACTCCATTTCCCTCATGGCTACCTTTTTCCACAGAAGTAGCAGCTTTATTCAGCCTTCTTATGTTATCAACTGAATTTCACTATCTTTTTCTGTGCATACTTCTCTATGAAGGTTTTTGTGTTCTCACAAAAGCAATTTTGTAAAAGTCTAGTGATTCAATCACTAGACTATTTGCACAAATCAACTGACAAAAATAGAAATTTGATTCGTCAAACCCAGTTGTTGTGACTCTCAAAGAGTTGACAAAATTCTAAATCTGTCATCCTTTTTAACAATTTCTCTTATATCAATACAATTTTTTACACAGTTATATTGCATGTTAATTAGACCTACATGATTCATAGAATATTTAAATTAGACCATGAAATCACTGTTATCCACCATAAGAATGTATGCTTCTGGAAAACAATTGCAAATGGGTGTCATAGATGGTATATCAGACATGTCTACACTCTATGCAGCACATCAGGGCCAGAGGACAAGGTTATATTATGGAAAAATGCTCAGGCAACTCCTGTCTTAGAGTACACATCACACATTGCCATTATCACAACATAGTCACTTTATCTCTATCTTGACTCCTAATAATAGATTTTTATAATCACGTCATCTCTATCCTGACTCCTAAAAATAGGTTGGTAAATATTGGTCAGTTGAATTCTATACCAAAATCAATATTAGCCCGTAAAAAAGCTAACACACCCTGATGGCCTAGGTACAGACATCAAAAAGGCATCAGCAATAACCTTAGTTATAAAACCAGAAAGCCCATTTTGTGAAAATTGCAGCCTATCAGCATCAACAGGATAGAAGAATATTTGTGCTCATTTCCCTCCAGATTAGTTGGCTGCTGCTTTTTTCTTTTATCAGTAATTAAAATTCGCAGAGCATTAGGGTTTCTTTAAGGAATATAATATAAAATTATTTTCCAGTAAAGCATTTACTGAAATAAAAAATAATGCAGGAATCTTAGTGACAACGACAACATCAACCTTGAAAGACATGAAATGTTAATTGATGAAAATGTTTGATAATTTTGTGTACTTCTTCTTTGTTTGCCAAATTTCTAAGGCATCTAAAATAAATTCATAGCAGTATGTTCCTCCGGATTATTGGGAAAATAACTCATCAACTCAATAGAATTCTATTAAGTTGTCATATCTATATTTTCCAATCTCAAATAGCAGAGCAGGAATGATGAGTAAAACAATATTTCTCTTTGTAGCATCCATAACAACTCACTTCAAGAAGAAATCATGATAATTAGAATGGGAAATTCAACATATTAAAATAAGTGTGCAATCCCATGGCCCAGAATATGTAACTACAATTGTCTGAACCACCAAGATTGAAAAAGCTATCAAGTCAAAAACTTATTCATAACTTGCTTACCTGGATAAGCCGAATTGTTGAGGGATTGGGTTGGCAATCCATTCCTTGCTTTTCTAGTACATCCAATGTCTCAACATCCACATGCTCAATTTCAACCGTCAGTACTCCACACCTATTGACAGTTCATGTATTGTAGCAATGGAAAACAAGACATTAATGCAAAAGACTATTTAAGAAGCAAACAACAGGTATTACTCTCATAATAATTATTAGGTTTAAAAAAATAATCATACTCTTTGGCAAATTCTTGGACTGCATTAGTGTCCCTGAAACTGCCCACAACATGCTTATGGGCAATGGCACTTGCAGGAGAATTTTCCATAGGATCCAGCACTGCCACCTTCACACCCATCTTGGAGGCTGCCTGACAAAGCATCCTTCCCAACTGTCCTCCTCCCAAGACTCCCACAACTGTGTCATTAAGGCCAATGACACTAGCACACAAATCCTCGCTACACACATATAAAGAAAAAGCCACCCATCATTTCCAGGTTGAAAATAGCTATATGGTATATAGCAATGACAAACATAAATACACTCACCATTTTGGCTACAACCTAAGCTGCCTCAAGTTTCTTGAAAACTTTGGAAACAGGGTATCAGAAGTGGGGATGGCTAGAATAGGAAAGTGTGAAATCTAGACATTGTAAACTTCTTGAAATTCAGAGAAACAGGAGCAGAAATATTCACAGGCTCGTTGAGACAAAATAAGAAACTTTAGAACATTCTGAAAAGCCCAATTTATACTGAGAATACTTCTTGAAATTCCTGAAAAAAGCTTAGAAATGTAATAATATTGGAAGCATTTCCAAGTTTGATTTCATGTGCACACACGCATACATATTATATACACAGGTACGCATCCACACATGCATATATGTATAGACATAAAGCCAATTTTGAGACAAAAATTCACATAGTACTTGCAAGACATTTACTTGAATAAAGCACAAGAAGTTCTATACAATTCAATATTAGGCACAACAAAAAGATATTTGCAATCATCATCTAGTATGTGGAATCTTAAACCAATACAATCATAAAAAGCTTGAGGAATTCATTAATAAAACAAAAATATAAATATAAGATTGTTACTGAACAAAGCTGTGTGACAAAAACGAGCGAACAACAAAAGGGCGGGAAAGAAAGTTGGCAAACCCTAGCTCCCAATCCTTCAATGCTCCTGTAAAGTCCCCTTCTCCTTAGCATGTGGACATTCACGAGGTTGGCATATAATTTGACCCTCGTAGGCCAAGGATTTGATTAAGGGGTCGACTTGGCGGAAATAGTGGCTTCACATTCTATTTCTACTTGGTTTTATGGTGAAATAAGGAGATAACACGTATCATGAAACGTGTGCACTTTAATTATAATGTAATAATATTTTAAAAGTGCAATTAAAATAACATCTGTAATAAATAATAATAAAGTGTACCTACCCAATAAGGAAGGAATCTTCTAGAAAGAATCTTATGATGGGATATGAAAAGAATAAATAGAAGAGGGTAATTCATGGTTGAGCATCAGTTGTTTGTTATCTTCTCTTGTATTGTGGTCATGGAGCCAAGGGTTGTCCGCAGATTTGGTCTTAGGGAACAATACCTCCCTTCCATCTGCATAACTGTGGGGGTGAGAGATCCTCCGAAGGGTTGCCTTGAGAGTGAGGGACATTCAGTCCTTCATACTAAGCTAATTGAGTTTGATATCAGATCTGAGAAGTTTTGCATCAGACCTCCAGCTACCACGATTTTGCTCGTATGTCATTGTGAATGCATCCTTTCAAAGGTTTGAAGGCAGCGATATCATCTAGAAGGAAGGGCGATTTCCATTGATGCATTTTCGAAGAGAATGGAGTGAAGTTGCAGCTGATATACCAGTCTGAAGCAGATCGTACCACACCTCCTTTCCCACGATTTCACTCATACCTTTCCATTTAAGCATCGAACTTGGCAAAGGGAGATAGCGCTACACTTGGGAGAGGACAGCAATCATTCCTAGGGGTTTAAAGGAGATCTTCGTCTGATAATTAATTGTTATCAGTCCTTACTACCTGCAGCAGGGGCGATTTGTAGAACCAGTCGATTTGGCATTAGGAGAGCTCCAAATTAAGGGATTTTGCTTGCTTCTTCAACCACCAGCCTTGGCGATTATAATCAGGTTCATTTGGCATCATTTGTTCTTATTATTTTCAGTTGTAAGCAGACTCCCATGGCTGCCATATGTCTTCAGATTTCTGAGTATTCCATGCTAGGCTGATAGGTCATTGGGCACATATTTGATCATTGTAATGAATCCTTTATCTCATAAATAAATGGACTAAAAAGGTTGCATCTCAGTTGCATCTCATTTGTATATTGTTCAAGGCTACATGCCAACTGTTTGTCTAAATTACAGTCAGCTGTAGGTGTAATATTCTTGCACTTAAATTCATCTTATTGCATTAAAAACCACAAAAAAACTATTGCAAATCCATTCTAGGAGGCCATTAGACAATTTAGAAGTTGTTTGCAAGCCTTAATATCATTGCCATTGAAGTATGCAAATCTGAAGTTTTTATATCAGTCATATGCAAAGTGTTTGACATAATTCTTCAAGGGTCAAGAAGTCTGAAAATTTATATCAGAAGTGGCAAGGGATATTACAGCTCCACCAAGCTCTAGCAATGCAGAACTTTCTTTCAAGGAAATTACAAGGGGATAATGACTCATACAAAATGAGAAAGCTATATCCCACGCTCTTAGTTATTTCTGTAAATGGGCTCAAATCTCATTCCTACTATGGTGTAGAGAATAGAGGACATACATATATACTCATTATGCACAGGGCTATATTACAACAACACATGTTATCCTTATATAGGTCCTAAAGAGGTATAAGTGTGATGGGTCACACCTTTATATATTAGTTAGGTTAGTCCATTTTTTCCGAAATGCATCATACTGTGGTAGATTCTTCCAATTGATTACTTCTTCATTTAGGCCTAATCACTCAGTTTGAACATGAACATGCATACCCAATTTCTTCTTGAGAGAAGCAACATAAAAAAAAAATTGTGGACATGACTTGATCTTGATAATTACAAAGCATATGCAACTGGACCGATCTTTTGCTGTCTACCAAAGATGAAAATATTGGCAAAAAATTGTCTGAATTGCGATCTCTCACGAATCAAAACTGATGCCGATTAAATTGTTGAAAAAATCATTGCAGATTTTATGCAAAAAATTGGGTCGACTATTTCAGAAAAAATTGTGGAAAGTCACAAGTCAATGCATTAAAAATTGCCATTAAAAAACAAAATAATCGTTTTTAACTGAAATCCTAATTTTTTGTTAGTGGTATACATGTGCTTTGACCCGTGACATAACGTGTTTATTTTTGCATGGGAGAAAGGGCACGCAGACACCGACGACAGTAAAAAACGACAGTAGGGCACGTATTTGGAATTCCCTTATGAGTTTTTCAACAAAGATGTAATTTCTGAAAGTATTTTCTTGGATGTAATTCCATTTTACCTATATCGATTGTAATTAGTTTTTACACATTTAATCATCTAGTTTCATATTTCATCCATCAAGGGTTTCCGTTTGACAATATTTTTGGTGTCAAAATCCCATTCATTGAGAGTTTGAGTCTTGACAATGCTTTTCACAGCCATATTTGTCTACACTTCTAATGTTTGTGCACCTGTCTTATGTCAACCTTAGGATGCTCCATATCATCCCAAAGTGCCAACTAACCTATATACAGACATATCAAACTCTGAAGTTGACAATCACCACTCTTTGTGTGAAAGCAAGTTCTGAAACAACTCATTCTAAGTAACAATGGGTAAAACCAAATCAACTAAACCTAAGAGAAGTAACGCATTTTACAGATCATGGAGAGCTATTAAAATTTAATATGGATAAAGATATCTAGATCTTCCAAATTGACAGCCCAAAACCCTTTCTAGCAGGGAAAGAATCTTAGGATCATCTAACCACTGAATGTGTTTAATCTGTATGCAAAGAATGTCAAAAAAAAAATCATTTCCTAATATTTTTCTTAAATCACCATATTTCTTAGTTCACCAGCACCTATTATAATTGATCAAAAATTGTTAGAAACTGAATATTTCACCTTTTAAAAATGGGCACATGTATTTACATGAAGTTTCAAGCCAGAAAGAGCTATTGCATCTCTGTAAGGATATAAAGGGGAATACTAAATATTGCAAGTACCCATGTCTCGTCTACTCACATAAACATCTCCAAACCTACAAGGAAAAAGCCCACAGACCAAAACAAGTCTCTGCAGATCAGCACTATGGACAAAACACAAGTTTCTATTTGATCTTTGCACAATTTATGATTTACTCAAGTGATTTAGTTATAAATTTTTTATGTTGACTCTCTCGTTTGTTAGGTTTCTTTCGTATTTTTATAAAAGACAATGGCTTCTACAACTAGAGGTGGTGCAACTTGAGGTGGTGGAAGTAGAGTTGGCGGTAGAAAGAGGGATCCTTTATGGAAACATGGCACACCAGGTGCAGCACAAGGAGAGGTTATTTGTAACCATTGCACGAAATCTATGACCGGTGGCATACACCGACTCGAATATCACCTTGCACGGATCACTGGAATGAACATTACGCCATGTGAAAATTGTCTTGAAGAGGTTGAGAGGGAGGCAAAAGCAAGGCTTTCAGAACATGAGCAAAAGAAGGCAAATAAAAACAGGACAGCAAAAGTAATGGCAGCCCCAATAACAGATTTCAGTTCTACAAGATTGGGAAGTCTAGGGGTGGGCAGCAATATGTCTAATTATTTCTTTCCCCATAACACTCTTGGTACGAAGCCTAGATTGCAAGGTACTCATGGAATAAGGAAGTGCATCAACGGGCAAAGGTGGCATGTGCCAGATTTTGGTATTACAATAGTATTCTGTTTAGTATTGCTTCTAGTCCATATTGGGAGCAATTGATCACTGCATTGACCGTGGCAGGTAAGGGGTTCAAGGCCCCAAGTCATTATGAGTTGAGTAGGCCATTATTGCAAAATGAAGTCCAAAACCCAATACAACTAGTGGAACAACAAAAGAGGATTTGCAAAAAGAATGGTTGCACCATTTATCTTATGGATGGAAAGATGGCAGGAATAAGACACTAATCAATTTTCTAGTTGCTTCAGGGGGACAAGTGGTATTTTTAAAATCAGTTGATACCTCAAATAAAGTAAAAAATGCAGAAACCTTGTGCAACATGTTGGATGAGGTGGTGACAGAAGTGGGAATGCAAAATGTTATTCAAGTTGTAACCGATAATGCAGCTGCATATGTGGCAGCCGACAAACTTCTACAGGCTAGGTATCCGACATTATTTTGGAGTAGTTGTGTTGCTCATTGCCTTGACTTGCTCCTTGAGGACATAGGGAAACTAAGTTGGGTGAACAATGGTGTTGAAGATGGAAGGGAAATCACAAAGTACATCTACAACCACACATGGGTCCTAGAGCTTATGAGACAACACACTGATGGTAAGGATCTTGTGAGTTCAGGAGACACGTTTTGCCACTAATTTCCTCAACTTACAAAGCATATTAGGTGCATTGCCCAACTTGAAGCGGATGTTTGTGAGTGAAAGATGGTTGAAGAGTCCTTATTCTAGAAAGCCTAAAGTAGAGAAGGTCGTGAAGACCATTTTTTATGACAGATTTGCCAAACTCGTGGAGGAGATCATCAATGTATGTTTTCAAACTTCGATTGATGATTTATTTTTTAATTTTCTAATATTACACCTTGCTGATTTTTTTTAAATTTTTCATATCTAATTGTCAAAACCGTTGGTGAGGGTTCTATTGATGGTGGATGGGGATAAAAACCCCATAGGGTATCTATATGAGGCTATGGATAAGGCGAAAGACGCAATTCAGCACTTGTATGGTTTAGACAAGACCAGATATGAACCCATATGGCGCATAATTGATCCGAGGTGGAACCAACAACTCCACCAACATATTCATGTTGCTGCCTACTATTTGAATGTAATGTCCCCTTCTTAACCTGCATCAGTAGATCAGGGTTAGTCTATCACCAGGTCCTTGTACACTAACGAGATGGACAGAGGAGCCATTTAGGGTTGGATTTCTGTTGATGTGTATTTTGTACACAATCAAACACAGAATAAAATACCCAAGGGTACCTTATCCTCTCTTGAATAAAGTCTCTGAATGCTGAAGATATCGCGAGAAAGGATCAATCAGGGTGACTTCAATGTTCTTCGCTGTAGGGTCTCTACGTGTGGATAAGCACCAGTGGTCGTTGTAAATGCTGTTTCTTCAAGGAGCCTTACGTTTCCGAACTGCAGGAACAGAATTTTCCTAAATCTAACAAGTTCTCAAAAAAGATCAAAAGATAGGGTTTGCAAGAGATGGGTTCTAATCTAATCCTAAGAATGACTCAATGTAAGCTAAACTTGGTAAGATTCTACCAATCTCAGTATTGCCAAGCAATTACAACTCTACTGAAATTGATGCGATCTTCTAAGGTGTTTTAATGATTTTCAAATCATCAAGAATTATAGATACTACCATGAAGATACATATCAATAGTTCAATAATGATTGAAGGTTCAAGCAATCCAAATTTCTCCAGTTGACCACACAAGGCGTCCTTACAATCAGTAAGAAGCTAGTGGTTTGGAACGTGAATCTCACCAAAGATCAAGCCCAACACTTATTCCTTCAAACTTAAATACTACTTCGACTGAGAATGATTCAAGAAAGTAAACAACCATGAAGATAGCCACAAGAATTGCAATAAAACACCATAACTTCAATATTTTATTGATCTCAAAGCCAAAATAGACAACAATTGCTTGAAATTCTCTCTTCAATGCTCAATCTTGCTATAAAATAACTTTCTTCTCTCCAAAAGCTCTAATCTTCTAACTTCTAACTGCTAATTTCTAATATCTAATGACAAAATGAAAATGAGTGAGGGTATATATAGCATCCTCAATTACAATGAACGGCCCAGATCAAAAGAAGATCAAAAGCTGAGATTCTGACACCTAAACCCTAATTAGGGTTTGTTACAAAAAATTCCCTTTTTAGTTGAACATTATTAAATTCATAGCCAAATATTTAATTGGCACAAAAATCGAGGGAACATAGACCAATGATAATTAAGATGCCACATCATTCATAACAACCTCTCTTCTAGAACCTTATCCCCTTTCCAATGTTCTTTCTTAGCATATGCAACGAATCTGGACACAATTCCTTCAATCTCAGCAATAGGAATCTCGGGAAGATTCCTCATTCGTTCCTCCAAATGGATAACCTGATCAAAGGCCTTGAGAAGAGTCGTATCCCATCCAGGTTCAAGTTCTTTGATCTTTTCAATCAAGAGCATAGTAGTGAACATTAGATCTCACTGCTCATCTATGATGACATTCTTATCTTTGCAAAAGATGACCTTGACTCTTTCTTCTAACTCTTGAAGGTCCACATCTGTCTCAACTTCGATCCTCCTGCCAAGAATGGTACACAACACCTCAAACACCTTGTCCTGAATTGGATGGATGACACCTTCAACTTGATTGCATTTGGTGTTGATGTCCTCGAAAAGAACCTCTTTCATCTGGAGAAGAGTTGACCACTGAAGTAAATTATGAACTCCTCCATCCATTATCTTTTCTTGTGCTAGGATCTTCCTTGGTGTTTGTCTGATTACTTGCAGGACAGGAATGATAACATCTCTAGTGTGAGCGAAAGCGACTACTGTTATCATTAGGTTGTGGACGATCTCAAGGACCTGGATAGCTCGATGGATTGTCTGCATCATTCTTGTTGCAAATTCAACGGCTATTGTGTGGGATTTGTCAATCCAAGAGCTCATAAGCTGAACCAAGCTCTTGACTCTCTCTGCCTCGCCAACTGATTCAAAGGGAAGTGCTTGCACAGGAGACACTACTGGATCCTGACGTCCCAAAGGCTGATTGAGATGGCTAAAGTAACCTCTCCAAGCACCGACCTCTCTCTCAAGCTTTCTATTCTTTTCCATTTCTTCCTTAAGCTTGTCTTTAAGTACTTCAAATGAATCGGTCGCCTCATCTAGTGCCTGCTCAGCAGTGAGTGGACCAAGCTCAAATGTTTCTACGTCATACTCTTCTGCAAGGATTTCACCTTCATACTTGTCCACTACTGGTGTAGCTATCTGCAACTTCATGGACCCTGTCTCATCTCTGATCATCTTGGACATCTTGGTGGCCTTCCTCTTCTCTGTTGCTTCCTGAGAATTTCCTATAAGGCTCTCTAAGTCAATTACATCATCTTCATCATCAATCACAATCACCCTGGTCAGTCTCTCCTTCAACCAATCTGGAATGGCAGATCTTGACTCTTTAACTTGTATTTCCTTAAGCAATGGTTCATCTTCTCGGAGAGGAGACGTCACTTCATCATCATTCTTTTCTTCATGTAGCTCATTGACTTGGGGAGATTGACTTGATGAATGCTGAGGTGCCTTCCCCTTTTCAAGTTTATCATTTTGTACCATTGACTCCATAGATTCATCAACCTCAAGCACCATCTTCTCTTGTCCTTCAACTTGACTTGTCCTTTTTTTCATGTCTGGATGATGTACCTGATGAGCGATCTCGATTGGCCTCTTGCTTCTTCTTGGAGGGTTCCCTTTTCTCACGTCTTTCTTTCCTCTTTGCGCCTCTAGGATGAGAATTGCCCTCACTTGCGCTTGCTCCTCCTTCTTCTGGTCTTTCCTCCAAAGTAAAAGTCATCGGTACGTTCTGCTCTCTTAACTTTTGATGTTGTACATCCACCCATCTGCGAGTACATGACAAAACTGGGGCTATCAAAGCTCTCGAGTCTGAAATCTCAAGCTCGTTCCAATCTATCTTCACTGCTTTGTCTTCTCTGTCATAGGATGACTGGAGATGTCTGCCACTGTCCTGAGCTTTATCGGCCACTCTGTAGAATTTGCATTTCCTGATGAAATCTAAAGGTAATCTGGAATGCATCTTTCTTTTCACTTCTAAATCACTTGAGAGATTCATCCAAAAGTCCTCTACCTGAAATTCATGCTTGTATTTCCCACCATATGTCTCTTCTATATACCCATAAGGATTAAAATTCTCTCTTAAGGCAAAGAACATGAATGAATATGAGGCCAATTCCTTCTCCGCATCATCCAAGGCTAAAGCATTAGGACATACCTCAATTGAGTTCCCCAATATGATGGGCACGGGAATTCCATTTCTATGCTTGTGTCTGAATGCCTTCACATAGTCTGCCAATTGCCTAGTCACCTCAAGTAGTACTATCCTGTCTGTCGGATACCTCGGCAACATGTAGGGAGGTGAAGGACACCCATGAACTCTGATATATGTAAACTTTGGAAACTGGATGAACCAAGCACCATACCTCTTTACAAGCTCTTGTGCATCCAGAGATAGTCAATTGTGAATCCCACCTTGCAAGATCCTAGTGATGTTCATCGTGAAGGTATCATTGACTAACTTGTAGTCACTTCCAGGTGGATGATGCAAATGAACATAAGATTCACACACTCTCACTTCTCCGGGCCCTCTTCCGATCACTCCTTTGTGAGGTAGTGTTGACGTGTATTTTGTACACAATCATACACAGAATAAAATACCCAAAGGCATCTTATCCTCTCTTGAATAAAGTCTCTAACTGTTGAAGATATCGCAAGAAGGATCAGTTAGGATGACTCCAATGTTCTTTTTAGTAGGGTCTCTACGTGTGGATAAGCACCAGTGGTCGTTGTGATTGCTGTGTCATCAAGGGGCCTTACGTTTCCGAAGAATTTCCTAAACTAAACAAGCTCTCAAAAAATATCAAAAGAGTAGGGTTTGCAAGAGATCTAGTCTAGTCTAACCCTAAGAATGACTCAATGCGAACGAGACTTGGCGAGATTCTACCAACTTCAATATTGCCATAAATTAACAACTCAATTGAAATTGATGCGATCTTCTAAGGTAACAAATGATTTTTCAATACATCAAAGATCAAGGACACTACCACGAAAGCACATATCCAAGATACAACAACGATTGAAGGTTTAAGCGATTCAAGTATCTCCAGTCGACCACGCAAGGCGTTCCTACAATCAGCAAGAAGCTAGTGGTTTGGAAAGTGAATCCTACCAAAGATCAAGTCCAACACTTTGTCCTTCAAATTAACACACTACTTTGATTGAGAATGATTCAAGAAAGTGAACAACCATGAAGATAACCACAAGAATAGCAATAAAACACCATAACTTCAATATTTTATTGATCTCAAAGCCATCATATACAACAATTGTTTGAAATTCCTTCCTCAAAGCTCAATCTCACTACAAAATAACTTGCTCTCAAATTTCTAATCTCTAATCACTAATGCTGATATCTAATCTTCTAATCACAAAATGAAATGAAATGAGGGTATATATAGCATCCTCAATTACAATGAACGGTCCAGATCAAAAAGAAGATCAATGGCCAAGATTATGACACCTAAACCCTAATTAGGGTTTATTACAAATAGCCCCCTTTCTACTGAACAATATTAAATGCATAGCCAAATATTAAATTTGGCACAAAAATCTAGGAGACATAGACCAATGACAATTAAGGTGCCATGTCATTTATAACAACCTCTCATCTAGAATCTTATTCCCTTTCCAATGTTCCTTTTTAGCATATGCAATGAATCTAGATACGATTCCCTCGATCTCAGCAATTGGAATCTCGAGAAGATTCCTCATTCTTTCTTCTAAGTGGATGACCTGATCAAATGCCTTGAGAAGAGCAGCGTCCCATTCAGGTTCAAGTTCCTTGGTCTTCTCAATCAAGAGCATGGTAGCAAACATCTGGTCCCGTTGCTCATCTGTGATAACATTAGCATCCTTGCAAAAGATGACCTTGACTCTATCCTCCAATTCCTGCAAATCCACATCTGTCTCAACCTCGATCCTCCTGCCAAGAAGGGTACGTAGTACCTCAAATACTCTGTCATGGATCGGGTGGATAACCTCCTCAACATGATTGCACCTAGTACTGATGTCCTCGAAGAGAACTTCCTTCATCTGGAGTAAGGTTGACCACTGAAGTAAACTGTGAGGTCCTCCATCCATGATCTTTTCCTGCGCTAAGACCTTCCTTGATGTTTGTCTGATTACTTGCAAGACAGGAATGATAACATCTTTGGTATGAGCAAAAGCGGCTACCGTTATCATCAAGTTGTGTATGATCTCAAGAACCTGGATAGCCCTATGAATGGTCTGCATCATCCTTGTTGCAAATTCCATGGCAACTGTATGAGATTTGTCGATCCATGAGCTCATCAGCTGGACCAAACTCCTAACTCTCTCTGCCTCACCAATTGATTGAAGGGGAAGTGCCTGTACAGGTGATCTTGCTGGATCCTGACGTCCTAAAGGCTGATTGAGATGGCTGAAATATGTTCTCCATGCACCGACCTCTCTCTCAAGCTTTCTATTTTTCTCCATTTCTTCCCTAAGCTTGTCTTTCAATGCCTCAAATGAATCGGTGGCATCATCCATTGTCTGTTCGGCTATGGATGGACCTAGCTCAAATGTCTCTACATCATATTCTTTTGCGAGGATCTCACCTTCATACTTGTCCACTGCCGGTGTAGCTATCCGCAATTTTCTGGATCCAGTCTCATCTCTAATCATCTTGGACATCTTAGTAGCCTTCCTCTTCTCTGATACTTCCTGAGAATATCCAACAAGGCTCTCTAAATCAATCACATTGTCCTCGTCCTCGATCACAATTACCTTCGTTAGTCTTTCCTTTAACCAATCTGGGATGGCAGATCTTGTTTCTTTAACCTGAATCTCCTTAAGCAATTCTTCTTCTCTGGGAGGAGATGTTACTTCGTTATCCTCTTTATCTTCATGCAACTCATTATCTTGGAGAGATCCACCTGGTGACCTTTGAGGTGCCTGTCCTTCTTTATCGTTCTGTACCATTGATTCCATAGACTCCTCTATCTCAAATGTCCTCTTCTCTTGTCAAGAAGATGTGTCGGATGAACGATCTCGGTTGGCCTCTTGCTTCTTCTTGGAAGATTCTCTTTTTTCAGGTCTCTCTTTCCTCTTCGAGCCTCTTGGATGGAGATTGCCTTCACTTGCGCTTCGAAGGTTGCCTTCACTTGCATTTCTGGGATTAGGATTACCCTCACTTACACTTGCCCCACCTTCAGCTGGTCTCTCCTCCAAGGTGAAAGTCATAGCTATGCCCTGTTCTCTCAACTTCTAATGCTGCACATCAACCCATCTGCGAGTACAAGACAAGACTGGAGCCATCAAAGCATCTAGATCCACAACCTCGGGCTCATTCCAATCTAACCTCACTGTTTTGCTTTCTCGATCATAGGATGATTGGAGATGTCTACCACTGTCCTGAGCTTGGTCGGCCACTCTGTAAATCTTGCATTTTCTGATGAAATCCAAAGGCAATCTAGAATGCATCTTTCTTTTCACTTCAAGATCATCTAAGAGATTCATCATAAAATCTTCTATCTGAAACTCATGCTTATATTTTCTACCGACTGTCTCCTCTATATATCCATGTGGATCAAAGCTCTCTCTCAAGGCAAAGAATGAAAATGAATACAAAGCTGACTCCTCTGCGTCATCCATGGCTTGAGCATTAGGACATACCTCAACTGAATTGCCTAATATGATAGGTACAGGAACTCCATTTCCATGTCTGTGTCTGAACGCCTTCGCATAAGCTGCCAATTGTCTTGTTACCTCAAGTAACACAATTCTGTCTGTCGGATATCTCGGCAACATGTATGGAGGTGAAGGACATCCATGGACTCTAATATAAGTAAATTTCGGAAATTGGATAAACCAAGCACCGTACCTCTTTACTAGCTCTTGTGCATCCAGAGATAGTCTATTGTGAATCCCTCCTTGCAACGTCCTTGTGATGTTCATCGTGAAGGTATCATTAACTAACTTGTAGTTACTTCCCGACGGATGATGCAAGTGAACATAGGAATCACAAACTCTGACCTTGTCGGGTCCTCTTCCAATCACTCCTCTGTGAGGTAGTCCTGCATACTCAAAGCTCCTGATCAAGGCATATATGACGTATGAACTCATGTGGAAGGACTTGGTAGCCTTCAGTCTCCTTAACTGTACATCCAAGCAATGGCTAATCATTCTTACCCAATGAATTGTTCCTTTTCCCTGAACTATCACTTGGATGAAGTAGAACATCCACTTCTCAAAATAGAAGGCTTGAGGGGCTCCTGTGACTCGGTTGAGCATTGTTATCAAATCTCTGTACTCCTCCTGGAAGTCGATCCTATGTGGTGTGTTCGGGATCTTGCTCAGGCGAGGACGACTCTTGAGTAGCCAGTTCTTGTTGATGATGCTTAAGCAAGCATCAGGATCATCTTCGTACATGGACCTGGCTCCTTCTATGCTTTTGTAGATCATATCTCTGTGCTCTGGAAGATGAAAAGCCTCACTTATAGCCTCCTCTGAAAGGTAAGCCAAAGTGTTTCCCTCCTTGGACACGATCGTTCTGGACTGTGGATCATAATGACGAGCACATTCGATCATCAACTCATGGCACTAGACTGCTGGAGGGAAGCCGGCCGCCTTAATAATGCCACTTTCAATTATCCTCCTGGCGACAGGTGATGGCTTGCCAATGTAAGGGACCTCTCGAAACTTCTTCGTACTGAAGTTGCCCAAGTTGGTATCTCCAATGTTGCTCCACTTCGACACGATCTTGGTCTCCAATTCTTCGGTCTTTTGATCTTCCTTCATGAGAGCTGGACGACTGGTGGATGCTCCCGCCTTCGGGGTCGCCATCGTAACACCTACAAAACATTTCATAATGAGAAATAGATTTTGCAATGTATAACTATAGATTAGAGATTAAATTTAGGAAACTTCATGATAAGTCTTTGAGTTATCATTTCCTAAACACAATCGAGCTACTGAAATTTCAAAATTTCAAAATTCAAAATTCAAGGCTATGATGATCAAAATTCAAAATTCAAGACAAAGGATCTTCGCCATACCTCTCTTGCGAGCTAACTCTAAAAATGCAAAATAAGAAATTCGCCTAGGCAAAAATGAGGTTTGAAGATTTCAACGAGATCTTCCTCAAGCGAACGTCTTCCTTAACAACTTCGCCACCTTTGGGGGGTCTTCAATCGAGATGATGGCAAGCTCGCTCCACTTGAACCAAACTCGCACTCCTTTTGATGATGTCTCGCACCTCCTTTTGATGATATTCGCACCTTGTAATTGTCTTCTCCAAATCGCATGTAAAGGATGATTGAATGATGTTTTAAAATGCAATAACTCACCCTTCCTTTATAGGCGCTCTCCTCTACAATTACCTCTAGGCCGACTTTGGCAAATAGAGCAATTAAAAACAAATTTTAAATAAAATAGGGGCCGACTTCTATAAAATATTGAGAATAAAACCCAATAAAATATTGAGAATAAAACCCAAGTGCACTTCCCTTTTTTAAATTAATAATTAATTAATTAATTGCCCTCATAATTAATTTTTTCGATTTTTTAAAAGGCAAAATTAATTAATAAATACTCTATACGCCATTTTTTTAAATGCTAAATTTAATTAAATATTTCAAATTTTGTCGATTTTTAGCATTTAACATAATTCAAAAATTCATTGGCGCCAAGATTTGGGAGATGTAAAGAGATACAAACCATATCGCCCTGGTCCCTGACTGAGGGACAGGAGCGAACTTCATTTTCTAGCTCAAATTTGCGATTTTTTAACATTCACTCCTTGTTTGTTACCTTTCAAATGACGTTTTCAACCTTGTGTAACTTTAATTTGATGTGATCTTTTGAAAAGAATGAGTGATTTTGTGAATATCGCCCTGGTCCTTGACTGAAGGACAGGAGCGAATTTGCCTCCTTGCTCAAGTTGATCACTTTTGACGCTAACTTCCTTGCTTATTATTCTCTTAAAGATATTTTCGACCTTGTGCGACCTTGTGCGTCCTTGCCTTGACGTGGTTTTTTGAAAGAAATGGCCAATTTAGTTAATATCGCCCTGGTCCTTGCCTGAAGGACAGGAGCGAACTTTTGTGTCTTGGGCTCATCCTTGTTCTTATCAACTTTCAATTGTCTTCACAGTGTAAAATGATGTCCTTTGATCCTTCTTGAACGTATGAAATGGGATTGACATTCAAAATTTAAGCACACCCAGAGATTTCACTCTAGTCCCTAAGAGAGGGACAGGAGCGAACTTTCATTTGTAAGCTCAATCACACTTTGCCAATGTTTAAAATTATCTTCAACGGACTCATCATGCCCCCTTTCACTTATCCTTGACATGGAATTCGTTTCAACTTGGTGAGAAATTGGTCTAAGGAAGAAATCGCTCTGGTCCCTGGCTGAGGGACAGGAGCGCCTAGGCAAATATGGGCCTCACTTTGGTGTCTTGCAATCTTCAATTTGTCTTCAATGGATTCGTCACACCTTCTTTGCTTGCCTCAAGCCTAAAACTCACTTGATCTTCGCCCAAATCTTGCCTTATAAGAAAAATCGCTCTGGTCCCTGGGAGAGGGACAGGAGCTACCATTAAAATTCGCCCTGGTCCCTGGGAGAGGGACAGGAGCGATTTTGCATCTAGGTCCAATTTTCCTCACGATGGCACTTCCAAGTTATATTCAACTGATGAAATATATTTCCTTTGATCTTCTCAAATTGCGAAATTAATGAAATCTTTCAAGGACAAGGCAATTTTGGATTTTAAGCTCCGGTCCTTCAGTGAGGGACAGGAGCGATTTTTGTTCCTGGCACATTTCCTTGTTTGCGAATTTCTTCAAATTATATTCAACGGAAAGAATATGCCTTCCTTTATCTCTTTCAATCCAAAATTCGTCTTGATCCTGCAAGGACAGTAAAATTTTGAGAAACAAGCTCCGGTCCTTCAGTGAGGGACAGGAGCGATTTTTGTCCTTGAGGGCAAATGTTCATCTTTTTGTTGCAAATGACTAAGTCCTGGCGTTCCATCATGTTTATTCCATCTTCCATCACATCCCTGACGCTTTAGCTTGATCAAAATGAAGTCAGAATGGTCCAGACAAGACATTTCGCCCTGGTCCCTGACTGAGGGACAGGAGCGATTTGTCCTAAAACTCCAAAAATTCGCCATTTTCGAATCTCAAAATCTTCAAAGCTTTCAATTCGCGTTCGACCACATCTCCTGGCGACCCTGCACAAGACAAATGAAACAAATTAACAATCAAGATGCATGAAATTATGATTTTCGCCCTGGTCCCTGGCTGAGGGACAGGAGCGAACTTGCTTCCCTAGGCCAAAATATCATGATTTCAAGGGTTTAATCACTTGACAAGGCAACAATAAGACCTTTCCAATGCCCGGAATCAATTATCAAAATTTTCAAAATTTGGTCAAAATCATTCAATCAGACAAAATTCCATAATTCCATCATCAACACTTAGGCAAAATTTGGACTTGCATTTGAAATTCCGACTGAAACTAGATAGACTCACTTGATTCCTGACGAATTCACCTCATTTCAAAATTGCATTTATGCGAGGATGCTCAACAAGTCTCAAAATTGGACTGGACTCTGGCCTAAAAAGAACAGAACGGAAACCCTAAGGCTTGACCCTAGTCTAGACGACTGACTCACTAAACCAAAACCCTAAAAAGAACAGAGAGGAGGGGGAGCAAAAAGAGGGCAAAAAGAGGGGGTCCCCATTTTAATGGGGCGATGTGTGAAATGGTCACAACAGGTAGGCCTGCATATTCGAAACTCCTGATCAAGGCATATATGACGTATGAGCTCATGTGGAATGACTTGGTAGGCTTTAGTCTTCTCAATTGCACGTCCAAGCAATGGCTAATAATTCTAGCCCAATGAATTGTTCCTTTCCCTTGAACTATCACTTGGATGAAGTAGAACATCCATTTCTCAAAATAGAAGGCTTGAGGGGCCCCTGTACCTCGATTGAGTAAAGTTATCAAATCTCTGTACTCCTCCTAGAAGTCGATCCTATGTGGTGTGTTGGGAACCTTACTCAGGCGAGGACGACTTTTGAGTAACCAATTCTTATTGATGATGCTCAAGCAAGTGTCTGGATCATCTTCATACATTGATCTGGCTCCTTCTAGGCTTTTGTAAATCATATATTTATGTTCTGGAAGATGGAAAGCTTCACTTATAGCCTCCTCTGATAGGTAAGCCAAAGTGTTTCCTTCCTTGGACACGATCGATCTTGATTGTGAATCATAATGGCGTGCACACTCGATCATCAGCTCATGACACTGGACTGCTGGAGGGAAACCGGCCGCCTTGATGATGCCACTTTCAATTATTCTCTTTGCGACAAGTGATGGCTTTCCAATGTAAGGGACCTCTTGAAACTTCTTGACACTGAAGTTTCCCAAATTGGTATCTCCGATGTTGCTCCATTTGGACACGATCTTGGTCTCCAATTCTTCATTCCTCCGATCTTCCTTCATGAGGGCCGGACGACTAGTGGATGCTCCTGCCTTTGGAGTCACCATCTTGACACCTACACAACATTTCATAATGAGTAACATAATTTGAAGCGTAGAAATATAGAGTAGAAAGGAAGATTAAAGATTTTAATTAGGAAACTTCATGATAAATCTTGAGTTATCATTTCCTAATTAACTACATTAAACTTAGGATTTTCAAAACAAAGCGCAAAATTCAAATCTTCAATAATGGTGTCAAGGTGATTTCGCCATACCTCCTTTTGAGAATTAACTCTAAGAAAAGATGCAAAATAAGGTGAATTCGCTAGGCAAAATGTGGATCGAAGTCCTCCCTTTAGCAAAATGCGCCTCCTTTAGTCTTCTCAAGCATCGATTCCACCACCTCTAGCCTCCAATGCCTAGGATAAATTCGCTCCAACTAGACCAGCTTTCGCACTTCTTCTTTGCTTCTCCAAATTCGCACTTGAAACAATGAGTCAATGATTTGAATAATGAAAAACACACCCCAAATATATAGAGCGCTCACCATTTCACCTCCCCATAGGCCAACTTGATAAAATAGGCCAAAAAAATAAATAAAATTAAAAAAGAAGAGGCCGACTTGATAAAATGAATGAAAATAAACCTCCAAGCGCTCCATCTTTTAATTTTATTTTAATAAAAATTAATTTTAAATGCCTCAATAATAATAAAAAAATCGATTTTCTAAGGCTTAAAATTAATTATTAAATACCAATGCGCCTTTCATTAAATGCCAATTTAATTAATTTTTTAAATATTTCGAAGTTGGTAATTTTGGCATATAATGCGATTTGGAGGATATCAATGTTGAAATATAGCAAAAATAATGAATGCTAATAACTTCGCTCTGGTCCCTTGGAGAGGGACAGGAGCGCTTTTGCAATTTTGGTCTTGCATTCCTTATTTTCCACGTTCAAAACTTCATCTAAGCTTTCCAAAATGGCATTTTTTAATCGAGTTTTGAGTTTAATTCACTTGTTCTCTGGAAGGAACGTGTCTTAGGACATTTTCGCCCTGGTCCCTTGGAGAGGGACAGGAGCGCTTTTGCACTTTTGTCCTCAATCCTTCATCCTTAAATTGCTAACTCATGTTGTGGGGTAAGCAATGATCTCCTTCGTTCAATCCATGCATGCTTAACTCGTTTTTGTCAGGCAAAATAGGCTCTCCCAAGATTTTCGCCCTAGTCCTTCATTGAAGGACAGGAGCACTTTTTGCATTTTAGCATAGGATTCTCAAGTTTTGAAACCAAATCCTTGTTCATCGTGCTCTAAAAGACCTTTCTCATCTTGCACAACCTTGCCTTAGTATAATCTCGGAGGGAAATTGTTAATTTTGTAAAAATTGCCCTGGTCCTTCAGAGAGGGACAGGAGCACTTTTTAGTCCTTGTGCAAATTCTTGATTGTTTCAAGCTTCAAATTACCCTCAAGGCGTAGAACATCATTCCCCACTCCTTCTTGAGCCTTGGAAACAAAAATAGCATTTGAAAATGTAAGGTAAATGGGCATATTTGGAAATTTCGCACTAGTCCCTTGGAGAGGGACAGGAGCACTTTTTGGAAAATCGCTCTGGTCCTTCAGAGAGGGACAGGAGCACTTTTGCCATTTGTCATCAAAATTTGCAAATTTCGCATCTTAATTCCACCTCGAAGTCTTTTAAACATCCTTTCAAACTTGTGCCTTGGCCTAGATTTGTCCAAAATTGGCGAGAAAGGCTAGATAACATGTTTTTCGCCCTGGTCCCTTGGAGAGGGATAGGAGCACTTTTGTAAAATCAAGCTTGTCTGTCCTTTGCTAGCCTTCCAAATTATCTTCAATGGGCCAATCATGCCTTCTTTCATTCATTTCAATCACAATACTTGTTTTGACTTTGCAAGAAATTTGCACTTTTCAGAAAATCGCTCTGGTACTTCAAAGAGGGACAAGAGCACTTTTTGGAAAATCGCTCTAGTCCTTCAGAGAGGGACGGGAGCACTTTTTAGAATTTGAGTTGATTTCCTCCTTTGTGGACCACTTAAATTATATTCAATGGATAAATCATGTTTTCCTTGGTCTCTTCAAATCATAAAATTGTCTTGATCCTGCAAGAACAGTGCAAATTTGAAAATCAAGCTCTGGTCCTTCAAAGAGGGACAGGAGCACTTTTTTACTTCTTGGCATACTTCTTGGTCCTTTAAACCCTCAATTGCGTCTAAGGCATAAAACATCATTTGTCCTTCCCATCCAAGTCAAGTTTTGCCATAAAATCTCAAACAAAGAGGAGAAACTTTAAAAAAACGCCATGGTCCTTTAGTGAGGGACGGGAGCACTTTTGGAAAATCGCTCTAGTCCTTCAAAGAGGGACAGGAGCACTTTTACCTTTCTAGACAAAAACTCCATCGTTTCATCATCTTTGATTAATTCTGGATACTCTATCATGTTCGTTTCGTCCTTCACCATGCCTTTGATGTTTCAATCTGACCAAACAAGGTCAGGAGTGACTTTGCTAAGCCTTTTCGCCCTGGTCCCTTGGAGAGGGACAGGGGCACTTTTGATGATTCAAACAAACTCTTTCATGATTTCGAGTTAAAACTCCTTCAGGCGGGTGGAGAAAATCACTTGTTTTCCATTCATATCCAACACTTGGCTTATTTTCACTACAAGATGAGGGGATTCAAAATTTCGCTCTGGTCCCTTGGAGAGGGACAGGAGGAGCACTTTTTCCTTTAATCCTTCAAAATTCTTCATTTCCATGCCTCCAAACCTTCAAAAGCATCAAAATACGTCCAATTATCTCTCCTGGAGACCCTGCATAAAACAAAATAGAAAAGTCAGTGACAAATATATATTAAATAACATTTTCGCCCTGGACCCTGGGTGAGGGACAGGAGCGCCTTTTGTCCTTTCTGGCTAATCCATCCAAAATTTAAGTCTCCAATCGCTTCACAAAGCAAAGTTAGATCATCTTCAAGGCCAGGAACTAGTTAGTTTCAGGCATCATCTTGCCTCCAAAATTTGATCAAAATTTACCTAGGCAAAAACACAATTCCATCTTCAAAATGCCAACACTTAGACAAAATTTGGATTTTACCTCAAAAGACCTAAATCTAGACCTAACCTGAGATCTACTTGACTTTCCTGACAGGCTCACCTTACTTCAACAATCTCAATCCTCGGGAGGATGCTTAATAACTTTCAAAATTTGACCGGACTCAGCTTGAATAACATCAGAAGAAACCCCTAAGGTTTAGCCTTAGCCCAGACAGACAGCTCACTCACTCAAAACCCTAAAAGTAGAGAGAAGAACAGACAAAACAAAAGCAAAAAAGAGGGGGTCCCCATTCTAATGGGGTGATGTGTGAAATGGTCACAACAATTTCCTAAGCTTCAGACAACATATTTGACTGGTTTAGGAGATGGCAAGGCCTTATGATGTGACATCAGAAAAGGTTGTTAAAGTTAAATCAGTATTTAACTTAATTACAACTCCTCGAAAAGTGCATTTTATGACATGACTCTAGAAAGTGAGTATGGACGCTTCAGGAGAGAGAAAATGGAGTTCACTTCATTTTATGGTTATTAATGATATTACAAATGATATTTAAAGACGGCCTTTGAAGTTAGAATTATAAAGTTATAAAAATACCTTTATAATAAGGTCAATTTAGTCTAGAGAGAGAATGAGGTGCCTCCTTGCTAGACGCCCTTGAGGAGAGAGAAGGTGGAGTTAGAAAGAGATTAAGTGATAAAGGGGGGGCTTATAATATAAGCTATTTCTTCCTACATGTGGACACCACCCTTGGGGAATTATTATGTTATAAAGTGACATATTAGAAAAAGAAATAGAAATAAATAAAGTTATAAGTCAGCACTAAAGAACCCTAATTAGGGTGCCAACTTGAGGAGATAATAAAAAGGCAACCGAGGCGTCATTTTCATCATGTTATGTGGTTTTCTCTCATATTCTTGTCTCCTTGGAGGAGCTTGTTTGAACCTTAGGGTTTGAGGAGCTTGTGAAGATGGAAACCTTCATGAGTAATCACACTTGCAGTTGTGGAAGTCCAACCAAGAGTGTGCAAGGAGATTCTACTTCAAGGATCTCAATTGGACTACAAAGAAATCAGTTCTGGAAGACTTTTTGCTGGTTGAAATCTGAAGGAAATGCTTGCTTGAGAGGCCAACCCATACTTCAGCTTGTTTGGGGTGTAGGAGAGCACTTTCCTTGCATCTTCAGCATTGAGCTATCAAGTCACATCATGACCATCAGATTTGAGTAAGTTTATATCAGTTTGGAATCAGTTTTGGATAGTTTTTGCTATTGTTGTTGATAGAGGTATCTACTAGTGTGGCCGATCCCTCTAGGGGTTGTTTAGAGTCAAGAAAGGACATAAATTTGCATTATAAGAGTTGCGTCTGCACATACTTGTTATCACCAGCAAGCTAAGGTAGCTTTTAGAGTTAGTTTGAAAAGATATTAATCATAGGAAGTAATATTTCTAAGTGAGCTCCTTGCTTGCCTAGTCGCCCCCTTCTTTGGCCCCTTTTGGGGGTTTGAAGAGCTTATTGCTACTGTTCTAATTGGTGGGTTTCAAGACATTCATCTACAGCAGATTTGCCATAGTTTTCAGCTAAGTTGCTGGTTCGAGTTAGGGCACCAGTTTGGGTTCGAGAACCCGATTCGCCGGTTCGGCAAAATTTTGAAAGGGGGTTGGGTTCGTTAGTACAAAAACAATGTAAAAATTATATATTAAGATTAGAAGGTCACATAGCATCATATAAACAACAAAACCACCAGAAACTTGTTAGATATTGTCTATGACTTACAACTGAAGAAGTGTTGAATGTATACAAATCATATCAGACTACTAATGATCATGAAAGTGGCATGGGAATAAGCAGCTAATTGCAATTTAGCTTATATTTATTTTAGGAGATGATTGGGACTCTAAATCTGTGTGGAGATCAGCTATTCTAGTAAAAGTATGGCATATATCTTAAATTGTAAGGTTTGATACAAGTTCAAGGATGTCTATATTCAATGAGCCCTGTTGAATGATAAATTTAAATTTTAAAATTTTCCTAAAGGTGTGAAAGGTTGGTACAGAATCAGGAGACTGTCTATATTTTTCCCTTTAGGAGGGTTACATGAAAAATATCTATGAAACTTAAAATGTTCCATCGATGCTAAAAGATCATCGGCCAATATATTACATCGAACACCTCAAGAAGAGTCTCGGCGAAAGGAAAGTTTCATTGAAATAAAACATAAAGTGTAAAAGCACTAAGATGACTCCGGAGAAATATCTCTTTCGGTAGATGAAAGAAATGATTCATCGATGCCCCAGTTTCGTCGAAAAGCGGAAAATGAACAAAAGATGATGTCGAAGAAGTTAACCTACCGGTGAAACCTAAAAATGTCCATCGAAAGACAAACTCCATCGATAGCAATATGTCGATAAAAAACATAAGGGTTTCATCGATAAAGGAAAGGCATCGAAGAAAAGGAGGACTTCGGCAGGACTATCAGACACTTTATCGAAACAGAAGTCTCATCGATAGGGAAGATATATCAACGAGGAATGGACTTCGGTGGGCCAATATAGAGTTGCATCGAAGCATAAGACTCATCGAAAACAATTTCGATGAAAGTCCTAACAAACTCATCGACAAAGATCTCGTCGAGGAAAGGATGGTTTCGAGGAAGCTGAAAAATGATTTTCGACAAGAGCCATTTACTGATGAAATGATATCAAAGAAACCAAATATATTCCCATCGATAGTATTTGTCGATGAAAATGATACATCGAGGGAGCATTTGAGCCGTCAGCCAAAGTTATGGTCGTGTTGTGACCATTTCACACATCGCCCCATCGCAAATGGGGACCCCCTCTTTTTGCTTGTTTTTCGCTCGTTTTCGCTTTCGTTTTTAGGGTTTTGTTAGTTAGTTGGTCGTCTGGATTTAGGGTCAAACCTTAGGGTTTTAAATTTTGTCTTTTCAGGCCAAAATCCAGTCGTTTTTGAGAGTTTTCGAGCTTCCTTTTCTAGGATGCCAATTTTGAATGCAATGAATTCGCCAAAATGGTCTAATTTTCAATTGGAATGTTGATGCAGAGCTTTAAATTTGTCTAAGTGTTGGCAGTCAATGTGAATTTTTGTCTAATTGAATATTTTGACCAAATTTTGACTTTTTTGAATTTTGATCCTGGGCATTGGAATTGATTTGTTTTCGCCTCGTGAAGTGTTAAAATGTGAAAAATCTTGTTATTTTGGCCTGTAGGAGCAAAATCGCTCCTGTCCCTCAGTGAAGGACGGGAGCTCATTTTCAAATATCTCATCGTCCCTGCAGAGTCCAGACAAATTTCAAGTTGGAAGTGATGGAGAACGGCAATATCTTTCCATTGAATATAAATTGAAGATTTTCATGAGCACAGAAATGCCTCCAGGAGGAAAATCGCTCCTGTCCCTCAGTGAAGGACCGGAGCTACAATTCAAATTTCGCCTTGTCCTTGCAAGATTTTGAAAACTTAATGATTTAAGGACGTCCAAAGGAAGATGCTTTGCCAAATGAATATAATTTGAGATGCTAAAACGAAGGAGAATGACCTATATTGACCAAATCGCTCCTGTCCCTCTCCAAGGGACCAGGGCGAGGTACCTTGTAGCTCTCGTCCCTCTCCCAGGGACCAGAGCGATTTCCTTCATTATGCAAAATCCAGACAAAGGTCAAGGCAAGTTTACATTCAATAACAAGGGAAAACATGAGATAAATGCGTTGAATATAAATTGAAGATTTTTGGGACGTCCATAACAGTGTTAAATGCCTAGTTCGCTCCTGTCCCTCAGGAAGGGACCAGAGCGATTTTTGATATAATTGCTTTTCTTGCAAAGTTACAGATGATGTCAAGGCATGGACGAATAGAGTGAAGAGGGACGAATCCGTTGAATATAAACTTGGAACCTGGCAAAGTGAGATAGTGGCCACAAGGGAAGGATCGCTCCTGTCCCTCTCCAAGGGACCAGGGCGATACATTGGTGATGATACTTCCTACGCAAGTTCAAGGTCGTTCCTCCAAAGTTCAAGGTCGACACAAGTCAAGACAAGGTGGCGAGGGACATTTCAAGGCGTCTTCATCATGCGCAAACACTCAAAGGACGTTAAAATGAAGAAATTGACACCCTATAACATAGATCGCTCCTGTCCCTCAAGAAGGGACCAGGGCGATGTTAGATGCATTGGCCATTTCATGCAAAATTTGCGTAGGGACAAGACGTTGCAATGTTTTAGAGGGTCCATGGTATGATAAAAAGATGATAAACAAGGGTTTTGAACGTAAAATGATCATCATTTTGAGCATGGAGACTATATCGCTCCTGTCCCTCTCCAAGGGACCAGGGCGATTTGCTTTGGATTCCTCGTTTTGCTTCAAAGTTCGAGCTAAGTCAAGACGTCCTAAGATAGCATATGGTCCAAGGCATCGTTTGAAGATAATTCGCAAGGGTTTTGAACGTCCAAACATCGCCAAATAATGTAAAAGCCTCACATCGCTCCTGTCCTTTGGACAAGGACCAAGGCGATATCACCAAAAGCGCTCACGTTCCTTCAAGACCAAAGCAAAGCGAGGTTAGGAAGAGTGAAGGACGACGTTTGAAGGACATCGCAAAGAAGATCAAAGTGTAAAGTTGCCAAGGTCAAGGAGAAAACGTGGATCGCTCCTGTCCCTCTCCAAGGGACAAGGGCGATGATCCCTCAAAGCGTCCAAACACTTCGTGCAAACAAATGAAACAAACGCAAAAGGAACAAGCATAGGTGTTATTCGCCCTACAATAAAGATCGAAGTTAAAAGATGTAAGATGGACGTAGAAATTTGAAGATCGCTCCTGTCCCTCTCCAAGGGACAAGGGCGATGAACATTCAAGAAGCCTTAAGTACGCATGCAAGATGATCAAATTCGAAGGACTCATCATGATGATCGATTTTCAACGCGAAGATGAAGGAGTTGGACGTAAGAAATGCAAAATCAAGACCAAAATCATGGATCGCTCCTGTCCCTCTCCAAGGGACCAGAGCGATGAGGTACGTCCCTTTGTTTTCCAGTTTTGGCGCCAAATTAAACAATTCAAATTTTCCTTAAATGCTAAATCGATTAAAAAATTGAAAATCCATTTTATTTAGCATTTAATATGGCGTTATCTTTTATTAATTATTTTTTGCCTCTATTAAAAAATCAAAATTCTCATTTAAAAAACACAAGGCATTAATAATTAATTATTTAATTAATATAAAATCGATTTGAAACGCCCAATCAAGCAAGTCGGCCTTGTTATTTTATTGCAAATCATTTAAAAAATGGTTTTATTTGTCAAGTCGGCCTAAGGGGTGAAAGGGTGAGCGCGCTATTTATAAGGGGAGTGAAATGTTCATTTTCACATAATCATTTTTACCTTTCTTCATGTGAATCAAGAAGAGGCGAATATAGTGCGAAGTGTGTTCAAAGGTGGTGCGATTTCAAACCAAAGGTGGCGCTAGTATCATCTTGTGTGGAGTGCGAATTACGTTGAAGACCAGGGTAGCGCTTAGTTATCAAAAGGTGGTACGAATTTGAAGACCACACCAAGTGCGAACTTGAGGATACATTAAGGCGAATTTGCTAAAGACTTGGAGGATTTGTTTGAGCGATTTGTCAAGGATAAATTTGAAGATCATTTAAGACCACGCCAAAGGCGATAATTGAAGATCACGTTCTCTCCAGAGGTGGCAAAGTCAATTTTGAGGAGATCATATTGAAGATTATTTTATACCTCAATTTTTGCCTAGGCGAATTTTGTTTTTGCATTCTAGAGTTAGCTCTCTATCGAGGTATGGCGATTTATTATTATTGCTTTATTCATTCATCGTCATATTTCAAGTTTTGAAATTTTGAATTTTGAATCTCTTGGCTCAATCGTTGTATTTTAGGAAATGATAACTCTAGAGACTTATCATGAGGTTTCCTAAAATTTTATCTCTCTTATTTACGTTATTTATTGCAAAATCTATTTCTTATAATGAAATGTTGTGTAGGTATGGCGACCCCAAAGGCGGGAGCATCCACCAGCCGCTCGGCTCTCATGAAAGAAGATCAGAAGACCGAAGAAGTGGAGACCAAGATCGTGTCTAAGTGGAGCAACATTGGAGATACCAACTTGGGGAACTTTAGCACGAAGAAGTTCCGAGAGGTCCCTTACATCGGCAAGCCATCACCTGTCCCCCGGAGAATAATAGAGAGTGGCATCATCAAGGCGGCCGGTTTTCCTCCAGCTATTCAGTGCCACGAGTTGATGATCGAGTGTGCCCGTCACTACAATCCACAGTCCAGGACAATTGTGTCCAATGAGGGAAACACTTTGGCGTACCTTTCAGAGGAAGCCATAAGTGAAGCCTTCCATCTTCCAGAGCACAGGGACATGATATACAAGAGCATTGAAGGAGCCAGATCAGTGTACGATGATGATCCAGATGCTTGCCTAAGCATAATCAATAAGAACTGGCTACTCAAGAGTCGTCCCCGTCTGAGCAAAGTACCGAACACACCGCATCGGATTGATTTCCAGGAGGAGTACAGAGATTTGATTACCATGCTCAACAGAGTTACAGGAGCACCTCATGCCTTCTATTTTGAGAAGTGGATGTTTTACTTCATCCAGGTGATTGTTCAAGGAAAGGGTACGATACATTGGGCTAGGATAATTAGCCATTGCTTAGACGTACAGTTGAGAAGACTCAGGGCTACTAAGTCCTTCCACATGAGTTCATACGTCATCTATGCCTTAATCAGGAGCGTTGAGTACGCAGGACTACCTTACAGAGGAGTGATTGGAAGAGGACCCGGCGAGGTCAGAGCTTGTGAATCCTATACCTACTTGCATCATCCACCAGGGAAGAACTACAAGTTAGTCAATGATACTTTCACGATGAACATCACAAGGACGTTGCAAGGAGGGATTCACAACAGATTATCTCAGGATGCCCAGGAGTTCATCAAGAGGTACGGTGCTTGGTTCATTCAGTTTCCCAAGTTCACTTACATTAGAGTGCATGGATGTCCTTTACCTCCATACATGTTGCCGAGGTACCCGACAGACAGAATTGTGTTACTTGAAGTAACAAGGCAGTTGGCAGCATATGTGAAGGCATTCAGACACAGACATCAGAATGGAGTTCAGGTACCTATTATTTTGGGTAATTCAGTTGAGGTATGTCCTAATGTCTTAGCCATGGATGACGCAGAGAAGGAGTTAGCCTTGTATCCTTTTTCATCTTTTGCTTGGAGGAATAGTTTTGATCCACATGGACATTTAGAGGAGACGGTCGGTAGAAGATTTAGACATGAGCACCAAATTGAAGATTTTATGATGAATCTCCTAGATGATCTCGAAGTGAAACGAAAGATACGTTCTAGATTGCCTTTGGATTTCATCAGGAAATGTAAGATTTACAGAGTGGCCGACCAAGCTCAGGACAACGGCAGGCACATCCAATCTTCATATGATAGAGAAAGCAAAACAATAAGTTTGAATTGGAATGAGCCCGAGGCCGTGGATTTAGATGATTTGATGGCACCAGTCTTGTCTTGTACTCGCAGATGGGTAGACGTTCAGCATCAGAAGTTGAGAGAACAAGGCATAGCTATGTCTTTTACTTTGGAAGAAAAGCCAGCCGAAGGTGGAGCCAGTGTTAGTGAAGGCAATCCTAATCCTAGGAATTCCGGTGAAAGTAACCTTCGATGTGCCAGTGAGGGCAATCTCCATTCGAGAGGTTCAAAGAGAAAGGAAAGATCAGAAAAGAAAGAGTCTTCCAAGAAAAGTTAGGTGCCAACAAAGATCAAACACCAGGTACTTCTTCCAGACCAGAAGATAGGACAATTCGAGTGGAAGAGTCCATGGAGTCGATGGTACAGAATGACAGACAGGAGGAAGGACAGGCACAGCATGTTTCGTCAGATGGATCTCTCCAAGATTATGAGTTAGAAGAGGATAATGAAGTAACATCTCCTCCCAGACAAGAAGAAATAGTACATAAAGAAATTCAAGTTCAAGAGACAAGATCGAATATCCCAGATTGGTTGAAGGAAAGATTGACTAAGGTGATCGTAATTGAGGACGAGGACAGTGCAATTGATTTAGAGAGCCTTGTTGGACGTTCACATATGACAACAGAGAAGAAGAAGGCTACAAAGATGTCCAAGATGATTCGAGATGAGACTGGATCTAGAAAACTGCAGATAGCTACACCGGCAGCAGACAAATATGAAGGTGAGATCCTAGCAGAAGACTATCATATACAGACTATTGAGTTAGGACCATCCACAGCAGAGCAGACTTTAGATGATGCCACCGACACATTTGAGGCATTGAAGGACAAGCTTAGAGAAGAAGTAGAAAAGAATAGAAAGCTTGAGAGAGAGGTCGGTGCATGGAGGACTTATTTCAGTCACATCAATGAACCTTTGGGACGTCAGGATCCAGTTAGATCACCAGTGCAAGCATTGCCCCTTCAATCGATCAGTGAAGCAGAAAGATTCAGGAACCTGGTCCAGCGTACATGTAGTTGGATGGATAGATCTCATACAATGGCCATAGAGTTTGTTACAAGAATGTCGAAGATCATTCATCAAGCTATCCAAGTTCTTGAGATTATTCGCAGATTGATGGCAACAGTAGCTGCATTTGCCCATACCAAGGACGTTGTCATCCCTGTCTTGAAAGTAATAAGACACACATCCAGAAGAATTTTAACGCAGGAGAGGATCTTAGAAGGTGATTCTCACAGTTTGTTTCAGTGGTCAACCTTACTCCATATAAAGAGTGTTCTCTTCGAGGACATCAGTGTTAGATGTGGTCAAGTTGAGGAGGTGATCAATCCGATCCAGGACAGAGTATTTGAGGTACTTCGTACCATTCTTGGCAGAAGGATCGAGGTCGAGACAGATGTGGATATCCAAGAATTTGAGGATAGAATCAAGATCATCTTTCGCAAGGACGCAGATGTTACAGATGAGCAGTATGATCAGATGTATGCCACCATGCTCCTGATTGATAGAACAAAGGAACTTGAACTTACTTGGGATGCAGCTCTTCTAGATGCATTTGATCAGGTTATCCACTTAGAAGAGAGTATCAAGAATCTTCCCGAGATTCCAAACACAGAAATCGAAGGAATCGTGACAAAATTCATTGCATATGCTAAGAAAGAGAATTGGAAAGGGAATAAGATTCTAGATGAAAGGTTGTTACAGATGACATGACATCTTATTTCTCATTGGTTGATACCTCCTAGATTTTTGTGCCAAATTTAATATTTGGCTATGTATTTAATATTGTTCAGTAAAAAGGAGGTCATTTGTAACAAACCCTAATTAGGGTTTAGGTGTCATGATCTTGTCCATTGATTTACTTTCAATCTGGACCTTTCATTGTAATTGGGGATGCTATTTATACCCCCATTTTTCATTTCATTTGGTAATAGTGAATAGTATAATAGAAGAATAGAGTAATAGTCAATAGTTAATGTGAGAGAGATTAGAGTTAGAAGCAATTTTTATTTTGTAGCAAGATTGAGTCTTGAAGAGAGAAATTCAAGCAATTGTTGTATATGATGACTTGGAAATCAATAAAATATTGAAGTTATGGTGTTTTGTTGCAAATTTCTTGAGTTATCTTCATGGTTGTTGGATGTACTTGAATCACGCTCAATCAAAGTAGTTTGTTAATTTGAAAGACTAAGTGTGGGATTTGATATTTGGTAGGATTCGCAATCCAAACCACTAGCTTCTTGCTGATTGTAGGAACGCCTTGCGTGGTCGACTGGAAAACATTTTGAGTCCTTAACCTTCAAGCATTTTCGTATCTAGGATATGTACCTTCGTAGTAGTGTCCTTGGTCTTTGATGCATTGAACACCATTATTACCTTAGAAGATCGCACTAATTTCAATTGAGTTGTTATCTTATGGCAAAATTGAAGTTGGTTGAGTCTTGCCAAATCTCATTCATGCTAAGTCGTTCATAGGGTTAGGCTAGATTAGACCTCTCAAACCCTATCTTTTGTTTTTTTTTGAAAGTTCCTTTTAGATTAGTAAAATCTTCGAGCCTTTGGAATCCGTAAGACGCCTTGGAGGAAACAGCAAATCACATCATACCACTAAAAAGCTTGTCCACACGTGGAGACCCCACTAAAAGAACCTTGGAGTCCATCTAACTGATCCTTTTTGCAGATCTTCAGCAGTTAGAGACTATTTTCTCAAGAGAGGATAAGATACCTATTGGTATTTTATTCTGTGTATGATTGTGTACAAAATACACGTCAACAGGTCGTATCGATGAAAATCTGATATCGAGTAAGGCTTGGAATAACCCAATGACATATATTTTTCACCGAAAGGAAGGATTTCCTAATAAGCAGATAGTATATCGATGAAAAGCGGTTTTCCTGATACAAAGCTTTCAGCGATCCCGAAAAAACATAAAATAAGTTGTGTCGAGGAAGAATAACTTTCGATGAGAAATTAAAGAGCTCCACCGACGACAAAGGTTTCAACGAAAAACTAATTCACAGTCACTTCAGCTGAACATTGGTTCCCGCGAAGAAATTAAAAGCTTAAATTGAAAATGTCACATTTGCAATTAAGTTCAAACACTTGAGTGACTGTTGCACGCACAGAGACATTAACTATTGTGTCCGATACAAGTTGCTCACGAGATTACAGCTAAATTGATCGAGTTTTCATGAGAACCAGATGATTGCCAAGATTCAGAAAGTTGCAGGAAGCTAGCTAAGGCTCGAAAGGAATAGCCCAAGCTGACAGAAGGAGTTTAACAATTCTCCAAGTAAGTGTGATATCCTGTATTGATTAAAGTTATAACACCATCATCTTCTTCTAAAAAGAGTAGGAAAGGAAAAGAATTAAACCCTGAAGAAAAACCCAAATGACAGAAGAAAGAGGGAAGAGCTCTAGCTCAAGATTTGTTAGACCAATGTCCAACCTCCAGTGTAAGGTCCAAGAAAATAAAAACTGAGGAAGAAGGACTAGAAGACAGATTTGAACATCTGGGAGACATATGGACTGAGATCAAAGGACATGAGTTGTTTTTATTTGGTTACAAGAGAAGGGAAGCTCCTGAGCCCATAAGTAACCTGTGGAAGAGGAACTTAGGGAAACTGGTGGTGCCGAATGTATTTGTAGATGTTGAATTAATGAAAGCCCTAGCAGATTCCTATAATCCAGAAACCAAGACCATATATGATTACCGAGGAAATCCTATGGTGGCAATCAACAAACAGATAATTGATATGGTGTTTGATTTAGACTCGGATGTAGAGGAGAAGATTGACATGCAGAAATTGTCACAAGAGTTTTTCAATTTAGAGGACATCTATAGGAAATGGAGATTACCCATTCACCGGCCAAAGGTCGGAGGATCCTTAGTTCCTTTCAGTACAGCTGACAAGGTGCCCTTTGATGTCAACCAGTTTCATCCTTACTTCAAGTATACATACTATGTTGCAGCCCAAGTCTTAGGCTTAGAGGCTCATCCTCTCATGGACATTGGGGTTATGGTTCTATGTGTTGACTTGCAATCAAAAGACCCTAGGCCGTTTGATTATGCCACTTATGTTGCAGAAGCCTTAAATCATGGGTTGGAAAAGTTAAAAGGAGACCTTGTAAATATTCATTTCTCCTTGTATTCTTTGTTGATGCATGTTATTCTTTATTGTGGACAAGAGTCCAATTTCTGGTCAGATGATTTTAGCATCAGAGCTTATGATAAAAGTGGTTTGAAGAAACCAGTCCAATTGTGGGTCTCTGCATGGGATCAAAGATTTACAAACAACCAATATTGGCACTTCCAGGAATACTTTGTAAAACCACTCAGTGCAGCCCTCGGACAACATAGAGATTATACATTATCCCCTAAGATCAAAAGATTCCTCAGACCGAAAGATTTCTCTCCAGAGTCTCAGATTGATCATAACTGGGGTGATTGGTACTGCCACCCTAATCATACAGAAATCAGAGTATTCGGGTATGAAGGGAAGCCATACATGCTCCCAATTACAGTACCAAACAGGGTGGCTAGTTTGGAGATTGTAAGACAATTGTCTGCTGTCAGTGCCAAACATCTCACAGACTTTGGTAAACAATCTATTGTGCTAGGGTTGCTAGTATTTTCTGATTTTATTGTTAAAAGTTCCAAAAGTTATCATTTACTCCAGGGTAAGTTAGATTATTATGGCATGACTCTGGGTAGTCCTAGAGAGAACTTTGATCCTGAGGGATATGTGAAAGCTGCAAAAACATCTCAGAAACTAAGGGCTGGAACACATATGGCTCAAATGCCAGATGATTTAATCAGGAATCTTGAAAGGGAGGAAGCTAAGGCCTTGAGAGAAAGATTTGAGACGACTTGGGAGGCTTTCAAGTGGAAGAGAGTGAGGGGGAAAGTGGATGGAAATTTACTTGGAGATCTCCAAGACCCCTTGGAAGTAGCTAAAAAACTGCTTCAGCATGAGGCAGAAATTATGCATAGAGTGCCCCCACAGTTTCTCCATTTTATCAAAACTGGAAGAGACAGTGAGCCATTGGCTCACATGTCACCAAAATCAACTGCTAGTAGCATCCCTGCTGACTCCCCTAGAGAAGACTATCCCCCTGGCTTTGAGGTAGAAATGGATATGGACACTGGTGAATTCAATATCAGGGAAGTGGTTGATATAAGAATGACAGAACATGAAGATTTTGTTGCAGAAGAAGGGTTCACTTCCTCAAAGGAATTCCTTTCATTCTTATACCAGTACAAAGGGGCTCATGTGAGAAGAATTATGGCTGGGAAACCAAAAGAAGAGCAGATGAAAAGGTTGCAGGATGAGATTGATATTCTCATGAAGGATATGACCCCTGAAAAGGGGAGGAAGATGCTAAAAGAGGCTGGTGCCATTATCTTTTCAGGTTGGGACATGAGTTCAGCACTTATGTTTGACAGGTTTCTAAAGAAGCAAGACCCGAACCAGCAGGTATTACCCCAAGAAGTGGATAAGTTGTTCACAAGTTCAGGATATGACCCTGATCAAAAGGCTCTTTTGCAATGGGCACTGTACCCGAAAGGGAAAAGGCCAATTATTATGGATACAGAAGAAACCTTTGGACATCTTATGGTTCATCAGGTAGGGAAGACAGACCCTAGGGTCACAGCAAAATTGAATTTAGATGTAGCCAGGCTAAATGTGGATCAGACAGAATTTTTGGTTAGGGAAAATATTACTTATAAGGGTTTATATGAAAAGACTAAAGATGAGAATCAGAGGCTACAAACAAAGATACTGCAGCATGAGATAGGAACTCCCATAAGTGAATATGCTGCATATCCCACAGGTCGAAGCTTGGATGATATTTCAGATGCCTCGTACTAGAAATACAAAGTAGAAAAGGCTACCAAGCAGGTTGAAGATATGAGGCAAAAGATGTATAAGGTGGTCAGTGACATAATTGATCACAGGTTTAAATCAATGATGCCTGCTGCGGAGAAATATTGGTTTACATATACTGGAACTATAAAGGCTTTCGATCAGCATAAGCAGCTTACATCCAGAGTCAAAGGGATCACTGATGTCATGCCAGAGGAGCAGGCAGAGATTGATACTTTTGCAAGACCCCATGAAGAATTCGGGAGTATGCTGGAAAAAGAAATACAAACTTTGGATAAAGGGAATACCCCTAGGGTGCCCTCTTTTTATAGAGAAGGTATATTGACTACCTTGGATCAGTGGAAAACAGAATTGGTAAATATCAAGGAGCAATCATTTCAGGAACTACAAAAGAAAGAAGACCCGACTGCATTAGCGAATTACATCCTGTCGGGATACAATATACAAGAGCTTGAAATGAAGAAGTTGGTTGACACTGTCAGGCTTTACAAAGATGACAAATATACCGAACACATGGGAATGTTTAGTCTTCTTGTGTTTAGATTAGTTAACAAACGGTCTACCTAATTGATGTATAAACAAAAGGACACATCTTTTGTCATGACCCTTCGTTTACATATATAAAGCGAAGGATTTTTGTATAAAAAAAAAAAAGAGTTCAAGGAGATAGAAACGGGGCTTTGGGGCTAATCAATTGTAGTCGAAGATCGGAGAATTAATACGAGATCAGATCTCTGTTCCTATTCTAAATTTGCAGAGTATTCTTCTTTGTGGCATTTGTGTGTGATATTATCATAGTAGATAAGATTGTTTATATTCTTTCAGTAAAGTATTCATTTTGTGTTATCTCAAATTGAATTAAAAGATTTATCTGTGGATTGTAATTGTTCCTGATAATTCTTTCTTGTGTGGTCTCATAAGGTTTGGGTTAAGTACACACAAGCAATTTAATAATGCAAGTGATTAACTGAGCTCATAAGGGAATAACAATTGACAGACCTATAAGGGATAGGTTTAATTATTGTCTCATACGGTATATATTAAGTCCCTAAAGAAGTAACTGACTCTGTAGCCCGAAAATATAAAAGGCACTGATCATTAAGTTCAACCCTCATTACAATTTACAAAGTTCATAACTGAACAAACAATAATAGGAATAGTTGAGTAGGGAATATAGAGTAAGTCAGCAATAGTGTAAAATTCTAAGCACAAAGATCAGATAACTTCTACAACAACAATCTTGAACTCATCTGCTATATCTCTATCCTAGGAACTTATGCCATTCTGAGATAGGAGGAAGCCAGATCAAGATATTTAATCTGCTATAAAAGGCACTAGTCATTGAAAACAACTAGAGAGTAGGTATACCCGCCTAGGTCCTGCAGAGCCTAAAGTGAGAGAGTTAGTAACTGTTGACGTGTATTTTGTACACAATCATACACAGAATAAAATACCCAAGGGTACCTTATCCTCTCTTGAATAAAACCTCTGATTGCTGAAGATGTCGCAAAAAAGGATCAATCAGGGTGACTCCAATGTTCTTTTATGTAGGGTCTCTACGTGTGGATAAGCACCAGTGGTCGTTGTGAATGTTGTTTCATCAAGGGGCCTTACGTATCCGAGCTGCAGGAACAAGATTTCCCTAAACTAACAAGTTCTCAAAAAAGATCAAAAGGTAGAGTTTGCAAGGGATAAATTCTAATCTAATCCTAAGAATGACCCAATGTAGGCTAGACTTGGTAAGATTCTACCAATTTCAATATTGCCATGAAATAACAACTCAACTGAAATTGATGCGATCTTCTAAGGTAACAAATGATCTTTCAATTCATCAAGGATCATAGACACTACCACAAAGGCACATATCCAAAGCTCAATGACAATTGAAGGTTTAAGTAATTCGAGTTTCTCCAGTTGACCACACAAGGCGTTCCTACAATCAGTAAGAAGCTAGTGGTTTGGAACGTGAATCTCACCAAAGATCAAGTCAATCACTTTAGTCCTTCAAACTTAAATACTACTTTGACTGAGAATGATTCAAGAAAGTAAACAACCATGAAGATAGCCACAAGAATTGCAATAAAACACCATAACTTCAATATTTTATTGATCTCAAAGCCAAAATAGACAACAATTGCTTGAAATTCTTTCTTCAATGCTCAATCTTGCTACAAAATAACTTTCTTCTCCAAAAGCTCTAAACTTCTAACTATTTCTTATTGCTAACTATTCTCTAATGACAAAATGAAAGTGAGTGAGGGTATATATAGCATCCTCAATTACAATGAACGGCCCAGATCAAAAGAAGATCAACGGCTGAGATTCTGACACCTAAACCCTAATTAGGGTTTTATTACAAAAGTTCCCCTTTTATTGAACAATATTAAATGCATAGCCAAATATTTAATTTGGCACAAAAATCTAGGAAACATAGACCAATGATAATTAAGGTGCCATGTCATCATCTATAACAACCTCTCTTCTAGAACCTTATTCCCTTTCCAATGCTCCTTTTTAGCATATGCAATGAATCTAGACACGATTCCTTCAATCTCAGCAATTGGAATCTCGGGAAGATTCCTCATTCGTTCCTCCAAGTGGATGACCTGATCGAAAGCCTTGAGAAGAGCCGCATCCCATTCAGGTTCAAGTTCATTGATCTTCTCAATCAGGAGCATAGTAGCAAACATTTGATCCCGTTGCTCATCTGTGATAACATTCTCATCTTTGCAAAAGATGACCTTGACTCTTTCTTCTAATTCTTGAAGATCCACATCTATCTCAACCTCGATCCTCCTGCCAAGAATAGTACATAACACTTCGAACACCTTGTCCTGGATCGGATGGATGACCTCCTCAACATGATTGCATTTGGTACTGATGTCCTTGAAAAGAACTTCCTTCATCTGGAGTAAAGTTGACCACTGGAGTAAATTATAAGATCCTCCATCCATTATCTTTTCTTGTGCTAGGATTTTCCTTGATGTTTGTCTGATTACTTGTAGAACAGGAATGATAACATCTCTAGTATGGGCAAAGGCGGCTACAGTTATCATTAGGTTGTGGATGATCTCAAGAACTTGGATAGCTCGGTGGATGGTCTGCATCATTCTTGTTGCAAATTCAATAGCAACTGCATGGGATTTGTCAATCCAAGAGCTCATAAGCTGGACCAAACTCTTGACTCTTTCTGCCTCACCAACTGATTCAATGGGAAGTGCCTGTACAGGAGATACTGCTGGATCCTGACGCTCCAAAGGCTGATTGAGATGGCTAAAGTAGCCTCTCCATGCACCGACCTCTCTCTCAAGCTTTCTATTTTTCTCCATTTCTTCCCTAAGCTTGTCTTTTAGTGCCTCAAACGAATCGGTTGCCTCATCCAATGTTTGCTCAGCAGTGAGTGGACCAAGCTCAAATGTTTCTACATCATATTCTTCTACGAGGATTTCACCTTCATACTTGTCCACTGCTGGTGTAGCTATCTGCAACTTCCTGGATCCTGTCTCATCTCTGATCATCTTGGACATCTTAGTGGCCTTCCTCTTTTCTGTCACTTCCTAAGAATTTCCAACAAGGCTTTCTAAATCAATCACATTATCTTCGTCCTCAATCACAATCACCCTTGTTAGTCTCTCCTTTAACCAATCTGGAATGGCAGACCTCGTCTCCCTAACTTGTATTTCTTTAGGCAATGTCTCTTCTTCTCGGAGGGGAGATGTCACTTCGTCATCATTCTTGTCTTCATGTAGCTCATTGACTTGGAGAGATCGACTTGATGAACGTTGAGGTGCCTATCCTTCTTCATGTTTATCGTTCTGGACCATTGATTCCATAGATTCCTCCATTTCAAGTGTCCTCTTCTCTTGTCGAGAAGATGTGCCGGATGAGCGATCTCGATTGGCCTCTTGCTTCTTCTTGGAGGATTCCCTTTTCTCAGGTCTCTCTTTTCTCTTTGAGCCTCTAGGATGAGGATTACCTTCACTTGTGCTTCGAAGGTTGCCTTCGCTTGTGTTTCTGGGATGAGGATTGCCTTCACTTACACTTGTTCCTCCTTCCCCTGGCCTTTCCTCCAAAGTGAAAGTCATAGATATGTTCTGCTCTCTCAACTTTTGATGTTGCACATCAACCCATCTGCGAGTACAAGACAAACTGGAGCCATCAAAGCATCTAGATCCAAAATCTCAGGTTCATTCCAATCTATCCTCACTGCTTTGTTTTCTCGGTCATAAGATGATTGGAGATGTCTGCCATTGTCCTGAGCTTGATCGGCCACTCTATAAATTTTGCATTTCCTGATGAAATCTAAAGGCAATATGGAATGCATCTTTCTTTTTACTTCAAAATCATCTGAGAGATTCATCCAAAAATCTTCTACCTGAGATTCATGTTTGTACTTTCTACCAACTGTCTCCTCTATGTACCCATAAGGATCAAAACTCTCTCTCAAGGCAAAGAATGAAAATGAATATAAGGCCAATTCCCTCTCTGCATCATCCATGGCTAGAGCATTAGGACATACCTCAACTGAATTCCCTAGTATGATAGGCATAGGAATTCCATTTCCATGCCGGTGTCTAAATGCCTTCGCATAAGCTGCCAACTGTCTAGTCACCTCAAGTAACACTATTCTGTCTGTCGGATATCTCAGCAACATGTAGGGAGGTGAAGGACATCCATGAACTTTAATATATGTAAAATTCTGAAATTGGATGAACCAAGCACCATACCTCTTTACAAGCTCTTGTGCCTCTTGAGATAGCCGATTGTGAATCCCGCCTTGCAATGTCCTGGTGATGTTCATCGTGAAGGTATCATTGACTAACTTGTAGTCACTTCCAGGTGGATGATGCAAATGGACATAGGAATCACAAACTCTGACTTCCCCAGGCCCTCTTCCGATCACTCCTCTGTGAGGTGGTCCTGCATATTCAAAACTCCTGATCAAGGCATATATGATGTATGAACTCATGTGGAAGGACTTGGTAGCCTTTAGTCTTCTTAACTGCACGTCCAAGCAATGGCTAATCATTCTAGCCCAATGAATTGTTCCTTTTCCTTGAACTATCACTTGGATGAAGTAGAACATCCACTTCTCAAAATAGAAGGCTTGAGGAGCCCCTGTGACTCGGTTGAGCAAGGTTATCAAATCTCTATACTCCTCCTGGAAGTCGATCCTATGTGGTGTGTTTGGAATCTTGCTCAGGCGAGGATGACTCTTGAGTAACCAATTCTTGTTGATGATGCTCAAGCAAGTGTCTGGATCATCTTCGTACATGGACCTGGCTCCTTCTAAGCTTTTATAAATCATATCTCTGTGCTCCGGAAGATGGAGAGCCTCACTTATAGCCTCCTCTGAAAGGTAAGCCAAAGTGTTTCCCTCCTTGGACACGATCGATCTTGACTGTGGGTCATAATGGCGGGCACACTCGATCATCAACTCATGGCACTGGACTGCTGGAGGGAAACCGGCCGCCTTGATGATACCACTTTCAATTATTCTCCTTGCGACAGGTGATGGCTTTCCAATATAAGGGACCTTTCGAAACTTCTTCACACTGAAGTTTCCCAAGTTGGTATCTCCAATGTTGCTCCACTTTGACACGATCTTGGTCTCCAATTCTTCATTCTTCTGATCTTCCTTCATAAGGGCTAGACGACTGGTGGATGCTCCTATCTTTGGGGTCGCCATCCTGATACCTGCACAACATTTCATAATGAGTAATAGATTTTGGAACGTAGAAATATAGATTAGAAAGAGGATTTAAGTTTTAAATTAGGAAACTTCATGATAAATCTTTGAATTATCATTTCCTAAATTTAACTAAGCCGCTTGAAATTCAAAATTCAAAATTTGGACAAGGGAGATCTCGCCATACCTCTCTTTGAGAACTAGCTCTAAAAAACGATGCAAAAATTAAGAAATTCGTTAGGCAAAATGAAGATCGAAGTCCTCTAGCAAATGCGCCTCCTTCATCAACTTCACCACCCTTTGGGGTCTTCGACGCCTTGAGGAAGACTCCTCCACCTCTAACCTCCAACAAAGTTCACACTCCTTCTTGGATCAAAATTCGCACTTCTTCTTGGATCAAAATTCGCACTTCTATTGCTTCTCCAAATCGCATTTAAATAAATGATTGAATAATGGATTAAAATGCTTCAAAATACCTCCCTTATATAGGTGCTCACTATTGCAATTGCCCATAGGCCGACTTGGAAATAGGCCTAAAATAAATAAAAATTAAATAAAAGAGGCCGACCTTGCAAAAAAAAAAGTTAAAATAATACCCCAAGCGCTCTCTTCTTTATTTAATTTAATAATAATTAATTTAAATGCCTTTGCAATTAAAAATTTTGATTTTTTTAAAGGCTTAAATCAATTATTAAATGCCCATGCGTTCTTATTAAATGCCAATTTAATTAAAATATTTCAAAGTTTTAGCGAATTTAGCATCTAATGCAATTCGAAAAAAAATTGGCGCCTAAGAATGGGAGGAATAAGGGACATCAACAACATCGCTCTGGTCCCTTGGAGAGGGACAAGAGCGCTCATGCAATTTTAGCCTTGTATTTCTCGCTTTTCACGTTCAAAGTCTCATCTTGGACGTCCAAAATGGCCTTTTCGCTTGGAATCTTGAGTTTGATTTATTCCATCTTTGGAATGAATGCTCCTTAAAACATTTTAGCCCCGGTCCCTTGGTGAGGGACAGGAGCGATTTCATCCTTTTGTCCTTGGTCCTTGTCTTTTCCAATCGCCAATTCATGTTGCAGGGCAATCAATGATCTTCCTTGTTTGTTCTATGCATGCCTAACTCGTTTCTCCAAGACAAAATGAGCTCTTCCAAGGATATTCGCCCTGGTCCTCCAGTGAAGGACAGGAGCGATTTTTGCTTTTGGGCTTAAAATTGTCGATTCTTGAGGTTAATTCCTTGCTCATCGTCCTTCGAAGGACATTTTTGACCTTGCATAGCCTTGCCTTGACGTGGCTTTGGAAGGGAATGGTTGTTTTTATGAAAATCGCCTTGGTCCTTGAGTGAAGGACAAGAGCGCCTTTTTAGTTCTTGGTACAAACCCTTGATCGTGTCATCTTTAAATCACTTACTAAACGTAGAATATCACTCCGCCTTCCATCTTGAGTCTTTGAAACGAACGTGGTACTCTAAAATTAGGCATACTTGAAGATTTCGCTCTGGTCCCTTGGAGAGGGACAGGAGCGCCTTAACCAATTTCATCAAGTTTTTTGTGGTCTTTGCAACTTTGTTCTTCCTTGAAGCATTCCAAATATCATTGCCATATTGTGCCTTGGCCTGGATTCATCTAAATTTGGAGGGAAAGACTTGATGATATGTTTTTCACCCTGGTCCCTAGGTGAGGGACAGGAGCGCCTTGGCCATTATAGGCTCCACTGGTGTTTTGTAGTCTCTCAAAATTATCTTCAATGGAGCGATTATGCCTTCCTTTGCTCATCTCAAACGTAAAACTTGCTTTTCCTTTGCCAAAAACTTGTCTCTTGAGAAAATTGCTCTGGTCCCTTGGAGAGGGACAGGAGCTTCCTTTAAAAGTCGCTCTGGTCCCTTGAAGAGGGACAGGAGCGCCTATTGTATCTTGGGTCGATTTTCTCCTTCATAAGCCACTCAAGTTATATTCAACGAATAAAACATACTTCTCTTGACCTTCTCAAATCGCGAAATCATTTAAATCTTGTGAGGACAATGTAATTTAGGAACTCAAGCTCCGGTCCTTCAGTGAGGGACAGGAGCGATTTTGCAAATCCAAGCTTATCCGTCCTTTGTCAGCCTTCCAAATTATATTCAATGGATAAATCATGCTTTCCTTGGTCTCTTCAAATCATAAAATCGTCTTGATCCTGCAAGGACAGTGCAATTTTGAAAATCAAGCTCCGGTCCTTCAGTGAGGGACAGGAGCGCTTTTTGTCCTCAAGGTCAAATCTTTACAATTTTCATCTCAAATTTCTTTTGCTGGGGAAGATACCATCATTTTGCAAGCTATGAACAAGAACTCAAATCCAAAAAATGTCCAAGAAGGTGTGTTTGAAGAAAATCGCTCTGGTCCCTGGGTGAGGGACAGCAGCAAACCTGTCTTGCTAGGCCAAAAGTTCAACCTTTCATTGCCAACGACTAAGTCTGGATACTCCATTATGCTCATTTCATCCTTCATTGCGTCCTTGATGCTTCAGTTCGATCAAATGAGGCCCAAAACGATCTAAGTAAGCCATTTCGCCTTGGTCCTTCAATGAAGGACAGGAGCGATTTGGGTCTTAAACTTAAAAAACTTGTCATTTTTGAGTCTTCAAAATCTTCAGAGTCTTCAATTTACGTCCAATTGCATCCCTTGGCGACCCTACAAAAAACAATTAAAACAAGTCAATAACCAAGATGCACCAAATATCACTTTCGCCTTGGTCCCTGAGAGAGGGACAGGAGCGATTTTGCCCTTATAAGCCAAAATATCAAAAATTTAGGTCTTCAGATCACTTCATCATGCGGGGTTAGGTCGTCTTCAAGTCCAGGAATCGGTTACCTTGCTTCCAAAATCTGGTTAAATTTACCCAGACAAAATGTATAATTTAATCATTAAAATGCTAACACTAACTTGAATTTGCCCTCAAAATCCAGACTGGACCCATCCTGAGACACACTTGACTTCCTGGCAGGCTCATCCTATTTCAAACTTGCAACCTTCGGGAGGAGGCTTAATAATCTTTCAAAATTTGACTTCGGCTCGAAAATATCAAAAGGAAAACTCCCAAGGCTTAACCCTAGTCCAGACGACTCACTCACTTACTCAAAACCCTAAAAGAAGAGAGAAGAACAGGCAAAACAAAAGCAAAAAAGAGGGGGGTCCCCATTCTAATGGGGTGATGTGTGAAATGGTCACAACAGTAACCAAATAGGTTCACTCTATAAGTTGGCCGAGTCAATTGGAGGGTTTGAACATAGGAGTTGACATTTCCTTAGAACCTATCCAATCTGTTGATTTGAGACCCAACAAGTCCCAATGCTTAAGTGTGTAAATCGTTAGTGTGCTCAGGGAACTGAATACTTCTGTTGCTGTTCATAAGCTGAGAATTGTAAATCAAAATGAGCTAATGCATGGGTATTCTACTATTGTGATTGAGCACTGCTCCAATACATTCTATAAGGTTAACAATTTTTTATGCTGTTCTTAATAATTTTATGTCTTAAACCTGCATGATAACTTGTAAAACAATCACACAAATCTGCAAGTTCAAAACACATATCTCTACAAACAAGAAACCCTCATTGCTATAAACTTTATAAAATTTTGCAAAAAAAATAGTAAATTTGGGTGCCCAAGCATCCAGGTTCGCCCCAGACGAACCAGCTCGCCCAGGCATGAACCCTGGCCGGACCCAAAGGCAAACAGGAACAAGACCCAATCTTGAACTGGACCAAACCAGTACTAGGCCCTAAACCCGGCGAACCCTACAACTTTAAGTTTTCAGCACAAATCCAAGAGTTTTGGAAGCATTCAGCAAAAAACAGATTGTAACAGCTTAGGCCCAGGCTCTTGCATTGGAGGAGATACAAGGGCCCAAGCCCAATTTGAAAACTACTTCTTCAACTTTTGGGGCGCCTAGAGTGGACCCTACAGCCAAGAATGATTTTGGGAGAGAAAGGACGAGTTTCGTTTGCTGCAATTAGATTTGTTGAGCATCCTAAGACGCTGTCTACTTGACTGTATACTTCAGATCAGACTTGGAAAAAGTCCTTTAAATCAACCAACCTCAAGTTTCCAATGATAAATCAAACAGGTATGCCTTTATATGTTGCACGTTCAAATCTTTAAATTAATAGGGTGTATCATAGGCTGCTATAGTCTGATATTTCATATCAGACCTGAGCTTTTGTAATCAGACTTGTAATCAGACCCAAACCAGAATTAAATTAAGCTCATTTGGAGTTGGGTTATCATTTTCCTGTTGGCAAAGAAGTATTACATGTTTATTGCTTGATTGTTTATACATATGCATTGAAAACACTCTTTAAAACATTATTCAATCACATAAAATCAGTACAACAGTTCCAGACCCGAATCCAATGGCAGCTCATGGTGCCCCACATCAAGGTGGGGCATTACATTGAACCCCAAGTTATTTTTCTCTCCTACTTTCAAAGCAGATGCAGAGGTTCAAGTTGGCCTGGACACATGTATTCAAAGGTTAGTTGTTGATAAGAAAATTCAAGACCTCATACTTGATGAGTTACAGAGGAATAAGAAGGAAGAAGGGCCATTGTTATCTTCACCTATTTGCGTTTGTAAGAGAGACACCATACTACCAAGGGAAAAAAATGTTCTCTTAAATTTATTTTACCATTTATTTCAATCTTTAAGTTTATAAAAATCTTTACCAAGTTATAGATGGCAATTTTTATCCTTGTAGATTTGTGGTGGAAAGATTATGGTGTCACAACGCCTAATCTTCAAAGGCTTGCAATCCGCATATTATCTCAATCTTATAGTGCTTCTAGTTTTGAGCGCAATTGGAGTGTTTTTGAGACCATTCACATAAAAAAGCGCAATAGGTTGACTCAAAAGCGCTTGAATGACTTTGTATATGTGTGATACAACTTTCAATTGTATGAAAAGAGGGTACAAGGGCAGGGTTCACATGAAGCACTTGACCTAGATGACATTGATCCACATTTAGCGGATTGGATTGCTGAACCTGATGGTGCTACTACTGATGTTGATGTGGAACCATTTTTCACTAACGATCACTTAGCTACGTTGGAGAGGGAGGCAACTAAATGGGCAACAGAAGTGGCAAAATGTGAGAAGGCAGAAGATGAGGTTGGTGATCCAGCAAAGGCAATTTCCTCACCTGTTGAGGATATTGCAGCAGCACCACCATCTACTTGAACACCCACTCAGCAGCAATATACTTTCTTGAGCTTTAGTCATAGACAAAATTTATAATTTTCTAATTTTCATTGATACGAAAGCTTGAACTTAATATTTATTCAGGGATTGTAGCTGTTTTGTGGTGATTGTCTACGATATGTATTTGACTCAAATTTATTCAGAGGTTGCACTTGTTTTTTGGTATTTGATATGTATTTAACTCAAACTATGATTTATATATAATGGAAACCAGTAATATGTTATCATATTCTATAAATTTAGTGTATGTGTGTTTTTTAAAAAATATTTTAAGAAATTATATATTTTCAAATGTTCAATTTTTTGCCAATTTTTTTTAAATTTTGGGCCAAAAAAATTATTGCCGAGTAAGAGTTTGTCATCAGTGTCTAGAATGGTCCATGGACTGAGTTCAAATCTTTTTAAAAGTAAAGAAAAAAGAAAAAGTGTTCTCTAGATTTCACTTGAACTTGCAGCACAAATTTAAGTCTCTTTATGAAACTCCCATTCCGAGAAGCTTCCTGCTGATCCCTGAAGCCAAACGTGGCAACTAATGTTGGAAGATGATTCTAGACCTGCCGTGAAGGTCTCAGATGCTTCCAGAACCCCATCTCATTAACCCAAACCATTCTCTTGCATGTGAAGAAAATTTTATTTCCTGTAACAATGGCGGCGGAAAAATTGAAGCAGGTAGTGTGGAGATTAAAGGACTTGAGGCCATCAAAATGGGCAAAGAAGCCATGGGAGATAACCGGCCCCTGTTCGAGTACGAAGCACGTGGAAGGTCTTCCAAATGCACTGGAATACCGCCCATTTGCTCCAGCCACGGCCCCTGTTCGGCCTCACATCCCCAATTCAGAGGAGGATCGTGTGTTTAACATTACCTACTTTACCAGAGACACCAGGCGTATGCCCCATGATCGCCATAAGTATGTTCTTACAAAACAGGAATTGGAGGGGAGAAACAAAGATCTTGTCTGATAATATTAAGTTTCAATTACTCTGCTTCCACAAGGTTTTCTTGTATGATTGAAGACTTACAAAGACCCCGACTCATAAAAACAAGGGAATGGTAATTAAGCTAGAAAAACACAAACAGCAACTCATAATTTTCATTACACCGATTAAGTTTATCAGCACCATACTTGCCATGCTTATCACAAATATCAGAAACACCAACAACACCAAAATAAATAAATTGCCTACCATATGGGTGTTGGATTCATTGCTTGGGTTTCTTCTTCTGGTTTGGAAATCCCTAAAGCCTGCACTTGCCTGCGCCTCTGTTGATAACCGACAACTGAAAATCCAACTGAGTGGAAATGAATGTGTTTTAATTTATTGATGTGAAACAACTGAAACGATTTTAATTTGGTTGGAGGCCTCTTGCAGAATAATGGGGAGGGTGTAGCAAACAACAGAGTTTCCATTGAAAAATAACAAGTTCAAAAACTTTACTATCTTTACGCCTGCATTTCTCGGAGCCAACAGCTTCATTGACTGATTATTAAATCCTCCGATTTCTCCATTAAGCCCTGCGTTGCTTTTCCCACTGTTTTAAAAAACGAAAGTCATTCCCTGAACATGCCTAAATGTCCAAACGTAAAAGCTGTAGATTCAATCGAGAGAGCTCGGAGCGGAATTGTTATTCTAGCCTACAGCTTGGCAGTGTTCCGCTTAAGCTCCTACACCGTCTTGGTGTAACTGGTGAGGTCCAGCTGCTTCGGCTTAGACTACTCCTCCAGGTCCACAATTTGTCCGTTGGGCCTGTAGGAGCTGGTCTCCGAGTGCTGTTTTCCTTTTTGCTCTTTCTTCAAGCTCCTCTGGTCGGCACTCTTTAATTTGTTTTAAGTATGTGTAGAATAGAGGATGAGATGGTGTTTCTGAATTTAACTGGATAATTAAGTGTTTGTATTTTTTGTATTTCTAATTGATTTTCTTCTATTTTATTTTCTTAAATTTTTATTTTATAATTCTTTTAATTACAATTTATTTAATAGAATATTGTAAAATAATAGTTTTATAAATATATAAAAAATTGAAGTTAAAATTTTAATTATTTTATTATTTTAAATTTATTAAAACTTAAATTAGAATTCTATTTTAAATTAAGGAATGTGTATTTTGAATAAATTTAAATTTGAAAGATATGTGTTTTTAAATTATTTTTTAGGTGTGTTTCTCTTCTCAAACTACTACTCACTCTCAATTTAACTATTTGTCTCCATCATGTAATGAGTTAACTTTGTAATTATATCAATCTAATATTATAATAATAGTATAGTGATATGATAATATAATAATAATTTATAATTATATCAATCTAATATTATAATAGTGTATAGTGATATGATAATATAATAATAATGTAATCTTAATAAAAAAATTATCAAGCGTTTAATACAAATATAAAATTATAATATAATTTAATATTAATTATAATATAATGGAGAACAATTGGACTTACCATGGCACGTGTGCGAGCTTTTGCAGGCGGTCGAGCTAGGGCTTCATTGCCCTAGCTCGAGGGAGGCGGAGCTGCAGGTGGGTCGTCGGGGAGAGGTTGGTGCAAGCGCTGCGGGGGAGAGGAGTTGCCGGTGGGGTCGGGTTAGGCTTTGCGGTGGGTGGCGTGGGTGTTTCGGGGGGCTGCGGGTGGAGGGAGATTTGCGTGCGGCTAGGGGCTGCGGGGGGAGGAGGGTGGTCTGCTTGTGGCTAGGGGTTGGGGGTTGTTGTGGGTCGTGGGTGGTTTAGGGGTTAGGGGTTTAGCTAGGTACTCCATCTCGGTGTGCTTTGAGGGGGTGGGCCTGCTGGTCTGGTGTTGCCTCGAGAGGCCCTTCCAGGTGGGGGTCTTTCTCTTTCCTTTGTTTATTTGTCGGAGCTTCGATGACGAGTAGTGGTGGTAAGGAATCGCATGTTCCTCCGGTCATGGATTTTCGTGTTGCGGTGGGCTGAAAACCCCCATTCCAGAGTATGAAGACTTTTAACAATAACCTTTTCTCATCTGAATCGGGATCGGGGACTGCTGGCGGTTCTCACATTATGAAGATTAATGGTTGCCTGGAGAGATGCAGTGAGAGACCGAAGCTGGTTATTCCTCCTGAACTGATTGCTAAAGACGTTGAGTACTTTTCAAAACATTCACTTTATTGCAAGTTTTTGGGAATGAGGGTTTCTTTGCAGTTTCTGGAAAACTGGGCGCAAAGGACTTGGGCGCCGGAAAGGGAAATGGAGATTATTATGCTAGCAAACAACTATTTCATGGTTACCTTCAACTGCATGGAGGATCACAATAGGGTCTTTGAGGGAGGTCTGTATTTTTACAATTAGGTGGGGTTGTTCATCAAGCCTTGGCATGCAGGGTTTAACCCATCGAAGGAGCTCCCAAACAGGGTTCCTGTGTGGGTTCATTTGCCTCATTTTTCTGTGGAATGTTGTCGGGAGGATGTGCTACGGATGTTGGCCGCACTGCTAGGGAAGCCAGTGGGATCCTCAACGCAAACCCTAGGAAGAAAAGTAATGACTTTTGCTCGTATCTGTGTTGAAATTGGTCTTAGTAAATCCCTGTCAGATGCTATAGATATGAGTGTGGGCTCTTATTCATGGGTCCAGTAGCTAGATTACGAGACTTTACCTTTTCGTTATCGTCTGTGTCATGAGTATGGTCATTTACAGCATAAGTGCCCTAGATATAAACCAATGGTTTGCCAACCTCAATAGCCGGCTCAGAGTCAAGATAGGGCTGATAAAGGAAAAGCCTCTATGTCGATCGAGGTAGAGGGCGCTAATGGTTTCGTCTCAGTTAAGACAAGGAATAGGAATCGAGGACAAAAGAGGTCCTTACAGGAGAGACAGGAAGAATATACCTTTAATAGATTTGAGGCCTTGGACGACCTTAGCCATCAAGAAGTGAACCCAAGGTTAACTCCTTTGGAACTAGGTGCTTCAGGAGGGGGTCCGGAAAGTGGTGTTGAGGATTTTACTCAGGCCCTGCAAGTGATTGGCAGCCAGCAAATGGAGATGGACCAGTCAGTAGGAGTCCAGCTGGGAATCACTTCAGGTTCGGAGGTAATTTTGGTTGGGGGGGAGGGCTCTCTGATAACCCTGAAATTGGAACTGGCTGGGGCTAAAAGTAACAAGTCTTTCGTTCACTTGGGTCTGCATCAGAAGGATATTAAGAAAAGTGCTACGGAGAAGAACTCAAAGGTCGGCAGGAAGAAGGATTTGGATAAAATCAAACTGATGGGAGAAAATTTGGTTTAGTCAGGGTCAGTGAAGACTTTGGATTCTCACTTTTCCAATCCTCCTAAATGATTGTGCTCTCATGGAATGTAAGGGGCTTGAATAGCGGCCCTAGACAAAAAGTTGTTCGGGATTTGATCAGGAATCATTCTCTAGATGTCCAGCTCTTGCAAGAAACTAAACTCTCGGTGGAGAGTATGATGGGTCTGGTACTGAAGCTCTAGGGGCGAGGCAAATGTCAGTGTATTGGGGCTACTGGCTCCTCCGGAGGGGTGGCCAGTCTTTGGAACCCTTCAAGGATTCGCCCTGTTAGGTGGATGGCTTCCAGATCTTCGCTATTTGGGGTTGCCTCTAGTCTAGAGACCGGAGATCTTATTTTGTTTACTAATATTTATGCTCCTACTGATTTCCAGGGCAAACAGAACTTATGGTCTCATATTTCATATATGCGAAGGCTGGTCCCTTTCCATCCTTGGATTATGGCGGGAGATTTCAATGCTATCCTGGAGTTGAGTGAGAAGAAGGGGGGTGTCATGCGGTTGGAGCCCTCGTCTCTCCTTTTTCGGGATAGGATTTCATCGTTGCATCTTGTGGACATTAAGCCTAGTAATGGTCTATTCACTTGGAACAATAGGAGAATGGGGGAGGGTTGGATTGTTGAGAAGTTGGACCGATTTCTGGTTTCCAATTTTTGGGTTGGTGGGGGGTAGTCCACTAGTTCTGAGATTCTCGACTGGAGAGGGTTAGACCATTGGCCTATCAAGCTGGTTTCTTTTTCGGCCCGGGTTGCACGCTCTCCTTCTTTCAAATTCCAACTTATGTGGCTTCGCGATCCTGCTTTGCCTGCTCTTGTTGAGCAATGGTGGAGGAAGGGGAGGTCGGCCTTTGGTACATCTATGTATACCTTCACCAAGCAGCTACAGTTTGTTAAGTTCCAGCTTAAACAATGGAATCAACAAGGTTTCGGGAACATTTTTCATGCTAAGAAAGCAACCCAAACAGAGTTAAATGGCATCACCAGGGAAATCAGAGAGAGTGGTTTGTCTGAAGCTTTTCTTAAGGAGGAGGAGAGGGTTGTCAAGGTCGTAGAGAAATGGGAGCTCAGGGAAGAAATTTACTGGAAACAGAGAGCCCGTATTGATTGGCTTCAAGCGGGCGATAAGAACACAGCTTTCTTTTTCAACTCTGTGAAAGCAAGACATCACGGAAACTTCATTCCTGCTCTGGTCAATAATAGAGGTGAGGTGTTATTATCCTTGCAGGAGATATCTAGGGAGGCTTTGCAGCATTTCCAAACCCTCTTCAGTGAGGAGTTTCAGGGGGAAGCGGAGGAGGAGAATCAGGTTCTTGCTTGCATTCCTCCTCTTGTTACCGAGGAGATGAATGAGCAGCTTATGGCCCCTATATTGATGGAAGAACTCGAGAGGATTGTTTTTTAGTTGAGGAAAGGAAAAGCCCCTGGCCCAGATGGGTTCTCAATTGAATTCTTTCAAGAGTTCTGAGATATCATCAATTTGAACTTACTGGCAGTAGTTCAAGAATCCCAAAGGAATAAACAGATGCTGAGGGCCCTGAATGCTACCTTCATTGTGCTTATCCCTAAGTGTGAGGGGGCTGACAGGTTAGGCCAGTTCCACCCTATATCTCTCTGCAATGTTATTTATAAGATCATCTTGAAGCTAATTGCAGAGAGGCTGAAGAAGTGTCTTGGGGGTGTGATCTATGAGGAACAGAGCAAGTTTGTGGAAGGGCATCAAATTCTAGATGGTGTGGTCATTGCTACAGAGACCATTCATTCTATGGCTACCTCTAAGGAAAAACTATGTTTATCAAGTTGGACATGGCTAAAGCTTATGATAGGGTTCGTTGGTCTTTCCTTTAGAAGATCCTTAGGGCTTTTGGTTTTACTGAGGAATGGATTCAATGGGTTATGAGTGGAGTTACGTTCACTTCTTTCTCAGTGCTAATCAATGGGGATCATACCAATCTGTTTGGTGCTTCTAGGGGCCTTCGTCAGGGGGATCCCCTCTCCCCTTATCTATTCATCCTCTTGGCTGAGGGCCTGGGGAGGCTGATCAAACATAATGTCGGTCAAGGCAGTATTCAAGGGTGGAATTGGGGTAATGAATTGCAGCCGCAGTCTCATCTGAAATTTGTTGATGACATGGCCTTGATGGGACTTGCTAGGATTAGAGAAGCTACGAATCTATGTAAGGTTCTAGATGTTTATCTGGTGACCTTAGGCGAGTTGATCAATGAAGATAAATCATCTATCATTTTCTTCAACACCCTGAAGCTATTCAAAGGAGTATTGTTCTGATCTTGAGATTTCAAGTTGGCTCCTTGCCCTTGACTTATTTGGGTATTCCTATCTCTCCTGGTAACCCTCCTCGGGAGTCATGGTAGGGTATCTTGGATAAATTTCGCTCGAAGGTTGAACATTGGACTCATAGATGGTTGTCTTTTGCTGGGAGGGTCAACTGATTCAGTAAGTGGTTCAGGCTCTTCTGACTTATAGACGTATGCTTCAAGTGGCTCCCAAATGGTTCTTGAAGGACTTGGATTCTTTGGCAAGGCAATTCTTATGGGCAGACAATCTATCCTCGTCCAAATGGAGTCTGGTCAATTGGGACCTGGTGTGTAGCTCGAAGCAATCAGGGGGTCTTGGTTTAAGGCAGGCGATTCTATTCGGGGAGGCTCTAGTGGCTAAACTGTACTGGAGGTGGTGTGTTGAGCAGGATCATGGCTGGGCTAAGATTTTGGCCTTCAAATATATGCAAAGGATACCAGCTCAGGAGGTTCTAAGATATCCGCTAGAGGGTAAAGGCTCTACGATTTGGTATACTCTCAAGAAGGGGGCCTCTCATTAAGGAAGGACTCTTTTGGATCTGTAGGAGGGGGGAAGAGGTCCTTTTCTGGAATGACTCTTGGGACGGGTACCCCCCCATTCTTGACCAGTTTCCTAACCTTGGGAACCTTAGCCAGAGGTTTTTGGAGGTAGGGTGGTCAAGGGTGAGTGACTTCAAGACTGTTTACAAGTGTGGGAGGCTGGAGATGGAGCGGTGGAAGGATCTTAATGAATGGCTGCTTGCTGGGATGGAGGAGGACTATGCTGAGTTACAAGGCATTCTAGCAAGTAGACACTGTAGTGGCATTAAGGGTAGGGATGGACTTGCCTGGTCTCTGAATCCTAAGGGAGTCTTTATGGTAGCTAGTGGTTACAGGGAATTGTTGAACCGAAGATTGGAGGGAAGAGAGGTGCACTGGTGGAAACAGGTTTGGAACAATTCTTCATGGCCGAAGTGCAACTGCTTTGTGTGGACTCTGACCTAGAATAGATGCCTTACCTAGGATAATATTCATAAGCGGGGTTTCTCAAGGCCTTCGATTTGCTCTTTGTGTGGAAATGGGGAGGAAGACTTCTCACATCTGTTCTTCAGATGCCCCTTTTCTATGCTTATTTGGCACTACTGGTGGGGGGTGTGGAAGTGTCCCTGTGTTCACATAGATCCGCTGGTGGAGTTTTGGAGCAGTTTGGGCAGACCTCCTATCTTGTCCCCCTTCCTCCAGACGGTCTGGTATATCGGGCCCATCTTCATTCTTTGGCAGATCGGGCTTGAGAGGAACAGAAGGATCTTCCGTGAGGCCAGACTATTAGTGCAACAAGTGTGGAATAGAATCATGGTTATGATTCAGGAAACGGTGGAAGCTAAATGTGAGGTGAATTTTCCTTTGGACAGAACTAAGGCGGATATCGTGAGTAGGTTTGGCTGGCAGGAGTTGTCTCCTGCCTCTGCTTGTGTCAGAAGAGGTAGGTGTGCTATGAAGAAGGTCCAAAGGTTGGGAAGGTGGAGGCCCCCTCAGGATGAGATTATCAAGATTAACACTGATGGCTCCTCCAGGGGTAACCTAGGCCCGGCAGGGGTTGGAGGTGTTGCTAGGAATTGTTTGGGGGAGGTGGAGTTCTTCTTTTCGGTGCATAAAGGGAGGCAATATAATAATCTTATGGAGGGACTTGCTATTCTCTATGCCCTGGAGCGGACTTGGGAGTTGGGTAGAAGGAAGGTTATCTGTGAATCAGATTCACAAATTAATGTGAATTTGTTGACTGAGAAGAAGGTAAGTGGGATTCATTGGCAGCTGGCAGGGATAGTTCATCAGATTCTTCAAATTAGTTCTTTAATGGAGCAGGTGTCCTTCATCCACATTCCTCGTGAATGGAACAGAGCAGCTGATTGCTTGGCTAAGTGGGCTTCGGAACATGACAGTGACTGGAAAATTGAAGGATAGGAGCATCTCTCCCCGGATCACTGTGAGGTCTTGCAGAAGATTTTTGCTGAGGATATGGATAGTAATGATGTTGGTTGAGCTTGATCGGAGCCTAAGGGTCTCTTTTTGGAGCCTCAAGGCTTGGGCCCTCCTTGTAATTTTTGTGTCTTTATTTCAATAAAGTTTTTACCCCTTTTATTCAAAATAAAATAAAATTATAATATAATAATAATTTAATATTAATTGTACTTTACCTATTTTTCTCTAAAGATAAGTATGCTAGTTGTATATAATTTTTTAATGTTTCATTTTTCATGACATTGTATTACAATGCTTATTTTTTTCCTTCTAGTAATGGAGTTTATTTTAGTAATACATTTTAAGAATGTAGAAATAGAAAGTACATTTGTCTAACATTTGATCAAAGATTAAAAAGTGGAAATATAATAAATACATCTCTATAACTTATTACTTCTATAAAATAAAAAATTAATTTGTTGAATTGTATGTAATTTTTGTTTATTGATAGACTAAAAAAAGTGAAACTTAGAAAGATAAAATTAAGATTATCTAAGTGTTGCTTAGAATGCTAATATACTAGCATATATACCTTAAATTTTAATTTAATCTATATAAAATACGACAAGAGATATCCTTCTCGATGTAATTTCATTAAAAATAGGCGCCTCAAGAAGGATATCTCTCAGCGTATTTTATATAGATTAAATTAAAATTGAAGGTATATATGCTAGTGGCAGTTGCGAAGCGCAACATGGAAAATAGTAATAAATCAATATATAAATATATAGTATTTTTTTATTAAAGTAAATTAAATTATAATATTATTATGGTTAGTGTTATGGTCGTGAATAAGGTTTACATCATAGTTCGGGTTAAGGTTATGATTAAGGTTAGGGTTATGATAATGGTTAGGCTTCACATCATGGTTAGAGTTAGCATCAACATTAGGGTTAGGTTTTGGTTTAAGATTATGGTTAGGGTTGGGGCTATGGTTACAATTTAATATTAGGGTCAAATTTATGGTTAGGGTTTAGTGTCAAGGTTACAATTATGTTTAGGGTCTAGATCAAAGGTAGGGTTAGGGTAAGCATAATTATAGTTAGGGTTAGTGCTAGAATTATAACTTGGGGTATTTTTAGGATTAGGATTTGGTTTATGGTTATGTTTTGGATCAAGGTAAAGGTTAGTATTATGGTTAGGATTAAGGTTTACATCATGGTTAGGGTTATGATTATGGTTAGGGTTTAAGTTTATGGTAATGATTAGGGTTAGGGTTTAAGTTTATGGTTATGATAATGGTTAGGGTGTATATCATGGTCAAGGTTAACATTAAGGTTTAAGGTTTGGTTTTGGTTTAAGATTATGGTTAGGGTTAGGGTTTACGATTATGGTGAGGATTAAGGTTAGGGTTAGGATATAGTGGTAAAGTTAGTTTATGGTTAGGGTATAGAGTTAGGGTTACAATTACATTTAGGGTTTACATCAAAGTTAGGGTTAGAATTAGGGTTATAGTTCACTTACATCAAGGTTAGGGTTCAATTACTATTAAATTTCAATTGGGATTAGGGTTTGGGCTAGATTAAGGTTAGGAATAGATTAGGATTAAAGTTCAATTTGTGTTAAGGTTAAGTTTAGGGTAGGATTATTGTTAGGGTTAGGGTTTAGGAATATGGTTAGGTCAGCGTTATGAGTAGGGTTAGGGTAAGGATTATGATTAGGGTTATGGTTTGGGGTTATGGTTAGGTTTATTGTTTATATCATGGTTGAGGTTAAGATTAGGTTTAGGATTATGGTTAGGGTCATAATTAGGATTATGGATAGGGGTAGGGTTTACATCATAGTTAGGGTTAGGGTTAAGGTTACGGTTAGGGTTACAGTTAGGGTTAGGTATAGGATTAGGGTTAGGATTTTCATCATGCTTAGGGTTAGGGTGAGGATTATGTTTGGGGTGAGGGCTTAAGATTAAAGTTAGGGTTAGAGTTATGGTTTGCATTAGGGTTTAAGGTTAGGATTAGGATTATGGATAGGATTTACTCTTACGATTAGGGATAGGTTTTGATTTATGGTTAGGGTTAGGGTTATTGTTAGGATTAGGTTTTAGGGAGGACTAAGGATTATTGTTAGGGTTAAGGTTTATGGTTAGGGTTAGGGTTAAGATCTAGAGTTATGGTTAGGATTATGGTTAGGGTTATGGTTTACATTATGGTTGGTGTTGGAGTTAGAAATAGGTTTATGGTTAGGCTTAGGGTTACAGTTATGGTTAGGATTATGGATAGGATTAGGTTTTACATCATGGTTAGGGTTAGCATTAAGGGTTAGTGTTAGAATTAATGTTAGTGTTTATATCATGGTTATGGGTAGGGTTAGGATTTGCATCATGATTAGGGTTATGGTTATTGCTTGGGTTAGGGTTCAGGGTTTGATTTATAGTTAGGTTTAGGGTTAGGATTAGGATTTACATCATGGTTAAGATTAGGGTTTATATCGTGGTTAGAATTATGAATAGGGTTAGGGTGTACATCATGGTTTGGATTAGGTTTAGGGTTAATTTTAGGGAAACATCTATCCAACCCTTAGGGATATTAATACCCTTAATCTATTATTAATACATTTTAATAAATGATTGGTGCATCCTAAGGGTTCTAGAGCCATTCCTTATTTTTAGGGCTAGGGTTTAGGGTTATGATTAGGTTAGGTTAGGGTTAGGGTTCAGGTTATGATTACGGTAATGGTTTAGAGTGGTGGTTAGGACTATGGTAATGGTAATGGTTTACATCATGGTTTGGGTTAGGGTTAGGGTTAATGTCAATACTATAGCTAGGGTTATGGTTTACATCATGGTTAGGGTTAGTGCAGGATCAAGGGGGCCAAAAAGTGGCGATGTGAAAAAAATAGCCTTCTTCACTCGCCTAAAAACGCAAAAATCCGTGTTGAATTTTTGCTTGGCCTGGTAATTACCTATGCAAATCGGATATCCGATTTTTATTTGTAATTTTAATTTTAAAAAAAAAAAAAATATATATATATATATATATATATATATATATAGAGAGAGAGAGAGAGAGAGAGAGAGAGAGAGAGAGATAAAAGGCCGAGGCCAAAGAATTTTATAGGCTGAGGCCAAAGAATTTTATTAATTTTAAAAAATAGATAGAATTACATTTATACCTCCATTCAATGTGGGCACCGGTAGGAAAGAATGGAGGGAAGAAAACCTCTGGTCTAGCCCAGATCCCTCAAGGATCAGAAAAAATTAAGAATGTGATACAAAATGGAGATACAAGATCACAAAGGGAACTTGTCCAAAATAATGAAGATTGTATGTAGAAATCCTCTATGAAAAGTTGAGCAACAAATTGCCCATTTCTTGGGGTGATGCTGCCATTTGTGGGCGACAGTTCTTGCTATTCCTAAAACACAGGGTTAAGCATGCTCTGCTCCATATGCTACACAAAATCTTGAGAAAATCTCTCACCATAATGTTAGGAAAAGGAAAACCAAATAGGTCAACTTATACAATATATCATACCTGCCTGGATGGTCACCTTGTTAGGATACACAACTCAAAATATTAGTCTCAAAAAATCTCTAGAAACATAATGCGAGAGTGATTACCCATCAGAGAGCATAAACTCAATAAATATTAACGAGGTAAATTCCATAAGTAGTCCTGCAAAGAGATCGCGGGGAGCTACCATCTTAAAGAATATACATAGCTTAACAAGATTATGAAGCTAAGTTAAAGCAACCTAGAGACATTAAAGCCTGAAAGCTTCTTGACCAAAACAAGAGACAAAACATCAAGAGTATAGGGGACCGAAAAGGTAAAATAGAGATGAGGATAGCTAGGTAAGTGTTAGTCCTAAAAGAAGGCAATATCTACATAAATAATAATACATATATATCCATGATCACATATATCCGAGAGCGAGATATGCCAGCACATTTATATACCTATGCTCATTAATGTAAGGTATTGTCTCCTTCTAGTCTTAAAGCTTATCCTAGCAGAGCGGTGATGAACTTCATAAAAGACTCATCGAAGATAGTAATTCCATCAACAAAGATAACGAGGAAAGTGGAGATGGTTTTCATCGATGAGAAAAGGTCGTCGAGAAGATAATACCATCGGTGTAACATAAAAAAGACTCACCGAAAGAAAGTTCTCATCAAAAGAATAATGTCGATCAGACAAAAGGAAGCTACATCGATAAAAGATATCAATGAGGAAATAGGTATTGAGGACGCTAAAAGGCATGCCTCCGATACACATGGTTTCACCGATGTGCCTTTATCGGTGGAAGATGATAAGGGAGGATAAAGAAAGGCTTCGATGAGACAATAGATCCATTCATCGACAGGGCATGATGATTTCAATGGAAAAAATAAAGGAGGTCATCGAAGCCCAAGGTTTCTTCGACATAAAAACCCAATGAATATCAAATAGGTATCGGTGAGGAAACAACCATAGTGATCGAATACAGTATTTCGATGAAAGAAGGATTATCTGTGGAGTTAAATTATAAAATCCCCCTATTGTTAAAAGAAATCATCATTTTCATTAATACCATGGTAGCCCACAAGTCATCAAGCGGGTGTAATAGCATCCTATTAAGATATCTGGGTTCAAATAATATCAATGAGACCCAACGATGTCTCATCGATATAGAAGGGCCATCGAAGAAAGGAAGCATCGATGAACTTCAGAAAAGACTCATCGAAGACAGTAATTCCATCGACAGAAGATATCGAGGAAATTAGAGATGGTTTTCATCGACGGGAAAAAGTATTCGAGGAGATAATACCATCGGTGTAACATAAAAAGACCTCACCGAAAGGAATGTTCTCATCGAAAGAATAATGTCAATCAGACAAAAGGAAGCTACATCGATAAAATATATCGATGAGGAAATAGGTTTCGAGGAAGCTAAAAGGCATGCCTCCGATATGCATGGTTTCACCGATGCGACTTTATCAGTGGAAGATGATAAGGGAGGATAAAGAAAGGCTTTGGTGAGACAATAGATCCATTCACCGATAGGGCATGATGATTTCGATGGAAGAAGTGTTTTGGTGGAAAAAATAAAGGAGGTCACCAAAGCCCACAGTTTCTTCGACATAAAAACCCAATGGATATCAGATAGGTATTGGTGAGGAAACAACCATAGTGACCGAATACAGTATTTCGATGAAAGTCATTTTCATTAATACCATGGTAGCCCACAAGTCATCAAGCGGGTGTAATAGCATCCTATTAAGATATCTGGGTTCAAATAATATCGATGAGGCCCAATGATGTCTTCATCGATATAGAAGGGTCATTGAAGAAAGAAAGCACTAATGAAATTCAGAAAAAACTCATCAAAAACAGAAATTCCATCGACAAAAGATATCGAGGAAAGCGGAGATGGTTTTCATCAATGGGAAAAGGTCTACGAGGAGATAATACCACCAATGTAACATAAAAGGACTCACCAAAAGGAATGTTCTCATCGAAAGAATAATGTCGATTGGACAAAAGGAGGCTACATCAATAAAAGATATCGATGAGGAAATAGGTTTCAAGGAGGCTAAAAGGCATGCCTCGATGGAAGATGATAAGGGAGGATAAAGAAAGGCTTCAGTGAGACAATACATCCATTCACCGATAGGGCATGATGATTTTGATGGAAAGTGTTTCGGTGGAAAAAATAAAGGAGGTTACCGAAGCCCGCGGTTTCTTCGACATAGAAACCCAATGGATATTAGATAGGTATCGATGAGGAAATAGCCATAGTGACTGAATACAGTATTTTGATGAAAGAAGGATTATCTATGGAGTTAAATTATAAAAGTCCCCTATTGTTAAAAGAAATTATCATTTTCATTAATACCATGGTAGCCCACAAGTCATCAAGCGGGTGTAAGAGCATCCTATTTAAGATATCCGGGTTCAATAATATCGATGAGACCCAACGATGTCTCATCGATATAGAAGGGCCATCGAAGAAAGGAAGTGCTAATGAACTTTAGAAAAGACTCATCAAAGACAGAAATTCCATCGACAAAAGATATCGAGGAAAGCGAAGATGGTTTTCATCGATGGGAAAAGGTTTACGAGGAGATAATATCATTGGTGTAACATAAAAAGGACTCACCGAAAGGAATGTTCTCATCGAAAGAAAAATGTCGATCAGATAAAAGGAGGCTACATCGATAAAAGATATCAATGAGGAAATAAGTTTTGATGAGGCTAAAAGGCATGCCTCTAATACACATGGTTTCACCGATGCAACTTTATTGGTGGAAGATGATAAGGGAGGATAAAGAAAGGCTTCGATGAGACAATAGATCCATTCATTGACAGGGCATGATGATTTCGATGGAAGAGGTATTTCGGTGGAAAAAATAAAGGAGGTCACCGAAGCCCGCGGTTTCTTCGATATAAAAACCCAATGGATATCAGATAGGTATCAGTGAGGAAATGACCATAATGGGTCATATTGTGTCATATGACCCTTTTAAGACACCATATGACCCCTTAGGACACCATATGACCCCTAATGACACCATATTGGGTCGCTTTGGGTCATATGGTGTCTTACGACCCCTTAGGACAACATATGACCCATAACACACAATTTGGTGTCTTAAGGGGTCATATGGTGTCCTAGGACACCATATGACACCTATGGACACCATATGACCCCTAATGGCACCATATGGTGTCATAAGAGGTCGTATGTTGTCCTTAGGGGTCATATGGTGTCCCATGAACCCTTATGACCCCTTAGGACACCATATTGGGTCGCTTTGGGTCCTATGGTGTCTTAATCTCTCCCTCTCCCCCTCTCTCTCTCTCTCTCCCCCTAATATCTCTCTCCCTCTCCTTCTCTCTCTCTGTCTCTCCCCTAATCTCTCTCTATCTCTCTCTCCCTTCCCCCTGTTGGTATTTTGGTATGGTTTTGTCATTGATGTCAAAACCTACTAAACTCTTATCAACTCTGGCACTTTGAAGAATCAGCAACATTCACTGACAAGCAAGTGACTCATGCACAGTCACTGGTATCTGATACACTGGCAAGATATAATGATCACCGACACTTGGAATGGTATGGAAAATACTTGGTAATGTCGAAGACGTCATTTGGACATCTTGTCCTGGGGTTTTGTTCATTGGTATATTCATAGTTGCATATTTGCTGTTACCAGCAAATAGGTCTAGGGTTAAACCGACAAGTTTATCTTTCCAGATCAACATGGCACGCTATGGAGATGATTATTTATTGTTGTAAATGCATTAAGCCGACATGTTCAATCGTTTATTGCATTGGATATTATATTGTTTGTAAAAAGTTTTTATTGTAATATCTTGTAGAGCCGACCTACTAAAATTGGTCTTAGGTTATGGTATAAATGTAAGATCTTATTTGTAAGATCAGATGTGGAAAGTGAAAAAGGATTGTGTGAAGGTATATGCGAGAATAAGTAGAGCTATACACGCAGACATCATTTGAAGATTGAAGGAGGGTTTTTGTGAAAGCATATCAGTATTACACCGGTACTGAATCCAGCATATGAAGATGCTATTTTGTGCAGTATATTCTTATTGGATTTAACCATCCAATTGTAGTCAGTGTGACTCCCTTTTTGTGATTGAGCAGTGAGCTCTAGGTGGTTGGCCTTTCTGCATGTGCAGACCCCATTTATGTACACTTACTATCTGCAGTAGTATCATTCGATTGTGGGTAAGGTTTCCCACTGTGGTTTTTCCCCTTACAGGGTTTCCACGTACAAATATTGGTGTTATGTGTTGTGGATGACTTTGTGTTTTTGTTTCATGCACTAATCCTTACCGATATAGCAATTAACTATTAAAACTGTCTACTAGCATATTGATCTGGTTTACCAGTATTAAGCATTAAGTTGGTTAAGTTGTTTTTGGTTTAAATTTATTAGACAACTAATTCACCCCCCCCCTCTCAGTTGTCTTCGAGACCTAACAATTGGTATCAGAGCCTAGTCCTCTTTTGCAAAAGTTTAACAACTTGAGGAGATCCAATGTCTACTAATTATTTCAGGAAGGACAGTCCTAAACTTGATGGAACCAACTATGGCATATGGAAGATCAGAATGGAGACACATCTAAATTGCATTGGAAATGACATCTGGGATGTTACAAAGAATGGTTATAATGCTGCTGTACAAGGTCAACCTAGTCCAGCTAACTTGACTAAAGATGAGGAAAATGATTGCAAAGCAAGATAAGCACTTTTGAGCGCATTATCAGATCAACAAATCAAGGGACTATCAGATAGGTCTACTGCTAAAGCTATTTGGGATCATTTGGAAACACTAAATGAAGGAGATTCCATAGTAAAAATTGCAAAACTTGAAAGCTTCTGAGTCAGGTATGAACATTTCAAAATGGAAGAAGATGAAAGGATTTATGCTTTTATGGAAAGAGTAAATGAAATTATTTTGGGTATTAAATGTTGTGGAGGAACCTTAAGTGAAGATGAAATTGTTTCAAAAGTTTTAAGAGGATTGCCACTGGCATATAAAATGAAAGTCACTACTATAAATGAGTTAAGAACAATGCCTAATACATCAGTTACTAGGGATACATTGATTGGGAAACTTTTAGGTTTTGAAATTGAAGAATTTGGTCATGTTGCTACTATAAAGACATATTTGGCCTTTAAAGCATCAACATCATCTGCTCCATTATTTGACAAATATGATTGGAAAGCCTTTTATGCAAGAGAACTTGAAGAAAGTAGGAAAGAAAATGAAGAACTTGAAGAACTTGAAGCACTATTTGCAAGGAAAATGCCTAAAGCTCCAGTTGGAAGTAAGTATGAAGGTAAAGCACCCTTTAAATGTTTTAACTGCAATAAGATTCATCATATGGCTTCAAGATGCCCTGATAGACATGCTAGACTAAGAGAAGAAACTAGAAGAACATACAAGCCTAACCCTGAATATCAGAGATACATATTTAAGAAGAATAAAGACAAATCTTGTTACATTGCTGATGAAGGTGTGACTGATGATTCTGATGAGGATCCAACAAACAATGGATGGGTTTTTGTTGCTATAACAAAAGATCAACCGACACCTACTGCTCAATCGGTAGTACAGGCCCTGGTAGCTAAAGTTGAAGTAAAGGATGAATGGATCATTGATTTAGGATGCTCACATCATATGACAGGAGACAAAGGTAAATTATTGAAATTTCAAGAATACAATGGAGGCTTAGTGAGATTTGGAGATGACAAAGCTTGTTCAATCGAAGGTAAGGGTACAATATCTCTCGATGGTAAGCATAATACTGAAAATGTCTACTATGTTGAAGGATTAAAGCATAATCTTTTGAGTGTTGGTCAATTAGTTGAGAAAGGATTTCGATTACAATTTAAAAATGGAAAATGCAAAATCATGAATAAAACTGGTTTGGAAATTGCAACCGGTAATCAGACTAGAGGTAATATCTTTCATTTGAATAATAATGAAAAGACATGCTTAATTGCATATATAGATGAAAGTTGGTTATGGCATAAGAGACTCTGTCATGTAAACTTTGATTGCATGGTAAATATCAGTACTACTAAGGCAGTTAGAGATTTACCTAAAATTGTCAAACCTCAGAATACAGTATGTAAGGAATGTCAATTTGGAAAACAAGTTAGAGCTAGTTTCAAAAGTATTTCAGAAAAATTAAATAATGCTCTTGATTTGATTCACATTGATTTATGTGGTCTAGCTAGAACTAAAAGATTACAAGGTGATAGATATTTCATGCTAATCATTGATGACTATTCTAGAATGTGTTGGGTCACTTTTCTCAGAGAAAAATCAGAAGCACTTGGAAAGTTCAAACTGTTCAAAGCAATGGTAGAAAATGAAACCGGTAAGAAAATCAAATGTTTAAGATCAGATCAAGGAGGTGAATTTACATCTAAGGAATTTAATACATTCTATGAAGTGAATGGAATCATAAGACAGCTATTAACACCTTAGACACCACAATAGAATGGAGTTGTTGAAAGGAAAAATAGAACTATCTTGGATGCAACAAGAAGTATGTTATTAGAAGAAAACCTACCACATGCATATTGGAGAGAAGCAGTCAATACAACGGTCTATACATTTAACAAAGTTCACATCAAAGGTGAAACCGGTAAGACCCCTCATGAACTATGGTTTGGTAATACCCCTACTCTTAAGTATTTCAGAATTTTTGGAAGTAAATGTTATATTAGAAGAGATGAGTATATTGACAAATTTGATCCTAGAAGTGATGAAGGAATATTTCTTGGTTATTCATCTAAGAGCAAGGCATATAGATGTTTCAACAAAAGATTGCAGAAAATTGTTGAAAGTACAAATGTAAAGATTGATGAACAATTCAGAGGAACTTCAAGGTATATAGACTCTGAACCGGCAACATAAATTTTGATGAATGAACCTACTCTGAATCCACTAGTACAGAATGAAGATCCAGTTACCCCGGTATCATCTGAGGATTCCACAGTAATTGAGGAACAACAACAAACCAAGACATCCTGATATGTAAGATTGAATCATTCTGAAGATCAGATAATTGGAAACAAGTTTAAAGGAGTTATGACAAAAGGAAGATTGGCAAATGAAGAGGTATGTCTTATTTCTCAAATTGAACCATCATCTGTTAATGAGGCATGTGAAGATAAATTTTGGATTAAAGCTATGGAAGAAGAATTAGAACAAATTGAGAAATAAAGCAAGACTAGTGTGTAAGGGATATTCTTAGAAAGAAGGAATTGATTACAATGAAACCTTTGCATCGGTAGCTAGAATTGAGGCAGTCGGATTATTTTTGGCTTTTGCAGCACACAAGAACTACAAAGTTTATCAAATGGATATTAAATGTGCATTTTTGAATGGAGATCTTGAAGAGGAAGTATACATTGAAAAACCTGATGGATTTTCTTTGACAAATGACAATGATATGGTTTGCAGGTTAAGAAAAGCTTTGTATGGACTAAAACAAGCTCCAAGAGCTTGGTATGCAAGATTGGATAAGTATCTTTCAAAGATTGGTTTTACTAAAGGAAATGCAGACAACAATTTATATTATAAAGTAACTAATGATGACATCTTGATTATAGAAATATTTGTTGATGATATAATCTTTGGAGGAGAAGATGGATTATGTAAGGACTTTTCTATTAAAATGCAAGAAGAATTTGAAATGTCTATGATTGGAGAAATAAAATTCTTTTTAGGATTGCAGGTTTCACAGACTGATAAAGGTATATTCTTGAGTCAATCCAAATACTTAAAAGAGTTACTAAAGAAATTTGGGATGGAGAACTCTAAACCGGTAAGCACACCTATGACAACAAATAACAAATTATCACAAATGGATGAATCTACACCTGTTAATCCAACTAGATACAAATCTATGATAGGAGGTTTATTGTATTTGACACAAACCAGACCTGATATTATGAATGCAGTATGTATTGTTTCAAGATTTCAAGGTAATCCTAGAGAAAATCATGAATCAACAGTAAAAAGGATTTTTCGGTACTTACAAGGCACTATAAATCTTGGATTATGGTATTCTAGAGATGAAAACTTTGAATTATATGCATAGACAGATGCAAATTGGGCAAGAGATGTGGATGATAGAAAAAGCACCACCAACGGAGCATTCTTTCTTGGAAACAAACTAGTTTCTTGGTTGAGTAAGAAACAAAGTTGTACATCTTATCAACAACAAAATCAGAATATGTTGCAGCAGCAACTAACTGGACACAGGTACTATGGCTTAAACAAATGTTGAAAGACATAAAGGTAAAATGCAAGGAACCTATTACTATCTATTGTGATAACACTGCAGCAATTGATATATCTAAGAATTGGGTATTACTTTCTAAAACCAAACATGTTTCTATCAAACTGAATTTTCTAAGGGAAAATGTTGAAGCAAAGGAGATAAAATTGGTTTATGTGAATACTAAAGAATAGATTGTAGATATTTTCACTAAACTTTTGCCTAAGGAGACTTTTGAATATCTCAGATATCAGCTTGGAGTCATACCACCACTGGTAGAGACTTAGACAGTTGATGATTGTCATCAACCGACAGAATTAACAGAGAAATCTTTTATTCCAGTCTTTAATGGGAAGCTACTTCTCAAGGGGAGTAGTTGGTATATTGAATTGATTAATATTTTGTATGTGAACTTGGTTTTATTGTAACTTTGGCATTTGATGTCAAAGGGGGAGAGATTGGTATGGAAAAAATTTGAAAAACACAAGGAAAACACATATTCCTCCCAAGGGAGAGATTGTTGTTTAGGAGAGATTATTACTCTCTGTATCTGTATTTTGATTTCTATTTATGATCTTTTTGGAGATTGTTGGTTTTTGGTACTTGGCATTTCTGTTTTGGCACTTTGATGGTTTTTCCATCTTGTGTTGCCATCAATGCCAAAGGGGGAGATTGTTGGTATTTTGGTATGATTTTGTCATTGATGTCAACACCTACTAAACTCTTATCAACTTTGGCACTTTGGAGAATCAACAACATTCATTGACAAGCAAGTGACTCATGCAGTCACCGGTATCTGGTACACCGACAAGATATAATGATCATCGACACTTGGAATGATATGGAAAACACTTGGTAATGTCGAAGACATTGTTTGGACATCTTGTCCTAGAGTTTTGTTCATTGGTATATTCATAGTTGCATATTTGCTATTACCGACAAATAGGTCTAGGGTTACACTAACAGGTTTATCTTTTCCAGATCAACATGGCACGCTATGGAGATGATTAATTATTGTTGTAAATGCATTAAGCTGACATGTTCAATCGGTTATTATATTATTTGTAAATTGTTTTTATTGTAATTTTTTGTAGAGCTGACCTACTAAAATTGGTCCTAGGTTATGGTATAAATGTAAGATCTTATTTGTAAGATCAGATGTGGAGAGTGAAAAAGGATTGTGTGAAGGTATATGCGAGAATAAGTAGAGCTATACACGCAGACATCATTTGAAGATTGAAGGAGGGTTTTTGTGAAAGCATATCAATATTACACCGGTACTGAATCCAGCATATGAAGATGCTATTTTGTGCAGTATATTCTTATTGGATTTAACCATCCAATTGTAGTCAGTGTGACTCCCTTTTTGTGATTGAGCAGTGAGCTCTAGGTGGTTGGCCTTTCTGCATGTGCAGACCCCATTTATGTACACTTACTATCTGCAGTAGTATCATTCGATTGTGGGTAAGGTTTCCCACTGTGGTTTTTCCCCTTACAGGGTTTCCACGTACAAATATTGGTGTTATGTGTTGTGGATGACTTTGTGTTTATGTTTCATGCACTAATCCTTACCAGTATAACAATTAACTGTTAAAACTGTCTACCGACATATTGATTTGGTTTACCGGTATTAAGCATTAAGTTGGTTAAGTTGTTTTTGGTTTAAATTTATTAGACAACTGATTCACCCCCCCTCTCAGTTGTCTCTGGGACCTAACACCCCCTCCCCATCTCTCTCCCTCTGTCTCTCTGTCTCTCTCTCTCCCCTAATCTCTCCACTAATCTCTCTCTCTCTGCTAATATCTTTATCTCTCTCTACCTTCCCTCCTCTCTCTCTCTCTCTCTCTCTCTCTCTCTCCCCCAAGCTTTCTCTATCTCTCCCCCCTACCTCCCTCCCTCTCTCTCTCTCTCTCTCTCTCTCTCTCTCTCTCTCTCCCCCACTCCCCCCTCTCTCTCTCCCTCTCCCTCTCCCTAATATCATATACTAATCTATTTATAAATTAATATATTAATATTGTAGACACCCAAAATTGTCCAATCTAATTAAATAAATTTAATTATCTAAGCTTAATTTTTCTATTAATTAAATAAATCTTTATTTATTTAAATAAATACATTTATTTAAATAAATACATTTATTTATTTAAATTATCCTTTTTCTAAATTAAATAAATATCTTATTTATTTAATTGATCTCACTCCTTCTATTAATTAAATAAATCTTTATTTATTTAATTAATTCATTAACCTTTTCTACCCATGACACATGTCATTCATCTCTTAATTCATACACTACCTACCTCTCTTATTATTTTATTATTTCTTTTACCTACCCTCTAATCATAGCCGACCTCCTTTTACACCTCTCAATCTTATCCCTCCATTTCTTACAGTGTCTTCTATATAAGGAGATGCTTGCTTCATTATCAAACCCTAATCAATCAATCTATGCACCCTCCCTCCCCCCCCCCCCCCCTCGTTGACTACTTGACTACACTACGCTTTTGAACATAGGCGATCCTACTTGCAACCACATTTCCGTTCTTTATTGAGTTCTTGTGCACATATAAAATCTGAGAGCAAATATATCAAGTAAGATCAATGGAGATAGGAAGAATGGAGATCCAAACCCTATTGGACATGTGATGGTATAATCTTTGTGATTTCATTTGATTTGCATTATCTTAGGTAATCTTCATATGTTATGGTGGATCTTTGTTGTTGTTAGGCTAGGGTTTTGTGGTTGAATTCATTTAGCCTTTCAATATCGTTATTATTATTGTTATCCATTTTCACCATAAACATTTTGGCATGCCTAGTGGGACATGGATTTTTATTAGATCTGTGTTTTTTGTAGATTTTTCTAACCCTATATTGTTGTTTTGTAAAACAATTTGGAGAATAACCTTGTGCAGCTAGGGTTTTGGACACAAAATCAAGATCTTGGAGAGATTTGATCATATCTCACAAACGGATAAGAAATTTTGTATCAAATTTTTTTTGCAAGTTGAAGAAAGTATCAGGAGCTCTCAATACAAAATTCAGAGTTTTTGGAGAACATTTTCATTTTCTATGAATTTTTTATGATTTTTCATAAAAAATTAATTTTGAGAGCAAATGAGAGAATTTTTTGGATTTTCTTACATTTTTGGAAATCACTTAGAATTATACACATGATTTGTTTTTTGTGATTTTAATTTTGATTCAAAATATTTCCCCAAAAATTGGATCTGTAAAAATTAGGGTTTTTCCTTATTTTGATTAGATCTCACAAACGGCTTCTAATTTTGGCATCAAATTTTTTGTAAAAGTTAGGAAAAGTATCAAAAGGAGTCAATAAAAATTAATTACTTGTTCAATTTATATGAATTTTTTATGATTTTTCATAAAAAATTAATTTTGAGAGCAAATTAACGAATTTTTTGGATTTTCTTACATTTTTGGAAATATCTCAGAATTATACATAGGATTTGTTCTTTGTGATTTTAAATTTGATGCAAAATCATTCCTCAAAAATAAGATCTTTGAAAATTAGGGTTTTGGATTATTTTACTCATCTCACAAACTGCTTGGATTTGTTGCAAAACATTTTTTATGCTAGTTTGGAAGACCATCAGGACTCTCCAGTAAAAATTTCAGATTTTTTGGATCGATTGTGCATTTTATATGAAAATTTTATGATTTTTCATAAAAAATTAATTTTTGGAGCAAATTAGCAATTTTTTTGGATTTTCTTAAATTTCTTGAAATCTCTTGAAATTTTACAGGTGGTCTTTTTTTTATGGTGAATCAGATCTTTGAATTGGTCAACAAAACGCATTGCTGAAGGCCCCTATTTCACAAAGTCTTTTGGATCTAAAATTTACCTAACTTGTGTGCTTGCAGGAAGGGGTGATCATTTGAAGCAATCCAAACTACTAATAAATCTTTGTTCCAGGTCCTTGGCAAGGGTTTTTGGATTTTTATTGTGTGCCTTGTTTTCATAGACTAGCAAACACTTCAATTGGTGCACTAAAATTGAATCATTGTCTTTTGTGTCTTGAGCAATAGGCTCTTTTTGTTTAATCTTTAGAGGGCCTGTCTTCCCGTGTGGTCATTAGGACTACTAGTGAGAAGAGAATGACCCAAGTGGTAGCAAAAGAAAAACCATCTTCTTCCAAACCACTATAAATAACTGTATTCATGGTGAAAACTATGAATAACGTGTGCTGATTAGTTCATACCGACACTATGTTTCCCCATAAATCCGTTTGATCAAATTTATTTGATCAGTTGTAGGGCGTAACCCCTACCGGTTGGGAGCCTTCTGTATTTACAGAGCTAAAAGTGCTGCATGTATGGCCACATGAGCGGATGCCCTTACTAGCACCTTTTTGTTTTAGAAGCCCAAATCCTTCTAGTTGTTGGGGCAAGAGGTCGGACCTCTGGTAGCGGCCCACACACGTACGGTTCTTAGTAGAGATACAAAGTTCACCACAGGGAGTTTTCGTGGGGACTGATGCTTGGCTAACCCGAGAAGTGAGTGCCGAGGGTGGAGCCAGTGAGGTCAAGCATCTAAGTATCCACTCTGAATAGCATAGCCTCAGGGGTAAAACCTCATGTGGGATCAACAACTATTGTCTTAGCCAGCCATAAGAATTGTGCTTGACTTATTTTAAACATTCAAAACATTCAAGACCAAACAGCAAAACATTGTGTCTTTTGTGTCTTCAAGTGTATGCAAAACATTTTTTACATCAAACAACACACTTTTCTTGGAGTCATTTTGAGTCTAAACACTTGCAAACATTGTGTCCTCATCAACATTGTGTCCTCTTGTCACGAAAAATAGTCAAACATTCAGATTTGGTCACAACCAACAACTTCACAAATTGAAAATTTTTTACAGTCCAGCAAACAAGAGCAATCAGTTTTGGAATTCTTGAGCTTCCTAGGTTGTTTCTCCAGGTTTTCATGTAGCATTCAACTTGTCTTTGGGTCTCACAAAGTCCATCATTGCTTTACATCTTGCATTAAATTTACATTTGTCTAAACTTGAGTCAAAAGGTCACTTGCTTGTCCTCATCATACTTTGCCAACACACTACATACAACAACATTTTGTTAAGTGGTCCCTCATCAAGGTCTATCACCTTTAGGTCTCATTTGGTCTTACTTAGAGTCAAGGTCAACTTACCTCATCAAGAGAAACTATCCTCTCTTTGGAAGTCACACCTACTCTACTACATACATACTTGTTCTTACACTTTGGACATTGCAAGTACACCTCAAATTCATTTACATTCCATCCAACTCTTGGTCTTCCATACTTTTTCCATTTTCATCTAGTCTCACACATCTCAGTCAATACCTAGTTCATGGTTGAAACTCGTCTTCAAAAATCTAGGAGAGAAACTAAAGAGGCTCAAGAGTCCGCAAACATGAGTTCTTATGAGTATGACAATGATATCTTTTTCAATTCTGATCATACTACATTACCTGACATGGATGCCTATAGAAACATTCCAAATGTTGAGAACATGGACACTACAAACAACAATGATACACACAATGATGATATGGACAACTTTTTAGTACATTCAGTAGATGTGGAAGAATCCATTATGGATCCCCGTTTCAATCGATTGGTTGAGGAAATAATGAGGAGGGATAGACAATACTTCTTACAAATGATGGCACAAAGTGGAGCCAAGATACCTCATGATTTTGACATGTCTCAAATAATGGAAAATCGACCTTTGCAACAACCTCACTCCAACATGGATCAAAGGAGGCCTAATAGTGGAGGCAATATAAGATCACATCTTGTGCCTGAATCACCATCATCGTTGTTTCAAAAACCAGAGGTCCCACATACACATGGTCAAGCATATGATACTCACCTTCGCAGACCATTATGGAAGTCTTATGTAGGGAAATATGCTCAATCACATATCAATGCTAAGGATCAACCACCAAAGCAATTGGATATTCAAAGGCATGCTCAAAATTTGGACACAAGGAAACCCTATGTCAAATTTGGGGGCAACACATTAGAACATGACATGCCTGTAGAGTATGGTATACATGGACAAAATAGATATTTCATTCCTCAACGTGAATCTATACCAAGTGGTCCATATATGCAGCATCACTATAGACCTCCTCCATATGAACATGTGTATGATCAATATCATCCATATATGCAACATGCTCCTCCTCCAATTGGTGCCTCAAGCATGGGGTATGGTCCAAGGAGTCGATCTCCACCTAAGAACAATTTGGAGCAACAAATTAGGGACTTACAAAAGAAAATGAAGGACATAAATACACCAAAGCCAACATACACAATGAGAGACATATGTCCTTATCCATTTGACAAGAGCATTCCAATGCCTCCTTTTCCTACACACTTTGTGACACCTAAGTTTGATAAGTATAGAGGAAAAGGGGATCCTAAGGCACACATAAGATAGTTTTTCACAGCTTGCATTGAGGTAGCTTCAAAAGAGACATATTTGATGAGATTATTCCCACAAAGCCTAGGTGATCAAGCTATGGAATGGTTCTCCCAACTTCCACCTAGAATTAAGTCATGGGGTGACTTAGCAGAGGCATTTATTCAACATTTCTCCTACAACATAGAGACAGACATATCAGTCACTACTTTGTGCAACACCAAGCAAAAAGATGGAGAGTCTTTTTCATCATTTTTACAAAGATGGAGGAATCTAGCTAGCAGATGCTCTTGTGAAATTCCACAAAAACAAATGGTAGAAATGTTCACCCAAAATGTTAACAAAGACATTGGCTATGATCTAAGGAAATATTGTTTGTCCACCTTCAAGGATGTCATTGAAAAAGGCTTAGCAACAGAGAAGGTCCTAATTGAACAAGGAGTCATCAAAATATTCAAAGAAAACAAAGATGACTTTAAAGGAAAAGATAAGCTAAGATTTTGGAATAAAAACAAGAACACAGTCAATGATGGTGTTGTTGATGCCAATACAGTGCGACCCAAATTCATTTTTTTCGGATCAAATCAGGTGAATACTCAAACAACTTCTAAATCACGAAGGAAGTACACTCCATTGGGAGAACCACTTGAGTCAGTTTTCAAGAAGCTAGTGGCAAACAAAATAATAAGAATTTCAGATTTGCCTCCATATGAGCCAAAGGTTAAACCAAATTGGTGGAATGATGATGAATATTGTGAATTTCATAAGAGCAAGGGTCATAAGACAGGAAATTGCCATCGACTGAAGAACATCATACAAGATCTCATTGATAGGGGTGACATTGAGATTGAAGGGCACTCATCCAATCAAGAACATGAGATGTTTAAGGAACCATTCCCAAAGCATGACAAAGGAAAAGCTAAAGTCACAAATGATCAAACCAACTATACCTGAGCATCCTACAACTATGATTCAACTATCAATCACATCTCAATGGACAATTACATCTCTACCATTATCATCAAGGACAAAACCCTTGAGAATTCTACCCAGAGACCCAAGATTGTCTTAAAAGGCATTAGATCTTCTTCCGAACCTACCTCTAAATGTCATGTTACAACTCGTCAAGGTAAAATCACTTTGCAAGGTGCTCCAGCCAAGAACACCACTTCCTCATCAACCAAACATGAGTATGACCTTGTAGAACAATTAGGGAAGACACCCATGCTCATCTCCATTCTTGAGCTCTTACACATATCCCCCGCACATAAAGCTATTCTTGACAAAATCTTGAGAGACACTACCGTTCCTACTGATCTAAACATGGACCAGTTTCAAGCCATGGTGGGATACATTTCCATTCCACACTCCCTTACATTCACAGAAGCTGATGATGCCTCTGTAAGTCAGCCACATAATGCACCTTTACACATTGAAGCCTTCATACACAAACATAGAATCAAACGAGTCCTGATAGATGGAGGAGCAGGTCTAAACATTTGTACATTGAGCACTATTAAACAATTGGGATATTCTGAAAAAGCTGTGAATGCTACAAACAAAATTACCATTAAGGCATATGATGATGAAGAGCATTCATCCAAAGGCACAGTCACCTTACCTCTTAGAGTTGGGCTAGTTACAAAGGATGTGGTTTGTCAAGTCCTAGACCTAGATCTCACATACAATATATTGTTAGGACGTCCATGGATTCATGAGATGAGCGCAGTACCATCTACATATCATCGATGTATCAAGTTTCCACACAATGGAGTTGAAGTGACTATCAAAGCTGACCCAAATCCATTTATATATTGCAACAATCTTTGACCTAGATCAGAAATAATAATTCCAGTTAATAGAGAATCTATTCCTTCATTAGCCTATGTGGATCCAGAATCATTGAAAGCTTCTACATCCAAACAAGCAGAGCTCAAAGAAAAGTTCAATATTAAAGACATGGGATGTGGTGAGTATATCTTTCATGTTGATCAACTCCCACTATCTCCTAAGGTATTCAGTCGACAGGAACAATCTATAAATAATTTGGAAGGAATTGGATGTGAACCACCTAGTGTTGTGGCTACTAAGTCTGAATGCAAATCTCCTCTAGTGGTGCAAGCAACTCTTAATATCAATAGTCCTAAGAGTGGATCCAACAAAGAATCTATTGAGCGTATCACCAACCCTCTTGAGAAATCACACAGCTTTACCATTTCATCTGCTCATTCCATTTCTACTCCACTCCTAGACTTGGATCAACAAGAATTACAAAAACCCTTACTAATTGGGGATCATATATCAAGATTTGAAAAGAAAAATCTAAAAGTCAAAACTAAAGAAAAGGCCTTTAGTCCAAATCAAAATCAAAAGCTATTGGACTCTGCAAAAATCAAAGTCAAGGATAAAAATGCTATTGTAAAGCGAAAAATCGCGAGCGAACCCTAGGTGTTCCCCCCACCGCTCCAAGGAGAGAGAAAGGGGGTCACTAGGGTTGACGGTTTTCACTTAGGGGAGACTTTACATTCAAAAGAGGGGTTGAAACCCACAAGATCCAATCCCACACAATGCAAGATTGGATTCTAAATGAGTTTCAAGGGTTAAGACAGCAAGGCTACCCTCTTTTGTAAAGAATGTAAATAGAAGGATTGAGCTAAGAATGCATGTAAAGTGAGAAGGATTCGCTTATAAACAGAGATAGGAATATAGGATGAAGTTGCGGACCTGGAATTAGTAGTGAAATGTCGAGACGGTGCTGTCCTGCAAATTTGAGCGAAAGTTGACTGGACGATGGCGCCCGGAGTGCACACGGTCCTCCAAAAATTCTGCGAAATGAAGGGGGATTTGTTCGTCTCTGCACAAGGATTCCAGATCTTCAATTACAACCGTGTACCTACAACCTACACACAGAAAAGCGAAGACGATTTGGGGGTTAGGGATTAGGGGTTTGCCCTTAGGTCAAACCCCGGTTTTGGAATTAACCAAGAAATGAGAATGCTGTAAATGTAAATGTTTGTAATGTAAAACAAGTACTAGTACCTTGTTGTAAGAATGTTTGTATTCTTACATGCGAAGGTGTAATTGTTGTTGTATGTTGTATGTTGTATGTGGTATGTGATCTCCTCTTCAATGATTGAATCCTTGTCTTGAATGCAACACTTAGCCTTGAATGGAGACTTAGAATGATCAATTGCTTGAAGGAATGCTTGAATGCCTGAATGGTTGAATGTTTGAATATCGCTTCCGCCTCTTTTCCATCTTACCAAAATGGGAGAGGAAATGCAGTTTATATACTTGTCAATTAGCGCTGATAGACTGATTTTTCCGACCTTGAGCCGACAAGGAAAGATAATTTTCCAATTTGCAAACATAAAGACCTGAGACCTAAAAGAGACCGGGCCCAAAAATAGGGCCAGGGACCAGGGCGCTGGGCGCCATGGTCCCACCTCCTGGGACAGCAGGGTGCAAGGAGGATCAGGCGAGGGTGCTGGAAAAATGCAGTTTTTGATGTCATGAACAAGTTTCGGGGTCTCCATTCAGGTTCCGTGTTGCATCACCATCGTGAAGACCCAAATGCAGTCAAAATTGAAAGTGTCACAATTTTAGGATGCTACATTTAGCCCCCACTTTAGCGGGAGTATAAGCGTACGCTCATACTTCTGGTAAAGTACAAGGAAACAACATTGAAAGACTTTCACCACGTCAAGGAGGCAAGACACACCAAGCCCCCAGTGGACTAAGGATCTTACGACTTCGATTGACAAAGTAAAAGGGAAGATCACGAGGGAGAACCATGACTGTCAGTAGTAAGGTTCCCTCACTATGAGTCATGCAAGAGAAATACCAAAAATTTTCAAGGAAGAGCTAAGTTTGCGAAGAAATTTTCAAGTATCTTGAAGGGATAGACGGGGTGTATGCCCCCCTATGTTAAAGCGATTGCACACGCCTCAACGGGGGTGATTGCTTTAAGGTAGTGATACACATAAGAAATGAGAAGGGAAAGGAGCACGTTATCACAAAGATTTAGCCCCCAAGTGTGAGATAAACCCAAGGATAATAGACACAAAACACAAAGCACGAGGTGACTTTGCTTTCCTCGGGGTCAGTATGCTGTATGATAATTCATGTACATCATATGTATGTATGCATAATTATTCTTCATTCCCCAATCAGGGAAGGTCACCTAGAAGAAGGGAACACATGTGTCTTTTGAGTCAACATGAGAGAGACCAAAAGAGATCTCAATGCTTTGCATCGTCCTCAAGTAGACAACACTAAGGACAACAAATAGAAGAATGAGAATAACACATAGAAGAAATAACAAAAGAGAGGAGGAGAGAATCTGCTATGCTAATGAAACTAGTCTAGCACATCATCTACCCCCCGATCATGCTGATCAATGTTTCGGGAAGGCACAGAACACGCTAGAGGAGGAACATCTAACACAGTAGATGGAGCTATCACAAGATCCAAACAAGGGATATGTTCATGTTCCAAGCCACGTTGTTCTTGTCTAGGAGCTAGGATAAGTGCTTTAGAAAATTCGTTAGATAAATGGTTATCAACATCAACATATTCATATTCACTATCAACATGAAGAGGAGTAACATTTTCATCATGAATAACATTGTCATCTATATCATCATCAAGATTTATAAAAATAGGATCTTTAACTCGCACAGGATCAAGACCATCATGCATCTTATGTTTAGGAGATTTTGGAGAAAATGGAATAATGCTTGTGGAAGGTGTTTTTAGGGATTGCAAAGTTTGAGAAGCAGTTGCCTGAGCTCTAAGACGACGCTTTCATCGGCGTTCACGTGCAGAACGATTTTGTCTAGTCTTAGTAGGAAGTTGAGAAGATTGAGGAGGAGGAATGTTCTCATCCTTATCACTTGGGTGTTTAGGTTGTGGTCTCTTAGGCTGGATAATAGGAGAAGAGGAAGGTCTCTTCTCTCTATAAAAGGAAGGAGGAGGAACTGCTCCATATAAAGGAGGAATATTTGGTTTAGGAAGGAGACCAAGTCCATCATGACAAGGAGGTATAGGCCTACTTTTAGAAAGTTTATCAGACATAGACATAGTCACATCCATAGGAATAGGTTGGGAATCTTCTTGAGGAAAGACATTAGTTTTATCTTTCAAGGGAAGAACTTCCTTCTCAAGAATGATAGGAATATCAAGTTTGGGTGTTCTAGGTTCACTTAGAGATAGGATCATATCTGTTTTCCACTTTTGATAAGATTTGAAAAGATGATCACTTCGCGGTGGAAGAGATTGGAATTGTTTAGGCCAAAAATAATCAATAGGAACGCTAGAAGTTGTTTCAGCTGGTTTAAAGAGACTATGATTGATAGTAACAACTTCACCATTATGGGGAAATTTCAAACATTTATGAATAGGAGAAGCAATAGCTTTCATGGAAGATAGCCAAGGATAGCCTAGCTTCACACAAAATTGTTCGGATGAAGGAATAATAGCAAAGTTCACATCAAGGGATTTGTTATGGACTTCAATAGGTAATGTAATAGAACCAATTGTAGGAGAAGAAAATGCATCAAATAATTTCACAACCACATTTGTTTCATCATAGATCACTTGATTCAATTGCAAAGTAAAAAGAAATTCTTCAGTAATAACATTAACCATGCAAGAAGGATCAATAAGCACTCCACGGCAAGGTGTATTCTTGACTTTTGCAACTATGTATAAAGGACCATCAGGTGCCCTAATGGTTTCACTAGAATCAAATGTGATGGAAGGTTCTTTAGGGTTTTCTTGCTGCTCTACAAAGTTAATCACATTCGGAGTCATAGACACAAGACCATCAGATGAGAAAGAGGAATCATTAGTCTCAATCACATTAGAGGTATGAGAAGGTAATGGATCAGTAAAAATCTTAAGATTTTGGTTAGGAGGAGCTACAGATGTGTTGCCTTTATCATTCACTCCCGAAACAGAGATAGTATTATTATCAATCAAATCTTGAATTTTACCCTTTAAAGCAAAACATTTTTCAGTATCATGCCCAGGTTGACGATGAAATTGACAAAAAGATTTGTTATCAAAATAGGGTGAATTAATCTTTGCAGGATCTATTTGCCTTATAGGAGGGAGAGTAAGCACATTTTGTTCCAATAACTTATTCATAATACTATGCAATGATTCATTCAAAGGAGTAAACTTTCTTGCTTTCTTGAAAAACTTAGAAATAGGAGGCACACCTGATGCTGCATTCACATTGTTGTTGATGATGTTTTCATTGAATTTAATGGACTCTCTGTTCGGTTTAAACTTCCCAAATGGTTGTTGACTACTATCACCCTTATCACTCGGAGCCATAGGATTTGCTTGTTCCATTTGACTCACAGTCAGTTGATAATTGTGAAGAGTTGCGCACAACTGTTGGAAAGAAGTAAACTCAGAAAATAGGAGTTTGTCTCGAATATCTTTTTGTAAATTAGAAATAAAGATTCTTTGAACATCATTGTCAGGCACTGGAAAAGAAATTTGAGCATACAAATGCTTATATCTACCAATGAAATCAGTCACTTTTTCTTTAACACCTTGTTTACAATGCATTAAATCAATCAAAGTAACTTTAGGACTTATATTGTTTTGAAATTGTTGAATGAAAGCATTTGCAAGTTGTTCGAAAGAAGTAATAGAATAAGACGACAACAAGCAATACCATTGTAGGGCTTTATCTCTTAATGTCCTAGTAAACAGTTTTGCAAGCAACCTTTGGTCATAAGCAAAATCGGTACATATTGTTTGAAAAGTCTTGACATGTGTTAGAGGATCACCTTTACCATTATAAAGCTCCAAATGCGGGATTTCAACATGTTTAGGGGGGATGGCTCGAACAATGTCAAGAGAAAGTGGGCTCGCAACATCAAATGTGGGCACACTAAACTTAGATTGATTCATAGAAGCAATTTGTTGCTATAGAGAAGAGACAGTTTGTGCAAGATTGTTAATGGTCGCTTCAGTCGAGGAGTTCATATTAGACGTGTTAGATTGTGATGGAGGTATTATGTTATTGAAAGAAGGTATTGATTGAGAGCAAGGTGGCGGGACACTATGATAGTTAGTCATAGGAGATGATTGGAAAAGAGGAACACTACAAGGAGGAATGGAATGGTTAAATGAATTGCCCCCTTGCGCCAGGTTCATTTGTGGAGATGTAATAGGAACACTCATTGAAGGAATGACTGAAGAAGCTGGATTGAATGAAGGAAAAGGGTTAATTGCAGAGGAAGGATTGCCCCCATGACTGGTGATCATAGGCGGAATGTCTTGTATAGAAGTAGTCATTATGTTTGATGTAAAGGTAGGTATGCTAGCAATAGAAGTTGTCAACAGAATAGAATGATTGACTTGAGTAGGAGGTTGTGTATAACCTAAAGTTTCAGCACAACTCTTCATAGGCATCACATTTGAATCCACAATGTGTGCAATACCATGCAAAATATCAATTCCATTCTTATCACTTTGAACCATATGTTTTAGACCCTCAATTAATGAAAGAGCTTGACTATCGGGATACTCATGAGACATCCATTGGTGAAAATCATCAAATTGGTTATCCAATTTCGAAAGTTGTTCTACAGAAACCTCATGGAGAGCTTCTTCATCATTAGGAGGATTAGAGGAATTACCCGTGTCCTCGTTAAAAAGGCCATTCAAATTAGGTTCCATCTCCTCAGTAATTAAACCTTGGAAAGACTTAATTCTAAGGCTTCGTTTAACGGGAATAGTGTAAGTAGGGTTTATTGTTGTAAAACTCACGCACTAGAGAGAGAGAAGATTTTGAATTTTAGAGGTAGCAAATTTCAGTAAAATCAGCCAATCTCCTAGATTTAAGCTGTTAAATGCAATCCCGACAGTCTCCCAAAATTTTGAAAAAAATGTCAGGGACCGTGGCGCTCGGGGTGCACACGGTCCTCGCAACTTTTTTTGAAATTTGTAGGGATGAAAGCTATGATGATTTTAAAGCTAATCTGAAAAAATTGAGTGATTTTACGATCTGTAGATAGGCCAAATTAAAGTTGCAATCTCAAAATTGAACCCTACCAAGATTGTTGAAAAACACAAAATTTTGAATTTTGAAAAAGAGAGGGAAACTAAAATTTTGAATTTTATGATTTTAGAGGGAATACTGAAAGCAATGCAAGCTTTGAAATTTAAAAGTTGACTCAATTTCACGCAAAATTCAATTTTGAAAGCGAAAATCAAAGTTGATGTAATTAAACACTTAATTTCAAAAGTCACAAGTTGCAAGAATTTGAATAAAGCACTAAAATTTCGAATGAATACCAACACACTTTTCAGATTTAGGACAGTAAGAAACAAAATTTTGACATGAATTTCAATTTCAACAATTTTTGAATGATTAGAAGCCTTAATCCAAGCAATCACTAGACCAACTTTGACTTTAATTTTGAAAGTGTTGTAATTGATAAAATTAGCCAAAATTCTGGATTTTAGTAGAAAAATACAGTAAGATCTAGCTCCCAAAATTTCAGAAAAATGTCAGGGACGATGGCGCTCGGGGTGCACATGGTCCTCACAACTTTTTTTCCAAATTTTCAGGGATGGAAGATATTATGATTTTATTGCGGAATCCAAAGTTACAGCTGATTTGGAGATGTTTTGATCAGTGAAATTATCAGTCAGAGGTTGAATCAAGAGGGTTTTTAAAAATTAGGGTTTTGACACTTAACCACTTAATTTTCAAAATTAAAGCACAAATATGAATTGACAATTTGTAATAGAAGGGTAGATCTGAAACAAGCATTAATAATTAAACATTTCACAAGCTCAATTACTAAAAAGAAAATTTAGGGTTTTTATGCAATTAACCTCTAAAATTTGCAAAAGATCAAACATGGAAATGTAATCAAGGCAGCCAATTTTTCGGATCTAACCATGAATAATCAGAAAGGATGTTCACGTCGGGTTCACCAAAATGTAAAGCGGAAAATCGCAAGCGAACCCTAGGTGTTCCCCCCACCGCTCCGAGGAGAGAGAAAGGGGGTCACTAGGGTTGACGGTTTTCACTTAGGGGAGACTTTACATTCAAAAGAGGGGTTGAAACCCACAAGATCCAATCCCACACAATGCAAGATTGGATTCTAAATGAGTTTCAAGGGTTAAGACAACAAGGCTACCCTCTTTTGTAAAGAATGTAAATAGAAGGATTGAGCTAAGAATGCATGTAAAGTGAGAAGGATTCGCTTATAAACAGAGATAGGAATATAGGATGAAGCTGCGGACCTGGAATTAGCAGTGAAATGTTGAGACGGTGCTGTCCTACAAATTTGAGCGAAAGTTGAGGGGACGATGGCGCCCGGAGTGCACACGGTCCTCCAAAAAATCCGCGAAACGAAGGGGGATCTGTTCGTCTCTGCACAAGGATTCCAGATCTTCAATTACAGCCGTGTACCTACAACCTACACATAGAAAAGCGAAGATGATTGGGGGGTTAGGGATTAGGGGTTTGCCCTTAGGTCAAACCCCAGTTTTGGAATTAACCAAGAAATGAGAATGCTGTAAATGTAAATGTTTGTAATGTAAAACAAGTACTAGTACCTTGTTGTAAGAATGTTTGTATTCTTACATGCGAAGGTGTAATTGTTGTTGTATGTTGTATGTTGTATGTGGTATGTGATCTCCTCTTCAATGGTTGAATCCTTGTCTTGAATGCAACACTTAGCCTTGAATGAAGACTTAGAATGATCAATTGCTTGAAGGAATGCTTGAATGCCTGAATGCTTGAATGTTTGAATATCGCTTCCGCCTCTTTTCCATCTTACCAAAATGGGAGAGGAAATGCAGTTTATATACTTGTCAATTAGGGCTGATATACTGATTTTTCCGACCTTGGGCCGACAAGGAAAGATAATTTTCCAATTTGCAAACATAAAGACCCGAGACCCAAAAGAGACCAGGCCCAAAAATAGGGCCAGGGACCAGGGCGCTGGGCGCCATGGTCCTGGGGGACCATGGTGCCCAGTGCCCTGGTCCTTTAGGACCAGGGCACTGGGCGCCATGGTCCCACTTCTCGGGACAGCAGGGTGCAAGGAGGATCAGGCCAGGGTGCTGGAAAAATGCAGTTTTTGATGTCATGAACAAGTTTCGGGGTCTCCATTCAGGTTCCGTGTTGCATTGCCATCATGAAGACCCAAATGCGGTCAAAATTGCAAGTGTCGCAATTTTAGGACGCTACACCTATGAAGAAAATAAAGCAAGAGATGATCTCCCCTAATATCAAAATAACTGGGGGCAAAAGTTCTAAAATTTCAAGCCAAAAAGCATACTTGTTGATCCTAAGTCTCCATCATGCTATCCTACTTTCACTTCTTTTCACAATCATAAGCCTTCATCACTCATCCACTTGTTCCTCACATCCTTTCCCTTCTGACGATACATCATGGACCTTTAATGGAGCTTCCTCGAAGGACTTTGTTGTCAAGGATGCCCAAACTTCTTTAGGTGACATGCATACGAGCCTACGTAGTCCACACACTAGTAATTCTATCTCAGTTTATTCATCAAGGAAGACAGTCACTCGAGATACACATCATTTAGTCAAGGAATGTTGCAATTACAATAATAAGGTCAAGCCTCGCACATTTGAGGTAGGCGACTTAGTTCTCAAAGAAAATCCTAAAAATCAACAAGATAGAGAGAAGAAGGGCACATTTGAACCAAATTGGCTTGGTCCTTACATCATTACAGCAGCATATGGATCTGGGACATATTAGCTCTCAACTACAGAAGGTGAACCTTTGGAGGATCCTATCAATAGCATGCACCTTCGCAGGTTTTACACATAGCTCTTCAGAGTATCCTAATTCAAAAAATACAAAAAAAATACAAAAAAAATTATAAAACAAAAAAATCGTTATTTGGTGAAAACCTGGCAAACAGGTGCCTTGTGACACAAAAAACATTGAACAATAAAAAAAAGTAAAGAGAAATAATTTCGTCCAACGGTGAAAACCACTTCGGTGGCGCCCTGGGCAAGTACCATGGTGAAAACTGGGTCACCATCGCCATGTGTAGAGACATTGCTCCTCCCTCCTTCAGGATTCACTTTCATCCTTTCACTTTGCACACACTCACAACCTATTCGTTCATAATAAACTTACCCATTCCCATCATGGCTTGTTATTGATCTACCCAAGATTGGTTCGCCATTCATAATAAACCTCCCTTTTCACCTCCCTTTCCATCCATAATAAATCAAATCCTATCTGTGGCTAAGGCAAAATCCTACGTCTAGTGATGGGTGTGGAACTGAGATCATCACATGTTTCGAGGAGTATAGTTTCTTACAACTTTCTTCAGTTTATCCGCGCCCAATTCGCAATAAAGCAGCATCTGCATCGCCAATCCGCAATAAAGTTCTGTCTTCTCCACAATAAAGTATCAGTTTCATGGATTTAGTCAGTTTTAGATGAGACACAACAACAACAATGGGCATCAACAAATCAAATCTATCAATAGACTCAGACAACATTATGGGTCAGTGCTATCTATCCTTTCTGTGAAAGTAAACATTGTGACCACAATCAAATAAGACTTATACAAGTGACAAGAGACACTAAATTTGAGGACTACAGTGGATGTTGGTGTCGAGTCTTGGTTTTCTTTTGATTTTATCTTTTGGTGACATATCTTTTAGCTTTTCCAGGATGTCTCTGACTAGAGATTCTATCTCCAGGATGTCTTTGACTAGAAAGGCGAGGATGGGGTATCGTCACCTATTTTCTTTTGCTATCTGTGGATTGTCTCTTAGTAATACTATGACTTGTCCAAGGATATGAGGACACTAAGAGTCTAGTATGAACTGGGGCATTCCTTGTTTGTGACTGTCTTATCTCCATGCAAATAGGTACAGTGACTTTCTGGGTCGAACATATGCCTCGATTGTCATAACCTACTTGCCATAATAAAGTTCAATGATGATAACGCACAAGAAGCTCTTTCACTTTCATATCTTCTGTCTTCCATACCCCTTTCTTGATTGAATTCCATCGTCCTTCTCGAGTCCGCGTAGCCTGCTATCACATGACTGAGTATAATGACACACACCAAAAACATTTTCATTTCATGTAGTTGCACCTGCATTACCACATATAAGCATTTCATACATACATATAGATATCACAACTGCATCACATCCTGCACACAACACCTATTAGCACAATTTACATTTGCATTATCATATTCATCTGCATTACATACATTCACATTTGCATCATGCATACACATATAAAACATAAAAGAACAAAAAAAAATATATTGCATTGCATCATATACATATTTGCATCCATATCATAAGCATCACATAAGAACATCTCATCGCATAGGTACACATGCATATAGCTACCGCAAGGATGAATCTCACACACACACACACACACACACACACACACACACACACACACACACATATATATATATATATATAAGTGTCATGATACAATGATGTCAAAATACATATGGCTACACAACCACCCCTTGTGTCACCCTATCCGGACGGAGGAACCCACTGATAACTCCTGCCAACACTATTGGTAGTGCTAATCTTGTCCATGTCATGGTATCCCATGCTACATGTCCCACCCTCATCTCCAGTCCTGGATCCTAGAACACTCATCTCAGTGCATCCCTGTCTCTATCTCGATCGTACGGAATTAGCTCCCCATCGATCAGTATCCATCGATCAGTATCCGCAGAATCTTGTATACATCCTCCAGGGTGACTGTCATCTCCCCCATCGACAAATGAAAAGTGCAAGTCTCAGAGTGCCAACTCTCCTCCAGTGCAGTCAGCAATCCCATGTTCGCCCGAAACTCAGGCACATACAAAATATGTCGCAAGCCCATACCCTCAATAGCAGCTCGGTCCTCAAATGTCAGCTCTAGTCGTAACCTCTGAGTCAATGGGAATCTCTCCCGTGACTCCAGCATAGGCAAATACTCCTGCAGTCACACAAATCAATCATCTCAGTCTTAGTGACACTCATTGTTCATCACAAAGTGTTGCTTCTATCCTAGTGGTACTCCTTGTTCATCACAAAGTACTACGTGTTTGGCACTCCTTGTTCATCACAAAGTGCTGCTCACATTTGCACTCACTATTCATCACAAAGTGTTGCTCATATTTTAGTACTCCCTGTTCATCACAAAGTACTATATCTTGGTACTCACTGTTCATCACAAAGTGCCTTGATCTATCTTATCCTAGGGCCTATGCTTGAGTGAATCCTCTTGAGAAGTTTCCTAATTGGCAACGTATGTTCTATCACATAATTGTTAATCCTAGCCCTATTTGCTATCCTAGTTTTCCCTAGAGGACCTGCTTGAGTGTATCCTCTCAGCAGCTTATCCAATCGACAGCGTATGTTCATCACAAAACTGTCGATTTGACCTAGAAGACACAAATTCACATTTTTCTGGACACAAACGCGCTTTCCTGACATAAACGTGCTTTAAGACTGCATAAACGTGCCTGTTTTACACAGACGCGCCTGAAACACACAGACGTACCTATGCTCTGCACAGATGCGCCTGGGTGACACAAACGTGCCTTTTGGCATAGATGCGCATACACATCATAGACGTGGCCGCATTCAACACAAATGCATTTTTCGACACAGACGTGCCTGGCACAAACACAGACGCACCTATCGAGCATAGACGCGCCTGGCACCAAAGCAGACGTACCTGAACATTTTTGACATTTTTTTGACCCTAACCTAGAGCGCATTTATTACCCTATCTAGCATGCATTAATGACAACAATAAATGCATCAAAGTACAAGGAGGTTTTTTGGTACTTACCGGCTCTCCTGCCTTTGCTGGCCTCTGAAATCGGCGAACGCAGTCGAATCTGTGAACAAAGGCCATTGCTGCTGACTGTTGCTACTCTATTCTCGCTCTGCACTCTGATCTCTTGGATGTGTAGATGACAATGAGGATGTATTTTCCCTTGTGGTCTATCTTATAGACTACCCTAGCCCTAGCCCTCATTTCCCGGGTCACTCTTTGTTATCCCGTGACTCTGTCACTTTATCCGATTTATCCATTCTAGCCTTTCTTTCTTATCGAGAGATTGTCTGCGATCTTTCCAGACATTTTCATCCAATCTCTCGAGGGGGCATATCATTCCCATCTTGGGGCAACTCTGTATCAGTTCATCTTATCTTCTTTGAAACAACACGACAAGCTGCATTGTCTCAAAGAGGGGCAAAATGTAGACACCCAAAATTGTCCAGTCTAATTAAATAAATATTATTTATTTAATTATCTAAGCTTAATTCTTCTATTAATTAAATAAATCTTTATTTATTTATTTAATTCATTTATCCTCTTCTAGCCTTATTTCTCATTTAAATAAATACATTTATTTAAATAAATACATTTATTTATTTAAATTATCCTTTTCCTAAATTAAATAAATATCTTATTTATTTAATTGATCTCACTCCTTCTATTAATTAAATAAATCTTTATTTATTTAATTAATTCATTAACCTTTTCTACCCATGACACATGTCATTAATCTCTTAATTCATATACTACCTACCCCTCTTATTATTTTATTATTTCTTTTACCTACCCTCTAATCATAGTCAACCTCCTTTTACACCTCTCAATCTTATCCCTCCATTTCTTATAGTGTCTTCTATATAAGGAGATGCTTCCTTCATTATCAAACCCTAATCAATCAATCTATGCACCCCCCCCGCCCGTTGACTACTTGACTACACTACGCTTTTGAACATAGGCGATCCTACTTGCAACCACATTTCCGTTCTTTGTTGAGCTCTTGTGCACATATAAAATCTGAGAGCAAATATATCAAGCAAGATCAATGGAGATAGGAAGAATGGAGATCCAAACCCTATTGGACATGTGATGGTATAATCTTTGTGATTTCATTTGATTTGCATTGTCTTAGATAATCTTCATATGTTATGGTGGATCTTTGTTGTTGTTAGGCTAGGGTTTTGTGGTTGAATTCATTTAGCCTTTCAATATCGTTATTATTATTGTTATCCATTTTCACCATAAACAAATATATTAATAAACAAATCTAGTTAGAGAATTTACTGATTAAAATTGGATATCCATTTTTTGCAGTCAAATTTTCAAATTTCAAATTTCGGCTCGGGAATGCTTTGGTATTTGGCTTGAAAGTGACAAGCCTGGAAAGTCAACTGAAAAACCGTGTTTTTCAGTATTCCTTGATTTTCCAGACTTTACACTAGTGGCTGATGACTTTTTTGTAGCCAAAATTGATAAAATGAAAAGGGTTTTTTAAGGACGTTCCCAACTTTCCAACAATATAAGGCTTGTCTTATTTCGACTTTAATAAATAATTATTATTTATTTTCTAATTGAATTCTGACAATAGTCCTGATTGATATACTGATTGAAAAACACTCATAACTTTCAAACGGTATAACATTTTTTGAATCCGAAACATGCATCACATCATATGCTTTGTCTACTATAGGGAAAAATTAAAAAAAATTAAATTTCATAAGGTTTTGACCAAGTTAAGGTGGTCAGACATAGGAGTTTCTGAATTTCTAAAAAGCTGTAGTAAAAAATTCATAAATAATTGTTTACTTTATAAAAAATTTAAAAAAAATATGTGTCACATCCGGACATGAGTCTAATACTTATATTATAAATATTATAAAAAAATATTATGATTTGATTGTGTTTAGGGTGGTCAGACATACGTGTACTTATTTTTTTCCTGAAATTTTAGTACCACTGCATTGAAATTTGAAATTTTCATCAAATAGGATTTTTTTTTTCCAGAAAACAACTAGTAGCTTAGAAACTACATTCAATTTTTTATATATTCTCATCTTACATATTTTAAAAATAATGTTAACAACTGTTAGGTCCCAGAGACAACTGAGAGGGGGGGGGGGGGGGGGGGTGGGGGGGGGGGGTGAATCAATTGTCTAATAAATTCAAACCAAAAACTAATTAACCAACTTAATATTTAATACCGATAAACCAGTTAAGTATGCCGGTAGACAGTGTTAATAGTAAATAGCTATACCAGTAAGGATTAATGCATGAAACATAAACATAAAGTCATCCACAACACATAACACCAATATTTGTATGTGGAAACCCTCTAAGGGGAAAAACCATGGTGGGAAACCTTACCCACAATCAGACGATACTACTACAGATAGTAAGTGTACATAAATAGGGTCTGCACATGCAGAAAGGCCAACAGCCTAGAGCTCACTGCTCAATCACAAAATGGGAGTCACACTGACTACAGTTGGATGGTTAAATCCAATAAGAATGTACTGCACAAAATAGCATCTTCATATGCTGGATTCAATACCGGTGTAATGCTGATATGCTTCTACAAAAACCTAACTTCACCTTCAAATGATGTCCTCATGTATACCTCTGCTTGATCTCGCATATACCTTCACTCAATTCTTTTTCGCATTCCACATTTGATCTTACAAATAAGATCTTACATTTATACCATACCCTAAGACCAATTTTAGTAGGTCGACTCTTCAAAGATATTACAATAAAATATTTTTCATACAATATAATATCCGATGCAATAACCGATTAAACATGTCGGCTAAATGCATTAACAACAATAATAAATCATCTCCATAGCGTGCCATGCTGATCTAGAAAAGATAAACCTGCCAGCATAACCCTAGATAACCTGGACCTATTTGCCGGTAAAAGCAAATATGCAAATATGAATATACCAATGATTAATTCTTCAAAACAAAGTGTCCACATGATGTCTTCGACATTACCAAGTGTCTTCCATATCATTCCAAGTACCAGTGAACAATATAGCCTGCCGGTGAATGTTGCTAGATCTTCAAAGTGCTTGTATTCAGTAGGTGTTGACATCAATGACAAAACCATACCAAAATACCAACAACAACTTATTCAAATTTTCATGTCAAGTTGCATAACTCTGATTTTTTGAAATTTCATTGCCACTTAAGGGCCTATTTTGGCACACCATGATCCTGCACATACCCATTAAGGGTTAATGTTAGGATTAATGTTAGTGTTTACACCATGGCTATGGGTAGGTTTAGGGTTAGCATTCAAACATGGTTAGGGTTTAAGGATAAAATATGGTTTGAGGGTTAGGATCATATAATAAAGCTCGATTTTAATTTTGAAGTTAGGTTTTATTAGGGTTATGATTAGGATAAGGTATGATGAGGGTAAGGGTTAGTATTAAATTGGGATTAGGATTCAATAAGGGTTAGGGTTAGATTAATGTTGAAGTTGTAGGTTGGGTCTATTTGTATGGTTAGAGTTAACTTTAGGGTTAGGTTAGGGTTAGCATTCAATTAGAGGGATTTGAGTTAAGGGTTAAGGTTATAGTTAATTAGAATTAGGGTTTAATTATGATTAGGGTTTGATTATGGTAAGGGTTAGATTAAGATTAGAGTTTAATTATGATTAGGATTAAGTTTCTATATATATATTGAATCTATATAATATAATTATGCTTATGATTTCAATATATAGATTTAGATTGAAATGTTTCTATTTATGCATATTTGATTTTAAATAGCATAATAATTACGCATATTTGATAAAATAACTTTCAATTCAAATTCTAGAATTAAAATAAATTTAATATTTTTTAATTGTTAAATAAATCAAGAGTTAGTTTAAGAATAAATTTAAAATAAAAAATTATAGAGTGTAAATACAACATTTTAATTTTATTTTCACTTTTTACTTGCAAAACATTTAATTAAACAAAACTCTATTCTTTTTATTTTTAAATAAATCATTTTAGAATAAATTTAAACAAAAAATATAAATATAAATAGAATCAATATTTCTATTCTATTCTCCTTTTGCATGCAAATCAGCTCAAATTTAAATTAAAATAGTTGTTCTTTTATAATTGTTAAATGAACTAACAATTAATTTTAACATAAAAAACATCACTCACTTTCACCAATATACCATGCAAAGCTAGAAAATTACTCTATTCAATACATATTTTATTAATAAATATATTTGCCAAAATAATTTTTAATTCAAATTCTAAAATTAAAATAAATTTAATAATTTTAAATTGGTAAATAAATCATGAGTTATTTTAAGAATATGTAGCAAAAAAAATAAAAATTAGTTTAAGCATAAATTTAAAATAATTTTTTTTATATAAATTGAAATTTTCTAAAACAATTATTGATGTATATATAACATTTCTATTTTATTTTTGCTTTTTGCATGCAAATCATTTCAAGTATTCTCCTTTTGCATGTAAATCAGTTCAAATTCTAAAATTAAAATATTGCATGTAAATCAATTCAAATTCTAAAATTAAAATAACTTCTTTTTAAGAATTGTTAAATGAACCAGCAATTAATTTTAACATCAAAAGAATCACTCAATTTCACCAATATACCATACAAAGCTAGAAATTGCTATAGAGATTGAATCCAATTTTAAGAAAATGCAGAATGAATAGTTCGGTGGAGATCTTTTCCATAAAGGTTTCTCATAGACTGCATTGATGGAAAAATATTTGACAGAATGCATGAGAGATGGATTTGTTGAAAGGTCTTTAAAAAATTTCAAACTAATGCAACTGGAAGTTGTAAAGCTAGACTTGACAACCATTGATAGCATCGAAAATTTGAGCTTTGGAACAGGGTATGGCCATCTATCAAAGCCTAGTGGAAAAGAAAATTTATCAGATGTTCTAGTTGCAAAACGTGGAGCCATAGACAAGGCACAAGAATTGTTTGAAATAATGCCTACAGAGATACCATCACCTTAAATGTGATAGTTACAGGATATGCACAAAATAGATTTGTTGATAAGGCCTCAGAAACTTCAAAGCAAATTTGATTGGAAATTATAAAACTAATTTCTATAACCTTTTCCAAACGTATTCAAAATGTGGAAGCATAGATAAGACACGTGAATGATTGAAAAGAAATGCCATGAGCTTGAGATATGCACAACATGGAAGCTTTGGAACAATCCCTGCGATTTGGAAGATTGAGCGATACCCATCAAAAAGGCAAAAGAGAAAACCTGAGGGCACTGCAGAAGGGGTCGTTTCAAACCAACACTTGAACATTAAAAAAAAGGAAAGAGGGAGAACAAAGAAAGAAGATTTAATAATTGACTATCATGAATGTTCAATAATACCAGTGATCTTGGTCAAATCTGACATATTTTTCTTTGAAGACGGATTAAAATTTCAAAGTTCACCAAAGCTTTTAGAAACCTGTAACATAATAGAAATGAATGACTGAGATAAAGCAGAAAGAATAGAAATGACACCAAAATTGTAAAACTTGAAGTTGCATAACTTTTCTAATCTGGAAGACTGGTTAGACTCTAAATGACAGATGCAAATTATTGATCACTTGAATATGACATGCAAATTTTTCCTCCCACTAGATTTGGCAGAGATTGGTGAGGAGACTAATGGAGCAGCTATAGTTTGTTAGTAGAGACAAAATTAATATTTTGTCATTTGAATAAAGCATTGTTCTGAATAAATGCCCAACTTAAATAAATATGTCCAACCTCCAATGTAATGCTAAGGTGATCTACCTGCTTTTTGGTAGGTTTAGTGTGGCTCATTTTATCTGAAAACAAATAGAATCCTAAAAGTAAAAACATTGATGCCAAAACGTAAAAACCCCAAAATACTTTTAAAAAACAAAACAGGGAAGAGGAATTGCTTGAAGATAATGCAATGGAAAACCGCTCCAGAAATAAAAATGTAAAAGCTTTATTTAACAGAGAAGGATAATTCACCTTGAAGACGATTGCAATTCTCAGCCTCCTTGCGGATGACATTCAGTGTAGTGACCCTTGGCCCTATTATTTCTAGCTCCAGTTTGGCCTGGGTTTGAGATCCATGAGCATTGCTCTATGCACATATCAACCTTCGCTTGCCTCATTGTAATACACATTGATTCTCTCTAGCTGCAGATCGAAGTCACCCTTGTATGAATCCGTCTGATTGATCTCGTGTTCATAGCGTATCACTTCCTAGAACTTTGCTCCAATTTGGTTACCACACTACCTGCCCTAGATATGTAGTATTTCTCTCATTTTCACAAAGATCAACTTTTAACTTCTTAGAAGATGGAAAGACTCTTTGAATTCTACAATTATAGATGAAACCAATACCATTATGGACACGAAAGCACTTCCATTATGGACTCTTCGAATTCCATAGGCTGCGAGTGTAACCGCCCTTTCTTTTTTGTTTCATGTATGTGCTGACATTGTATAGAATGCCTCTCGACGTAATCATTTTAATATATAAATTATGAAAATATAATTGTGGGAAATACTCTCTCACTAGCATAAATCAATTTATTAAGTATTAATAAATAAATATTTAAAAATAAAATAAGAAGAATAAGTATATTGAACATAAATAAATAAATAAAGCAATAGCGGTATTAGTTTGTCATAGAAATAAATGTTGTCAAATGTGTCTAGATTATTTATTTTTGCAATAGAAAATTAGGATATGTCAATTAAATGCATTGAAATTCATTTAAACATATCTATGTCAACCATATTCACAAATGTGCATTGATTATACATAGTTGTAGAATCGACCTCAACACATTGATTTGATCCTTCTACATGATTTTAAATTCTAATAGTTTTTGGTCTTGGAAATTATTCATCTCTGCTTGTGAAATTACATAAAAGCAAGTGTGTGGTCATGCAATATACCTTATAACATTGATGCAATGCTATAGTCACTAAATAATTTTTCAAAGCTCCTTGATGTGTACATGAGGTGATCATTTCATATAATCATTGAATGTTTAGATGAATTAGGGTTTATACTTAACAACTCTTAAGGTCAAGGTGAAATCTTTCATACTTCAAGATAACACATAACTACTAAATAGAGGGAAAACAAGTGAACCTAAATTTGAATTGGAAATTTAAAATTCTAGAGTTCATTTACATAATTGTGTAAGAGTCTTAGACCACTTTCATAAGTTTTAGATCTGACCTAAGATAAAGAAATGAGTGAAACTAAAGTATGAAACTAGCTCCTACAAATGTGCAAATAAAAATGGATACAAATTGGGTTATATATCAACTCTTAATAGAATTCATGTCATCTATACACTTATCATTAGTGTCCTCTATATAGTTATCATAACATAAAGGACAACCTAGCCAAACAAACTTTTCTAGCTAAGAGTCTACTTTGTTGACCACTTATTACTTTTGTAGTTATTGTGAGCTTCACCAACATTGGACCTTCTTCTATAACTAAGCCAAGACTTCTACAACTATGCATTATCTTCATTGAGTAAGCATGAACTACTTGGCAACAACACAAAAAGTAAAATTTAATCACAAGCTCTAAACTTATTTGTCCTTAGCCAATGTAAACCCATAAATTTTGGGACACTCTTGCATCGATCCTCTTAGGTTAGAAAATTTTTGCCCCTACACACATTGAAAAATTGAGTTATTATTTAAGATCTACAACTTTAAGTTTCACTCTTGGAACCAAATCACCATTTTTTTTTATCATCAATGAAGTTCCTTTATATGATTATTAACAAAACATGAGCATATTCATATTGTACTCTTGGCTCTACAACTCTTGTCTTTTTCATTTTTTTTAGGCGAAAGGTCAAAGCCTATAATATATTGATATGAAATAAAGAAAGCTTACATAGAGATGACATAATGAAAACAAAAAATAGTACTACTGGGTTGCCCATCTATGGACACTAGAAGAATTGTAACCTTCACAAAATAACTCTTGTCTTATTTTGTTTTATAGGATCTAATCCACTACAATCCATCTATCTCTAGAAAAATTATTTTTCTTCTCCACTCACCACTTATTTTTCTATATGCTCCTCCTTTGCATCTCCACTTAGTATGTTTCTTATCTGATCCTCTTTCTAATATGTCGAACCTTCCTATGAACTTTACTATATTTACATGATGGATTCAAAAATGTTTTCTATTTGTTCTTTACCTTCATCTCCATCCAACACAACTAAAAAAATTGCTTATTGTACGACCAATTTTTTTCTTTACTCAAACCCACATCTACAACTTTTTCTTCATATATCATCCCAAAGTTCTCTTTATCACTCTTTTCTTCTTTTTTGCCTCATTGTACAACTTCTATCAACCTATCTACATACCATGAGTATTTTTTTTGTGTTTTACATCCTTCTCTTTTGCTATAACTCGTCCTCTGCATCTCTACCTTCATGCACATTGAAAGTGATTTGATCGTTTTTCATCACCACCTTCTTCAACATGTGCTTCCATCTCAGCTAGATTTTACTCTTCTACAAAATTAGAAATCAACAAACCTTGAATTTCTTCTTCATGGTAGAGCTTATCTTATTTGATCAAATTTGAGTGTTGAGTAATGCTCCGTGTTGGTTGCAACTATTTAGATGGTTGCTTTGACATAACTTTCTCAAATTCTTGTAATGAATTGTTCACTTCTAGAAACTTCTTGCTATTGTTTGTTTTTATCCCAACCTACACTGTCTTGGGAAAGACATAAGCATGCATATTTACATAGTTTGGTTCTCTAAAAAAATTATCTTTTCACACTACCAAATTTTATCTTTTCCTCAAACTTAACACCTACAAATTTTGCTTCATATATCATCACAAGGTTCTCTTGCTCACTATTTTTTCTTTTGTACCTCATTTCACCACTTCTACCAGCCTATCTACATACCTTGAGAACTTTTGTATTTTTTTATGCATCCTTCTCTATTAATAAAGCCCACCCACTCTACATATCTACCTTCACACATTGAAAATTGTGTGTTCTTATTGCATTACCATCCTCTTCAACATGTGTGTGAATCTCAACTAGATTTTAGTCTCTTACAAAATTAGAAATCAACAAACCTCCAATCTCTTCTTCATGGTAGAGCTTATATTCTTAGATAAAATGTGTGTGTTGAGTAATTCTCCTCATTGGTGGCAACCCTTTAAATGGTTATTTTGACATAAATTTCTCAAATTCTTCTAATGATTTATTCACTTTCTAGAAGCTTATTGTTACATGTTTAGGAGACCAAGCCTTTGAGAGGATGTAGTTTAGTTTATAATTTGAGGAATATTAAGTCTTCAATGAATATATAATTGACATTGAATCCCCTTCAATTGTTTCCTTCTATAATTTTCTCTTTGGACAAAAAAAATCCTTATTACCAAATCTTGACCTTCTACCTCATTGTCACAACCAATAGGAAATTCAGCTACTATGGATATCAACATGTTTCAATACTTCTACATAAACTACACTTGAGCAGCCTAGAATTGTATGAGAAGCACCATCAAATTATAACTTCAATATTGAAGGTAAAGGAGGAACGGTCAATCTTAGAGTACTATATATTAGACACTTGACCTTGAAGGTTATAATAGAAGTAGAGAAAATGGGGTACTTTTTTATAAATTGATATTTGATTACTAAAGAGAGAAAGTTTGGTTACAATGTATATGTGATCACAACTAGTCACAATAAGAGCTCTACCAAGCTAGATATAAAATTACAAAAGGTATTCAACTAAGAGTATAAAACAATATCAAAATAAAACATTGCAAAATAGTTTGGTAATCAACAACATAATCACTGGTTATCGTTAACCAATAATGGAGAAGGCTCGCTATCTTGATTTAACACCTTATTTATTTAATTTTTCTAGCTTTAAAGGAGTCCACACCAAGAATAGTCTCTAATGGAGGAAATAATCTTTCTCATCCAATATTTTCAAAGTTATGGCAAGTAATCTCTACGTATATAATGGTAGCATCTCTCTTCATATCATGTTGGTACAACTTATAGCTTTGGTTTTAAAAATCAATACACTCCTTTTGAACTTGTCATCAATTTTCCTCAAATCCTAAGGCCAAAAGTTTGTATTCTAGATGTTAGATTTAAAAATATGGGTAGAAACTTCATCTAATATCTTCATGAATTTGGTTGTAGGTATCTTCAAGGTCAGTATTCCTTTTTCAACAATTATAAGAGAAGTTAGAATAGAATTAGATTCAACAAGGCATCTAATTTTTTCCTTTTACAAGTCCTTATTTCTACTTTTCCAAATAGACATTAAAATTTTAGTAGATAGATCAATCCGAAAGAAAAAAATGTTAGCATTTAGACCTCTAACATATCCACATAAAATATCATGCTAGGTTACATTACCCATATAGTCTTGTCCCAACACATTACCTATAAATAGAGATAAAATAGAAAAGGCATACTTACATTTAAAAAAAATATGCTCAACATATTCAAGGCAATTGCATACAAAAAAACAAAGTGAGGAGGACCAACAACAATCTTTTTTAACAACAAAATCTATCTAAAACAACATTTCTTAGGATCAACCTTCTTGATGCAGGGGTATCTTGGGGTGTATGACAATCCTGCACATCCTTAATAATTTAAATTAATTTTTCCATATTTTATTTTTAATATTGGTAGAGAACAAATATTTGTAATAAGGCCTAAAATATTTGATAAATATTTGGCCAAATTATTATGTTGCAACCTTATGGTGATTTGGACACACAATGGTGGTATCTACCTAGTGATGCTCTGCAAAGTGGACAAGGTTAGTCTGAGATAAATAACACACACACAAGAAACCATTAGTGTTAATCAATCAAAAACTAATCTAAACAGGGATATCAAAAGAGATACTAAAAACATGAAGGCATATTTAACTAAAGAAGCAAATATGATGAGGCATCTCCAAATACCTCCTAACATGCTCTTAGCTTCTTCTGCTTTGTTCCTCTCCTCTCCAAGTTCCAAAATAGTGTAGCTCTCAGCAGCTTTTTGCACTATGGATGCTTATGGAGGATTGAGATTTGAGTATTTTGCTTCAAATGGTAAATGAAAAACTAAAATACTAGATGCTATTAAAATGATTGATTCTAACTAAAATAACAAAGATATTAGTTTGCTATGCTAAATGCTCTCTAAAATGCCTATAGGTTAAATGCATACAAGTTTTCAGGATCTGGATTATGAAGAAATGGGCTCTATTTATAGGAAAAATGGAGCAATGGATGGTTGAGATTGAGTAATCTCAACAAGGGTCAGGATTGAATGATTTCAAATCCATGTGAGGGCTTTCAACCCAATCCCAAGATGACAAGTGTCAATGTGAGATAGGTTGAGAGGAGAGGGAATAAACATTAAATGCTTGACATGACTTTGAGAGTTAAAGTCAAGGTTAATTGAATGAATAAACTTTTTATTCAAAGAATAAAGCTTTTATCCAATGGATAAATTCTTGTGTAAAGGCAAGAGGGATAAATATGGTCAAAGCAATAAATGCTTGGAGGGACAAGTTTGAAATAACCATAAATGGTTATGTAAGAGTCATTAATGGTCATGTAAGAGTCATTAGTGGTCTTTGAAGACTTTAGAGGTTAAGTTGTTTGAACACACAAAACATTAAATGCTTTTCAAAGACTTTTGAAGTCTTTGAGAAGTGACTCCATTTTGCTTAGGAATGTGACAATAATTAGGGGATGGATTAGGCTAATTAGGAAGGAGTTACAAGAATCTAGAAGGGGATTAGATTTTACAATTGGATTTGGTGGATGAAGGTAAATAAGATTTTTATTTAAAATAAAATTAGTTTATTTTAATAAATGTGTGCAAGTTGCTTTTGTAGGAAAATGCAAGTGGGGGGGTTTTTAAATGATTTAAATAAATGTTAATTTATTTAAAAGAGGAAAAGGGGGATTTAATTAAATAAATATATTTTATTCATTTAATTGATTGTGAATTTGGTATAGTGAATTAATTAAAATAAATTGAATAATTTATTTAATTAATAGGAGAATGTTTGAAGATGAATTAATTAAATATTAATTTAATTAACTGATGGCTAGTGGATTTTTAATTAAATAAATAGCAAATATTCATTTAATTAAACTGGATAGATTTATGTGACTACATTTGCCCCTCTTTGAGACGGTGCGGTTTATCGCGTTGTTTCAAAGAAAGAAAAATAGGTGTGAAGAATATGCCCCCTCAAGAGATGGGCCAATTTTTTTTTTGAAAAATCGGGCAATCTCTCGAAAAAGAATGAAAATTGGCAGGGTGGTAGAAGAGAAGAAGTTAGTAATGCTGGTGAAAAAGAGAAGAAATTGGGAGTAGAGTAGAGAAATGGGAGGCTCGGGAAGGTTACGGGGACCACGACGGTGAGCGGGGGAAAATTATGGTGACTGCGAAGGGTTTAAATAGGGAAAAATGGGTGAAAACAGGATCATTTGTGACCGCGACCATTGTGAATCTAGAGCTCTGAAAGTGACTTGTGAGAGGAGTGAGTAGTAGTCAGGATGCCTGTACCAGTTGTTGAGCACCGGTTTGAGCGAGTCCGTTGATTCCAGCGGCCAGACGGCTACGGACCAGTGGTATGCAAATTTGAAATTTTAATTTTTATGCATTTTTGATACGTTTTTTGCTGAGTCCAAGTTGAGTCAGAGCAATAGCACTGAAACTATGTTTTGGTGCTTTTGCTTAATTAACTAGCACTACTGTGCCACAATGGCGCTATTGCTCTATTGTTTGAGTGCTTTTGTTTTATTTTAGCGCTATTGCATGCATGTTTAGGCGCTTTTGATTAATAAGTGCTATTGAGTGCTGATTTGAGTGCTATTGATTTTAATGAGCGCTATTGTGAGGTTGTTTTAGTGCGTTTGAGGTTTGAGCACTTTCGTATAGCTGATTGAGCACTTTTGATAGGGTTTTAGCGCTATTGGTGATAAACTAGCGCTTTTGTTGGTAAATAGCACTTTTGTGTTTAGGATAGATAGATGCCCTAGTTTGTTTGAATAAAATCTTCGGATGTCAATGATGGATGGATGACAATGTGAAGTGAGAGTTGTTTTGAACCATAGCAGCCTGATGAGACTTAGGTCATTAGGATAAATGCTTGTTGAAGTCTAGGTTGCCATGATTGCTTACTTGTTTGAGATCCAAAGATACTTGATCAAAGTATTTGTTGATAGTCTAGGTTTAAACTTTAAGAAAGTTTGAAAACAAAACAACTGATGAGGAGTGATTGATGCCCATGTGCAGGAGGATCTAGGTGTGTTGCAGTTACATGAGAGACACCCGGTGACACAGGGGTTGCGAGATCGATTGACAGAGGTGGAGATAGATTGTATTGTCGCGACTGGATTGTATGAGGTGATGCACATGCTCGTGATTCATATGAATCACGGATTGATCACAACATTAGCAGAGCGGTGGCACAGCGAGACGTGCACCTTCCATCTGGCATAGGGGGAGATGACAGTGACCCTAGAGGATGTGTGGCGCATCCTGCAGATTCTGATTCAGGGGGAGCTGGTCACGTATGATAGATCTTGGGGTACCCTTGCAGGTCAGAGGCTCTTTGATGAGGATGTTGTTATTGATGATGGTTCTATTGCATGGGAGGAGATAGCTGCGTTATATGAGCCTCTACCAGCAGTTCTATTACGTATCGTGGGAGGACTTCTGTGTCCGGACAGGCGATCACATGGTTTGGCCATGGGGTGGGGGCAGGTGATCGAGATGATGATGATCGAGGGGACCCATTTTGCTTGGGGGCCGTGCGTGCTGGTGCACTTGTATTAGGAGCTCCATGAGGTGGTGTACCGGAGGAGGAGTTCCCTAGTAGTGGGAGTGACGCTGCTTCATATTTGGGCCTGGGAGAATCTACCAATGACTTGACCTGTGAGTCTTAGGTTCCGCGCAGTGGATCAGTCGTACATGTTTATGTATAGCGACATGATGAGTTTGCCCCACCTGGGGAAGTTAGAGTGGTGGCGGCGGGCATTGGACGATCTTGATGTAGTCATATGGCGACCATACCTGGAGTGTGAGCCATGGGAGGATGATGCAAAGGCACTGCCTTATGTATTTATGACCAAATTCCTCATTGGGAGGACATCTTATGATGTGGAGAGACAGGTGCCCAGGAGAGTTCTGAGACAGTTTGGACGGCAGTAGGGACTGCCTAGTGGATCAGGGGAGTATGCACGAGTGACACAGGAGAGGTATGCATGGGGGCCAGAGCTACCATATGATCAGGCACTGGCGGAGTTTCAGACACTGTAGACGAGACCATGGGACATACAACCAAGGGTCATGGATGCAGGGGTGTCAGAGGAGTATACACAGTATATTGTGTCCCATCCGATTCCACGCATATCAGATCCAGTAGAGCCGATGCTCGAGTTTGAGGATGAGAGGGGACGGAGGAGGGGGAGGGGAGGAGGGCGAGGTCCGATAGCAGGCCTTGGAGGGAGAGGAGATGATGGAGATGGGGGAGGAGGTGGTGGAGGAGGTGGTGGGTTGGGGGTTCGAATTCAACAGAGAGGGAGAGGTGGACTGCCCCTATGGATGTCACAGGGACTGTTGGTACAAGGAGGAGTGAGATTGGGTGGGAGAGGGATGGAGAAGGAGATACCAAGGGAGAATGGGGAGGGAGCCACTGGAGAGGGTGGTATAGGTGAGGCTGCTATGGAGATAGGAGACGGATCAGGTGGAGATGTGCGAGAGCGATTGATAGTTCATTTGTAGTCTTGTCTTGAGGCATCAGATGGATGGGTGGAGGAATTGGAGGCGGCTAGGGATGTGCAGCTATTTGCACGGGAGTCAGAGCTAGCTGTAGTGCTATAGGAGAGAGATAGTGTAGTGGAGAGATTAGTAGAGCTATAGGAGAGAGTCCGGATTGGAGTAGGAGCAAAGGGGCCTACGGGGGAGGTGATGAGGGAGATGTGGCAAGCACATGCGGAGATAGAGTACTAGCGGGGTTTATATGAGTAGGTGGTGCTAGCTAGTCAGCGAGCACTTAGCTATTCACAGATGTGGCAGGCCAGATTAGAGCGATCACAAAGGGTGCATAGCAGTGAGGGTGTGATGGGTCCTCCGCGGAGGGAGAGGTCAGGGGATGCAGGAGTGAGTGGTGGTTTGATGAGGCCTCCACAGAGAGATGGATTAGGTGGTGCGGGCACCAGTGGGGGAGCAGGTGGCGATGGTGGTACAGCATCTGGCTAGAGTGGCATTTGAGAGAGCATTTTTGCATATATGTATTGTATCATTGTTTATTTTTTGGACTGTATCTTGGATGGCTCTTGGTAGCCAATTTTATAGACTTCATTGTACTCTGATATATGAGATGATATATATGAGGAGATCCCATATTTTGATGATATGCATTTGATATGTATGGATGTTTATGCAGGATGATGAGTTATTGCTTAGATGGATATGTGTACATGTATGCATTTGATGAGATGTTTCTTATATGCTTGTGTTTATGATGATTTATGATGTGGGATACTGACATATGAATGCAAGTTTATGTATGTGTATGATTTGTTTTTTTTTTGTTTTTTTGATGTAATGCTTTATGTATGTAATGCCATGATGATAATGTATGCTTATGATAAGTTATGATCAGGATTTGTGGTGCTTCCTATTTTGGTATGAGGATGAGATAATGATATGCAATGATGTTAATGTAATGAATGAATGAATGATGTTATGTATGAATATGCATCTAGATGTTTGTTAAATGAATGCAATATGGATAAACAAAATGTAAAGTACAAATGTTTATATTATGATGTCTAAATGAATGCATATGTATAATGGATATATAACATGAACCAATGTGTTTGTGTAAACAAATGGTTTTATCTAAATGCTTAAATGTGTTGTAGTAAAAATGATAATGTGAGGATAATGTAACTCATGGTTTTAATAACTGCACCTTAATGCAATTAAAAAGGGAAATGAATGCAAATGTAAAATGAATCCAAAAATGAGTATAATAAGACAATAATGGATGAATGAATGCACCTTTTAACTAATGAATAGATAAATGAATGCATGCAATGGTAAATGATAAAGGATAATGAAATGATAATGGATGACTGACACTAAATAAATGTATATTAAATGGTTTAATATAATCAAGGATAATTTGATCCCATGAATGAGTCTAATTATTATGATTATGCAATGATGCAAATGATTTTAATGAAGATTAATGTCAATAAACTAAATGAACTAGATGTAATTTAAAAAAATGACATGAATGTACTTAATGCAAAATGCAACTAAATGTAATGATGATAGGAGTATGAAGAATGCAAGGTTTTTGAGACTTTGCATGATGGATTGATGATGTATCAGAGTACTCGGTCATGATTGTATCCAAGACCAGCTTAATGTTTCACTTTTTTGCATATAAATCCCACATATGAATGAGTGAATGGATGGGTGATATGCAACATAATGCAATATATAAATAGATGAGATGAAATGATGATCCATAGTGCTCTATTTTCATCATTGAGCTTTTTAAAATGTTGGAAGAGAATACAAGCATCTTGACATAATGGTTCAAGATGACCTGAGTATTTCTTACATGGATTTGATATAGCAAGTTAATACAAATGACTTGATACAAGGGTCAAGTCGACTAGAGTATTGCTTACAGAACAGACAAGGATCATCTCCGTTCATGCATGACTTGGACCGTCCTCCTTGATCTTGAATTGATCATATCCTAAGACAAGTGCATACCATAATAAGAAATAAAACCTTTATCCAGTTTGGATGAGGTAGGAGGAACCAAAGAAAGAGCATTGTACCTGCAAACAAACAGTATATACATAAAGAATAAAGAATAAGAATCCTTGGTAATGGTTCATGTTCATATGGTCGAGGTATACGCTGTAGTCAGCAAGCCGTAGTGATCTATGACTGAATTTTGCATAAGATCACATAGCTTAGTGAACTTCCCACCTAGACACCATTAGTACATGCCCCAGTACTTCATCAGAATAATGCACCGAAGATATAAAAACAATGTTGAAAGATCCTGATACAGATAAATGAGTGATTGTACTCACAAATCAACCAAGTATTTGATAGCTTAACATGATTTTCTTGTCAAAGAAAATGTCACTTTTGTCTTTTTTTTGGTAAGGAAGGATGCATCCTTGTTAAAGACAATTTCCGATTTGTTGATGTTGATTTTGTGGTTTGATTGGTAAATGGTCATCGTGTGAGTATTATGTCAATGTTTGTTTGGTATCTGTTTGGATGAGTATGTACAATGTGTTTCCATGTTTTTGATTGATTTTTTTGATGTTTTTGGATTTTGTTAATTGTTTTGAATGTTTTTTTGGATTTTGTGAGATAGTTTTCCAATGGTTTTGGTATTTTATGAGATAGTGTTGAATGTTTTACCCAATGAATCACCAGTAATGTAGAATCCACTTCCATCAACTAGTTTTAAGGGCATTGCCCCCAAGTTTAGACATGACTATAAAAAGCAAGATGCGGGATGCATGCAGTATCTTCTTGGATGTTGTAGATCTATAACAAGCCATGGTTGATGGATGGATGTATGCATTAAGCATATGTGATCGCAACAAGTTTGAAAGATAATGGAGCCATAGCTTTTTACGAGTGGCGCCTGTTTGCCAGGTTTTCACCATCGTACTTACCCAAGGTGCCACCGGAGTGGTTGTTCATCGTTTGGATGCATGATTTTTATTGACTTTTTTGATGTTTTTGTATTTTCTTCATGTCATTTCTCTGGATGTTTTTGGTATTTTTGCCAGTATATATGGGAGCTTGATGCTCCGTACAGCTTATGCGTAAAACCATTTGAGGTGCATGCTGTTGATCAGATCTGCTAGTGGCTCTCCTTCTGATGTAGCCAACTGATATGCCCCAGACCCAAATACAGCAGTGACAACATATGGTCCTAGCCAATTTGATTCAAACTTGCCCTGATGTTCTTTGTTTGGTTGGTTGCGGGGATTCTCTCGGAGAACAAGATCACCTACCTCAAATGTATGAGATCTAACTCGATGATTATAATTTCTACTCATGCACTGCTGATAGGCTTTGAGATGTTTGTATGCAGCTTGTCGCTTCTCATCTAGTAACTCTAAGTCCTGAAGATGAGATACTCTGTAGGCTTCATCATCAATGAGATTATGTAAGGAAACCCATAGTGATGGTATCTCGACCTCAATAGGCAACATGGCTTCTGCACCATAGACCAATGAATAAGGAGTTGCACCTGTAGGGGTTCGAATGCTAGTTTGATATGCCCATAGTGCTGGATTCAATTGAACATGCCAATCACGACCGACATCATTGACTGTCTTCTTGAGTATTCTTACTATGTTTTTATTCGATGCTTCGGCCTGACCATTTCCTTGTGGGTAATAAGGGATGGAAAAGCGGTGTTGGATGTGAAATTTCTCACAGAGTTCACGAACATCCTGATTTTTGAAAGGAAGACTGTTATCTGTGATGATGGACAGAGGTACACCATATCGAAAAATGATGTAATTGAGGATGAATGAGGCAATCTGCTTGCCGGTGACTTGGGTGAGTGGAACAACTTCGATCCACTTTGTGAAATATTCAGTGGCGGTAATAATGAATTTATGGCCGTTAGATGAAGATGGATGGATTTTACCTACAAGGTCAAGGCCCCATTGGCAAAAAGGCCATGGTGTTGTGATTGGTTACAGTTCCTGTGTTGGTGCATGTATCAGGTCTCCATGAGCTTGGCATTTCTTGCACTTTCTAACAAAGTAGTAGGAGTCCTTTTCCATAGATGGCCAATAATATCTAGCTCGCATGATCTTCTTGGCTAGTGACGGGCCACTTGAGTGATTCCCACAAATTCCTTCATGTACCTCTTCCAAGGCCTTTGTTATCTCATCTTGCTCTAAACATCAAAGGAGAGTACCATCAAGACTGCGTCAGTATAGGGTTTCGACGATAATGGTATATCGAGCAGTTTGGTGAATGAAGGTTTTACGTTAGTTATTTGATTGGTTGGGAGGAAGGGTGTGATCATGGAGATAGGTGTAGAACTCACCGTACCATGGGGATTCAGAACCAACAAGGTGACATATCATTTCGGATTCAGGGATATCATAAGTGGGAATCCAAAGCTGTTCTACCAAGAACTTGTAGCATGTTGAATTTTGTGGAAGATCTAGGAGAGATGTGATGGTAGCCATAGCATCAGCAACTCGATTATGATCTCTTGGTATTTGCTCAAAAGTGATAGTAGTAAATGATGTCTTTAGAGTGTCCACCATTTGCTTATATGGCATGAGTTTATCATCCTTGGTCTGATATTCATCTGTTGTTTGTCGAATGACCAGTTGGGAGTCGCCATATACTTGTAGTTTTTGTAATTTCCATTGTACGACTAGTCTGAGTCCTGTGATCAAGGCCTCATACTTTGCGATGTTGTTGGTGCATGGAAATGTGAGCCTGTAAGACTTCGGGATGCTATCACCTTGAGGTGTGATAAATAGAATGCCTGCCCCCGAGCCATGCCTAGTGTATGAACCATCAAAGTATAGTTTCCATGGTTGTGCTGTTGTGATCATGAATATCTCTTCATCTAGAAAATTGAAAATGAGAGGATGATCACCTATGAGTGGTGCATCGACCAACTGATTTGCAATAACTTGACCTTTGATAGCTTTACGGTCTACATACTCGATATCAAATTCACTCAGAATCATCACCCATTTGGCCAAGCGGCTTGTCAATGCTGCTTTGCTGAGTAAATACTTGAGTGGATCAATCTTTGCAATGAGTTGTACTTTGTGTGTTAATAGATAGTGCCTCAGTTTAGTTGCTACCAAGATTACTGCTAGGCAAGCTCGCTCAATAGGGGTGTAATTGAGTTCATAGCTAACCAGTGTGCAAGAGATGTAGTAAACAACACACTCTTTTCCTTCTGCATTATGTTGTGCTAGTAGTACACCCAATGCTGTACTTGTCGCTGAGATATAGAGTAACAACGGTCTACTTGGATCTGGTGGGATCAACAATGGTGGTTTCATGAGATAGTCTTCAAGTGTTTGAAATGCTTGCTGGCATCGGGCATCCCACTGAAAGCGGATGTTCTTGTGTAGCAGGTGTGTGAATGGGTGACACTTATCAGCCAATTGTGCAATGAATCTTCAGATGGATTGAAGCCGTCCTTGTAATGTCCTTAGCTGACTGATATTCTTTGGAGGTGGCATGTCCATGATTGCTTTTACCTTTGCTGGGTCGACCTCAATACCTTTGCTTGAGATAATGTATCCTAGAAGCTTCCCGGAGGTTACTCCAAAGACACATTTCTTTGGGTTGAGTCAAACATGGTATTGTTCCAGTCTATCGAAGATTTTATCTAAGATGTGGAGATGCCCTTCTCTGGCGAGTGATTTTGCTAGTAAGTCATCAACATAATCTTCCATCATAGTATGCATCATGTCATGAAAGATGGTGGTCATTGCTCTTTGATAAGTCGCTCCTGCATTCTTTAGACCAAAAGGCATTACATTCCAGCAATATGTACCCCATGGACATGTGAAGGCTGTCTTATGTTGATCTTCTGGTGCGATCTTTATCTGATTGTATCCTAAAAAGCCATCCATGAGTGAAAGCATGGCATGTCTAGCTGTCAGATCCACTATGATGTCGATATTTGGTAAGGGGAAGTCATCCTTAGGACATGCCTTGTTTAGATCTTTGAAGTTAGTACAAATGTGGATGCCCCCTTTTGGTTTGCCGACAGGTACAATGTTGGAGATCCAATCTGCATAATCAATTGGTCTAATGAAACCAACATCTAGGAGTTTCTTGAGTTCTGTTTTGACTAGCACTTCAATCTGAGGATGCATCTTACGAAGCTTCTGCTTGACAGGTTTGGCTCCTTCTGCTACGGTGAGGTGATGCATGACTAAATCAGGATCAAGCCCAGGCATGTCTACATATGACCATGCAAAGTTGATCTGACACTTTTGAAAGAACTCTAGAAATTTAGGTTGTTCCTCTGGAGTGAGAAGAGATGCCAGATATATGAGGTGAGGATTTTCAGGAGTCCCCACATTGTATTCTTTGGTTTCCTCGATGAGAATCGTTGATCATTCCTGTTGTGTACTAGCGGGGAGAATGTCAAACCCTTCATCCTCAGGCACCTCAGAGAGGTTTTCACCATTGGATACGCTCTTTCTTTTTACTTTTGTTGAATTAAACAGTGCCACAGTGTGGTTTTCACTGGAAGATCCATGTTTTATTGTTATATTTTTGCAGCTAAAAGGTTTGGCATCCACCCCGAAGTATGTTGCACTATTAAGTTCAATGGCAAATCCAGCTTTGTGATCCCCACTTGGTTGGTTATCCCTTAATTCCAAAAAGTCAATGATGGCCTCATCATTTTGGAAGAAGTCAAGACATGGGGGATTTGGTTGGTTCCATTCGATGAGTTTAGGGTGAATAATGGGCATTACTTCATCGATTAGGTTAAGTGCATTAGATGTATCAGTGAGGGTTAAGAAATTATGGTGAAGGTCATTGATGGTACTCTCCTTGTCAGAATCAGGCGTAGGATGAGACGTAGGGTCTATGGAAGATGTTTCCAGTTCAGGAACCCATGTGGTCTTTATCTGCGCTTCTCCATAAACAAGGATGTCTTTGCGTGGTGGAGGTAGTGATGCATCTTCCTCATCTGAAGTGTTAAGCTGTACAAAATCAAATTCCCACTCATGTGAGTCGGTCTCTGAATCACTTTCCAACATTCGATTAGTATACCATACTGGGATGTCCTTTGAGTTAAATACTGCAGGGGTGATCAGTTGATGTACCTTTGTAGATGAAATGATCGGTACTGTAGGAAGGATGATGGGGCTCAAAGAATCCTATACGGGGAGTATTGGTAGTGTTGGCTCAACTGCTTCTGCTGGAACTGCGGGTGTTGTAGATATTGCTATGGGTTCTGATACAGTTGCTGCTATTAATGGTGCTTTTATTGATGTTATTGTTGCTGCTGATGGGATTACTGGTTCGCTGGGTGGGATGATTGGCATTGTAGCTGATTGTGTTGGGATTTTGAGCCTCGGTGGGGCAGCTGCGATGGTGTTTGATGTTGCTCTGATAATAAAAGGTGTCCTCTTTGCAATAGGTTGATATAGTGGTTTGTTGGGTTTTCCTTTGAATCTGAGTTTAGGAAAGATCTCCTTTTCAAAGCCTAGGCCTGCATTATCCTTGGGCTTTAATTCTGGCAGCAGTGGTTCATGTCATCCTTGTTTGCAATATCCCAAAGCACTCTAACCATCATACCCCATTCTTTGCATAATGAGGAGGCCTTTGCCATATTGATCCATAGGAAGCATAGCTTGCGGTATATCAGTGGTGATGGGATCTTTATAGATCCATTCCGCTAAGTCCTCATCTTGGGTTTCTTCTTCTTGACTCTTTCCAAGGATGAAAGGTGTCAAAGCACATGTTGGCGTGATTAGTGGTTGTTGGAGTAATTGCTGCGGTTTACCATGTGTTCTAGGAGAAGTGGGCATTTGTCCCACACAAAAGAGTTGACTCAAGTTGTATTCCCTTGGAGCTTCCTCTGCTATCTTCATCTTAAGCTTTTCTTGCTTGGGTATAGTGGTGTTTGAATTGACAAGAGAGGCGGGACTTATATATGATGTGGAGGAAATGGATTCTCTATTATTAGGAACGGTAATCTTTGGTTGATGGCTGATATTATGACAGTATGCAAAGGGATTGGCATCACCCAGGATTGTGATCTCTGCACCGTTATGTGGGAACTTGATACATTGATGGTAGGTAGATGGAACGGCTTGCATGGCATGTATCCAAGGTCTTCCTAACAATAGATTGTATGGCAGAGGAAGGTCCAGAACCTGACAAATGATGTGCTTTACCACAGGGCCTACTTGGATTGGTAGTACCACAACTCCTTTGGAGGAATGCTCTGCATCGTCATAGGCTTTGATTATGATCTTCTTACAAGGATCCACTGATTCTATGGCATATCCCAATGCTGTGACCAACTGTAGTGTACAAATATTCAGGCCTGCTCCATTATCTATCAAGACTCGCTTGATCTTGTGTTGGTTGATGAAGCCTTCAATGTGTAGTGAAGCGTTATGAGGTTGCTAGAAGGAAGAGTTGTCACTTTCAGAAAAAGTGAGACAAGGTGATGACTTTAGACTTCCAACCATGGTTTGGAATTGGTTTGTATTCAGGTTTGCAGGGACCGACGCCTCTTGGAGTGCTTGATCCAAGATTGTTTTATGAGATGGCGATAGGCACAAGAGCTCTAAAATGGATATAAGCACGAGCATTTTATCTAATTGTACTGCTTTGGGATGGAGGTGGTGCCTTGTGGAGCTTCCTTTGTGGTAAATTTGTTGCGACGTGTAACAAAATTGCAATTGGAGTTGGGATTTTTGAAGGTTATAGTTGCAACTTGTTCACTGGCATCATACAGGTGATTTACAGTATAATTATATGCAGCCTGTGTATAATCCGTGGTATCAGTGCCTCGCCTGGAAGTGGAAGGACCCCTTTGATCTTATGATGGAAGTGGATTTTTGAACATCAGATGATCATTATTGGTTGTTTTTGGGTCATGTCCTTCTATTTCAATTTCTCCTCGATCAATAAGATCCTGAATGAGATCTTTCAATCAGTGACAATTACTTGTCTTGTGTCCTCTCCCTTGATGGAATTCATAGTGTTCAGTATCTCTCCACCATGCTAGTTTGACCTGAGGCTCATAGTTTGATAGTTTAGGTAGAGTGACCAAATTTTGAGAAATGAGTTGTCGCAATACTATTTCAATGGGTTTCCCTAAGGGAGTGTATGTTCATTTTTGTTTTTGCTAACGAGGTCTAGGTTCATCATGAGATGTGATGCGACCTTGATTCGAAGGAACATTTGTGTTGTTCTAAGGTGGAGGATTTTGTCCTACAAACCAAACCATAGGCTGTGCACTTTGTATAGTCCTAGCATCCACAACCCCATCATTGACGATATTCTTGTTTTTGTTCCAGAAGCTTGGTTTATCGCTATTGAAGTGTGGGCGAGGACTATCCTTTGGTTCATTATAGATTTTGATGAGTCCTTTCTTGATGAGTGCCCGTTCACATTTCAAACCCTTGGTGATCATATCATTAAAAGAGTCTGTGTCTTTGACATCTAGGTGAAATTCCATTTCTTCGTTTAAGTTGGAAATGAATATTTCCACTAGTTCTCATTCAGGTAACTGAAGAGAACGTCTGCTAGACATTTGACACCATCGTTGCAAGAATACTGAGAATAGTTCACCTGGTTTTTGTTTAGTGTTGCACATATCAGCCATGGTGATGTCGCATTCAATGTTATGAGAGTAATGAGCTAGGAACTTCTGGATGAGTTCCTCAAATGTTCTAATGCCACCTGGTAGTCAGGAAAACCATGATGTGGTTGTTCCTCCCATGCTTTGGGGAAAAAGGTGCATTAGGTAGGTGTCTTCATATGCCACTTCGAGGCAAGCGGAATGAAATTCTCTGACATGATTACGAGGATCTCCCTTTCCTCTATATTTTTCAAATTTGGGTGTTTCGAATCCTCGTGGAAAGGGTGGCATATAAAGATTCCTATCAAAAGGATAGGGACAGATGTCATTGAGTGAGAATTGGTTAGTTTTGACACCACTATGAAGTTGTTGGGTGAGATTCTCGACTTGTTGCCGCAACATCTCTATTTCATTTGGAGGAGGAGGTGGTGGGTTACCTCGAGGAATGTTATATCTAATGGGATCTCTACCTCTTTCCTCTTCATGGTGACTTTGTTGTTCTGATGCTTGTCTTAATTGGGCAAGGTCAAAGTTAGAGGGGAGTTTTGCTCCTTCTTGGGCAAGCTTTAAAAAGTGAGCATCCGCATTGCTCCTGAGTATTTCGTCAAAAAGTCTGTTAAAGAGAGGGTTATGTTGGGCCCTTTCTATTGTTGCGGGAGTAGGAGTACTTGGGTTTTCGTCATTCACATTTCCTCCAAGTGCTTCTTGGAATTCATTGAGATTTTCCTCTTCTTCTTCTTCCATTTCTATTTCTCGTTGCCTTGACATTGATCGGGTTTGAGCCATTTTGCTTACAAGCTTTTGTTGAAGTTGTGTGAAAATGATGATGAGTTTTTGATGAAATGAGAGATTGATGGTTGGTGAATTGTGTTGTATGTGGATCTCTAGCACTTTTAAGGTAGATGTAACCAAAATTCCTTCTTTGAATTGCTTGCTTGTTTGATAAGTTTTGATGTGATAAGGTGTAGAGAAGTCTGAAATGTGTTACGGATTAGATTGAACTACCTAGTAATGAGAGGATTCACTCATGAACTAGTTTTACCCTGCGTAGATGTGTCTCTTAGGATGAGCTTATCCTAGATGTAGAAACAATCTAAAAAGTGATGCGATGTGTTTGATTCAAGCAATGTCTAAAAAGAGAACTTGGAGCAAGAACCTCTTATTGTTTTGAGAGTTGGAACGGATTGATGATGAAGTGATGATGTATGAGCAAGATAATGGATGAAATGTTTTCAACTTCAATAAAAACTTTGTGTTATAAATGGGACAAACTCCACCTCTTCTCTTTCAGGTGTTGGTGGTATTTCTCGAGCTATGTTGTATGTGATACAGACGTTTGGGAAAAAGTTGGGATTAATCTTACCTCCTTGGTTTTTGTGATAACTCAGGGCTCTATATTGCATAAAGCCTCCGCGGTTTAATGATTCTGAATCGAATTCGTTTATTTTGCCTTGAAGGTAGAGACGCATGTGATGCAAAAAAACTCTATGGGAGATAAAGACTTGTCTATTTATATAGAAGAATTTCCTCCTTTTGATCAAAGCCTTTGAGCTTAATGGTCTTCTTTTCAAGTTGATATTCTGATGATGCTTCTTCTTTTGCAAGATGTGAAGAATGGTCATAAAGTTTTGATACTTTTGTTGTTTGCACTTTGTTTTTGATGTGTTTGGTTGTTTTTGAGAAATGTTTGGTTGGATGAATACTTTGTTTTTGACAGTGATTTTTGATTCTTCTTTGACAAGAAAACAAAGCAAGCACACAAACACAAGAATGTTGCCTTAAAAGGCACAAATGAGTATGGGTCTAGATCAACCCAATCCTTGGACTTGTATATGACCCTTTCTTTTAGATGTATTTTTAAGGTGTATTTCCAAAGCCTGAAGTCGGCTCAATTTGTACTTGGTCTTGACTAACATGAAGACATTTCAAACACTTTTTATCCCTAAGGTCAAATGGCCAGTTGTGATAAATTTAGCCCACATCTTGATATTTCTTCGACTTTGGTACTACATACCTTATGAATCTCGCCATGGCAGGTAAGGATGTGATATATTAAGTCTTGCACGAGCATAACAAATAGATGATCCCTATGATGGGGGAGTCACCACTTTTATCAAGTCACAAGTGACTTTTCAAAAAGCTATGTTTCTACTTAAGGAAATATGTATGGTGAGTATCTTGGGAGCAAAACCATCTATGCTCTTGCACTAAATTATATCACAAATATCCTCAATCAATAGAATGGGTGGGCTACTACTTAAAGGTGTTTAGACATGTTCGATGTTTTTGGACATAAGTTCATTTTGCAATGACTCACTTAAGAGCTTTGTAACTGGTGGTGGGGCCCATTTGTCCTTTCGGCCAATTACACTGTAGGAACAACTATACCCAAGGCTACAACTTTCGCTCTCACCTGATTTTTATAGTGGCTCGAAGGATTTACTGCGCGAGGTTGTTCCCAAGAGTGACGTGTCTCTTAGCAGACCTCTCTTAAAAAGATAAAAACTTTGAGTGTTACTAATACTTTTCTCTTGCACCTAGGACCACGAAAGCCAAGGGAGAGGATAGTGTGTGTCAGAAGTAGGACCACTCGACCAACCTTTTTGCACAAGTGTGCCAAGCACGAAAAACACTTGTTCTTTTTAATCTGTCATTGCAATGTGATCTAACTATTTGGAGATGTTGCTCCAATAGTCATGGTGTTCTTTTTAACTTCAAAGGCAATATGTTTGAGTAAACTAGAATTTGAAATCCTGGTCAACTTAATGAAAAACACGTTTGCATGAAGTAAAATCGCTTGCAAAAATCAAAACAAGTGAATTGTGTATTTTATGTGCACCAAAAATTGAAGTGTGGATTGTAAATTCTTTAGTTTGATGCAAGAAAATGGAATTGTTGATTTTAAGCACCAAATAAAGTGTGTTTCCTAACTTGCAAGAAAACAAATGTTTGTTTTGTTCAGTTTTAATGCACCAAAGAAACAAGTGACCCTAACTAGAAAGCAAGGAAAGTTTGTTTTGTTCAAGTTTTAAAACACCAAAATAAATTTTGTGACTTTAAAGAATGAGTTTTTAAACCTACACAAACAACAACCGGTTAGTAAAATCCATGTCTAAGGGGGGCTTCCACAAGCCTAAAATTTTTCATTTTTTTTTTATTACAAGGGCCTTTGTACAACGTTCTGTTACAATAGCGCTAGTCTATATTTTGAATAGAAGCGCTATTTAACATAAATGCGCTGAAAGAAAAGAAAGACAGAGAGGGCAAACACACTGAAACAAGGTCAATAGTGCAAAATAGTTTCAAAAGCACCAAAACAGTTTCAAAAGTGCCAATAATGATGCAATAGCGCTATTTTAAGAACAATAGCGCTAGAACAACAAGTATCAATAGCGCTAGAACGCGATCAATAGCGCTAAAGCGCAACCTGTGTGACAATTTCAACATGAAAATGTGTTATTGGTTTAAAAAAAATGATTTCTTGGGTGTTCAATTCACGTCGGGTTCACCAAATGATGCTCTGCAAAGTGGACAAGGTTAGTCTAAGATAAATAACACACACACAAGAAACCGTTAGTGTTAATCAATCAAAAACTAATCTAAACAGGCATATCAAAAGAGATACTAAAAACATGAAGGCATATTTAACTAAAGAAGCAAATATGATGAGGCATCTCCAAATACCTCCTAACATGCTATTAGCTTCTTCTCTTTTGTTCCTCTCCTCTCCAAGTTCCAAAATAGTGTAGCTCTCAGCAGCTTTTTGCACTATGGATGCTTATGGAGGATTGAGATTTGAGTATTTTGCTTCAAATGGTAAATGAAAAACTAAAATACTAGATGCTATTAAAATGATTGATTTTAACTAAAATAACAAAGATATTAGTTTGCTATGCTAAATGCTCTCTAAAATGCCTATAGGTTAAATGCATACAAGTTTTCAGGATCTGGATTATGAAGAAATGGGCTCTATTTATAGGAAAAATGGAGCAATGGATGGTTGAGATTGAGTAATCTCAACAAGGGTCAGGATTGAATGATTTCAAATCCATGTGAGGGCTTTCAACCCAATCCCAAGATGACAAGTGTCAATGTGAGATAGGTTGAGAGGAGAGGGAATAAGAATTAAATGCTTGACATGACTTTAGAAGTTAAAGTCAAGGTTAATTGAATGAATAAACTCTTTATTCAAAGAATAAAGCTTTTATCCAATGGATAAATTCTTGTGCAAAGGCAAGAGGGATAAATATGGTCAAAGCAATAAATGCTTGGGGGGACAAGTTTGAAATAACCATAAATGGTTATGTAAGAGCCATTAATGGTCATGTAAGAGCCATTAATGGTCATGTAAGAGCCATTAGTGGTCTTTGAAGACTTTAGAGGTTAATTTGTTTGAACACACAAAACATTAAATGCTTTTCAAAGACTTTTGAAGTCTTTGAGAAGTGACTCCATTTTGCTTAGGAATGTGACAATAATTAGGGGATGGATTAGGCTAATTAGGAAGGGGTTAGAAGAATCTAGAAGGGGATTAAATTTTGCAATTGGATTTGGTGGATGAAGGTAAATAGGATTTTTATTTAAAATAAAATTAGTTTATTTCAATAAATGTGTGCAAGTTGCATTTGTAGGAAAATGCAAGTGGGGGGGTTTTTAAATGATTTAAATAAATGTTAATTTATTTAAAAGAGGAAAAGGGGGATTTAATTAAATAAATAGATTTTATTCATTTAATTGATTGTGAATTTGGTATAGTGAATTAATTAAAATAAATTGAATAATTTATTTAATTAATAGGAGAATGTTTGAAGATGAATTAATTAAATATTAATTTAATTAACTGATGGCTAGTAGATTTTTAATTAAATAAATAGCAAATATTCATTTAATTAAACTGGATAGAGTTATATGACTACACCTAGCATATTCTCAGTCTATTTCTTTTGGGCATCGAAGATGAGAGTGGAAAATATTTAATATTACAATCTTACATGTTGTCATGTGTCCTTAAATATTCTTACAAACTTTATTTCTAGATTCTAATGGATTTATGCAGTTGGCATGGTTGACCTGTTTGATTGGCTATTAGTCGAGGTGGACATGTGCAACATAGCTCTAGAACTTTTTATATAATTTTATTTATTATTTTATGGTGGCCTCCTCATTTGGACATGGTATTTGGGGAACATATGATTTCACATTGATAATTTGTGGTATTTTTATAGGTGGAAGTTGAGGTGGGCTTGTCTAGCATTATGGCAACATTTAATGCAAAATTTGAATGAATTTTGGAGGGATCTTTATCTTAATGTGGATTGGGTTGGTTTACCCATTAAGGGGTTATAATAACCATATGGGGGTTATTCCTTGCATCATCATAAAATCCAAGACATGAGTTGAAATATTCAATTTCACTATTATAGGTTGAGTTTTGTAAGGTGAATGATAGATTTGAAGTGCAAGTATGGCTCAAGTGTTGGGATGAATTCCTTGTTGTTTAATCTTTCTTATTTATATATTTTAAATCAGTATTTTTTGTTTTTCAAATCAAACTTAAAATATTTGTATGTTGGCTATGAGGTTTTGAAGATTGAAGAGCTAGTGAAGAGTAAAAGGCCTAATTGATGGTGTAATTAAGGTATTCTACCTTGGTTATTTTCCACCTAGGTCCTAATTACATGTCACTTAAGCTTACTTAGGGAACTACATAGGAGCTGTTGGTGAATCTCCACTTTAGGTGGTATTACCATGTTAGCTTTTCCATCTTATGTGGTGTCTCCACCTTAAGTGCTTTTATCACATTATCACATCTACCTTTCATGGTTTCACTTTTCCACCTTACATGGGTTATCCACCTTTAGTGGTGTTATCACACTATCACTTTTCCACTTTAGGTTGTATGATAGCTTTTCACTTTCTCTCATGTCATAAGCTTATAACACTTGTCATAATCTTAAGCACTCCTATGTTCTCGCCTTGGCTATATAACCAAGGTGTTTCCTATGTAATAATTATTCATTGCAAATCTAATTGATCATATTGTATTGTGCATCATTGATAAAATTGCAATTTATTCTTGTCATATTTTATCTCTCTTGTTGTTGTTCTTTCCATTCGGCCTTTAGATCTTGGGTGGCTACCTTCATAGTCAACTCTTCTATAACCACTTTCTACCAATCACGTTCTTGTCTTTGGGCCTTGGGACAAGTTCCCAAGTTTCACTTTTCTGAATTTGATCAAACTCTTCTTCCATGGTTGCCACCCAGTGTTTATCTTCAGCTGCTTACTCAAAAAATTTAGGCTCAATCATGAACAATAAGGAGATATCTTCATTTTTAGAATAGTTAACACTTCTTGTGGCTCTTGGTCTATCCACTTGCACAATCTGATCAATAGGATGATTTCTTTGAACAAACTTTGATGAATTCTTCAAAAAGGTCCTAAATGTGTTTTTACCTTGGTCATTTGTAGTTGTATTTTCTGTAGTTACATCTGTTGTCCAATGTTGAACACTTGAAGATGTATTTTTAGAGTTTACATCTATTGTCCTATGTTGTACATTTGAAGGTGTTTGTTAAACAATTCGTTCTTCTTCATCTACTTGATAACTACAATCATCATCTTGCATCTTGTTATGAATGTTAGCATCTTTGAATGTGGTATCAAATATTTTAGAGTGGCATTGGTTTTTCATTGGAGAGATTTTTGGTGCAAATTGGGCTTTTGCATTTTGTGTCTTTCTATTGCAGGTCAAAATCAAAGCTTGTTAGGTAAAATCTGAGGTCACCATTCGATTGAGGAGGTTCGAGAAAGTCAAAATCACATTTTGTTTCATCCAAATTTGATACTAGAGGCCAAATCCACAACCTTTTGAAGGTGGAAGGAGGATACCAAATCCAAGAGGCATGCACAATTTTAGAGCATTTTAGGGAAAAATTGACCCCGCCATCGTGCTCAGAAAGGGCCAAAAACCCCAAAATCAAACGTTCATTCACCAAAATTGGACACTATCACCCAGAGTTGAGGTAGAAAATTATCTCCCTCCTTGTTGGTCAATGATACAATTGTTGACACAAGTACAACCATTGTAAAAAAATACGTAGGTGGTACGGGTCAAATTTTTAATTTTTATTTCTATTTTTCATTAAAAAAAAGTAGAAATAAGAAGAAAATGTTTTTGAAAAGACATTTTAAAATTTTTGAAAAATATTTGAAAAAAAAAAAATTTTTTGTCTGCATGGTCCTTGCAACAACAACCCATGATAGGGTATCACATAGGCCCTGCCACGGTAGACCGTGCAGAGGGTACCCTACATGCCCTGTAACGACAAATCATGCGGGGTCTACATTTATTTTAAAAAAATATTTTTATTTTTTTTGTCTTTTTTTCTTTTTAATTAGAAATCCAAAAAATGTTTTTAATAAAAAATAAACTATTTTGTTAAAGTTTATTTTATTTAATTTTTAATTAAAGGTTTTTTTTTTGATCGGTAAGAGGCCGAGGCCAAGAATTTTATTAATCATTTTTGAAATTATACAATACTCCACTCGTGCGGGCGCCGGTAGGAAAGAGTGGAGGCGAGAAAACCTCCGGCCTTGCCCGAGACCATAGTCCAGCAAATCATTTATAATAGTTTCAGATTTAATACATCATCACCCCGGGCCAGGGTGATCAAGTGGGAGGGTGTTTTTATATTTCCCTTCCCTTACAAGCCCTAAAGTATTGTTTTCATTAATCATTTAATCATTTTCCTCAACTTTCGGCGGTTTGGCTCTGAAGTTGTTCTTTGGTTATATATAGTATCTCCTTAATTGCTCGAGATATACCTGTTTGGCCTGCATTGTTAGTTTTTCAAACACATGGCAGATTTGTTAGTGTCATCAAATTATTTATATCATTTGAAAATTCATCTGTAAAGCTAGACACATACCACAATACAATTTCCTGTAAAACCAATCCTTTCAGATCATGAAATAAAGAAGTGTAAGAAACAGAATTGAGTTTCCAATTACGATTAGGTTGGAACAAGATTGACCAGTGACCCAACCAACCAAATAATCTCTAGTTTACCAACTCTTGTTTATGCTCCTGGATGCTGTCCTTAATAAAGTATAAGATCCAGGCTACAACAACAAGAGTAGGTAAAGGAGATTCAATCATACCGACCTTCCCTTCCCTATGGATTTATAGCAAAGAAGATGATGGAATAAATGGTTATTTGAATTTTGCATGTTAGCCACATATAATCCACCATCTTAAGCTATGACAGGGGGATGTCAAAATATAGAAAACTTCAACAGGTGGCACTTGAGTGCTACAACCATTAATATCCAAAATAAATCAAAATTGCCCATTCTGATATGATCACCACTAATGTGAATAAATACCAATAAATGCATGCATCTAGATGCTTGTAAATATGTAGAGTATCTATTCAAATTGCTAGGTTTTCAAAACAAAATGCTAATATATGTCTATATAAATAGATATTCCTTCATGTCTTTTAAGTCTCAGTAATTTTTAGGATTAATATCAAACTAATTTAGTGTCCTATATGTCACTTTAGTTTGTTTTTTAAGATTCGATACTATTTGCTATCTATGCCCTGGTCTCTGTTAACTACAGATTTAACCCTATTTTACATAGAAATAGTAATCTACTATGATCACCCATATAATCCAAGTCTTTAGTTACAATATTATCCCATGCAAAATAGCTCTGTTTTATTTTCAAAAATGGTCCCAAGCACTCCCAGAAAGTCGAGCCAAGTCACTTCGGCTCAGAAGACAAGGTAGAAGCATTCTCATCCTCCAGAACCAGGCCCTCGGCTTTGAGGAAGTCCTCAAACTAGGTGGGTTTTGGAGGATGTCTCACATGAAATAAGAAGAGCAAAAAGTTGACATTTTTGTTGATTACCTCAAGCCTTTCCTCGGAGAAAGGCATGCCATCAGTGGAGATGATAGGGAATTGAGGAACCAACTTGTTATTTTGAATGAGAATATCACAATTCCATGGCCGAGGGATAGTCCACTCATTGTCAATATTGACTAAAACCCGCTCCAGATCACCCAAGATAGAGGCAGCGAAGACCTCTCTACACAAAGCACTTGTCTCCTCACGATTTTTGGTAGAGCTTACTATCACAACAAGAAACATGGTGGCCACATTCGTGTTGGCCCTGTTTCTATTTGAATTTGTTAGAAAGTCCGGGCCCAGGATGTTCTCAACTGCATAAATCACTAAGGTATGGGGAAGATGCATGATGCACTT